>NW_027249166.1:0-671390 GCF_030848795.1 Temnothorax nylanderi | reverse complement strand
ACGACGACATAGTCTCGCGGCGCGCGGAGAGACCCGCGACGACGCGTATAACGGAGGGAAGCCGACGACATAGTCTCGCGGCGCGGAGAGACCCGCGACGACGCGTATAACGGCGGGAAGCCGACGACATAGTCTCGCGGCGCGGAGAGGACCCGCGACGCAGACGCGACTACTCGCGGGCGGGAGAAAGCCGACGGACATAGTATCGCGGCGCGGGAGGAGAGACCGCGACGACGCGTATAACGGAGGGAAGCCGACCGACATAGTCTCGCGGCGCGGAGAGACCCGCGACGACGCGTATACGGAGGGAAGCCGACGACATAGTCTCGCGGCGCGGAGAGACCCGCGACGACGCGTATAAAGGAGGGAAGCCGACGACATAGTCCTCGCGGCGCGGAGAGACCCGCGACGACGCGTATAACGGGAGGGAAGCCGACGACATAGTCTCGCGGCGCGGAGAGACCCGCGACGACGCGTATAACGGAGGGAAGCCGACGACATAGTCCTCGCGGCGCGGAGAGACCCGCGACGACGCGTATAACGGAGGGAAGCCGACGACATAGTCTCGCGGCGCGGAGAGGACCCGCGACGACGCGTATAACGGAGGGAAAGCCGACGACATAGTCTCGCGGCGCGGAGAGACCCGCGACGACGCGTATAACGGAGGGAAGCCGACGACATAGTCTCGCGGCGCGGAGAGACCCGCGACGACGCGTATAACGGAGGGAAGCCGACGACATAGTCTCGCGGCGCGGAGAGACCCGCGACGACGCGTATAACGGAGGGAAGCCGACGACATAGTCTCGCGGCGCGGAGAGACCCGCGACGACGCGTATAACGGAGGGAAGCCGACGACATAGTCCTCGCGGCGCGGAGAGACCCGCGACGACGCGTATAACGGAGGGAAGGCCGACGACATAGTCTCGCGGCGCGGAGAGAGACCCGCGACGACGCGTATAACGGAGGGGAAGCCGACGACATAGTCTCGCCCCGGCGCGGAGAGAACCCGCGACGACGCGTATAACGGAGGGAAGCCGACGACATAGTCTCGCGGCGGCGGAGAGACCCCGCGACGACGCGTATAACGGAGGGAAAGCCGACGACATAGTCTCGCGGCGCAGGAGAGACCCGCGACGACGCGTATAACGGAGGGAAGCCGACGACATAGTCTCGCGGCGCGGAGAGACCCGCGACGACGCGTATAACGGAGGGAAGCCGACGACATAGTCTCGCGGCGCGGAGAGACCCGCGACGACGCGTATAACGGAGGGAAGCCGACGACATAGTCTCGCGGCGCGGAGAGACCCGCGACGACGCGTATAACGGAGGGAAGCCGACGACATAGTCTCGCGGCGCGGAGAAGACCCGCGACGACGCGTATAACGGAGGGAAGCCGACGACATAGTCTCGCGGCGCGGAGAGACCCGCGACGACGCGTATAACGGAGGGAAGCCGACGACATAGTCTCGCGGCGCGGAGAGACCCGCGACGACGCGTATAACGGAGGGAAGCCGACGACATAGTCTCGCGGCGCGGAGAGCCCCGCGACGACGCGTATAACGGAGGGAAGCCGACGACATAGTCTCGCGGCGCGGAGAGACCCGCGACGACGCGTATAACGGAGGGAAGCCGACGACATAGTCTCGCGGCGCGGAGAGACCCCGCGACGACGCGTATAACGGAGGGAAGCCGACGACATAGTCTCGCGGCGCGGAGAGACCCGCGACGACGCGTATAACGGAGGGAAGCCGACGAACATAGTCTCGCGGCGCGGAGAGACCCGCGACGACGCGTATAACGGAGGGAAGCCGACGACATAGTCTCGCGGCGCGGGAGAGACCCGCGACGACGCGTATAACGGAGGGAAGCCGACGACATAGTCTCGCGGCGCGGAGAGACCCGCGACGACGCGTATAACGGAGGGAAGCCGACGACATAGTCTCGCGGCGCGGAGAGACCCGCGACGACGCGTATAACGGAGGGAAGCCGACGACATAGTCCTCGCGGCGCGGAGAGACCCGCGACGACGCGTATAACGGAGGGAAGCCGACGACATAGTCTCGCGGCGCGGAGAGACCCGCGACGACGCGTATAACGGAGGGAAGCCGACGACATAGTCTCGCGGCGCGGAGAGACCCGCGACGACGCGTATAACGGAGGGAAGCCGACGACATAGTCCTCGCGGCGCGGAGAGGACCCGCGACGACGCGTATAACGGAGGGAAGCCGACGACATAGTCTCGCGGCGCGGAGAGACCCGCGACGACGCGTATAACGGAGGGAAGCCGACGACATAGTCTCGCGGCGCGGAGAGACCCGCGACGACGCGTATAACGGAGGGAAGCCGACGACATAGTCCTCGCGGCGCGGAGAGACCCGCGACGACGCGTATAACGGAGGGAAGCCGACGACATAGTCTCGCGGCGCGGAGAGACCCGCGACGACGCGTATAACGGAGGGAAGCCGACGACATAGTCTCGCGGCGCGGAGAGACCCGCGACGACGCGTATAAGGGAGGGAAGCCGACGACATAGTCCTCGCGGCGCGGAGAGACCCGCGACGACGCGTATAAGGGAGGGAAGCCGACGACATAGTCCTCGCGGCGCGGAGAGACCCGCGACGACGCGTATAAGGGAGGGAAGCCGACGACATAGTCTCGCGGCGCGGAGAGACCCGCGACGACGCGTATAAGGGAGGGAAGCCGACGACATAGTCTCGCGGCGCGGAGAGACCCGCGACGACGCGTATAAGGGAGGGAAGCCGACGACATAGTCTCGCGGCGCGGAGAGACCCGCGACGACGCGTATAAGGGAGGGAAGCCGACGACATAGTCTCGCGGCGCGGAGAGACCCGCGACGACGCGTATAAGGGAGGGAAGCCGACGACATAGTCTCGCGGCGCGGAGAGACCCGCGACGACGCGTATAAGGGAGGGAAGCCGACGACATAGTCTCGCGGCGCGGAGAGACCCGCGACGACGCGTATAAGGGAGGGAAGCCGACGACATAGTCTCGCGGCGCGGAGAGACCCGCGACGACGCGTATAAGGGAGGGAAGCCGACGACATAGTCTCGCGGCGCGGAGAGACCCGCGACGACGCGTATAAGGGAGGGAAGCCGACGACATAGTCTCGCGGCGCGGAGAGACCCGCGACGACGCGTATAAGGGAGGGAAGCCGACGACATAGTCTCGCGGCGCGGAGAGACCCGCGACGACGCGTATAAGGGAGGGAAGCCGACGACATAGTCTCGCGGCGCGGAGAGACCCGCGACGACGCGTATAAGGGAGGGAAGCCGACGACATAGTCTCGCGGCGCGGAGAGACCCGCGACGACGCGTATAAGGGAGGGAAGCCGACGACATAGTCTCGCGGCGCGGAGAGACCCGCGACGACGCGTATAAGGGAGGGAAGCCGACGACATAGTCTCGCGGCGCGGAGAGACCCGCGACGACGCGTATAAGGGAGGGAAGCCGACGACATAGTCTCGCGGCGCGGAGAGACCCGCGACGACGCGTATAAGGGAGGGAAGCCGACGACATAGTCTCGCGGCGCGGAGAGACCCGCGACGACGCGTATAAGGGAGGGAAGCCGACGACATAGTCTCGCGGCGCGGAGAGACCCGCGACGACGCGTATAAGGGAGGGAAGCCGACGACATAGTCTCGCGGCGCGGAGAGACCCGCGACGACGCGTATAAGGGAGGGAAGCCGACGACATAGTCTCGCGGCGCGGAGAGACCCGCGACGACGCGTATAAGGGAGGGAAGCCGACGACATAGTCTCGCGGCGCGGAGAGACCCGCGACGACGCGTATAAGGGAGGGAAGCCGACGACATAGTCTCGCGGCGCGGAGAGACCCGCGACGACGCGTATAAGGGAGGGAAGCCGACGACATAGTCTCGCGGCGCGGAGAGACCCGCGACGACGCGTATAAGGGAGGGAAGCCGACGACATAGTCTCGCGGCGCGGAGAGACCCGCGACGACGCGTATAAGGGAGGGAAGCCGACGACATAGTCTCGCGGCGCGGAGAGACCCGCGACGACGCGTATAAGGGAGGGAAGCCGACGACATAGTCTCGCGGCGCGGAGAGACCCGCGACGACGCGTATAAGGGAGGGAAGCCGACGACATAGTCTCGCGGCGCGGAGAGACCCGCGACGACGCGTATAAGGGAGGGAAGCCGACGACATAGTCTCGCGGCGCGGAGAGACCCGCGACGACGCGTATAAGGGAGGGAAGCCGACGACATAGTCTCGCGGCGCGGAGAGACCCGCGACGACGCGTATAAGGGAGGGAAGCCGACGACATAGTCTCGCGGCGCGGAGAGACCCGCGACGACGCGTATAAGGGAGGGAAGCCGACGACATAGTCTCGCGGCGCGGAGAGACCCGCGACGACGCGTATAAGGGAGGGAAGCCGACGACATAGTCTCGCGGCGCGGAGAGACCCGCGACGACGCGTATAAGGGAGGGAAGCCGACGACATAGTCTCGCGGCGCGGAGAGACCCGCGACGACGCGTATAAGGGAGGGAAGCCGACGACATAGTCTCGCGGCGCGGAGAGACCCGCGACGACGCGTATAAGGGAGGGAAGCCGACGACATAGTCTCGCGGCGCGGAGAGACCCGCGACGACGCGTATAAGGGAGGGAAGCCGACGACATAGTCTCGCGGCGCGGAGAGACCCGCGACGACGCGTATAAGGGAGGGAAGCCGACGACATAGTCTCGCGGCGCGGAGAGACCCGCGACGACGCGTATAAGGGAGGGAAGCCGACGACATAGTCTCGCGGCGCGGAGAGACCCGCGACGACGCGTATAAGGGAGGGAAGCCGACGACATAGTCTCGCGGCGCGGAGAGACCCGCGACGACGCGTATAAGGGAGGGAAGCCGACGACATAGTCTCGCGGCGCGGAGAGACCCGCGACGACGCGTATAAGGGAGGGAAGCCGACGACATAGTCTCGCGGCGCGGAGAGACCCGCGACGACGCGTATAAGGGAGGGAAGCCGACGACATAGTCTCGCGGCGCGGAGAGACCCGCGACGACGCGTATAAGGGAGGGAAGCCGACGACATAGTCTCGCGGCGCGGAGAGACCCGCGACGACGCGTATAAGGGAGGGAAGCCGACGACATAGTCTCGCGGCGCGGAGAGACCCGCGACGACGCGTATAAGGGAGGGAAGCCGACGACATAGTCTCGCGGCGCGGAGAGACCCGCGACGACGCGTATAAGGGAGGGAAGCCGACGACATAGTCTCGCGGCGCGGAGAGACCCGCGACGACGCGTATAAGGGAGGGAAGCCGACGACATAGTCTCGCGGCGCGGAGAGACCCGCGACGACGCGTATAAGGGAGGGAAGCCGACGACATAGTCTCGCGGCGCGGAGAGACCCGCGACGACGCGTATAAGGGAGGGAAGCCGACGACATAGTCTCGCGGCGCGGAGAGACCCGCGACGGACCGTATACGCGAAGCGTAATGCCTCGCGGCGGCAGACAACGCGACGGGAGCGCCGGACCCCATTGTACCCTTCACTCCCTGCGAACTGGGAGGAGGGTACGGTGTGCTCGTAGACCCTGTACCTCCCCACCGGGCCCTCCCTTCGGTAAAGCCGAAGGTACTGCCCCAGTGGATCGTTGATACAGGGAGCCCTCTCACCACGGCAAGGTGGCACACCACGAGAGGGACATTTTTTACACGCTTAACTTTATCCGTTGTCCTACCTACCCGTATTACAATTTAGTATTTGTTAATCCATACCTCAAAGTGATCACTTGAGATTGGGAAACGTAGAATTGAGAGTTTTAACGTGCGCGATTGGAATTTAATTGGGGATGGGGATTTTCCAATCTCGCACATATGCGAGAAAATATAAAGAAAATAGTCCTACTTTGGGCAAATAAAACAGATCAAATTATTTTGTATGTTAACTACTTTACAAACCTTCAATTCTGGTCATTAATATAGACCTTACCTTATGAGATGTTTCCGTCGTTTCTTCTGACCAAGATTGAACTCACCTATTGAGTTGTTACTGGCCAAATCCATTTTGGTTGTATGTCAGCCAGAAAATGAGAAGGAGATAAATTCCTTCAATGCCGGCTGATTAACAGCGCCGGTAGACGATTATAATGTTGCGGTCGATTACGAATCGTTGCGATCGTTAATAAGCGCGCGTTAATCATATCGGAAAAAAATAAACAACCACGTTGGATCGTTAATAAAATCTTAATTAAGTGACTTAATTTTGTTTTTAATTTTACAATGATACGCGTAATTAATGTATTCGTCCAAGAATTAATACACAGCAGCAATGGAAAGTAAAACAGAATTATATTATCAAGAAATGAAAGAATTTTATGTTAATCGCGTTCTAATAAAAATCGTGATTATATCTCACAATTAGTCACAAATATCTGGATGTCAATAGTACAATGTAGAAACACAAGACAACAGAAATTTAAAAATTAATCGATGACTCGATCAATCAATTATTTATTAATGAATGGACAAACAATGTTTGGTATAAAAGTATAAACCGAATCGCGAACCGAACCGCGAACCGAACCGCGAACCGAATCACGAATCGTTACTTAATCTCACTTTAGATATCAAGTGAGATATTCAGACTAAATGACGTGAGATCCAAAGGGATTAATAATTTCTCCATATAATTAATATCGCAATCAATATAATGAATTCATCAAGTTCTTACGCTGTAACATTTGTCTTTACAAATTCTTATATACATATTTATATAAATATTTCGTTATTATAACGCAAATTGTTATCAAATTTATATTTATAATATGACATATCAAAAATACATATATCTACGATTATATTATATATTTTAATGTAATATAATTGATATGAAAACTATCAATTTTGAGATAATTCTACATGAAAAATGATTCTGTCCCGCAATAAAATATTCACTGGATCTCACGTTATTTTATTTTGTTTTGTTTATAGAAAGCCAAGAGCTACATATGGATAGACTATAAAAGATTAGGATAAAATCGGTGCATTATACATATGTATACAACAAAAATAAATACGATTAACACTTTTTAGTGTGATCTATATATGTATGTACAATAAGGTTCATGTGGAATATATGCAACGTGAATCAAAATATCTTTTGGTCTTTTTCATTTGTAATGCATGCACATTGAGTTTATTAATACATTTTGCTTCTTTGCACCAATTTATGTAATATTTAATCCTGGAGGAATATTTGGAATAGGGAGAAAGAAAGAGAGAGAGAAAAGAAAATGAAGAAACACATTTAAATTTTCTTATCTATATAATCAATTAATTTATTTTATTTTATTAAACCTATCTGTACTCCATCTACAGATACTTATAGCTTTTATTATTTCTTAATTCCATAATTGTAATTAAATTATCTATTGTCTATCTATAAAAAATTATTTTCTATTTATTTCAATTGTACACTGAGAAAAAAATATCTTAAAAGCAAAAAATTTTACTTTGAATTTAAGAAATCATTTTTTTGTCTGGTGTGCAGGTGAATATATATTTGAATTAAGCAGTAAATATTATTTAAATTAAAAGAAGATAATGTAAAAACAAAGCATAACTTTTTTATATAATAAAAAATTTCAAATTAAAATAAAAAAATATTTATTTAAATAAAATTTGCCGGTATTTATTATAAAATTTGTAAATTTTTAATAAAAAATATTTTTTTTTGTTTAAATAAAATGATTGTTATAATGAAAGAAGTAATTACTTAAAAATAAAAAGAACTGCTCTTATTTTAAAGAAGCATATATTTACTTCAAAAATATTAATATTTGATTCCAGAATTGTAAATGTTAATATAAAGCAATATTTTCTTTGTTGAAATAAATAATTTCTTTAAAATAAAAAGAACTGCTCTTATTTTAAAGAAATATATATTTACTTCAAGAAATATTATTATTTGATTCCAGAATTGTAAATGTTAATATAAAGCAATATTTTCTTTGTTGAAATAAATAATTTCTTTAAAATAAAAAGAACTGCTCTTATTTTAAAGAAATATATATTTACTTCAAGAAATATTATTATTTGATTCCAGAATTGTAAATGTTAATATAAAGCAATATTTTCTTTGTTGAAATAAATAATTTCTTTAAAATAAAAAGAACTGCTCTTATTTTAAAGAAATATATATTTACTTCAAGAAATATTAATATTTATTTCAAGAATTGTAGATGTTAACATAAAACAATATTTTCTTTGTTGAAATAAATATATTTTAAGAATTGTAAATGTTAATATAAAACAATATTGTCCACCAATTATATATTTAAAAATATATATAATTATTTCAAGAAATATTGATATTTATTTCAATAATTGTAGATGTTAACATAAAACAATATTTTCTTTGTTGAAATAAATATATTTTAAGAATTGTAAATGTTAATATAAAACAATATTGTCCACCAATTATATATTTAAAAAAATATATAATTATTTCAAGAAATATTGATATTTATTTCAATAATTATATATGTTAACACAAAACAATCTTATACAGATCTATAATTGAAAATTGAATAATATATGTGGGTGAGCACGCCCTGACTGGCGATCCTGAGAACGCTGGAGAAACCCTGCTGAGCGGCCCTAGTTATAGGAATTGATGTTGAATTTTAATTACGGGTAAAGGTACTGGCGATGCGCCACGTAGCGGGCGCGAGCCAAACTCTTTCGCCGCGCAAGCCATCAACTACATTCGTTTTCTTAATTTTAAATATATCGAATTATTTAAAATAATAAATAATTTCTTTGTTTTCGACTGCTTGTTTTAAAAAAACAGATTCTCTTTATTTTTAAGATCAAATATAAAACATTTTAAAATAAGAAAATATTTATTTCAGAATAAAACGTTATTTATTATAATAATGAGGATCTATTTCTTAGAACAAGCAGTTGAAGACAAAGAAATAATTTATTATTTTAAATAATTCCATATATTTATAATTAAGAAAACGAATGTAGTTGATATCTTTTACTTGAAATAAAAAAATATTTTCTTAAATTATGTGTCTACATTCCTATTGCCATTGAGCGGCGCGGTGTACCAAATCCAAAAATATGTATTTTTTACGGCCAATTAAATGTAGACACATAAATTAAAAAAACATTTATTGGTTTTAAATTAAAGATATCAACTACATTCGTTTTCTTAATTTTAAATATATCGAATTATTTAGAGTAATAAATAATTTCTTTGTTTTCTACTGCTTGTTTAAAAAAAACAGATTCTCTTTATTTTTAAGATCAAATATAAAACATTTTAAAATAAGAAAATATTTATTTCAGAATAAAACGTTATTTATTATAATAATGAGGATCTATTTCTTAGAACAAGTAGTTGAAGACAAAGAAATAATTTATTATTTTAAATAATTCCATATATTTATAATTAAGAAAACGAATGTAGTTGATATCTTTTACTTGAAATAAAAAAATATTTTCTTAAATTATGTGTCTACATTCCTATTGCCATTGAGCGGCGCGGTGTACCAAATCCAAAAATATGTATTTTTTACGGCCAATTAAATGTAGACACATAAATTAAAAAAACATTTATTGGTTTTAAATTAAAGATATCAACTACATTCGTTTTCTTAATTTTAAATATATCGAATTATTTAGAGTAATAAATAATTTCTTTGTTTTCTACTGCTTGTTTTAAAAAAACAGATTTTCTTTATTTTTAAGATCAAATATAAAACATTTTAAAATAAGAAAATATTTATTTCAGAATAAAACGTTATTTATTATAATAATGAGGATCTATTTTTTAGAACAAGCAGTTGAAGACAAAGAAATAATTTATTGTTTTAAATAATTCCATATATTTATAATTAAGAAAACGAATGTAGTTGATATCTTTTACTTGAAATAAAAAAATATTTTCTTAAATTATGTGTCTACATTCCTATTGCCATTGAGCGGCGCGGTGTACCAAATCCAAAAATATGTATTTTTTACGGCCAATTAAATGTAGACACATAAATTAAAAAAACATTTATTGGTTTTAAATTAAAGATATCAACTACATTCGTTTTCTTAATTTTAAATATATCGAATTATTTAAAGTAATAAATAATTTCTTTGTTTTCTACTGCTTGTTTTAAAAAAACAGATTCTCTTTATTTTTAAGATCAAATATAAAACATTTTAAAATAAGAAAATATTTATTTCAGAATAAAACGTTATTTATTATAATAATGAGGATCTATTTTTTAGAACAAGCAGTTGAAGACAAAGAAATAATTTATTGTTTTAAATAATTCCATATATTTATAATTAAGAAAACGAATGTAGTTGATATCTTTTACTTGAAATAAAAAAATATTTTCTTAAATTATGTGTCTACATTCCTATTGCCATTGAGCGGCGCGGTGTACCAAATCCAAAAATATGAATTTTTTACGGCCAATTAAATGTAGACACATAAATTAAAAAAACATTTATTGGTTTTAAATTAAAGATATCAACTACATTCGTTTTCTTAATTTTAAATATATCGAATTATTTAGAGTAATAAATAATTTCTTTGTTTTCTACTGCTTGTTTTAAAAAAACAGATTCTCTTTATTTTTAAGATCAAATATAAAACATTTTAAAATAAGAAAATATTTATTTCAGAATAAAACGTTATTTATTATAATAATGAGGATCTATTTTTTAGAACAAGCAGTTGAAGACAAAGAAATAATTTATTGTTTTAAATAATTCCATATATTTATAATTAAGAAAACGAATGTAGTTGATATCTTTTACTTGAAATAAAAAAATATTTTCTTAAATTATGTGTCTACATTCCTATTGCCATTGAGCGGCGCGGTGTACCAAATCCAAAAATATGTATTTTTTACGGCCAATTAAATGTAGACACATAAATTAAAAAAACATTTATTGGTTTTAAATTAAAGATATCAACTACATTCGTTTTCTTAATTTTAAATATATCGAATTATTTAGAGTAATAAATAATTTCTTTGTTTTCTACTGCTTGTTTTAAAAAAACAGATTCTCTTTATTTTTAAGATCAAATATAAAACATTTTAAAATAAGAAAATATTTATTTCAGAATAAAACGTTATTTATTATAATAATGAGGATCTATTTCTTAGAACAAGTAGTTGAAGACAAAGAAATAATTTATTATTTTAAATAATTCCATATATTTATAATTAAGAAAACGAATGTAGTTGATATCTTTTACTTGAAATAAAAAAATATTTTCTTAAATTATGTGTCTACATTCCTATTGCCATTGAGCGGCGCGGTGTACCAAATCCAAAAATATGTATTTTTTACGGCCAATTAAATGTAGACACATAAATTAAAAAAACATTTATTGGTTTTAAATTAAAGATATCAACTACATTCGTTTTCTTAATTTTAAATATATCGAATTATTTAGAGTAATAAATAATTTCTTTGTTTTCTACTGCTTGTTTTAAAAAAACAGATTCTCTTTATTTTTAAGATCAAATATAAAACATTTTAAATAAGAAAATATTTATTTCAGAATAAAACGTTATTTATTATAATAATGAGGATCTATTTTTTAGAACAAGCAGTTGAAGACAAAGAAATAATTTATTGTTTTAAATAATTCCATATATTTATAATTAAGAAAACGAATGTAGTTGATATCTTTTACTTGAAATAAAAAAATATTTTCTTAAATTATGTGTCTACATTCCTATTGCCATTGAGCGGCGCGGTGTACCAAATCCAAAAATATGTATTTTTTACGGCCAATTAAATGTAGACACATAAATTAAAAAAACATTTATTGGTTTTAAATTAAAGATATCAACTACATTCGTTTTCTTAATTTTAAATATATCGAATTATTTAGAGTAATAAATAATTTCTTTGTTTTCTACTGCTTGTTTTAAAAAAACAGATTCTCTTTATTTTTAAGATCAAATATAAAACATTTTAAAATAAGAAAATATTTATTTCAGAATAAAACGTTATTTATTATAATAATGAGGATCTATTTCTTAGAACGAGTAGTTGAAGACAAAGAAATAATTTATTATTTTAAATAATTCCATATATTTATAATTAAGAAAACGAATGTAGTTGATATCTTTTACTTGAAATAAAAAAATATTTTCTTAAATTATGTGTCTACATTCCTATTGCCATTGAGCGGCGCGGTGTACCAAAAATTTATTTATTTTGTTTTAATTAAATATTTTTATTTTGTACTGTTACTTCTTTAATTCTTTGTAATTAAAATGATTCTTTGTAATATTAAAAATTTGTTAAAGAGAATTAAGAAGCTATTATCACTTGGGTTTAGAATAGGAAGACCCTTGAATAGGAATACGAAGATACCATTTGGGTTTTATTTCTTTAAAGTAGTTGCATAACAATTATCTTTCAAAGCAATATACATATTCTCTTTACAATTGGCGCAATTTAATTTAAAGATTTCACATCTTTTTTTGAAATACATGTCACTTGAGTTAAGTTAGGTAATATAATTTTGTGAAGAAGAAAATAAAGATTTTACATCTTTTTTTTTAATACATGTCACTTGAGTTAAGTTAGGTAATATAATTTTGTAAAAAAGATATAAAGCTACCACTTAGGTTAGATACATGTCACTTGAGTTAAGTTAGGTAATATAATTTTGTGAAGAAGAAATTAAAGATTTTACATCTTTTTTTTTGAAATACATGTCACTTGAGTTAAGTTAGATAATATAATTTTGTGAAAAAGATATAAAGCTACCACTTAGGTTAAATTTTGAATTTACAAAATACATTGCGTGTACTTGGCACTTTTTTTACCTTTTTTGAAAAAGGTAATTTTGTACTGATATCACCTATTTTGTAGTGTTAAGCAAGGATCTGCAAAACATTTTTATTTTTTATTTTTTAATTATTCACAAAATTAGCAATACCAACAAATACATAAAAATTAATAATATTTAAGTAAAAGTAAATTATACATTTCTCACAAAAATTGAAGGAACACTAAATTTATCTTTAAAAATGAATAAAATTTAAATTTCAAGCTTAAAACCTCTACTTCCGAAAGGTTACTATTATTCGTCCAATTTTTATTATGTCTAGACATAATTTTAATTCAGCGAATTTTTATTATGTCATGACATAATTTTAATTCTGCCGCTAGGGAATTTTTAAGTCGATTCTTATAAATCAAGCTTGAATTTGATGTCTAAGTGTCCCATGTTGCCGATAACGAGGTCCACATAGTGCGCTCCATAGTTTTCGGTGTCCAGGTGTATTAATACCTTGAATTCGATGTCCACGTGTTCCAGGTTGCCGATGACGGGTTCCAGATAGTGCGCTCCATAGTTTTCGGTGTCCAGGTGTAATAATACGTTGAATTCGATGTCTAGGTGTCTCACGTTGCCGATGACGAGGTCCACATAGTGCGCTCCGTAGTTTTCGGTGTCTACGTGTATTAATACCTCGAATTCGATATCTACGTGTCCTACATTCAGATTTAAAGTTATTAATACACCTAGACACCAAAAACTACAAAGCACACTATGTAAACCTCGTCATCGGCAACCTGGGACACGTAGACATCGAATTCAAGGTATTATTACACCTAGACACCGAAAACTACGGAGCGCGCTATCTGGACCTCGTCATCAGCAACCTGGGACACCTAGACATCAATTTCAAGGTATTAATACACGTAGACACCGAAAACTACGGAGCGCACTATGTGGACCTCGTCATCGGCAACCTGGGACACCTAGACATCGAATTCAACGTATTAATACACGTAGACACCGAAAACTACGGAGCTCACTATCTAGACATCGTCATCGGCAACCTGGGACACCTAGACATCGCATTCAACGTATTATTACACCTGGACACCGAAAACTACGAAGCGCACTATGTGGACCTCGTCAGCGGCAACCTGGGACACCTAGACATCGAATTCAACGTACGATTACACCTGGACACCGAAAACTATGAAGCGCACTATCTGGATCCCGTCATCGGCAACCTGGGACACGTGGATATCGAATTCAAGGTATTAATACACGTAGACACCGAAAACTACGGAGCGCACTATGTGGACCTCGTCATCGGCAACCTGGGACACCTAGACATCGAATTCAACGTACGATTACACCTGGACACCGAAAACAATGAAGCGCACTATCTGGATCCTGTCATCGGCAACCTGGGACACGTGGACATCAAATTCAAAGTATTAATACACGTAGACACCGAAAACTACGGAGCGCACTATGTGGACCTCGTCATCGGCAACCTGGGACACGTAGACATCAAATTCAACGTATTATTACACCTGGACACCGAAAACTATGAAGCGCACTATCTGGACCTCGTCATCGGCAACCTGGGATACCTAGACGTCGAATTCAAGCTTGATTCATAAGAATCGACTTAAAAATTCCCTAGCGGCACTTTCTGCCAAGCGTAGAGAACCTTCTTTTCCGGCAGCGGTGGTAATACGATGTAAGGATACGAAATCTCTCCAGATAAACATGAAGCAATTGACTCAATATGTATTATATACCTAATACCTAATTTACCTAAATAGAAATCTTCCTCCTGACCGATAAGTCTATCGACCTTATTTAATTTGCCTACTAGATCGATCGAAATACGCGCGCGATATCGAAACTGGCGATACCTGCGCCGCCAGCGTCGAAAAAGTGAAAGTGACATTTTCTGATATATATATGTTATATTGATTGAGAGACGACGACGTATCTCCGTATCTTAAAAATAAATTTTCACATTTGGACTTTGCGTCGCAATATCTCCGCTCGTAGGGCACGTAGCGGAAAATATTATAGGAGATACCCCCCCAAAGTCGACCCCAAGCTATCGATCAAGCCTACTTAGAACTTGATCCGTTCACTCGTTATCGAGATCTCAACATCTTGGGTACTCGCAACCCGTCGCGTCGCGTAAAAGAGTCACGGTCGGTCTCGCTCCGCGTGTACTTGGCACGAGACACTACCGTGTCTCTTGATATTGCGCGGACGATAAATCGTTGATGCATGTGCTACGGCGATATGTTCCGTATAACAATGGCTGCAAGAATTGCGCCACTCATCTTGTGTGTCACGTTCAGAGTTGGTGCGATAGTGGGTGAGAAAAAAATGGTAGGCGTGATAAGAAATGCCGATGTACCGGTTAATTATTTTTATATTTTACATATAAACGACTTCTATTTTATTATTATTTTATAAGAACATCGAAATAAAAATAAAAATAGTTGAAAAAGAAGTTGAATAGGTTGGATAAGATTTAAATTCACACAGTCTTTATTTTTTTAGATAGATAATATCTGACAAATATAATTGCGCTCATTATTTTTCAATATATAATAAATACGAAATTGTATTTGCTCGTGTCATAGTAGCTAAGAAATCTTTGTCTTCTTTTTATCAACGACATCTAAAAGTGTGTTACACTGCAGTGTGCATACTCGCACTAACCACAGTCAGAGGAAAATGAGTTTGTTACGTCCTTGAAAGTCAACGTTGCAGAAAAAGGACGAGCACCGGACGACCGAATCTTGTTAAGGGTGAGTCTCGCATTTACCCCCGGCTCCCCGAGACGTACTTGCACGCGTTGAACAATTTATTGCGCCTTTCTTGCGCGTTAAAGCGTACTATGAACCGCATACCTTATGCTCGGTTCCCAGCTGGATCGAATCATAAATCGTACGGCTCTCTCCTTTCCTCTCTCGGACTTTCGCCCTCTCATCCTCGCGGTCCACCACGGTCACCCTTATTTCTTACACGATGAGTCGGGAGATCTTCTTCGTGCACCTTCAAATGCAGCAATGTCCAAGCTTGCCCTCGTCGGGGTATGCATGAGTTCTAGTATCTCGACTCGCTCATGCTAGTTATTTAAATCTTTGCTTCATGTACCTTGCGCGAGCTTTTATCAGTCGCTTTTGCCCTTCGCATGTTTACGACCCGTCCATTCGAAATGCAAGTGCAAGCTGAATATATATCGCTATACGTTCGTGGCGTTTCATGCAATGTCTTCCAAACAAGAACGATATTTGTGTCAAGGGCTAGCCTATATTAAAGGGACATCTTTCTACGCGAAATTTGAAAATATTTTTTCGTACATTTTTGAAGATAGAACTCTTTTTCTCATTACATTTCAAACATCACATCTCAGTAGAACCCTCTATTATTTCGAAATAAACAATATTTCAAGCGGATAAGTATCGCTATGAAAAAATTCTTTAGTTCCTTATTAAAAATTTTTTTATTGGTAAGAATACTGTTCGACTCGACATATGTCATGATGAAATAACATGCTACCAATACCTATCAAAATATCTATGGCAAAACATTGGCGGTGTTTTTCCTTTATCTCTATTTTAAGTCGAATCCGATCATATTTTTGGATTCTATCTTCCGATTTGTATTTCGGAATGACTTTGTTAAAGATGGTTGGATTCGGTATAAAATATCTTATCATTTCGTCGAAAAAATTTCTGGATTACAAAAAGAAGAAAGTGTGTGGATATATTGAAAATTATAACATTTTTAAAAAACCTGAGAACATTATTCGATAGAATTTTTGAAACTATTTTATTTTATTACAAAAGGATTTACGGATATTATGAGTCACTGCGCATATGATGAAAAATTCGTAATGTCATGGAATATAGGTATTCCCATGCATGATCATCAGATGATCATTATCTATAACTTAAAAAAAAATACAAAAATAGCGGCCAATTTTTAGATTATGTAAACGTATTCACGAAACTCAAAATTATCATTTATATAGATTTATATAGATTTGGTTGATTCGTTAATAACAAAATCGCGAGAGAAAAGCCGACGTCATTGATTTTCGAGATTTGCAAATAAATGGATTGGCCTTGCGAGTTGTTATGTCAATTGAGACAATGAGTAACGATGATGAACAAGGTAGGAATCAGTACTCAGCCCTCGAAAATTTGAAAATGCAAATGCGTTAGAACGCGACGCGATATTACACTTGGAATGATAGTGGTCTAGAAATTTGCATCGCGGTAAAACGGAGAGAAGTGAGCGTGAGAAGTTACAAGATATAAATTGATTAATACATTGTGCAGAGTACAAGTTCGATGGAATAATTTAAGTTGCGTAATCAAAATTTTGATCTTGGGAATAAGAATTTTTGAAAAAGAAATTACCGTATTTAGCAATAACAATAACTAAAAGTTTTTAAATAATTTAAGAAAATGAATAAATATATTGGCTTAATTTATAAATAAGTTTCGCTTTACATAATTAATAAATCACTTCTTCTGAGGAACCAGTATTATCTACGGAATCTAATTTATCTGCTACAAGTAGTTAATAAAGTGTATCATTTATATGAATCAGTACTTAGGTTAACTTTTAATCTTAGATCAACTCACTCTTCTAAGGGGGACGTTAGAAGGAGACGAAGAGTGAGTTAATCTAAGGTTAAAAGTTAACCGATACTTGTGAAACTGGGCCTTATACTGTTATAATCTTTTTTAAATATAAAAATTCGGTTTGTTAAGTAAAACGGAATTTATTTATGAATCAACCCAATAATTATAATTATTGGGTTGATTCATTAATGAATCCAATACATGAATCAAATTGATAATTATCAATATTTTCGGAATATTGTATTGTATTTGAAAAAATGCAACAATATAAACTGAGGAAAGGTTTACGTTGAAGATCAAAATATTCTTGTAACTCGATTAATTAGCAATTTGGATAATTAGCGTTTGATGTGAACAATCATTATGCAAAGAACGTATAGAAGATATTTAAGCAAGTTGCCTATAGACCGTATGCTATTTGCAGCACGAAACTACATATTCGCGATATCTTGCACACATTTAATATAAGCGGACGACAGATAATCAAGCCTGGTCTTATGTCGACCGTAAACATGGACGCCAACACAAATCCGCGGTTTATTACGTAGAACGTAAATATAGATCTATGTTAACCTACGTGGTTCGCAGATTAAAGATCAAAAGACTTATAAGGTCTGATGAGATGTTAATTGCTGTCATCACATATTTCATCTTTTTACGTAAATAAATTTACATTGGATAATATTTATAATCACATCTTACAATATCGGTCATATCAGAGACAAACGTGAAAATTGTCATTAACCATAATTTAAAAGTATTAAATTGAAGATATATGAAATTATATAAAAAGACAATGATCGGTTGCTACTATAATTTGCTAAGTTAATTTTTGTTATTTGGTTAATTATTAAATATTAATTGATTGAAAATTAAGTTTAAATCATATTTTAAAAGGTATGTATATTTAATGTACGTAAACTCAAAAATTGATTTTAATATATTTTTCTTAAGGAAGAATATTTTAAAGAAAAACATCACGTTGAATCCGTGCCTCTATTATAATATATTCTGTATATCTTCAAACGCATTTACGTTTGTCTTACGCACAACGATGCATCATTATAATCCCATCGCATAGTCAATTTTGCCGCCGGTTTTTCGCGATATCGGCGCTCTGAAAGCTCCAGGTCGGCGTTTTCCGGGTAGCTGGGTCGGTGGTTGAAGGGCCAATTCAAGGGAGGATATTATGTAGCCTTAGGGGGATGCTAGGTGGTGACGTCCCGTTGAAGTTTCCGGAAGCGGAGAGAACACAGGAAGGTGGCTCGCAGCTCGCTGAGGCGGCTGAGGAACACCAAGGCGAAGAGGTGCGAGGATATTGCATTCTGCTTGGTAACTTCTACGGCGTTCTATCTCTGTTTCTCGCTTTCGCGAACGCGTTTTTCTCTTTCTCTCTCTCGTACCGTCTATCTCTTATGATCCCTGTGATCCTCCGTCAGCATTCTCGTCTACGAGCAACTTAGCAAAGGGTCTAACGGATTTACATGCACGTGCTTGGATCTGTGTGATGGCTGGATAGTGTTTACGCTTGAAATAAGGGAAGTCTCTTTCCCTTCCTCTCTGCCGCGCGTTCTAAAGTGCTAATGCAGTCGCTATCGGATAATTCCTAATGAATGGCAGTAATAACGATGAGAAGCGCGATTAATGCATCGAGCAAAGATGAGAATGAGTTACTAAATATATGATTATATCTCGCAAGGTGAGGCTCGGCAAGGTTACGCTTTCAAATTTAGCACTCGGTAGATTAAAACATATTTACGTTATTCTGTATGTATAAATGCAAATGAGTAAAGCGCTAATTATGCTAGAATGATTTCTCATCTGATTGTGAATCTATTTTTAGCAAAAACTTTTTGCTTATTTTAAATTTAACCTATAGCAGAATGTTTTAATTTCCTGTTTTTCTTGATTCTAAATGCTTCTATTCGGTTTTCTTAAATCATTCAACAATTGATACTGCATTTTATTGTAAAAAATAATTTATATGTATCCATTTATATTTATACATGAATATATGTACCTTCTATCTTCACTTTTTCGCACTTTTGTTTACAAGATCTTTTATCTCCGTGTATCTCGGCTTACTTTATTTTATCTTAATCTGTATTTAACGTATGTAACTTGCGGCGAAATCTGTATTACGAATCAAATGGCCATGATATATCAATGATATTGATGCGCTCGTATAATTAGAGAATAATATACCAGAGACTCGTATGACAATTATCTCGTATCCCGCAGCGCATCATCTGGTTAGCACATGTGCCGCATGGACGACGTACACAAATGCAACTCGTGTATTTGCATCACGAGGGTCACTCGCGACCGCACACGCGTTAGTATGCAGTACGCACGTTCGGGTTCCAGTATCCTCGATTGCGTTCGCCACTAGCCTACATTACATTTCTTCGTATTCACATGAAACGCCGTGTGCTGAACAAGCTGCTGCTAAATACAACGTATCCCTCGCGAAAATTCACAATTACATGCACGTAATTAATCCAGTTATTATTCAAACGAACTCCGCATTCGGTGGAAATGTCTGAAGCGATGAAATTGCAATTGAAAAGATTTAATTAGCCCTTTAAATCATATGCAATAATGAACAGTACATGTAATATAACAGTACAGTAAGGAACTGTACGTATTTTCACTTGTAAATTGAGCTATAATTTAATTTAACTACACGAATATTAAAAAGAGTTATTTCTGTAATATTTAATATTTTTAACAATCTTATTAATCATAAAACATTATTTTATCTAAGAAAAAGAAAAATGTTTTTAGGCAAAATTAAATTTTTTTCTACAAAATCGATGGGCAGATCAGCAAAAGATAAATGACGAGAACGAAAATATTTAACAAAAATTATTTTTATCTTATCATTTTTACTTACATTTACAGAATTCGCACTTTATCGTATGAGAATTATATTTATGTATGAAAACTATTTTTCGTCAATTTATCGAAAATCAAGAAAGGATTTTGTGTATGTTTGAACAGGATTATTTTAAAACGTATGTTGAATAACATCATTTTTGCTTTGAATCCTGCAAATGATCAATAGATCAAATGATACACTCATATAATATACTACTCTCATATTCATGATGGCCTGTTTAATGCAGACTACACATTTATGCGTATGCATCGATCTGGTTATATCCGCATATGATAAAATTGCGGACATGGCTCAATGTTTCGTATTGTGCATGTGACGAGATCTATAGGTGTACATATATATACATATTTCTGGACTTAAAATAGCCGACAAGAGATCGGCGTGCAGTTTTACTAAATTGGAAATGTGTATATAAATACACACAGAAGCATTATTAGTCTTCCAAGATCCAGCTCGGACCGTAAATGGCAGTTTCTTCTATATTGACTGTCGTACATCATAATGACTTTTTTCACTTCATATTTTCATTTTTTCGTTTCTTTGTATACAAATAATACGTACTAATAGCAATTAGCTAATATTAATTGATCAAAAGAATGAACACATGTTTTTCACTGCGCGTTTATATGCATTTTCAGATAAAACATCTCTTTGAAGATCAGTTTTTTCTTTCGGAGCGAATATCATCAAAATTATGAAAGATAAAAAATTTTTTAAATAAAAATAAAATAGTTTTACCAGATTATATATTTGAATTTTTTTTCCTTTTGTAATATTGTCCTGCAATAATTTATGCAATATGTACAGCAGAGCGTTTGTAATGCCTAAGCGGACGAAGAGAATGTTGCATAAATCACGATTCTCAACAATATTCGACGTTTCGACAAAGTCGGGAAAGTGTTTTTGGAAGAAAAAAAAAAGCGAGATCTCTTTTATCGACTTTCTAAAGATACCGAAATGGGAAACGTCACACGATTGATTCGCGTGTCGATCGACAGCCTCAGGAGCACCGTAGAGTGGTATTCCCGCCTTGTTCCTTTGGTCCCTTCAAGACTACTGACGCCCTAAGTTCCTGAATAAAGTTTCGTATCCCGAGAACGCCTTTATATCCGTCTTATGTAGTCGCTCGGTAGTCGATATACGACGAGATTCCTCGCGAGGCGCGACGCGGGGAAGAGCAGCGGCGGCATGATAAGAAACAGACGGAATAAAGGGGGATAAAAAGTATCGAAAGAAGATAGAGGAGATCTCGTGGAATGTCGAGCTGGATGTTCGTCGCTCTACCCACAGTACCCACCTTTCTCTCCTCTACCTCTCCCTCTATTTCGTTCCTCTTTTCCGTCCCTCCTCACTGATCCTGTGGTTTTCCGGTCTTTTTGTATCCTCCATCCTCTCTCTTTGCACAGAAAGAGAGGGGAGAAAAAGAGTTGGAGAAGGGAATGGAGAGAAGAAACGACAGAATGAACGACGTGGAAAAGAGCGAGAGCGAGAGTATCTCTTGAAACCAGTTCGATCTATAACAGAGCCTTTGCATCGGACGTACGAAAAACGAGAACGAATGCACTCTAGCTAGTCCATCGGCCATGAGTTATAGGCGAATCGAGCTATACGAGATTCGAAACAACCGGCCGGCTTTATTGAGGCACGTACTGCATCAACTAACCCCACAGAATTGACCGAAACTCGCACAACGTAGTAAGTTAACGCATTACGAGCTGATTGTCAATAGTGTAATAGAGTCGATTTATTATTTTCTATATCTTGTTTTAACACTATTCTAATTTGTGGCTTATATAAATTATTCAATTATTCAATTATTCAATGTTAAATCATTAAGAATGTAATAGATCAATAAAATAGTAATTAATGTGACTCACCAAAATGAAGTACGACGGAGCTGCATTACCGGATGTTCATCCTTATCCCCTGTAAAAAGAAATTAAATCTATTTGAAAAATCGTGCTACGATTTGAAAAATCAATTCTGCGTTATACAAAATTTTATAGATATTCAGAAAAAAATCAATATATATATGTAATCTTTTTAAAACGGGCTAAAAGAAATATGAAAACTATTATGAAGACATTTAATAACAAGAATGTAACTTTTATAATATCAAATTTCCATTCCCGTTTAATTATTGCCATTTGTCATCGGTTTTTGCACTCATTCGGTCACAAAATGAAAAATTTAACATGCCACGAACTAGAACCGGTCAATTTTTGCGCTTTTTATCATTTTACTCGCCGTGAATTTCCCGAAAAAGATCGGGAACCGTCTATTAAGCAAACGATTGTCAATCCGTCGCTTACGATATTTTTCGTGACGACTATCACCTGTGCCACGATTATTCTCCGAATTGCTTTTCGCGTCGAGACAAATGGACATTTTTTTGACAGATCATTCGACTTATCGGCTTTGGCGATTTTGGTCCTTCTCAATCGATATAATTTTCGATGCTACGAAGCATTCTTTTTAAAAATCACTAAAGAATTTAAAAGCACGTTAAAATTACTGTAAATTTTATTTTTTAGACACTGCGGTGTAAAAATCACAGGTGGCACTTTCCGACTTAAATGCGCGATTTTTCGTAGCATTCTGAGTATTTTTAAAATAAATAATAACCTTCCGAGTCCTTCAGAAAGGCAAGAAGGACCAAAAGGGCCAGGGAAGGTGCAAAGCCACGCGTTTTCATTCACAAGTTTACAAGGGAGATTGCACGGAGCATCGAAAAGTTACTTTACACATATGCAAAGCTGCGCACTTACGAATTAAAACGACAGTTAAAATCACAAATAAGTTAACAATTCAGCATCAAACGATTAGTCACGCGAGTAACAGGAATGAATTTACTCACCAGCGCCGATGTACCGTCGCCACTCTGTCTCGCCTGCTCGTGCTGCTTGAAGAGGCCACCCGATGCACACACATACGCGAGCGCGCGCGACAATTACCGTAAGAATCGCCCGTCACTTTATTCGGCACTCCCGAGATAGACAAGTATATATACTTACGCATCGCGAACGTTTAACGAACTTCGGAGACGCTCCGCTCCGCGAAACTTTACTGCGCGGCGTTCGTCGCCTTCGATTCTCGATCGCGCACACGCGACACTCTTCACGCCGAGCGATGCCGGATCGCAATTCGCATTTTTCGGATAAACGGATACGCGAGCGTTCGTCGAGCAACTTGGCGTGGAACACGTACGGCTTTGTAAAAGCGCGAGGAAAAAATTACTCCGGAAAAAATTACAGAGTTAGGCTCTGATATTTCATGTGTCGTACGACAAGCTTTGTCAGGCGTACTGATTTCTAGAAACTCGAGAATTTCTCTGTCCTGCAGCCAATTAACATGCTTAAAAAACGTGTCGTACGACACATGAAATATCAGCCTTAGACATGGCGGATCGCGTACCTATGGCGATTAGCGTCCAAACGGCCGAGCCGCTGGCCGGTGCGAGCCGGAGAGACAAGAGCGTGACAAGGCGAGGCGACGATATCGTCGGACGCGGATGGATGGCGATCGTTCATTTATCGCGTCGGAGATGGTCACGGGATCGCAATTCGGCACTCCGGACGCTCGTTACGCGCATGAAAACGGGAAAAAAAACCGCGCGCTTTCTAGAAAAAACCACGGAGCTCTCGCGTGACCGACGAACGCTACGCGACCGTTGCGAGTTGCGAGTGAGAGTGAGAGAGACGCGCGCGGCGCGAGGTGATATCGATCGGCTGATCGAGGCAAAAAACAATTCGAGCGTCGTGATTGGTCGCCCGGCGTAACGAAACTGTCTCGCCGTTCAAAATTGTCGCGAAGAAAATACCCGATGTCGCACAAGTAGTGATACGCTACGAATATCTGATACCAACAATGTATTAATGATGATTATTGATTACATTTGAGAGAAGCGTGATTAATAGCATCGATGTCTATTTTCTAATTCTAAATTCATACGATATTAATTAGTAAAAATTATTTAGATACCGCAACTGGCGTTTTTCTCTCTAATTAATTGTACGTTATATCGGTCCTGTAGTGCGATTCTGTAACTCGTTATGAGGTATCGACTATCGTTGCGCAGATATTTTATATGGTAAAAAAGCTGCGCAATTGTCGTTATAGCTCATAACGACGGCATAACGAGTTACAGAATTGCACTACAGTTTCGCTTAATATTATCGACATTTTCTATTAAGCGTACGATTCAAAACGACCACATCCGCGAATGGAGTGAAGAGAGTCATATCACGCGATAGAAGATAATACGTCTTTCGCATTGTTATATTATTCCACTGAACAGGCATTGTTACATCTTACGTTATCGATAAATAACGTTATATTGTGTTGTTGAAATTGTGAAGCCGAAGGGCACGAAATAAACACGTATCTATTTATTATTTCACTCAACTTACGCAGACGTTAATAATTGCGAACGAAAAAAGAGAATTGAAGCGCGAGGCAAAAACTCGTTCGAGAGAGTCGTCAAGGAATAACATGTGTTACGTATTTACGTGTCGACAGCTCCCGCGATCGTGACCGGCTTGTTTACAACAACGCTGGCGTTTTGAGGAAACAAATGGTCGTACTTAATAGAAAATATCGACAATAATAAGTGAAACAGGACCGATATAACGTACAATTAATTAGAGAGAAAAACGCTATTTACGGTAATTAACGAATTTCAATTATTAATATCGTATGAATTTAGAATTAGAAAATAGGCATCGATGCTATTAATCACGCTTCTCTCAAATGTAATCATCCTTAATACATCGTTAGTATCGATATTCGTAGCGTATTACTATGTGCTACATCGAGAATCTTCTTCGCGACAATTTTGAACGGAAAGACGATTTTATTACGCCGCGCGACCAATCACGACGCCCTATTTATTCTAATCGCCTCGATCAGCCAATCAGCTCGCGCCATCTCTCTCACTCGCGAGCCTCGCGACGGTCACGTAGCACTCGACGCCAGACGGTCGTGCGGGAGCATCGTAGTTTCACGCGCGGTTTTTCTCCCCCGTTTTCGTGCGCGAAACAAGCGTCCGCAGTGCCGAATCGCGATCCCGTGACCATCTCCGACGCGATAAATCGACGTGGACGATCGCCATCCATCCGCGTCCGTCGATATCGGGTATCGCCTCGTCTCGGCCTCGTCTCTCCGACTCCCACCGGCTCGGCCGTTTGAAGACTGCCGTGGGTACGCGATCCGCCATGTCTAATCCTGTAATTTTTCGCGTTTTTGCGAAGCCGTATGTGTTCCACGCCGTCCACGCGTGAAACGTCGACCGCCGAGTTGCTTGACGAACGCTCGCGTCGTCGTTTATCCGTTTATCCGAAAAGTGCGATCCGGCATCGCTCGGTGTGAAGAGTGTCGCGTGTGCGCGATCGAGAATCGAAGGCGGCGGACGCCGCGCAGTAAAGTTTCGCGAAGCGGAGCGTCTCCGAAGTTCGTTAAACGTTCGCGATGCGTATATACTTGTCGATCGGGAGTGCCGAATAAAGTGACGGGCGATTCTTACGGTAATTGTCGCGCGCGCTCGCATGTGTGTGTGTGTGTGTGTGCATCGGGTGAGTCTCTTCAAGCAGCACGAGCAGGCGCGACAAAGTGGCGACGGTACATCGGCGCTGGTGAGTAAATTCATTCCTGTTACTCGCGTGACTAATCGTTTGATGCTGAATTGTTAACATATTTGTGATTTTAATTGTCGTTTTAATTCGTAAGTGCGCAGCTTTGCATATGTATGAAGTAACTTTTTGATGCTCTCTTGTGAATGAAAACGTGTGGCTTTGCACCTTCGCCGGCCCTTTTGGTCCTTCTTTTCTTTCTGAAAGACTCAGAAGGTTATTATTTATTTTAAAAATACTCAGAATGCTACGAAAAATCGCGCATTTAAGTCGGAAAGTGCCACCTGTGATTTTTACACCGCAGTGTCTAAAAAATAAAATTTAAAGTAATTTTAACGTGCTTTTAAATTCTTTAGTGATTTTTAAAAAGAATGCTTCGTAGCATCGAAAATTATATCGATTGAGGACCAAAATCGCCAAAGCCGATAAGTCGAATGATCTGTCAAAAAAATTTCCATTTGTCTCGACGCGAAAAGCAATTCGGAGAATAATCGTGGCACAGGTGATAGTCGTCACAAAAAAAATCGTAAGCGACGGATTGACAATCGTTTGCTTAATAGACGGTTCCCGATCTTTTTCGGGAAATCCGCGGCGAGTAAAATGATAAAAAGCGCAAAAATTGACCGGTTCTAGTTCGTGGCATGTTAAATATTTCATTTTGTGACCGAATGAGTGCAAAAACCGATGACAAATGGCAATAATTAAACGGGAATGGAAATTTGATATTATAAAAGTTACATTCTTGTTATTAAATGTCTTCATAATAGTTTTCATATTTCTTTTAGTTCGTTTTAAAAAGATTACATATGTATTGATTTTTTTCTGAATATCTATAAAATGGATTTTATATAACGCAGAATTGATTTTTCAAATCGTAGCACGATTTTTCAAATAGATTTAATTTCTTTTTACAGGGTATAAGGATGAACATCCGGTAATGCAGCTCCGTCGTACTTCATTTTGGTGAGTCACATCAATTACTATTTTGTCGCTCAAGTTTCCGGTCTCGAAGTTAACTTCCACCCATAACATTCTATCGCGGTGAATTTTTTTCATGAGATTGGAACTATATAAAAATTCGTCCCCGCGCTAAATTTTGTCCCCTTCAATTTCTCGGTCCTATCGCTAAAAGCGCTATCGGCGCCAGCACGTGTGTGTAGAGGAAGACAAACACAGCCACTTGTGAAAGTTAAGTAATTCAGAAAGCTTCCGTATTGGTTTTACGAAGATTTTTCGTTTTCTTGGTAACGTGAGTTCTTGCAATGTCATTATTAATAGTCCTTTACGCCTAATGTAAGCGTTGTTTTTATATTCTCTGTATGTCATTGGTTTAGGTATGTTGACAATAGAAGGCTGTATGAGTCGTATGCCGTCAGATTAACTTGTTGAGAAGGTAGGAGCCGCGATGTTAGTTTGAGAGTTTTTCTTAATTTCGTCCCCCTTCATGTTCCTAAATTCGTCCTCTGGACGAGTGAAATTTATTTGTGATACTTGCTTGGAAGGCTAAGTGTTCATCTTAAATAATAATAAGATTATTAATTTTTTTTTCAAGTAAAATTATTTTTTCTGAGTTTTGGTAAACCCATGTTTTTAATTTTCTATAAGTATAAAATTTTGTATTAATTCACTACAATCGACTAATTATGTTCATTTTTGTAATGACTGTTAGTAAATAATATGAATAAAGTTGAAAATTAAGAAAACAAATTGTAATTATTGCATTTTTTTCGAAATTTAGTACAGGGACGAAATTAGGAACTTATTTTGGTTTTGCCGAAAGTAGGTACTTTTGAAAGTAATTTTTTTGGGTATTAACAATTGATTATACAAGCGATTTGGCTTGGTTTCCCAGTAAAGGGATATTTAACGAAGGTAATGTCCCTTTAATGTCAAATTTTTAAGCTTTTACATCATTTAATACGGTCTCCACGTACGAAAAAGTGACTAGCTATATAAAGTATCTGGACCCAAATTTCGTCTGCTCACTTTATGCATGCATCTTTCACTATTAATAAAAATATGAATTCCAAAGTCTAGGCGGTTATTTTCCGCTCTTTAAAGGTGGGTATACACCTAGCGAACGAACACCGAATTCGCTGTTCGTTCGGTGTTCGTTCGCTAGGTGTATACCCACCTTAATAAAACGAAGGTGGAAGTAATTATACATTTGTTTTGTAATTTATTGTCAAAGAAGCTTTAGAAGCTTCTTGTAGAAGCTGTTCGATTCTCTTAAGCAGTTTTATATAAGTTTTACTTATAATAATATGTCTCAGAAGAAAATTCTGATTATCAGATAAGTTACACGAATTTTCTTCTGTAAATTTTTTTTCGTAAAACTTACGTCTTGGTTTTATTATTATATATATGGTTAAATTTTTTGTTGGTTAAATTGGTTAAATTAAAAAAAATATTTTTTCAATAATATCTTTATTAACGAGCGTATATCGTTACGCTCGTAACGCTATACGTTGCGCTATACTTTACGCCACCAATGAGATTATTTTATCTTTCGCGATTTTTGTAGTGTTTTGCGAGTTTATCTAACTGTTCTATATGACCCTTCCGGGATAAAATCCGCTTTCTAATAAACCTTGGCAAAAGAAGTGTGCACCGAGGCGTGCATCTGCACACCCGTGCAATACTCAAGAGGCGTTACACCACTTCGGGAAATTGCTAGCCCTTTTTAAACTGCCCTTTCATGGTCATCGCTTCTTCCTGTGATCTATTATCTTTTTTGACAATGAATTATGTATCGAGCAGATAATAGATCACGCTGACGCGTCTTGTAGAAGCTGTTTGATTCTCTTAAGCAGTTTTACATAAGTTTTACTTATAATAATATGTCTCAGAAGAAAGTTCTGATTATCAGATGATAAGTTACACGAATTTTCTTCTGTAAATTTTCTTTCGTAAAACTTACGCCTTGGTTTTATTATTATATATATGGTTAAATTTTTTGTTGGTTAAATTGGTTAAATTGGTTAAATTAAAAAAAATATTTTTTCAATAATATCTTTATTCTTCTCAAACTAAAATTAATTTATGTGACATAAAAGTTTTGCGAAAAATCTCTTAATTTATAAATTAATATATATCTAGATTTGATATGATTTTGCTACTGAAATTTATTTTAAGCGATGTTAGATATTTTCTGTGCTTTTAGCAGAATTTATTATTAACAAATTTAGCAACAAAGAGCAAAGCTAACACAGTGTTAGTGTTAGCTTTGTCTAGTTTATTTGGTCTTGCTTTCGATTGTACTTTCTTGGTTATGTTAAACTTTCGTTCGAAAGTTTTATTTTGCTAGAGACTACCTTGACACCATGTTTTTTTCTAAAAATATCTAAATTGTGCAACTATCTGCTGTATAGATTCATAATTAAGCTGTATTTTGAAACAATACTTTTTGCGTTTTGAAACAATACTTTTTACTAAATGTGTAATATCTGTTTTTTCGCAATTTTGATCAAGCTTTAAGATTAATATTTTTAATATTCTTTATACGGAAAAAAAAGATTAGCTACTATAGCTAAAATAAGTCGTAATATATGGATAACTAACATTTTTTGCAGCGAGAACAAAAGGTTTTGCTACTATTGCTAAACTTTAGCTCTCGCTGCAAAAAATATAGCTCTTGCTGCAAAAAAATTAGTTATCCCTATTTTACGACTAAATTTAGCTAAATTTTTTTCCGTGTATTAATTGCTAAATACAAGTATTTTTCATTATCTATATAAACTATAAGTATTTCTAAACTTATCATAAATTTTATCACACAAATTTTAAGAATATGAAAGAAATATTTTATGCTGAGATGCAACTTTCGATTCTTCAATCTCTCCAGTCGTTTGCTTGATTCCGAGCGTCGAGACCCACACTACTGTCTGACAATAGTCCGCCATTCTTTCCTATCATCCGCCGACCTCATAACCTCTGCCATCGAGCGATTACCCAGGTAGGAATAAACAAATGGCCCAGTTTCGATCCAGGCTTGGTCCAGTGGTGAGAAAGCATGGGCCAAGCCTGGCTGAAGCCTGGGATGATAACCTCGGGCGAAGCTCGGGGTGCTCGGGGTGCCAGGCTTGGCCCAAGGCTTGGGTAACAATAAAGCCAAGCTTAGCACAACCGAAGTTTGGTCAAGCTTGGGCCGGCTGACGGCTGTCCGTCTGTTCCCGTTGATCTTAGGCTTTTACGTTTTCTCATAGCAGTTATGACTTCGCTCCTCAATATTGAGGGTTCAATATCTTGCGTTTTTGTCTGTGTCGGCTCTCTGCTTCCTGCGTTTTCATTAGCCATCAGTGTTTGGCAATATTGACGCCATCTTTCCAATATTTCAGACTTGTTAGTCAATACGTTACGATTCTTCAATATCAGCTATTTTATTTGACTAAAAATATTCTGCAGTGCAATAAGATAAAAAAGATATTCCAACCTGTCATTCTTTAGGTTTCGTCAATAGACTGATATATCGCGATGGTCCTTGCACATTGTGAATGATATGAGCGCAAAGAGTAAGGCTTCCCTACGTTAGAAAATGAAATCTTTAGCAAAGAAACTTCGTATACTGCGCGAACCAAGATTGAACGACGCAAGATGATACGATATTTTCTTTTGTATTGGTCATACCGCGTATTGATTTGAATGAATTCATAAAAAGCCATTTTGCATATAACGTAAACGATAGCGGTTTTATTCATAGTTACGTCAATTCGAAATAATGCAATCTTTTGAGTTTTTTTTTTAAGTAATTTAGTTGTCAAATCCTTTTGCGACTATGGAGTCAAAATTTTGTTTAGAGGAACATGATTCTATGAGGCAACTTGTACAACAATAATCAAATTTCTAATTTTTATAGCATCGTAAAATTGCGGAATAGAATACAAAAAAATTTCCATTCAATCTTTAATATATTTTTTTTCCGATATAATTTGGTTGTACATGTATGTACATAAATACCATCTGTTTTAATTTTTCTGTGCTCTTCTGTATCGTTCAATCGCAAAGAATCTTGGAAAAGTTACAAGGAAACTTCTTCACGGAAAAGTTTGTACAGACTATATCGTGAAGAACTTGAGGTACCGCGTGGTAGTTCTTTTTCATGATTTTATGATCAGTGAAGACCGCGAGACTTGTACGGTAGCAAACCAAGACCGCTGCTCCGCGTTGTTTGCATTTTCCCTTAAAGGGCCGCCTCGAGTGCTATGTGGGTCAGGACTACTGCAGTACTTTGTTTGCTGCTCGTCGCAAGCTGTATGCTCGTGTAATACACCGACAAGTAGTTGAGTTTCGCGGCGAGGAAACCGACTCGCTAAATTGGCACGACAAACGTATCTGTCGCAACTACTCCAATCTTTCGGTGTAACTTGTAAGCGTCCCAATCTTGTTCTAAGATAATTTAAATATTTGTATATAACGTATATAAATTACAACATACTTCGTAGTTAAAATGTTTTCTTAAGAGAAAAATATATTAAAACATCTATTTCTGAGTTACGTACATTAAATATACATACTTTTTAAAATATGATTTAAACTTAATTTTTAATCAATAAACTTAATAATTAACCAAATAACAAAAATACGATTCTTCAATATCGCAAATAGAAATTATACTAACTTTCCAGCGTGTAAAAGTATCTTACGGAAATATGCGGTGCATATAGCGTATATTATCATTTTTAGACGTTTATACGATCCCTTGATAACGTATTGTTCATTAAAGGATAATTCGTTATTTGGTGAATTATGTAATTTTAATTTTTCGTCTTCTTTGACTTCTACACTTATACATATTCGATATAATTTGCTAAGTTAATTGCTAATTTCTATTTGCGTCTAATTAGGCGCGACGTCGGGCAGGTTTCCGATGCACAACAGCGCATTGTGCGCATCGATGCGCAATTATTAAGACCTCGCTCGATCCTGAAGCACCCGCTCGTTACGCAAGCTTCTCGCGTTATCCCGGCGACGTATCGATTTCTGCCAGACGCGGAGAACCTGACCTACGAGTTTACGCGCGCGTACGAGCCGCCCGCAACGCGAAATATCTCGCGTATAAATTGCTCGATCACCGATAGAGTCGAGCAGCACGAACATGAAAATACAAACGGCCATCGTCGGCATGTATCAGTTCCGAATAGTTTATTATCGTCATAAACCAGGCTATGCCGACGTTCGCGAACAATTCGAGCGTGTATTTTGCCATGAGCACTGATGCACTAGTCCATGCGAGTTGCATCGTGAGCGAAAGAGATAGGATGGATGGATTCGATCATAAAAAAAATTTTAATTTTCTTCCGAAGCGATATTTGCGTTTACAACATAAAAGTGTGCCGACATCGTTAGCCATTATCATTGTGCACACCGGAATTTTTTTATAATATTTACACACAGAAAAATATATGCTACCTGCAAGTTAATATTACTTGCTTCAAGTATTTGATAAGTTCATATATCCGCAAATCTACCATAAAGTCGTCATAAGTATCACATTTACTCAAAACATATTCTAGATCTTAGCAAGTTTAGTACTTGAAACAAGAATATTTAATTAATACGAATACTCTGTTTACTTACGATATCGAGTCCACTGAAGAGAAGCATATACTTCAATGAAGAAATTACATTTTCTTACGAGAAAGTTTATCCGCTGTTTGAATCAAGTAAAAATTTGATTCATCTAGAATAATCGCTTACTTCCAAGAAGAGGTTATGTTCTTAGTGCTGTGGTTTTAACTTTTTAGATGAAGTAATTCAATCACTTGAAGCAAGAATATTATAAAATCTTTATTCAATTCAAGTAAATACTAATGTTGAAATATATATATTTTTACTTCGTACAAGCATTTGATATGTTCAGTTAGAATAAAATTTCTAAATGCAAGTAAAATTAATTTTTATTGTAAATGTTCTATTTTCTTGTGACAAGTAGCTCAAATATTTGAATTAATGTAATGAATGAGTTGTGTTAAATGTATATTGCTCTTGGAAAATGTAATTCAAGAAAATTTATTTATAGTAAACCTTGCAGAAAAAAGATCTTTTGGTTATATTACTTAAGCCTTGATATAAGGTATAAGTAAACAAATTCTACTTTTTTCCTGTCTGATAAATTATTAGAACTCTTAATTGGTACTTTTATTTCAATACTTATATACAGTGTAAAACATTATATGTTCTAATCTATTATATAGAACATTATTTCAATTATACCAGTATAATTGAAATAAAAGTACCAATTAAAAGTTCTAATTTATCAGAGAGGAAAAAAGTAGAATTTGTTTACTTATACCTTTTTATATCAAGGCTTAAGTATAACTGATAGACCTTTTTTCTACAAGGTTTACTATAAATAAATTTTTTTGAATTACATATTTTCCAAGAGCAATATACATATTATATAAAATAATATGTATATTTATTAATTTTTAACCGTTTAATACTATGAGCAAGTTTTTATAGTGTCAAAATGTATTTTTCTTAAAATAATATAGTATTTGAATACTAATTATTTTAAAGAATACAGATATAAGAATATTTGCAGTCAGGTTTTATTAATAAAAGCAAAAGATTTAAGGACAATATTTATTTATTTTCACCTGTTACAAAAGTGTCATTGTGGGAATATAATGCAATAGACAAATTAATCTTATTATTAAAATTAACTTCTATTCTATTATTAAAATAAAAATGAAAACATTAATATGAATATTAATTATTACATAAGCATTTCAAAGCATTTCAAAATTATTATCTACTTGAGATAAACACTAAATAAGAGTATCTTCCAATAACAAATAATAGGAAAAGTTTAAAAAAAAGTACTTATTCGAAAACTAAATAAACTGTATTGTATAATGAGATTATTAAAGGAAGGAAAGATACCTATATCATACATTTTAATCTATGTTGCAAGTGATCCCTTCTATATAATATTAAAATTATTCATGAATATAATCATATTATAGACAGCCAAGAAATTGTTAATATTTTGGGAGAGAAAGCATCATTTGACCTGTATTTATTACATGTAAATGAAGTGGAAGAATATAACTCAATTCACTGATAGAATAAAACATAACATTCTCTTCTTTGTCATTAATTACTTCATAAGCATGAAAGTGTTCATTATAATTCAATGTAGTTAATCTTTCGCAATAAAGGTAACAACCATTATCTGATACTTTCTTCAGAACATATTTTATTCTACATAATTGTGGTAAAATGTCATTACTTGCCATTCTAATCACAGAAGATGGTTTATAGCAAATACCATTTTCTTCGTAACATGTAGTTGATAAAAAGTCTTTAAATGCCTCGGTGTTAGTTTCATTACTCAATTGTACTGGGTTTATACGACCCCATTGAATATAATCAGAAAGTCCTCTTTTATTCAAATATCGAGAAGTAGATCTCAGCTGGCTTCGATGAAGAAGTGTAAAGGGTAAGTTCACGCGACTCCTGCAATTCTGAGCATTTACTTTTAAATCTTTATGCTTACCTTCGAATCTCATAGATGATAAATAATGAGGAGGTCCAATTTTTTCAATAATGCGAGGATAATGTGTTAAAAAGTGATGTTTAGGTTTAAGATTGCCAAAGAGTGATATATATAATTTGTTATGTTCAGAAATATAAAAATTAAGTTGTTCAAGTGCTGTTTTTGGTATACATGGACTGGAAATAATTTCTGTTATTTTTAAAGATAACAAGTACAATTTCCAAACTTCATTACTTTGTGGAACTATATCACCGACTATAAAACGAAAATTATTTATTAATGCATTCATCTCAGAAGCTGAACAGATTATACTCCCATTTTTTAAATGACTTTCCTTAATGCCTGGAGGTATATTCTTTTCATGTGGATTATATAAATTGTACTTGATCTTGAAATTAAGAGTTTCTATTGTAAAATATTTTAAATGTATTAATTTTGATATTATATTTGCCATATTATATCTTAATACACCTTCATATAGATCATGCATAGTGTCCACACATAGATTTTCATAAATATGGTAATAATCCAAATCATTAAAAATGCATCTCTCTTTTATTCCGAAATGTTGGTTTTGCAAATGATGTAAATAATCATTTTTTGATCTTAGCAGATTTGATTGTTCTGTAATCAGTTCTTTCGTTAAATTTTTATCTGCTAAGCAAAACCTACAATAATAATTGGAAGAGAAACTTTCAGTTAATCCGAGTATTGAATGCACTCCTAAATTATCGCCCAATACAAAACACAATGCAAAAAATATTTGTGTTTTCTCCCCGGTTTTCTTATTTTCTATATATAAACCATTTTTCTCGAGAAGTTTCAATTCATTAATTACATGCTTTAAAACAGCAACATTTCCGTAATGATTTCTATCTGAACTATAAAATAATGTAGAGATAAATATATTTTCTAAGCGACTATTGTATTGTGGTGGAATGATCGGGATACTATAATATAAACATCCAATTTTATAATAACCAGCATGACTCCCAAGTGGATTACCAACCTCAAAATCGTCAAAGTATCCAGTTAATGGTAAAATTATCTTATTTGGAGTCACAGATTTGATGGATTTCCATAAAGAACCTTGTACCATATTTTTATAAGACTCTGAATTGTTAATCTCCAAATCTTTTTGATAATCCAAAATTTGTTGTAAAACACCGGGAAGTTCAAGAAACGCTTGTAATTGTTTTTGGATAGGAACATAACAACAAGTTCTATTCTTTATTGTAAGTGATACACTATTCTGCCGTCTGGATTCATCAGTTGAAGTACCTGTAATAATCTGTGATGGTCTAATAAAGTACTTCGAATTTTCCAAAAAAGATTCTCTTTTATATTCTGTATTAAAGTTATTAAAATAATGTGAAATTACTTTAAAAGAATCTACTACCTGTTTTAAATCACAATTAAAAATAATTTGCTCAAGTCCATTTAATAATTCAGAACAAGAAAAGTTTTGAATGATTTCTATAATTTTCTGTATGTCGGATTTAGTTAAAGATAAATTATCATATAATTGAGCAACTAATTGTTTAATTGCTACGTCTAATTTTTTAAGAAATGACGGAATATCTTGTAATGTATCTCTTACATTGTCTGATGAGGATTTAGTCTCACAGCAAAATGTCGTATCTGGATTAGATTTGGAGCTATTTATCTCTATTGTGTGTACAGTTGGAACGTTTTCAAATTTTTTTAAAGATGCATCAAATCCATGAGTTGAAATGTGTTTTTTAAAACTGTCTTTTCTGTGAAATGGTCTAAGGCAATTATCAATATGACAAGTGAAAGTATCTTGTTTATGAATATACTTTAAATGAAATATATATTTATCAATGTTATTAAAAGTAATATCGCAATAAGGACAATTCATTGTTGAAAATATAGCAATTTCTTGGCTGTTCACGTATCAATCAAAGTTATTAATCGAATTTTATATTTTCAATAATATCTTGAATATAGGCATATCTTTTCAAACATTTTCTTTCGCTATTAAAGATTACTACTTCAATAATTTCATAAATATGCTCGCTTTGTGGAGGATAATGAATACCCATTACATGGAAAATTTTGAAAAGTATGTCTAATGCTTTCAAACAGTTCTCATATTCGTACTTAACTTCATTAATGATGATATAAATTTTCTTAATCTCAGCGTAAGTTGGCCCTTCCATTAACAGAAAAGGTTGTAAGTGTAAACCCTGTGTTTTTGCTCTTTCTTTTTGCAAATTAATTTTGGTTTCAATATCGGCTGCACTCTGATGGAATAGAGGAAATATTGAAATATTTATATGAAGATATTTCGAGAAAACAAATTTCGTAGTTTCTGACAATACTCACAGTTGCATGAATTATAATAGAATCTATACATTCTTGGACCGAAAATTTCCAGTGTTTATTCTTTATTATGAGTCTTCCCTTTGGTGGTAAAATATGACACAGTATTTTGATTTGTTTCACTACTTTGGAATCTAAAACAGAAGGGTAATGTCTCACTTTAAACAATTACACCGAACATAAAAGATTTCAACCTTAATATATTGTCCAGATCGTGAACCTAAGTAGCTTTCAAAACTTTAACTATTGCTCATAGTTTATTAAAAAGTAATTAACTAATATAGAAATTCCACTATAATAATTAGGTACTCTCATTGCACAGTCAAGTTATATACATATAATCTCTATGACCATAGGTTACATTGAGTTAGAATTTTCGTGGAGTAAAAATATTGCAGAAAGACCTAATCTATATATACATGTATATTTATATCAGCACCAGCACCCCTACATGATACATCCTGTATAATTGGTTATAGAAAATAAAATTTACTTTATCATAACTTTTATATCAAAATTATTCGCTACATTGTTTAGTTCAATGACAGAAAGTAATACAGATCATCTTATATACAGAACATTTTTTGCATTATTTTTCATATTACACTATAAAAACATTTTTATAGATTTCTTAGATTCGCTTGAACTGTGTATTCGTATATGTACTCACTTTCAGAAAGTGATTTTAAATCCTCAATATCAATTGTCAGATTGTCTTTCTTATGACCTTCTTTATAATGAACTACTTTATCAAAGAATAAATTCCAATATTTGTACAGGTTACAAGTACGGTTTGGAAACAGTTCGTCAAAATCACAATTTATCTGTAAGAGAATAAAACATATATTATTGGTTACTTTGAGAAAGAGAGACAAAGAGAAAGAGAGAGAGAGAGAGAGAGAGACAGAGAGATTACAATAATAATTACTACTTTACCAGAGTATCTACATTTGTTCGATTTAAAATAGGCCACTGTTCAATGAAATCATATGCAGTAGCCGCTTCTGATTCTTGCCTCAAATGATAAGTATTCTTCCAATGGATAATAACTTCTTCCCAAGGCTCACTTCTTGTACTTAGCCATAGATAAGAATCGTTCGTAGACAAATCTGAAAATGTTAAATTTATATAACAAAAATTTTTTATTTCTTTCTTTAATTCTTATGTTACCTATTTTCTGTTTTGTTGGTATTTCAATATTTTCCGTTGCTTTCCTTTTTTTCGTAGGTCTTGCATAACCACCTTGATAAATTAAATTTTTAGCTTTATCAAGTAATTTTCCTCTTGCTACGATTGTTTTTCCAGTTGGTGAATCCTGCTTTCGTATGGAAGCGATGTAGTAAACCGTTGCAGGCTCGTTAAGGAATAAGTTTTTTATTTTTGCTACTATGGATTGATAATCTTTCTCTGTTAATCGGCTGGAAAATAATATAATTAACTGTACAAAAAGTAAAAATGCATATTTAATTGCAACATTGTTTATATGAAATTATTAATTAAAGATCATTTTTGTAAAATGTAGAATTTATGTAACTGATATAATATAAATAATATAATATAAATTATCGTACTGTTTGGAATGATATGAGAATAAATGTCTTATTATGATATCCACAAGTTTATTTCGAAAGCAATCGTGTAAGATACTTTTACTATTATAATAGGAAATAATTGCTTTTCCCATTGGAGCTCGTTCAAGCAGTTCAATTAAATTAAAGTCAAGCACGTCCATTTCTTTTGACAATTCGATATAGGAATTAAGTAATATTTTCTCGTGTTCGTCTATTAAAATAGTATCGTTACTATTTGAGGTGTTCGTAACATTAGAAGATTTTACATGTGTTTCTTGTATATGCGATATTGGGGTTAATAACCCATTTTCTTCCACTTGACAGACACTGATATCCTAATCGTAATAAAATACATAAGTATAAATAAGTGGAAAATAGTATAAATATTTGATTAAACATCAGGCTCAACAACTTACAGTTTCTTTTATTTGTGTAAATATTTCTTCGGATTTTTTTATAAAGTTTAATCTATCTCCAATATTTGGAATAAGTTCACGTACCATATCTTTTTGTTCTAATAATTTTGGTATATGTTGTGTTTCAATTTTGTGTTCTATAATAAAATCAATAAAAAGACTAAATCTTAATTATGTATTTTACCACACACACATACACACACAAGCTATAAAGTATAATAGATTAAATCTATACTAATAAAAATTATTATTAATTATATTTAATCATCTGTAAATTGTGTATAAAAAAGTGAGAACCTATTTATTAATAATTGAAAAATAAAATGCAGTAAATGTAGTGTATAGGAATAATAACTCTGTAAATTTGTGTATTCTCAGTATGAGACAATCTCATCACATTATCTCACTTTGATTGTTGTTAAAAAACTGGATAGTAATAAATAAGAAATGTAACACTATTTTAATATTACAATAATTAAGAGATAAAGATATCATAACACTTACCTTCAAAACGTGGTATCAAATTACCGCAACCGATCATCTGCAGTAGATCTGCAATATTCAATACACTACTTTCTATAGTGTCCATGGTATCACTATATTAAACTATAAGTACGCAAGTGAGAATGATGAGAAAGCGACAGCGGACTAGCGGAGCGCAGCAGGCTGGCTTTCCGTTGAGCGTATCGGGCTCGGGCAGGATGGCCGTGTTCGGCAACAGACGGACGGACGGGACACTATAATAGTTAAGTAATTAACAACACGGCGACACGACGTATCACTCGTAACAGTATCACTGATGCCACAATGGAATTATGGAACGCGCGGGACGCGACCTTGTCGAAACGGAGATGCCGTGGCAATATGGTTCCTTCACCCTGCACACAGGACGCGGTATCGCGCAGAAACAATTGCCGCGCGGTAACAGTGTGACCAACAGTGATATAAGAAAGTGAACGCGGCCGACGAGATATTATTTTATATATATATATATATATATATATATATATATTTCTTTGGTGACGCGGTTCATTCGAAAATTAGATGATGGAAATACGCACACAAAAAGAAAACAAGGCAAAGCGCCACGAAAGGCAAGGCGTTAGAAGTAGTTGCAATTACGCATATGCGAAGAAGTAAAATGCGCAATCAAAAAAGAAATATTGATTTCAAGTATTTCATATTCTTACCTAAAGAATCAGTAAACTAGCTTATGAAAAGAAAAGTAATTACTTGTTCTCAGATAACATTGTTTTTAGACGAAGTGTACTTATTTCAATTGAGAATGGATTTACTTGAAGCAAGAATAACTTTCTTTCTTCCAAACTATATTTTATTTCTTCTGATTCTTCCTTAGAATTGAAAGAATCATACTAAATTACTTACATCAAATAAATATTCTTACTTTAATATATCATCAAATATTCAAATCAAGCTTATGTGGCTTTTCTTAGATAAAGTTTCAGACTATACTTGAAAGAAGAATAAATTCTTCTTTTAAACACATGATGATAAGCTTTTCTAATACTTGTGATGAGTATATCTTAAAACTAATATTAAGAAAATATTCTTTGTTGAAGAAAACTATTACTCAAACCAAATAAAATAAAATGAGTAATTGCTTTTCTTGGCTGTAGAACGATATTTTTCTGTGTGTAGAGAATACATTCTCTATACTTGTACGTAATATTTTTGTACTATATTTACATTTATAAAAAATGATATAGCTTTATTTTCGCATAATTTTATTATTATAAATAAATACATATGAACAGACATCGGTTATTACTATAATTTAAATTTATCAAAATCAGGGACCGGACGAAAATATCGATTCGGTTCCGGTTTTGGTCCATCAAAATACTTAATAAAGGTTTCGGTTTCGATTTCGGTTTTCTAGCTGACAAAAGTACCGGTATTTTGTAAATTAGTTTTTTTCGGTTCCGGTTTATTAAAATTTTCTTATTGAAATTTTTATTGAATTAAATTACTTATATGCATACTGCGTTTGTGGATATGTACTTATAAGCAGGGACTCGGACCGGACGAAAATCTCTGTTTGGTTCCGGTTTCGGTCCATTAAAATACTTAATAAAGGTTTTGGTTTCGATTTCGGTTTTCTAGCTATAAACAAAAGTACCGGTATTTTGTAAATTACAGTTTTTTTCGGTTCCGGTTCATTAAAATTTTCTTATTGAAATTTTCATTGAATTAAATTACTTATATACATACTGCGTTTGTGGATATGTACTTCAAAATTGCAATGTAAAAGAATATAATAAAATATTTAGCACATTTATTCTTATCAGGAATAAAAAAGATTTTAAGAAAAATGTGGGATCTAACGTTAACACTTTAATCGTACTGCAAACAAAACTAAATGTAATTACACGTTAATTTACGCGTCAAAACCTCTGATATTCTTCCGGAAAATTAGTGTAAAGAGACTCGTCTGTGTTTATCAATAAGAGCTTGTTATTCCTTAAAACTGACTTCTGCAACGTTTTCTTCTATGAGAAAGGAACGTTACAAACGCGCTCATTGCTCGTCGTCTGAAACAACAACACGATGCCAGGACGTTTGCGTTTCTGCTGGTTGCACTCAGGTGCAGCAGCACAAGGATGGTTGCAGCGTCCGCAGTATCCTCTGTCTAATGCTAAAGTACTCGACCGCTCTTTGACCCGGCATCTAATGTAAATCAACCTTCGGATAAAGAAACCGGCAAAGTGCGCCGAGTCGACGCCTGTTACACTGTAGCTCTCTTCTCAGCATACAATTTTTTATCTCGACATAAAATGCAAGTCAGTAAAATCCTTTTTTTTAGCTTCATTAAGTTTATAATGAAGTCGGGTATATACATGAACGGTTTAAATTCTTACACTAAAAATTAGCCGTAATATATTGAAATGATGTTAACTTGGTATTTCTTGGTGTAACTTTTGTTGTTGTTGTGACATCTGAGATTTAATACGCTTACGTTTAGACTTTTCAAAAGTCTTTCGCTTGAGGGCAGAATAAACGAGATAGATGAGTTTCAAATACATTCGGTAAAGTCTGAATTTAATAGAATCACAATAAATATAAAAGACATTAGTATTCGGAAATGTGCTTCTTAATTTTCTACGCCAGTAGCTTTCACATAATGTTCTAAACTTGAAATTCAAAATTTCATCTTTTCAGTTCGTGTGCCATATAGTAAAATGATTTCACTAATACATTATGCATCGAACGAAAGCATATCAAAAGGATAACAAAACTAGGTCATTAACTCTGCACCAATAGCGAGTTAAAAATAACTTAAAAACATAAGGCGAGATAAAAATTAAACAATGAAACTTTCTTACAATTTTCTAAAATTAAGCAACAAACATGAAATAAATCCTCGAAAAGAGAATACGTACGTGAGTAAATTCACAAAAATAAAATTCATGACTGATGAGAACTTGTTAAGAGTTCTCTTGACCGATTGTTCTGGTATTTAATGCAGAACGAGGCTAACGAGTTGCGAGTCGACACATTTTCGAACAATACGCGGGTGGTCTCCCGTTTTACGCTCCCGCGCCTTCAACGCTCCCTTTTTTCCTTGCCACCCCGTATCGCGTGTTGCAAAGTTCGTCGGTGTTATTCGACCCGCGCTATTCAAAGTTGACAACCAGCGGGCGAGCTTCATCGTGCGTGTGCGTCGCGACACGCGTGCTGTACGTGGCACGAGAGCACTCGGGCATGGCACCGCTACCTCCGCCGAGAGGGATGACATCCCTTTGTATGTTCGAGTAGATTTCTAAATAGCATAGCGCTCAAGCGCGCACGGAATTTCCGTTCGTCTTTGTCGATCGAAACAATCGGACTTGAATTCAGAATACCGTGGACAGCTTAAAATTAAAATCACTTAGAATGCGTCGAGCAAATCAGTTGATGTTTTATCATATTTTTTTCATTATGTTTCATTATCGTTGCAAACCGAGTTTGCGAGAGCGGTAATTATTTATTATAGGCTCCACGGATCTGACCCGCTTTGCGTATGCAATATCAAGAGAAATCACGCCTGTCACTTCGTTAATTCGAAAATACTCGTGAAAAAAACTGTTTTCTTCCATACTCTTTTAGGGTAAATATTTCATCGATAAATGTTGTTAAATAAATAGTTATCATTTACACGGACCACATTGTATTAGGAGCCGCGGCGATGTTGGTTTGAGGGTTTTTCTTAATTTCGTCCCCCTTCATGTTCCTAAATTCGTCCCCTGGACGAGTGAAATTTATTTGTGATAGTTACTTGGAGAGAGAGAAGGCTAAATGTTCATCTTAAAAAAAAATAATAATAAGATTAATTTTTTTTTTTCAAGTAAACTTAATATTTTTTCTGAGTTTTGCTAAATTCATGTTTTTAATTTTCTATAAGTATAAAATTTTGTATTAATTCACTACAATCGACTAATTATGTTCACTTTTGAAATAACTTTTAATAAATAATATGAATTTGTTGAAAAGTTGAAAATTAAAAAAACAAATTGTAATTACCGCATTTTTTTCGGAATTTAGTATAGGGACGAAATTAGGAACACTTTGTTTGGTTTTGCCGAAAGTAGGTACTTTTGAAATTAATTTTTTTGGGTACTAACAATTGATTATACAGGCGATTTGACTTGGTTTCCCGATAAAGGGATATTTAACGAAGGTAATGTCAAATTTTTAAGTTCTTACATCATACGGTCTCCAGGTACGAAAAAGTGACTAGGGGACGAAATTTGGGCCCCCCCTACCTTATTATTTTACATTTTTAAAGCGATTTTTTATAGGTATATTTCTATTTAAATAAAAGATTTATTGTATAAGAACTGTACAAGAGTTCTTATTTTGCAGTTTCTATTTTAATTTCTACTGTTTTAAACATATTTCTATTATTTGGATCAGGGACCCGGACCGGACGAAAATATCGGTTTGGTTCCGGTTTCGGTCCATTAAAATACTTAATAAAGGTTTTGGTTTCGGTTTCGGTTTTCTAGCTAACAAAAGTACCGGTATTTTGTAAATTACAGTTTTTTTCGGTTCCGGTTTATTAAAATTTTCTTATTGAAATTTTCATTGAATTAAATTTTTTATATGCATACTGCGTTTGTGGATATGTACTTATAAGCAGGGACCCGGACCGGACGAAAATCTCGGTTTGGTTCCGGTTTCGATCCATTAAAATACTTAATAAAGGTTTTGGTTTCGGTTTTGGTTTCGGTTTTCTAGCTAACAAAAGTACCGGTATTTTGTAAATTACAGTTTTTTAAGGTTCCGGTTCATTAAAATTTTCTTACTGAAATTTTCATTGAATTAAATTACTTATATGCATACTGCGTTTGTGAAAGTGAGTTTAGTTCCTCGCTAGAAACGTATCGAATGCAAACGTAAACGAATGTCGCAGGATTGATTTAAAATTGATCAAAGGAAATTCGTAAATGAAAGCCGGTAATCACGGAGCATCCTGTACACGCGCGTAATCTTGAACTTGCGAAACGGACACCGTTCTTTCGCGTAGAAAGAAACTTTTCTTTAGGTTACGTACGAGAAGTCGGAAAACGGATTTTGGCGAAACTTGCGAGCTGCTCCCAACTCTTTCGGGCAAATTGGCCGGTGTGTCGCGCGTGTAAAAAGATTTTTACCGCTCGCTGTAAGTGCACTTTCGTGTGTCCCGGGCGAAATGAGAAAGGCGAATTTGCTCCCTCAAATATCTTTCTAATGCCAAGTCGTGCTTGTGACATTTTTTATAGGAAATAATTCTGTAATTTCTTTTTACATTACCAAAGACATTGACGATATCGTTATATAATAAGATTTCTTTAATTTTATTTCTTTGTATCATGCTTGTAACGCCGGACGAGTCCGCGTCCGTTGGGCGTCGGGCAGGTCGGTCTTCGTGTACGTATTCTCACCACTTCTGCTGCCGAATAGCTGTGGGCCGCGATTATTGCGTCTACGAGGCATTTCAAAATTATCTCACGCACTTGCATTATAGTTTTCACCACGATTGGCATATATAATATGGTTTGTTGTAAATATTTGAGATTTTTAAATATTGACTTTACTCGTTAGAATAATCCTTTCCTCTCTCTCTGTTTATTGGTTATTTGGAGATATTTTTCAGTCGACTACGAAATTATTTCCAGTTGCGATGGCGTTTTATGCAGCTTTGCGAAGCATCAATTTGCTAGTGCGAAATCACAATTTCTATCCGCGACAAATACTTTTTCATATTTTGGAAATTTTGTGTACGCGAGAAAGATTGGATAGAAAATGTGTATGAATGTTATGCGTATGAAAAAACAGCAAAAATGACATAGAGATAAAACCGTAATTTAAGTTCCACTCTGCGGTAATTTCTCTCGTTTTTACAGAAAAATCTTTTCACTATAAATAATACAGATTTAATAGAGTCGATCGGTCGATATCAATTAATAATTGTTAGGCAAAGTTTCAAGCTTTAGAAGCTTATTTTCAATGCTTGACTAATTTTAATTTAAAAGTTGATTTTATTTCACAGAAGCTTTTAAAAAAGCAGGTTTTTAAAGAGTTTAGCCGATTTGGAATTAAATTTATTTTTTATTTACAAAATATTCGTTAAAAGAGATAATGGATGTATAAGAATGATTTTATTCAATATTATTAATTTTTAACATAAAAGTTTAGCTTTCTTTTTCTCTTCCAAAAAATAAGGGAAAGAAAAGTATAAGATTTATTATTTTATCGAGATTAATTGTAATTATTTTATATACTTTTTTCGGTCAGAATGGTCAGATAATAATTTTTATCGTTATTTTTTGGATTGAGAAATTATGTTACCTTTTGATACCAAAAATTACTTCGGATATAATTAATTGTCTTATAAAAAGGAAATCGTAAAAATTGAAAACAATTAAAGTTTTCATAGCTACTAAGTAAAAATTCTCATTCGTACATTATATTAGTTTAATGATTTATAATAAAGAGTATGTGCACATTTTTTTGAGATGCGAAACAGGTTTTTCGTGTCGTTATGTTACAATCTTTAAAGCTTTATGCAATTTACATTGTTCTACAGTGGTATTTAAAGGGGTGAAACATTTTGAAGACTCGACCGTTGAATTTGTGTCTAAAGATGAGAAATCAGTGAAATTTAGAAGAACAGTATGTTATTATATAAAAGAATTGTTGTATGCCATCAACAGTAGCTATTTTAAGAATATATATTTTACTCACATGAGGGAAAAGAGAAAGTTATGACAAATGGATTAACAACGCGTAATGAGTTAATATTTATTTTAACTGGCTCAGTAGATTAGTGTGATTATGGCATTTAAAATTATCATATGAACATTATTTGTTACGCTATATTACCTTTTGTGAATTGTGGCAGAAAGGACAAAAGGTTAAAAATGCTTAAATGTTTGATTCGTCTTCGTGCAGCATGAAATCTTACCTCATCACGAGAAGGATTATTCGCCTCTTCTGACAGTAGTCACAACAAAAAAATCGTATTTTTTTGTTCTATTTAAAGCTTTGATGTTTTCGGAGAAACCAATGAAGTTGAAAACAATATTAAGCGCGAATATGTGAATTGTGAATTGTGGCAGAAAGGACAAAAGGTTAAAAATGCTTAAATGTTTGATTCGTCTTCGTGCAGCATGAAATCTTACCTTATCACGAGAAGGATTATTCGCCTCTTCTGACAGTAGTCACAACAAAAAAATCGTATTTTTTTGTTCTATTTAAAGCTTTGAGGTTTTCGGAGAAACCAATGAAGTTGAAAACAATATTAAGCGCGAATATGCGTATTGTAAGAGAAAAGCACAGAGACATAATGAACTATAGTACTTCTGTTGAATTATTACGTTTTTGTAACTAAAAAACGAGATATTATCGAAGCTTTGACTACGCATACTTTCCCCCCTTAAGGGTTCCAAGCCCATTAAAGCATGCGATTTCACTTTAGCCGGGGAGTCGAAGTTGGCCGGCCTTGCAACGTGGGAGAAGCGGACGCGATTCCCGCCACCGCTGCGAGTCGATCCCCGGCGCCGGGCATGCTTGAAACGCAGTGCCCGTTTACTGCGTTTGACACAGACGGATATCCATTCACGAAATAACTTATTACTATTTATTTCTATTTTAATTTGACACGTCTACTGGGGGCAAGTTTCGTCGAGGCCGTGGACATATTCGGACGTGTTTTCTCCTGAATAATTTTTGAAGATTGCCGCATGCTGATTTAATCAGCGCCGACTTTGGATTGAATCTTTCGAGTCTGTATTTATTATTTTCGACTTGTTCTTGGCCGTTATGTGATCCCGAGGGGGATTAGGTGCCATAAAATTTACAAAGAAGAAGAAGAAGAAGGCTACTGGGAGCCACGGCTACTCGTGGCACGAGTCTCGTGCGTCAAGAGGCGTAATCGTTTCTATACCCGATGACTGACTCCTATACTCTCGAGAGGCCAGATATGCACTCACTGGGTGTCTCCGTACTGACCGAGTCACCACTCTCGTATCGTGTGCGCAGTGCCTGGACCATCGGAGAATCCGGGCGTGAAGATTCATTCTTCGACTTTTTCATATTTACTGCGTGTTGGGGAGCAAACGGATTGACAGCCGAGAGCTCCCCAGATAACCGTGCCCTTTCTTGGCCCCACAACTCACTATGGACAGCAGTACTTGGGCCCGTATTACTACAGGCCCTTGGAGGTGCACTCAGATCGCCATTGACGCCACTTGGTTACTGCAGAGCGCGCCGGTCAGCCGACATCAGATCTTGCGACCGAACCATACTGAATCGGAACAGCCCCATAATTGCAGCGTTCCAGCGAGACCACTGGGAGGTGGGCGCATATGACTTGACTGGGAGAGGCTATATATTCGCATCACTAGACCAGTAACTGACTCTGATCTTAGGCCCAAAGAGACTCGTGCAGAGAATCAAGAGCCTAAGACAGCTTGGCTCCTCCGATACAATACGACAGTGCCCGCACTAGCGTAGTTTTCAGGCCACTCGGATCCTCGGATCTTAACACGGATCAGCCACTTTTTTCGCGCTCCTTTCTGCCACGATTCACAAAAGGTAGTATAGCCTTTGAGAATCACGATTTCGTGGAACGATATAGGCGTGCAGTTATTTGTTAATTTTGTTTGGCGCAGATTTATTTGTCAATTAATTTAGGAAGTGCGAGTCTTTACTCTGAGAAGCGAATGACATTGTTACCGTCAGTATACCGTTCAGCATCGTATTTCATGTACCGCGTCGTGCAGTCAGGAAGAATCGAACTATTTTTAGCTACTGACTTGCCGAGAAGATCCGGAGCGAAATAAAACACGGCTGTTAATACGATTAACTTGATGCAATCGTGCACGCGGAAAAGCTTATATATAGGTATGGGAAATTCTATTCCACAATTGACCCGGATACTACAGTTGATTAGAAATTAATTTTGAATCAGCAAGTGAGAGGAGAAACTTAAGTGATAGCTATTAAATAAATAACGTGTCAATTTTACATTAACTTTACATTAAGTAGAAATATTACGATGAGAAGAACATTACGCATTTCTAATTTAATTATTTTTATTGTATCCTACTTGACCCTTTATTTTCTTCACTTGCGAAAAATATGTACGCTTATCGAACGAAAAAAAAATTATTAACCGCCTTCGAAGGACTCGCGACGGGTGTATGGATAAAGCAATTTTGTTTCGCCTGTTCAGATTCTATGGCATCGCAATCTCTGCTGAAACATTACGACTTGGCCTAGCACCGCATGTAATCCGACAGAATCAAGAATCGGTGCGGTCATTTCCAAGTCGTTGATACGAGATAAGCGGCGGTAATGCCGACTTAATGTGATCAAACGAGTCCATCACCACTGTTAGCAACGCGGACAGTCGCGAGGTCGCCGTGGCCAGCGTGATTACCGGTAGTAGGTCTGACCGAAAGAACGAGTATGTGTATACGCGATCACGTACTTAACGCGGATTCGGCGAGCGACCGGTCGGCCGTGGGTCCGGTGCGTGGCATGGCTCTCATCTTGGATTCTCTCATTGCAAGGTGCAACAATAGCTCTGTTTACGCCCGGAACAACCTGGCCATTCTTAAGTCACGTTCTGAGTGGTCCTGTCTCCTCCTTCTCCTCCTCTCTGACTTCCTAATTAAAGACGCGGTCGCAGCATAGAACTTATGTCGGACATCATTTTCGAAAGAATCAAAAGAATTTCATCAAGCTTTTAAAAAGGCAGGTTTTTAAAGTATTTAAAGTATTTTGCTAATTTGGAATTTTTATTCTTTATCCGCAAAATATTCATTAAAAAAGATAATAAATGTATAAGAATGATTTTGACAGTCTAAACGTTTTTCTTTCTTTTATTAGACAGATATTACAAGACTATTAAACTTGATGCATAGTTAACAAATATATAAATAATTAATTTTTAATTTAAATGCAAATGGCGAGAAAAGATTTTTCTCTATTGTAATAATTTATCTTTTTTTATATAACATTTATATATACGTATAAAAATACTATTTATTGTAATAACGAAAGATGTCTCGGAATTTAATTAAGAACATAATTTAATTTTTTTTATTTTGAGGAATTTTATGGGCGAAGGCAGCGTACTTTTGTTGGATAATTCTTACCCGAATTATCAAAGATTCTTAATCATCATTAGCTCTTAATTGCGTCGCGGTAATTGCCGCGAGCTTGTACGCGAAATGGTAAATACAGATGCAATTCCGATGCAGTCTAACGATGATTATAACACAATAGCGGTGTTTGTTGCACGCACGGTATCGCGTTGAGTTCAAATATTACCTACCGTTACCCACCTGTATGTTAAGCTTCGCGTCGCATCGCAAGCACGTGCTCGTGGAAATTTGTCGAAGCTTCTCTTCGCAACGTGAGCTTCTGCATCGTAACGAGCTTACGAGCTGAGCCGCGGAATTCCGCTGACACGTTCCGTGACAACGATAAATAAAAATATGATTTCCGGCACGATATGAGCGGTTTGTAACCTGATTACTGTGAGTGTATCGACAGATTTGATATCGGGGCGGAGAAGCAAAAAGAAAATTAATATTTGAAGTGAGATTATTGAAATTTGTGTTAGATTGCTGCTGTAATACGCAGCTTAATCATTACCGCATCGTTTGGCGTACCAATTTATTAATCCACTTGTAATCAAATTATTTTCAGCTCAGGGTTATTATTTAAATTAAATTTTTGCGACAAACATTCTGAACAAGATTTCTTGCAAAAATTGTAATTATTTTTATAGTGGTATAGTAATTTACTATATATATAAAATATTATTCATATTCTTATAAATATTAATTATTATTAATAGAGAATTAGTGCAATTTCTACATGAGAAATTAATATAAATTATTTGTATTAAATTTTCTTTTACGTATACAGGATGAAATTGTCGAGTAGAGTTTACTACTCTAAAGTGGATGAAGTTGTTACCCTTACTGCACAGTTTTTGTGGTAGTCAAAAAAATTTGACTTACACCACTGTGGTTTTTACCCCTTCAATTTATATTGACAAAGAGACAGTTAAGTCTATTAATTTAATTAAAAATTTAAATTTATTTTATTAAAAATTAAGTAATATTGTTACGTTTTTTCCGGCTTTTCACTCGACTAGTTTGCTTTGTATCAATATTACAATCATTGTAAAGAGTAACACAATATAAACGCATTCCGCCAATAACATCGCATTTGCGTAACTTTATGACGATTACATGATCAAATTATTTTATATCTGAAGTTTTCTAATTTCTGCCTATCGAAATCACCTTATTAATGAATGAGAAATATAGGTACTTATCATTTTATATTTTTAAAGCGATTTTTTAATAGGTATATTTCTTTTTTTTGCACAGTTCTTATAAATGACAATAAATCTTTTATTTAATTTCCACTGTTTTAAACATATTTCTATTCTTTGGATCAGGGACCCGGTCCATTAAAATACTTAATAAAGGTTTTTTTAATCTATAATGCATAATGCAGTTCAAATGGTTGTTGATATCCATAATCACATTACTGTCGTTTTCGTAGACATAGGATCAGTAATTTAAAGTCTTTTTATGCTTTTGTTATGCTGGGTAAAAATTAAAAATAAAAATTTAGATGCTATTATACATAGCACGCTAGTCATATAGGCCTATATAGTTTACACCGATCTCTTGATACGCGTATCAAATAGTATATTTGAGCTGATCAGCCAATAATCAAATTAATTTACTAGTTATTTACTATTTAATATGCGTATCAAGTGATCGGTATAAACTAGGCCATAGTTATGACCACTCGTTCGTTCTCTGCTTATGCAAGATATCACGACTCGATTCGTAATATGAACGAATTTCATTAATAATCGCGAATAGCAGCTCGCGCGAAAAATTGAATGCATAACATTGCGTGACACGAAACAAAAATTAATTAAGTTTAATAACTCGGTCGACAAAATCATTTATGAGGTAAATTTCAAGGTGCATTTTACCGCGTGTTCTAAAATTTATTTATTTTGAAACAGAATGTTTTTATCATACTTTTTGTTTGTGTTAATGCATTCAAAAGCACGGCTGACGTAAATTAAATTATGATTAAAAGTTTTATACACATATATTTATGTAATTCGTTGCGCTATGAAATTAAATTGAGATTTTGTTAGAAACAAAGATAAAATTTTCTGCGTTGGGTCTTTGAATATCGTGTTTATATTCATATTGTATAAAAAGTAATATCTGATAAAAGTACAAGCTTTATGGAGATATGGAATTATGTATTAGTACTGGAAACGTGAAAGTTATGCTTTAAGAGACTTATGATCTTGATTAATAACCATATATACAGCGCGCAAGAAGGCTTTTTAATGCCAACACTGCGACTTTTATACTTTATAATTCTTATTTTCTTTGTGGATTAATTAATTGGAAAACTTTACTTGGTATTATTATTTTATTTCATATTCGTAATTTTCTCCTCGTTTATATGCATGCTTCATGCATCAGTTCCATCAAAAATAATACTGCAGCTCCATATCGAAATGAGTGCATTCTGCACGCATAGTTAAGCTTATATTTTAGGACATATTTTTTGATAGTTTTTTAATTTTTAGAAATTACGTTTTTCAAGCTGTCCGACTGATGTGTTGGCAATTAAACTTTTTCGCGAGCTCGGACACTCACTCTATCGCGGTGCACGACACATGTGCACGTTATAACGTCACCACGTGTGCGAACGACAGACGATGGAAGTCGCACGCAATTACACATTTCGCGAAACCGTAACGTATGTCATACGCGGCTTGTTATGCGACACACGGTGGATACACAGGATCATCACGCGGCTGTGTTCATCGGCGCACACACAGCATCGTGAAACCGCGTATATAACTGCAGAGACATGACCTGAAAGTGCGTGAATTATTCGGCGGCTCGTTGCACGTGCATTTGCCTTAGTGGATCGATTAATTACAGTCGTTTACTGCTTTTCTTCCGCTACATTTTACGCGGTTTTTCTTGTGCATTTGACGGTTTCAGTGAACGCAACTGAGTTAAAGCGAATTAAATTGAAATCTAAATTGAACAAAATTATTATGAGTTATTGATATTGTAATAAATTATTAATCTACAATATTATATAAGGTTCAGAATAAAGCATTCTTCTTCTTCTTCCTCTTCCTCCTCCTCAGCCCGTCATCATCCACTTCTGGATATAGGCCTCTTTCATCTTTTTCCATGAGTCTCGGTTTGCTGCTGTCTGCAGTCAATTTTTCTCCGCAATCCTCCGGATGTCATCCAGCCACCTCAATTGTGGTCTCCCCACGTTTCTCTTAGTTGTCCTGGGTCTCCATTGGACGATTGTTTTCGGCCACCTTGTATCGTCTTGTCTTGCCACGTGACCCATCCATCGCCATTTCTGGCTGGCGACGCGTCGCACAACGTCCGTGATCCTAGTGCGTTTCCTGATCTCTTCGTTGCGCATTCTGTCCCTGAGACTGATCTCCAGCATTGTCCTTTCCATGGCTCTCTGACATGTCCTTAGTCAGTTGGTCCTACTCCGTGTGTGCGTCATCGTTTCTAGGCCATAGGTTGCCACTGGTAGCCACGCAAGTTTCATATATCTTTCGTTTGAGGTCGATCGGCACTGTTGGGTCCTTAATGATAAAACTGAGCCTCCCGAAAGCCGCCCATGTCAACCCCATTCTCCTGGTTATTTCCGTTGTTTGGTTGTCCTTGCCCAGCTTGATGCCGTGGCCAAGGTAGACGTAGCGGTCCACAATTTCCAAGGTTTGGTCTCCCACCGAGAATCGAACCACATCTGGACTCAGGATCCTCGTTTTTTGAAGGTTCATCTTTAGACCAACCTTTGCCGATGCTTCGTGGAGAATAAAGCATAGATTAATTAAATTGAATTATAAATAAAAACCGTGGTATGAGTTGCTCATGTATTACGACGTTGCTGAAAAAAGTTATATAAAACTCGGTTTATAAAATTTTTTCGCGCCGTTAATAGTTACGGTTATTATTCTATTTATTGAAAAAGAGTAACGAAACCTAACTAGAAATATAGCTTTTTGGCTATATTTTTTTCAATATGTACACGGAGAGAATTTTATATTAAATTTTACTATGCTGCCGCACCAACTGCGGACCATCAAGACGCCACAAGTTTAAATGCTATGAACATAGCATTCAATGCTATAATTATACACTCTTAACCATGTACCGCGTAGTACCTCCAAATTCGAGGTACTAATTTCTAAATGGAAATGACATTTCGAGTTACATGCTGCTAGGAGATACTTTTCCCGGTACAGTAGCACGAGGTACGGAATACACGAGATACTGATAAAGGAGGAGGTACCGATTGGAGGTACCGCACTTATAAATTCACGGTACAATTTTTTAGGAGGTACAGTTTTAGGAGGTACAGTTTTTTAGGGGGCTTCCCGTATGTACCCCGTACATACGTACCTCGTACGTACATATGTACCTCGTACATACATACCTCGTACAAATGTACCTCCTATATACGTACCTCGTATACGTAGCCAACCATGATCGCGACATCTGTTGAACAAAAGACATTCGCAAATAGTAGTGGCATCGACGCGGACGTGTCTGGACGTGTCATATCGTTGCTCGAGCAAAGGATTCTTAGACCGTTTTATACGACTGTTATATTATTTACGCAACTAACATGAATATGAATATATTCACAAGCAGTGACATTCGCGGAATATTTCGCGGTGCGTACCGGGAGTTACAGTGCGAAATTTTTTGAATATTTTGGCATTTTATAATCAATTATTTTATGTTTTAAAAACATAAATAATGTTAAACTTTCTGTGATTTTTCAAGAAATATCAAAGCAAGGTAAAAGAAATAATCATTACTTTAATTTCGAAGTAAATGTTTGGGAAAAGATAAGATCGGATTGGAAGGAAAAAAGATATCTCCAATCATCTAGTACATTTGTACATTTTGCTTTGATATTTCTTGAAAAATCACAGAAAGTTTAACACACCATTTATGTTTTTAAAACATAATATAATTGATTATAAAATGCTAAAATATTCAAAAATTTTCGTACTGTAACTCCCGGCACGCACCGCGAATATTCTGCGAATGTCACTGCTTGTGAATATATTCATATTCATGTTAGTTGCGTAAATAATATAACAGTCGTATAAAACGGTCTAAGAATCCTTTGCTCGAGCAACGATATGACACGTCCAGACACGTCCGTGTCGATACCGCATAACGTACTTCCTAACTTCGAGGTACCATCTTTCCTTCTATTTTTGAGGGTACTTATGTCCCTCGTAATTACGTAGGGACTTTTTTTCAACATGTACCTCCAATTTTGGCGACACATGCTTAAGAGTGTAGCATTAAGGGGATCCTGGAGTGACAGCGACAAGGCATAATCGGTCTAAGCAATATCTTTGAATTGGCTGAACAGAATGGAAAATCCTTTTACACGATTAAAGTACGCACAAAAATGTAGAGGGCTGTACATGATTTTTTCTGATAAACTAAAAAAAAATTTTATTTTTATAAATATTGTCTTCACCTGACGACAATATTTGCTTTATACAAAAATTCTGCAGTTTTTCTATAGAAAATAGTGATGCAGCCCTCTACAAAAAACTGTCAGGAATAATATCGTGCAATTAGAAGTAAGATTTGAAGCCTAAAAAAAAAGATATTACTTAGACCAGTGGAAGATGCAAGGTTAGGTGCTATCCTTGTCTATATCCTTGTCTATACAAGGACAGATATAGTCGGTGAGCACTTCTTTATCGACGCTGATCGAGTTCGCCTGCGGCTCCAGCATCCCCTTAAATGCTATGATCGTAGCATTAAATGCTATGTTCATAGCATTTAAACTTGTGGCGTCTTGATGGTCCGCAGTTGGTGCGGCAGCATAGTAAAATTTAATATAAAATTCTCTCCGTGTATATTTTTCATGAGGTTTCGCCAACAATAGCATAAATGAAAGAGCAGATCGTTGCATGCCTGTCGTGTAGGACGTCCAGGACAACGTTCGAACACGCGTGGCGTGCTTTCATTGTTTCGCAAAAAGTTAATTTGTCGAGCTGCGTGTACTCGCAGTGCCGAAACCATGCCACGTTGGTCCGCTTTTTCAACGAGTCGCCATTATATCGCTCGTGCGTTGCCGCTTGCGCGCTTTATCAAATCTCATTTCATTCGCTAGATCCCGGCTTCTGGCTTTTGCAATGTCCCTCGCGCTGTTCATGACGGGTTTTTAATTCCCGTCGAGGAATCTCCCTTTTTTTCGGATTCGCACGCAATCATCGGACGACTGCGTTTCCGCGGATTTTCGCGAAACAACGAAACGCGCGGCCCGTTGCGTTTTTGAGCTACGTTGAGATTTTCGCTCGAAACGGCGAATTGCTCTGCTGACAAAAAACGGTGCACCATATGTAAATAAAGACACAACATTTTTATTTCGCGGTGCCCTATAGTTCTGACTAATTCGTGTGTATTTTTTAATTATTCTTTTTAGCTTTATCTGTATCTAACACTGTTGGAAAATCGACGATTTTTTTAAATATAGACTCACGGTTGAACTTTAAAGAAATGTGAATTGTTTGCTGTTATCTTCATGTGAGGAGATTTCGGTACATTATTTTTTTCTTGTTTTTAATTGCGTTTTCATTTGTTTTTTCCTCCAAAAATTTGCAAGTCAGATCTATTTATCGTCGGTGAACGATTTGATGATGGATAAGCATTTCCGATTTACACGCTATTTCCCGTATTGCGATGATTTCATTGTTCGATGCACCGTGTCACATCTCCGTGCGCTTCAAATAATGCTTAGCGATCCGAACGTGTGCTGTTCGCCATGCGACTCTCGCTTGGGTTTCGAATCTGATTTTGATCCTGTCCTATACGTTGATCAGCTACGGAAAATATTTTAATTAATCAATGATGAATAGAGATGAAGAAGCGAATTTATTTTACAATAAGTTGAATATTGATTTAACTTTCCGTTTTCGTGATTCGTAAGAAAAATGGAAAAATAGATGAAAATTTTTTATATTATTCATTATCTTAATTTTTTTAATTTTATATTTTAACATCTTTTCAAGAATTAAGTAAAGTAAATCTATTATATCTACTATAAAATGAAATCAGTTTACATTAATAATTAAATGTTAATGTGAATGTCATAATTTAAGACTATTATTTCCTCGCTACAGTTTATCTCGTGACGCAGTCTATAAATAAGTTTATATACTTCTCAAGAATTCTCGCACGTCTCCGTTAGTCTAGGAATGATTTGTTTCTTCTCCTTTCCGTATGCAGTTAATAATGCGACTGGGTGCGCTTTATCCACTCTCCTACGTTCTTGTTTTCGCGCGGGTCCATTCGTCCGGAGATGCGACGCGACGCGATGCGACACGACGTGCCGGTGAGAATTTCGCCGAGAGGAGACGATGCGGGAATAAACCTTTCGCATTTCCCACGGGAGATTCCACGGAGTGGCTACGGCGACAACGCCGACGCCGATGTCTAGACACCGACGTCTAGGTACCGGCATCAAACCGCGAGCGTCGAACCAACGACAACAATAATCCGCCGACGTCTTCCTTCGTCGCCCTCCGGTATATTCCAAAAGTGATTGCTGGCTTCCAAAAGAGAGAGAAAGACCAGCAGCGCGTCTACCAACCCATGATTCTCCGCGGACTCATTGACTCGTACAGAAAGTGCAGCAAAAGACAAAAACAATTGAAGGCAAAGCAGCATTCCAAGTCACGTTTATTTTGTTTGAAATTGTTCAATATTTAATTTCATAAATTGTTATTTTTTAGTTTTTTTTTACAAATAATTATCATAACATATATATTTTACTACCTCAACAAAATCACGAAGAGTATACGGAGGTACCATCTATATAACGAGTATAACGATAACTTTTCAAAGCACTGATGTAAGTTGATACATTGTAGTTAGAATAACAATTTTAAATAAACAACGGACAATTGGGCATCTTATTGTTTTAGATTTTACAATACATAACATAGAGTTTTATGGAATCTCAAGTTAAAACCGATTTGTTTGTTGCGTAGCAAGTGCATGGGTGAAAAATTACTGAGGATTATGAGAACTTCATTAGTATATCAGCTGTACTTCATTATTGTAAACATAAAATACTGAGGCCTTATCTGAGGCTATTGGGAGTAATGGAACTGAGACCAACTCTCTAGCAGCGATGACTCCGATCATTTTTTACGATGTTCCATTTTAGCAAATTTTCATACTGTGCAAGTTACTATGCAATTTTGTGAATTATTTTGTTAGGGAGAAATAAAGCTACTACCATTTAGTACATATCACTTGGGTTGAGTTAGGTAACGCAATTTTGTAAATTATTTTGTTAGGTATATTTTACTATATTAAATATTATTTAAAAATATTTTGTACATGAACATGCTGATGAAGAATCGTTGATTATCACAAGACAGATTTTAACTTCGAGAAGTAAAGTAGGAAAGAAAAGAAACTGAAACAGAGAATTTTGTTCGAGCTTTATAAAAGAGAAATTTTTCTTCGAAGGATGTTTTCTTAACCGCATCATAAAATCGTAGCTACAATGAAAAATAGATCTTCCGTTTAGAAAGTCGAAAACTTTATACAGTGAGATAAAAATTTGCTTCAGTAACTGAAGCTAAAGTTCGCACACAGATAATTTCCTAGACTAAATTTTCTTCTAACAACAAAGATTCGGATCTTAGCTATCGCTAACAATCCTGAAAGAATTCATGCGATAGCATTAATTGCTTATTAACGCGCGTACCAGACAGCAAACATTTTACGTGATTCATGATGTATGCCGTCTGAATTGGCGACGGAATGAAAACCATTTTCACGTGCGAAAAGTAAGCTCTCGACTGGGTATCGTTGGTCGGAAAAGCGCTCTTGGGTGTCATAAAAGTGTAAGGTCCTAGAATCCTTCTTGCGAGAGAAGAATACAACGCGGGACACTCCATTGTTGTTGGTCGGCTATTTACACTACACACACGCGCGGTCGATTGTGCATCGAATTGATTTTGCTGTCCTGTCTGATCGAATGGAAAATATTCAGCTTGCATGTAATACATTGCGTCTACCATCCGCTGAAATAAACCGCCCGATGAAAAACTACATGAACATTATTTTGACATTACCGCGCTTATCTGTTTGCCGCAACGTATTACGATTTTGTGGCTGATGCACACGTTTCGCTTATCGCACAATTATTGTTGATCGTCATGAAAAATAGGAATTTTCGGATTTGTGCAGGAGATTAGGATTACAGAGAAAGCCTTATTTTATAAATACAAAATTTTATAAATAAGATTACAGAAAAATATTCAGTTTAAAGAATTTTAAATTTACCTTTTTAAAAAATGTTATATGCAATCCAGTTAAGCTTGAGAAAGCTTGTTGACAGCTGAAATTTAAAAAGAAAATATTTTGCACTTATTTTTCAGCTTCCAAATAATTAGCAGTGGGAGAGGTTTAATACCGAGGAGGATATTCCGAAACAAACAGCACTCGTAGAAGTCGTGCAGTTAGTGCGCACGCTTTCCTCTGTAATTCGCTAAAACTTTGCTCGCTTGCCGGTAAACTCGGCTATAAATCTTTACGATCGCGCTCGCGTCGAAGTTTTTTATTTTACTACCGGTGGAGATAATCCGCGTATAATGACGGCTAGTACGATGGAGGAAAATGAGCAGTCTTCCAGCAGCGTTCGTTTTAACCCCTAGGCACATAACGCATTGCTTCTGATAACAGGATCTCTCTCAGATTTCTCGAGGCACGATCTTCAGTGACTGCATTTGTGCTATCTTGCATACACACGTGTTACACCATCTATTGTTTGAATTTTTAGGCGAGAAATGAATATCAACTCTGTTTTTATGTTATTCTATCTTCTTCTTTGTGCTTTGATACCGTACAACTACATAGTAATTAAAATTATTCAATATTTCTTTAATAACACTAAAACTTTATACATTTAAGAGTTAAGACAAACTGGCGTGATCGGTCAGCTGTTATTATTAATATGATTTGAGAGGTCGGTTCTCGGAGAAGACTATCGATAACCTGCGAAACTAGAGCACGAGGGAGGAAGTAGCCTATGCTCGAACAAGTTTGTCTTCCATAGCTGTTTTTGTCGAATTCGACGGTCAGGCGAATTTCACGCTATGGGTCTCGTGAGTATTACCAAGTTTATTCGGTGGCAGCGTAGTATTTCGAGGCGTTTGGGAGTAGTAATTCGAGACTCAAAACAATAAGCGCGCAGTTGGTTACCGTCGAGTTCTCTATTATAACGTAGAATGTACTCCGATGCAACGCGCCCCTGTGCGTATGCACCCGCATATGCATTCGAGTATAAAGACACACGAGTAACCTGTACCAGAAAAGTTAAACACGTGTTTAGTGGTAAACAATGGTAAATATGATCCATTAATTCTCATCTCACACTAACATTAGAAGCTTTTTTTATATCGCACGAATAAGATGCAGAATGAAATTGAATTAGATTATGTTACATCTTGAGAAAAACGATTCTTTTTTTAAAGGATTGTAATAGATTAAGAAGCAACTTTTAAAAATGAAAATTTGAATAATGGGCTTTAATTTAGTATTTCTGTGAATAAAATTTACAGCAACAGCATAAAATTTTGACTGTTAATTATAATTTGAAAAATTTAATCGAGCTATGCAACTCTGTTTTCTAAAAATTAAATTATTCGATAAAATATTGAATTGGATATTATGTACAGTGTTTGTCGGAACTGCTATAAAAATCTTTTGAAAGGTAGTGTATACATTACGTATTTAAATCGTTTTTAATATTCTTGCTGAAAAGGTGATATAAATGGGCCAAACAAATTTGTAAATTTTTTTATTATCGGCCGTCGCGCTTACGTTCGTTCTTATTTCGCGATAATCTGCGGGATTCGCAAAAACATAAGCTACATTCGTCCGTCATGTCCGGTACTCTGCCATCAGCAAATTGCGAGCGGATGTCGTGGCGGCATAAGAAATCGCATACTCGCGCGGATGAGATAAATAACAGGTGCGCAGGTGCATCCCGTACGGCCGGCAATACACGTTAATTATCCGATGCGATGCATTTATGTAGGCCTAAGTAGCGCATCCTGCATCGTGCTATGGTGCAATGCTGCACATTCTTGTTATCATTATGAAGGCTGGAAAAGCGTTACAAATTCCGGTTATTATAATAAATTCAAATTTAAACACATTATATATAGATAGATATTTTCTAAAGTGATAAAGTGATTGTTATATTTATTAGTTTGAGATGAAGTGTGTATTGCATCACTTGAATTCTAATTCTCTTCTAATGTCTGATTTTTATCGACATATATTATGTCTATGATTTTATGACATATATCAAAAACTGAAATTCTTTTTAAACATTATTTTCGATCTTTGGATTTGTTTAGTGAAATTAACTGACATTTCTCTAATAAATTTCTAACTATGATAATCACGAGCTAATAGCTCTTTTTGTTAATGATTATTATCAATGAACTGAACTATTAACGGGTAGAGTCACAAAAAGATTTACCTTGGGTAGGTATTGGTGCGGTAATCAAGAGGTTGCATTAAAAGCCGAAGCAGTTCAGCCAGATTTAGGCGAATAGCTGGCGGCGCTATTCCTCTTTCTCATTTCTTCTTCTACAGTTCTACACTGTAGAACTTTCGCGAGCTGGCTGCCACGTTTCGTCCATTTATCGTAAACTATCAGATTGTACCCTTTTCTCTCGCGGCCCATTTTCCGCAATAGTGGATTTGATTTGCATTTGCTGACGCTCGATAAGACACGTTGCATCGTACGGATGGCTAAGTCCAAACTTTATTTAATTTTTAAATATTTCGAAAGAATTATAGTAGTTATATATTTTTTTAATTAATTGCGATTTTTATATCAACTCCAGCAATTATCAAAGATACGTTATATATATATATATATATGAGTTTTGCGAAAATGATAGGTAATCATATAAAGTACTGACTAATTATGATGTAAAAATTTAAATAAAGCACGATCAAGATCAAGAATTATTGACTGCAATCAAAGGTTTCTACACTGAGAAAAAAATATCTTAAAATCAAAAAAATTAAATTTGAATTAAAGAAATAATTTTTTTGTCTGGTGTGCAGGTGAATATATATTTAAATTAAGCAGTAAATATTATTTAAATTAAAAGAAGATAATGTAAAAACAAAGCATAACTTTTTTGTATAATAAAAAATTTCAAATTGAAATAAAAAAATATTTATTTAAATAAAATTTGCCGGTATTTATTATAAAAGTTGTGCTCAGAGTTTGATTCCAGAATTGTAAATGTTAATATAAAACAATATTTTCTTTGTTGAAATAAATAATTTCTTTAATATAAAAAGAACTGCTCTTATTTTAAAGTAAATATATATTTACTTCAAAAAATATTAATATTTATTTCAAGAATTGTAGATGTTAATACAAAAATATATTGTCTTTCATGAAATAAATATTTGGTCTTATAAGAAAATGCTTTTTCTTAAATAAAAAGGATTTTTTTACTGTAATGAATTTCTTTGTTTACTTTAATAAATACATTATAAATTTTAAAATGTATTTGTCCTATTTGAACAAATAATTTTTTCCTTTAAAAAATATTTGTTTTTAATTGATAAGTAATATTCTTAGTGCGTTAAAATTCTTATTGTACAGTCGCGCTTATTAATGCCTAGATACTGAAAATTGGATGCGTTTCGGAAAATCACTCTTCGTCTCTTTCTAATTGTCCCTCTTAGAAAGAGAGGAAGAGGAAGTTTCCGAAACGTATTTTCAATTTTCAGTGTCCAACCATTAATGAGCATGACTGTACAATTGGGTAATATAATTCTTTTCCGGGAATTTCGAACATCCTGTATAGAATAAAAAGAATATTTGATACGTATAAACATTTTATTGTAATGCAAATCCTTATACAAATTACAAAATTCGTATAACCAAATATATACCCAAATACGTGTTATATATAAAGACTAATTCTCCTTAAATATAATAGACAACTAAACAAACATAGTATCGCAATCGTGAACATACACACAGTATTAAAAAATATAAAAGAATTAGTACAAAAAGGAAAAGGAAAGTACATTATATCGTATCTAAAAACTTTATACTTGTAATATATATTACAGAAATACCAAAAATAGACAAATAAAAAGAAGACACTGTAAGTGACAAAATAAAAAAATTTGTAGAATGCACAAAATTTTAATCCTCTATGTGCTTTTAATAAATCATAGTTATAAACAAGAAGGAATATAATGTTTATTATCTGACATAATGTGAACATTATAAACTTTATAATCTATAAGGTTATTTTGAGCTATAAACCCCCATTCCTTATTTTCTTTTACATTAAATGCTCCATAGTTTTCATAGTAACATATATTAATAAACTTATAATAAAAAAATATATATATTTTTAGTTTTATCAATTATAATGTACTTAATTTTTCCAAAAACTGGAGAATTGTATGTTTGTATATTTATAAAATTGTCGATTTCATAACGAGTTCCATATAATCTCACCCATGAAACACAATAGCAATCGTCAAAATCTACTGGTAACAAACATTTTAAATTATCATAATCGCTTACAAAATGTAATTTAGAAATACATGAGCCGTAGGAAACTCGTTTTGAAAAACCTTCGTTACAAATAAATCTGTGGCAAAGTTGCATTTGATGTTTTAATGATAGAGAATATGCAGGGCATTTTCTAGAAGTCATAACTTTACTATACTCCTTAATTTGTTTATGCTTGGCTTCAAATCGCATTGTGGAAAAATTCTTTAAAGGCCCAAATTCATGAATAATTCTTTCATAATGTGTTAAATAATGGTGTTTTACTTTGAAAGAACATTTAAAAATCTTTAAATATAATTCTAAATATTGAGATATTAATATTGCAAATGAATCTATAATATCATTAGTAACAGATTCTAGCATAGAAATATTGACTATTTTACGTAGCATCACATAAAGTTTCCAAACTGAACTGTTAGTAGGAACTAAATCGCCTATAAACAGACCAAGATTTGAAACTAAATAATGCATTTCTGACGCAGATAAAATAATCATTTTGTTTGTTATGGATTCTAATTTTATAATAGGAATATTTTTATCAAATGAATGACAAAAATTCTTAATTCTTTCATTAAGTATCTCTACAGAAAATGCTTTCTTCTTACATATAAGGTCATATAAAATTTTAGCAATGTCATATCTACAAACACCCTCCAGCAAGTCATGCATAGGATCTATTGATATATTTTTAGTTACGTGGAAATTTATAACATTATTGAAAATACAGTTTTCTACAATCCCATGGGTTTTCTCGATAGAATGCTCTTTATAGTTTTCAACATTTCTTAATAAATTATTGTTTTCAATCGTGGTATTATGCATTTCATCTTTAGAAATGTAACATATACGGCAGCAATGAGACGAATTAAAACTTTTGGTAAAGCCCATAATTGTATTAAGTCCTAAGTTATCACCTAGTATACGAGACAAAATAAAGTAAACTTGTTTTGTTTTTCCTTCTACATTAATGGAAATTCCATTAGTATTAAGTTTATTAATTTGGTTAATAACATGAGCAAACATTTTTTTATTTCTTAAAGCTTTATGATCCATATAATTATGCAATTGCACTAAAAAAATATTTTCTAATAAACTGGAGAACTTATTTGGTAAACTGTCAATAGCACAATAAACTGCACCAATCTTACTTTTATTTTTACAAGAACCCAAGGGATTGTTAATTTCTAAGTCGTCAAAATATAGCACAAGCGGCAAGATAAATTTATCACCTGCATTCTTTTCAACAGATTTCCAAAAATCAGTTTGGAAAATAGAATTTAACGATTCACTTTTTTTGCTCTTTTCAATATATGATATTATTTTTTGATATACATTTGGAAGCTCTAAAAATTTTTGTAATATGACCTTTAAAGGTATTATGCTTAATTTCTGATGTTGTAGATGCGATTGATGTGATCTTTTCTTAACTTTACTAAATGACAAAATAGAGTTTATAGGTATTAATTTTGGTAAAAACAAGCAATTTCTTCCTTGTAAATACTGTAATGTTTTATATTCTGATTTAAAAGGTTTAAAGCCATTCTTTATAATATTTAAAAAAATATCCATTATTATAATAATAATATTTTTATTATTATAATAATAAAACAAATGTAATTGTAACACGCTATAAAACTTTTATTTTATTGCACATTTAATAAACTTAGTTCCAGTATTTTTCAGGTAGAGATCCTAGAAATATAATCTGCGACGCTCTTTTTCCATTTTGCTTTTTTTTTTTGCGTTAATAATATCTCTGGCAGCACTAAATAAACGTTTAGATGGGACAGACGTTCCCACAATCACGGAGTATTTCATGGCGACTTCGTACACCTTTGGATAAATATCCTTCAGTTTATGTGAAACTTTTAGTGGATCTTCGCTTCTGTTGACGACATTAGCATTAAGAAACTATCGAAGTTCGACTGGTAAGCCACCAGGCTTGTCGCAGTTTGTTGATGAAGATGCTATTAATTCATCGTGAACGTTTCACAAATCTTCTATTTTCTCAACAGTATTTGGTCTATTTTCTATGGTAACAATAGATTGGGTCCCTCTCTGATTTTCTTTCATCAATTGACAGATCTTATTCATTGCTGTAGAAACAGCTAATGAACTGCGGAAGTGCAGTTTCTTGAAGCGTGGGTCCAGCAAAGTGGATATAGCGAGCATAGCGTTTCTTTCGACGTTTGAATCTTCATTGACAAATCTTTTGCGAAGTTCTCGTAAAATATTTTTGTGCAGACAGTCCGAAATCTCGTGCTCAATGTTGAGTTTTTCCAAAGTTCTCACCAGGCAATTAACGATGGGGATGATTTTACTGCACGTGACGTACGACTCGCCCGATATTTCCGTGGTAACGCATTCGACCGGACGCAAAATGGCACAGACAGCTTTCAAAATTTGTAGCTCGGTGCGTGTTGTCATCTCTGGGATAGCCTGCTTTTTTCGCGAAAGGGTGATCAATACGGTGTTCACGTGGTTTACTAATTGAACGAATTTTTCTATCATATAAAAAAGCGAATTCCAGCGTGCCTCGCATCCCTGCTTTAATTTTAAAGTCAGTCCACCGTTTTCAAGATCCGATGTCTGTAACTCCTTGAGTGCGTCTGCTGCTTTGGCGCTGCGTTTGAAATACGTGACAATAGATTTCACTTTTTTCACCACAGTCTGGAATTCCGGTGTTGCAGCGATTGCATCTTGGACAGCTAGATTTAGGGTGTGAGCGAAACATCTCAGATGTTTTCGATGCCCAAACGTATCCCGCATCGCCTTCGCGATGTTGGAAGCGTTGTCTGTAATTACAGCTACTACTGAATCAGCATTAATGTGCCACTCATCTAGTACCTCGCTTACAATTATTGATATATATTCTGCGTTGTGGTTTTTTTCGAGTTCTTTTATTCCCAGAGATAGACATTCCAGTCGCATAGCTCTAAGAGCATCCTCTGTCGTCTACGTTCTACGTTAACGGCGCGCGGCGGTTCTCTTCCCAGTTGTATTTTCTTATATATTTTTGTCGCTAATTGTTGCCGACGAGCAATATGGGTGTCGGTCGACGGGGTAACCGTCGCAATCACATGCCGTATATACATAGCCTAATAGTGCACTCAGAAAAAAGTGTAGCATCAGATAGTACAATTGTGAAGATCTCTTCTACAAATAATAGTACAAATAGGGACAGGGATACATTGTAGTATGTATGTGTATTTATTGTGTTTCCCCACAGGGTTTACAAGGCGTTTTATTTTTATATGAGGAACGTTCCCAAACCTCTTACACAGACATAAAAAACAAAACGAATACAAATCAATCTCAACATCCGCGTCAAGCCTCTTACAAACAACAACCTCAAAGTCAAAACTCGAATCATAAATCAAAGTATCTCTTCCTCGTGTTCCTCTTTCTCTTCCTTCTCCTCCGCTCTTGTACCGGCCCCCTCCTTTGTCCCCCCCTCTTCTTAACTCAGCCTACCCTCGATTGGCCCAGTCCCTCTTCCCTCCGGTCTCCCCATTATCGTCCGACTCCATTAGAAGTTTCTCCTCCATACCTTTGGAGATTTCATCCTCCTCAGATCTCCCTGTACTCCTGCTTATTCTCCCTTCCATTTTCTCCTCTCTCTCCTCTCTCTCTCTCTATCTCTCCTTTCCACCGACTTGTCCTCAACGATCTTCACTCCTACCCTATTTCCCGCCTTTCTCCTCGCCTCTATCACCCGCCATTTCACCCCTGTTGTGCTGGCCCCCCCACTTTGCAGAAATTAAAAAACCAATAGCGCAAAATTACAAGCTATTTATGAGCTTTTATATCCCGCAGATTAAAAATTTTGAGCTCGTCACACTGAGCAGGAATTTAATATTTTTTGTGGGGGGGCTGAGTCAACGTTGACTCAGCCCCCCCCCACTACTTAAAAATAGAGATATTGAATCGTTCTTTGCGGCAGAATTAGGAGCTATTTATGAGCTTTCGAAGTGATATAGTTTCGATTTTTGAGCTCATCCCCTTAACCCCCAAACAACCCTTTAATTGATTTAACTCAAGAGAAAAATGTTGAGAAAAATTAAAATATATTGTATCGCGGATATAATTCGTATAGCGTATAAATTCTAAGAATAAACTCTTAAAATACGCGCATTTCGATTATTGAGCTACAACCCCTTCGCAAGAAAACCACCCCATCTTTCCGACTTAAGAGAGAACTGTACTTAAAATGAATAAAATTAATTATTTTGCGACTAAATATCTTTTACTAATTTATGAGCTCGCAAAATACATGCATTTCGATTATTGAGCTGCAACCCCTTTGCAAGAAAACCACCCCATCTTCCCGGCTTAAGAGAGAACTGTACTTAAAATGAATAAAATTAATTATTTTGCGACTAAATATCGTTTACTAATTTATGAGCTCGCAAAATGCATGCATTTCGATTATTGAGCTACAACCCCTTCGCAAGAAAACCACCCCATCTTCCCGGCTTAAGAGAGAACTGTACTTAAAATGAATAAAATTAATTATTTTGCGACTAAATATCGTTTACTAATTTATGAGCTCGCAAAATGCATGCATTTCGATTATTGAGCTACAACCCCTTCGCAAGAAAACCACCCCATCTTCTCGGCTTAAGAGAGAACTGTATTTAAAATGAATAAAATTAATTATTTTGCGACTAAATATCGTTTACTAATTTATGAGCTCGCAAAATACATGCATTCTGATTATTGAATTGCAATTTCTTTTGTAGGAATATTTTATATTTCTGCTATATGAAAAAATTATAAGTTATACTTATAGAATATTAATTTACATTTTATCCAAATTAATTCTTTAATAGCCCAAAGTATACAATAATTTGTTTACATCGTGTAAACCATAAATTTAAAAAAATTAAATTAATTGCATTAATTTTTTAAATGCATGTATTTTGCGAGCTCATAAATTAGTAAACGATATTTAGTCGCAAAATAATTAATTTTATTCATTTTAAGTACAGTTCTCTCTTAAGCCGGGAAGATGGGGTGGTTTTCTTGCAAAGGGGTTGTAGCTCAATAATCGAAATGCATGCATTTTGCGAGCTCATAAATTAGTAAACGATATTTAGTCGCAAAATAATTAATTTTATTCATTTTAAGTACAGTTCTCTCTTAAGCCGGGAAGATGGGGTGGTTTTCTTGCAAAGGGGTTGTAGCTCAATAATCGAAATGCGCGTATTTTAAGAGTTTATTCTTAGAATTTATACGCTATACGAATTATATCCGCGATACAATATATTTTAATTTTTCTCAACATTTTTCTCTTGAGTTGAATCAATTAAAGGGTTGTTTGGGGGTTAAGGGGATGAGCTCAAAAATCGAAACTATATCACTTCGAAAGCTCATAAATAGCTCCTAATTCTGCCGCAAAGAACGATTCAATATCTCTATTTTTAAGTAGTGGGGGGGCTGAGTCAACGTTGACTCAGCCCCCCCACAAAAAATATTAAATTCCTGCTCAGTGTAACGAGCTCAAAATTTTTAATCTGCGGGATATGAAAGCTCATAAATAGCTTGTAATTTTGCGCTATTGGTTTTTTAATTTCTGCAAAGTGGGGGGGCCAACTCAACAGGGGTCGCCATTTCTTCTCTTCGTCTTTCAGCTTCACCAATAGCGTTAACCAAGCTCCTCTCTGTCCTACCACAAACACATCCCTTACCGTCACCCTTATCTTTAATCCTTCCGTAAATACCTCCTTCACCTTCTCCCAGTGCGAGCCCTTATCTCCCCATACCGCCTTCTCCACCCTTAAGATTATGTTCCTTTTCCTCAGTTCATCCTCGTTTCTCTCGCCCACCCCCGCCCACCATTTGCAATATGCAGTGCTAGATTGGACGGAATTGTCATGAATCTCTTTGGCAACAAAAAGAAAACACAACCGGAAAAAAAAGATAATTGCATAAATATTCTGAATTTCAGAAATCTGAAGATGTTTTCTCCTAAGAATCATGAATAAGATTAAATAACAATTTAATTAATTGTGCGAATACATTATCATTACAGGCTTAAAATCTTGATATTAAGAGACGTTATTCGGGATTATGTTATTGAGATTATTGCGATATTCTATGCTGATTTCTATGTTGCCTCTGGTTAATACGATCGATATGATTGTGAGTAATTGCAACCATGGTTGGTCGAGACATTGCGGAATACATTGTGCAATGTGCTTCTTATATTTATAAAGGATATTATTATAGGACAATGTCCAATATATATAATTCCGCTTTAATTTCACACTTATTAAAAAGTGGAAAAAGTCACTTTTTTCCGTTATAGTTTCGCGGAATTTAAAGTGGATATGTTTTGCAGTGTATACCCCCCTCCCCCCCCCGAAGCAGTTTGTATATGCCGTATGCCCGTCGTGCACAAATCGCATCGAGGTATTCATTTTTACATCCATAATAAAGGCACTAACCGTTATTGCGGCACCGCTGTATTAAGGTCGATACGATAACATAAACTGAGACTCACGACGATCCGCAAGTACGCAGCGGGACAGAGATATTCTGAATCACTGATCGAGTTCCGCGAATTGCAGGGCGGTGAGCCCGCACACGCTTCGAGTGCATCGGCTTACCGCGGACACCTTGATGCAGATATGCGGATAATGCGCCTATCCTTTATCGTATAAAGATCCATTTCTAGGATACTCGCCGAAAGAAATCCTCTGTCGTATGCAAAATCCGGTTTTACTTTTGAATGATATCGTAGAAACGCGCGTATAGAACTACTACGTAGAAATCTTTCGGATTGCGTATAAAAGTATTGTATTATTTAAATAAATAATAAAGGATGATAGCGGAAAGCTCGTATTTCACAATCAGTCTAAAAATGAAGGAAAGGTATGCTATGTTAGCAAAGAATAACAAATATAGAATAACAAATATTTATTTGAAAATATCGATAGATATCCGCATTGGAAGAGAACTTGCTTTGAATGAAAAGCTGTACAGATTATAATCAAGCATTGCATCGAACAGATTATTTGCGCTTTCGGACACATGCACAGTCATCAACAGATCGACTATTGACTTTTGACTTCGCTGAATCCTTTATTTGATTTCTATATTGCGTTAGACCTGCAGAGCGTACGTGCACGCATCAGCCAACGCCTGAATTGAAACCCAATCGTCGCGTCATATCACAACGGCGGATGTCTTTGATCGCGTCTCGATTCTACGCGTGGTTGGATTTCAAATATCGACTGCAACCAGTTATCGTACGGCGTGATCGATCCCGCGGAGCGTTCTACAAACATTAATCTTCGGTCGTCTGACTATCGCTCGACACCACGTCGTAACTTCCATCAATTCGCCGCCGCGTAATTGAATTGCCAATTAAACGTTTTCCAGCCGTTTTTAACTCGGATGTAAAAAGCGAGGGAAGTTGGCAGTCTATCGAGAGGACGTTAAGCTCGGTTCGCGAATCGCGACATCATAAAACGGCATAATTATCTGATATTCTTTCGCGATGATTTCCATAACTACCTGCGAATGTCTCGATATTTTTTTCCGGCCTTTAAAAACAATCTCGCTATTTTTATCTGATTTACTTTGAAGCCCCCGACTGACAAGAATTAACCGTTACCTGCAAGTAGAAACGGCATTAAGTAATGCGTTATAAATGTATTTCTTCACGGCGCGCTTCTCGTAGCTGGAGCCATGCGGACGCACTGCATGCGAGCTGCAGATGCAGTTTATGCGAGATGACAGGATGATTGATGTTGCAATTGAAAAGGAGTAAATTCCGAATGTGCTCGCGAATGGACGCGTTAATGGAGTACATCTGCTAGTAGATGTAGAACGTTCTTATTCATGAATCACATTTTCATAATTTCTCCGCAATTCTTTCTATTCTTTATTTTTATATCTATAAAATTCTAAAAGTTTCGATTCTTTCTACGGAAGATAAGGTAGGGGGCCCGAAATTCGTTCCCGCGCCTCAAAGGTTACTAGGGGACGAAATTTGGGCTCCCCTATCTTATGCCAATTCTTTTATCCATTTATAAAAAAAGGCATTGATTAAAAAATATAACGACTACATTTTCACGAAAATTAACATAATTCAGTTCATTAAATCCATCTCACTGTTCGATGAAATTCATCATATTCTCCGATAATTATCGATATCCGGCGCACTTCAATTTCCACTGAACGACTGCGTGAATCCCGGTTTTTTCTATGTTCCAGTTTTTCTCTTTCTATACGCATAGCGTTTCCATGTCATTAACTACCTATCCATCGGCGATTGTGTGATATCACAGCATACCTGATTATGAGTCGACTCATAATCGAGTTCAAATCGTTTAACCTTCCGGGTACCGCACCATTTTGCATGCAATAACCATATCGTGAGTTATAATTAAGAAATATAGTAAGAAATAAAATGATTCTTCTGTTTGTACCAACATCGAATTAATTAAAATTATAATATAATTAATAATTATATAATTAGTTTTTTTAATAAAATTATTAGTCTTATTTAATTTTAATCAATTTAGAATTCAACAAACAATATTCGTCAATTAACGTCCGTGTGCCTCGCACACATATCTCTTCGTATATGATTACCGGAAAATTAATTTGCGACTGACATTAGTCCGATATCTCAAATGCGGAATAAATATTTATCCGAAGTAAATGCTATTTCCATGATGACAAGCAGAAGCTACTAAATTGGGTTCTGAAAGAGGTGTTAAGTGACAATGTCGTCGAGAAGGAGAGATACGCAGAGTTTCTCATTATAGACCTGTCTAATTTTCTTTTCATCAACTCCGTCGTCTCCCGTATTCTTTCCATTAAAATCTACTCTAATTACAAGTATTCTATCACACATTCTCTCGTAAAAAAGTGCTGAGTACATTTTGCGTGAACGACATACCACTGGCGAAATGCGTTTTATTAAATACTAGCTGCTAGTTACCCAGGGCTAATATATATAGGTATATATATTACGTATTACAAATTCTATAAATTTTTAAAATTATGTTATAGATTTATAATACTATTATTTGTTTATATAATATATATTACTGCAAATTTTCAACAGAGAACACGTACATACGTAAAGAGTCTCATTTTATACAAATAAATTCGATATTATTTTTATGTTTAAAACTTACAATATTAGAAAACCTTAAAAGACCTATAAGTAATTCGAGGGCAATCATGTGTAAAAATTGTAGTAAGATCTGGAGGAAGATAGGATATTCTGTAGCTCTTTCTTGTAGTCTGACTAATCCTATACGACTCGAATGATTTATAGGCTCGATTCGATAAGTTTTGGCGGCAAGAATTTTCCGCTTCCGCTGTCGTCCGGCACGCATTTCGGCGCGCCGCGGCGCGGCACGGCACGGCACGACGCAACGCGACGCATCGTCTGGGACTCCGGGGTGGCTGTCTGGGACGCTTGCGTCGCGCTCGCGTTGCGTCGCTCCCCGTGTACGCCGGCGTTGCTCCGGGCAACCGATGGGGATGAATCTACGCGACGCCGGGCGTCGAGTTTCCTCGTAGCGAGCGGGCGGGGCTGTTACACTCTCTCAGTGCGCTCCACGACGCCGAACTGACCACGTACAACGCGACGTCGATCCCACGACCTCCCTCCCTGTTCTCTCTTTCTCTCTTTCTCTCTTTCCTACTAAACCGACGAGATCGGCGTCGTCGGACACGCGATCGAAATCTCAGCTCGAGATCCTCGCGCGAGTTCCATACTTCAACTCTATCCAGCACTTGCAGGCATTTGAGGATCGAGAGAACTTTGTCGAGAGTTAACAAGTCAAGTGCCGGTGATAAGCTGAATTTGATAAAGGAGAGCGTGATAGAGAAAGAGAAAATTCGCGGCAGTGTCGTGTCGGGGGTGAAACGGGATCGTGGAGGTAACGAGATCAGTTAATTGGCGAACGAACAACGGCTCGCAACTCGAGATCGAGAGTATCCCTGAAAAGTGTCAAGGCAAGAGGATTAAAGGGTGGCAAGATGCAGCGATCGAGAGAATAAATTAGGAATAGAAATTGGTGGTTTTACGTTTAATTGAAAATTTATTTGAATCATTATGACGCTTGTCATAAAATTATTTGTAACAAATTAAAAGAGAATAGATATATAAGAATTGTTAATGAATTATCACGAATATTTTGGCAATGTTAAAATTCTGAAAATTTTTCTGGATATTCGTAAGTAATTTTATTAAATTGCATATCAAATTTTTAAATTGTTAATAATTGTCGTGAAGATTAATATTACTAATAAAAAGGTAATTTTTTTTATAATGTGCAGAAAAAATAAATGATTGAAACAGTCGTTTGAAATAAGAACGTAATATTATATATAAACAAATATTAAAATTTATTAATTATATACACAATAGGTACGCAATTATACACAAATTTGTGATTTAAAAATTATTGATTCAAAGTGAAAGATATTAGAAATTGTTGACAAATTAGAAATAAAATTTGTATGTATTAATCAATCAACAAGTGCAGTCTGATCGACAATGTGTCGAAACTCTCGTAGAACTCTCAAGTTATTGCGAGATTAAGAGGGTGAGATCAACAAGTCGCAGATAACGATTAATTGACGCGAGGAAATGATTGTGCGCGAGATTATTCCGCGGACGATCAACACTAACTAACGATCAACACTACAGCGCGACTTCGTAGAATAATTCTCCATTCATTGATGATGATCCTTGTTGAGCGTTAGGGAACTCTTGCGAAGAGATTGCGTGGTTCTCCGAGGATCGAAGTTAGTCGTATAACGACGTGAGGAAAGTTTGTGATTGGCCGGCGATGTTTAGAGGAAATTAATTGCGAGTTAAGAACTCTAATGGCGCGTTAAGTCTTGGCGATCAATATTTTATGAATCGCCGGCCAATTTGATAAAGAGTTAGAAGAAAAAGTTCGAAGTTTGCAAGAGTTCAATTAAAGATCTTCATCATAATTTTGATAGGATTATTTTTAATCTCGTCAAATATTATAAATGTCTTTTTTGGAAATTTTTGGAATCAAAAGAATTTTAAGAAGAAAAGATCAGAAGAATATTAGATGTGAATAATTTAGCGCGTGTTATAATATTTTAAAATACCGTTACGTGCGGAAATAATTCATGTGGTAAATTTACTAATTGGGGAAATCCTCGGTAAATACAATCATCATATAGAGGAGAGAATTCGTGTAGTACGACTTATCGTATCACTTGTCGCATTAATAGCGATCGTGGTTGAACACTGTCGAAGTCCGATCTAAACTAACTAGATATCCTTCGAGGGTGGAAGTTATCCTATTAATGATGCACCACGAAGTTTGCAATCCAGTTTCATTTATAATCCATGGTATAATCGTCCTATAATGGAAACGATTAATTAAAGAATGATAATGACATTGATTTTCGGTATAAAGCAAAAAACGTGGCTTATATAATATTACAGTAAAAACTCTACAATTATATTGCAAATATTCTTTCTTTCTCTTTTCTGAGATGTTTATTTAATTAATATTTTATAAAAAGCATAAGGTTGTTAAAATGGTATACAATTAAAACAATATTTCTTATCACTGACAAGTTATATAATTACGCTTTGGAAAAAAGAAACTTCTTTTATTTAAGAAATTAAAAGAAATATGATATAATTATCGATGTAATATCGGGATAATTAAAATTGAACTGACAAGCCACCAATTTCGTTAATTATTTTTTATAAGATTACACAGTTTCTTTTACACCGCCGTTGTTATTAGAACATCTAATTTAAAATTTACTTGAAAATTTAATTCTTAAATTGATGTTTAATGTGACATGTTAATATGTTTGTTATGTATCTCGATCAGTCGCATCTACGAAATTATTATGAAACAACCGATCGTGAACATCCGTGGTTGAAATTCCTGTGAAAAGTGATTATTGCGCGTGTTTTTTTCTCACCTTCATTGTCAAGAGAAAGAAGATATTCGGATCAAACATCCACGACTGCGATTGTAAGTCTAAATAAATTATTTAGTATCGTAATAAGCAAGTCGTTGCGGACTTTTTGATCGCGGCTCCATGAACAAACCATATATCTCCTTTTCCCGATTTATCTAGCTTTTCAGTCTGTAAAGCAAATAGCCGCGCGTTTTTTTTTTGTTAATATACTTATGAAAAGTATCTTTAATGCGATTAAGCCGTGGTTTGCGAAAGCTTTAGAAAATCCATGCGAAAGATAATTTGGCGCGGATGAGCGTATTTTTTGCGACCAAGGAGCTTTCGTATCTGGGAAAAAGAATTAATAAAGTGAGGGATTTGCGTTATGAAGTCTTATATATTGCATTGATATACTTATAATCTCTAACGACGAATCTCATATAGACGTTGCGTAATATTCTTCTTCATATTAGAGATTATATTATAGTTTTTGTCGCATATTGTGAATCTGTTGATTCTCTGTAACAAACGTAATAATAATTATTATGGTTGTGCATATTACTGAACACGAGAACGTTTAGACGTATAAGCGGAATTTCATTCATTGAGACGCTCGCAAGAGCCGCGGTTGCACAATCGAACACATAGACCGGTGTAGGCGAATACGAGAGAAAATTTGATTAAAAGGCCAAACAACGAATTAATTGCACATAATTAACCACACGTTAAACTGCCCCGCGGTGGCTCTGACCCAGGCAGTCGAACTCTTTGAAAGCGTTGCATGTGCGTATGCATTGTTTGCTTATTGCGGGCCTTCTCCTGGCCATTCAACGCTGTCTGACCGCCGAATTTACTAGGATTTCCTTTTCTCGTTGCTTGTACTATCATATAGACTACACAACTATTTTCGCTCAATGGCTCTCAACTGATACTAACAGAGTAAAGTAGAAATTATTTAGATCGCCCAAAAATCTTATAGAACTTTTGGAATAGATTTTTAATAGCATGGCAAACATTTCGCGTTAGATGTTAGATGTATCATTGATATATACATTTCAAAGCGTTAGCTTGCAAAATAAAGCTCTCTTAAAGTTCCACTTAAAAATAATTGTAAAATAATTTTATCTTTCATATTTTTTAATTTTATCTTTGTTTATAATTATTATTTATATCATAATTAATATTCAATTTGAAACAATGAATACGAAAATACAACATTGGAATATTCGCGATAGAATCTCATGTTATCAAATACTAAATTTATAAGAGAGATTCGTAAAATGTTACTGTCTGCGTTATGCCAAATCTTACTGCATTTTATTATCGTTATAAACGATAATAAAATAATAATTGAGCTAATGTCTATAACTACTTATCTTACTAAACTCGTCCATAAAGAGGCTGCAAATCCGGGGTACATTCCAGCGATAAGAGCGTAAAAATTACATAATCCCGTGCTATTTTCGCGTATAATTGTACCACTATGAAATGCGACTAAATCGCCAAGGATACTTAATAAAGTAATAATCCCCATGAGTTACGTCTGCAGTTAATTATCCCCGATTATCTCGCTGGTAAAGCAAAAGGTTACATAAAACAGATCCGGCTTTGCATCGCGTTTTCAAAATTGCGGCACCGCGTTACTCCTGGTAACGTCCCGGTTCAAAAAGTACGATGTAATTCGCAAAATACGGCACAGCGGTTTTAACGAATGTACCACTCGCCGAAGAGTCCATGTATAGACTAAAACGACCGGCTTAACAAACCTTTGGAGAGTGTACCGGCTTATTCAAGGATTCGACGTTAAGCCGATTCGAAGATTCGGAATCCCGCCTCCACCTCGACTCGATGATCTAATTTCAAAAGCCAGCCCTTTGTGTTCCGCGTGCACGTTCGCGCGCGCGCGCGCGCGCGCGCGCGCGTGCGTGCATGTGTGTGCACGATAAATCCGCGCTGAGTTTACCGTCGATTGTAAACGTCCGGCAAAACGACGACCCTAATCGTTACGTATGGCGAAGGCGAGTCTACCGTGTCGAATGCGCTTGTCGAAAGATTACGAGACTACCCGGTTAAGTCGTTATTATTATCGGGAAAAATGTGCCACGATTCGTGCAAAGCGCATCTGATCGAACCTATCGATTGCGCCAATTTATGGGAATAAAACTCGTATTTTCTCATGGCCCTCGCTTATTGAACATTATTAAAGCGTGTTTCAAAATTTATTAGATTAATTAGAAATTTGCATCTAAAAATACAAAAAGCCAATGTTTTCGAGCTTTGTAATGGACGCTGTATTCTTATTTCCCGTATTGATAGAAGATTATGCAGATGTTAAATTCCACAATTTATCTTCGTTTTCATACGAAGCTTCAAGCATATTGTGCTATATCGCAGTCTTCATCAATTTAGATTCTACTATCTCGTAAGAGTCATTAATTTGGTCTAACGAGCTGTGATTAATGGGAGTGTGTAATAATTGTTAGTTCACTATACATCTAGCAGAAGCATTACTTTAGGTAACACGGTAAACTTACGAAGTAACATAAAATGAATATTATAACGGATAGGTACATATTATATATCAATAATGGGAATATTAATCGATTCTATAAATAAATATATCTAATATAAATATAAATATTTATATTATATATCAATACAAATTGTATATTTTATAGTATATCGCATCCATTTGACTAAAATAATTCCTGAATAGCAGATAATTATTCAATTATCTGTATCAATCAAACAATGACATTATTTAAAAAATGATTTATTAACGCACTAATTAGTTTTATTATATATATATTATCACGATGTGAATAAAATTTAATTTGTTGGTGATTTATATTAAATAGATAGATATGAATTTATTGTTCTCCTCGGTATTACAATCTACAAATACAAACACAATACTTATCACTAACTTAACCTATAACTTAAACTATTCCTTAATCACATCTCATCTCTTTTCCTCCTCCACCTCTCTCATCCATCTCTTTCCCTCTTCATCCCCTCCCCAAAAATCCTCATAAATGCTTCCTGTCAACTTCCACCTCCTCCCTCAGTCCACCTCCTACATTTCTCCCATACGTGCTCCCATGTCTCCGAGCATGTCTCCGTCTCCCTACCACATATAGCCTGTACACTCTTTCTCTCTCATCTTGCCACATTGGCGATTTATATTAATATATGCAATATGTTTTTTAATTGCTCTCCCAAATAGCAATTTTCTGGCAAATCTATGTCTTAGTTTTATATATAAAACGCATATTTATTGGCAATGATTCATTCAACTTTTATAGTCGTTTCATATAAATTTATTTCGGGATAATCGTATAAATAAACTGACTTCTCGACGAAGCGCAAGCATTACTCTTCCCCGGCCTTCACTTTAGCATTCAACGCGTTGCATTTTTCGACTTTCTTACTAGTCCCAGCCCGCCATTCTTTCGCCTGTTGTGCCTTCCCGCCCTTCCGGCGTATCTACTCCGTTGTCCCCAGACAGTGAAAAAAAGCACCACTCTCCTGTATCTGCATGCCACCCAAAGTTTTGCCTCGCCCCTTATCTGCAGCTTACGGGCCATCGCGTCTCTGCATCCTGCGAGATCCTCTACCACCACCTCTATCTTACACCTTGCTGCTTCACGCGCACGCATGCACGCACACACGCATACGTGACGGAAGAACGTGGAAATTGCGATTTCGTCACCCGCGATGAACAACGACAGCGTCGGTCGTTTATCCGAGAAAAGCTGTATTCGTTCGCTTCATCGAGCACGCTCCGGGATTTATGATATAATACAAGTGGAGACACCACTGTATAGGTGCGCTTATCGGCAAAAGCAAAGCTTGTCAATATGAATCTCGTGAAAAATTTTGTTTGAATACAATTGTATTCCACAACAGTCGAAAAAATACTATTTTATCCTAACGATACGTTAAATTTGTTTAATACAAAAATAATACATAAATAGTGTTGTTACGCGATATGTAATTTAGAACTGTTTATATAGAACGTTTAGTATTATATATATATTTTTCTAAATACTTGAAAATAATTGAGTTCTACTGTTCTTAATAAAAAAATTGCGTTTATGACATTTATGTATTAACAATCCAATAACGATGTTTTATTAATAATTGATTAATTAATGTTAAGAATAATAGTTGGTAATTTTGATATGCATATTATCATGTTTAAATTATCATAGTTAAATGTGGGCGAATAGAGGTCATTTAATTTTACGAATGTCCCTGTTTTGTGGAAGCTTCAAAACGACTACTTTTTCCTGCCTTCCTCCATCTTAAATCGACCCTGTTCTGTATTCTCGATTGGCGTCGACGTCACGTATAGACTAAGAAATAGGCGATCGCGATCGGAATAATCGGAATAATTCAAAGTACGGTATATAAAATTTGCTGAGTTGGTGTCAAGAAATAAAAATTTCATTAAACATGTACTGTCTTTTTCCAGAATGGTAATATTGATCGACGCATTCTTCTTATATCCTTCAAGCGATATAACAACTAGAAAAGTATACGGTTATTTTATTATTAAGTCTAATACTTAAGTCAATAACTTTTAATTAAATTACAATGTTTAATGATGCTTTTTAAATTTTATCAAGATTACTTTGCTGACATTTGACTTCGTTTTCAATGGTATAGTGATGACAAATATTTAGAAAATTTTTCTCTTTCTTTTCCTTAAAATTCCAGCGGAATTTTAATTAAAGTTCGATCAATCTTTCCGTGGCGCTCGCCAAAAATCAGGCCATAAAGTCTTATTTGAAGTTTGCGGTCAAGAATACCTACTTCTCGAATCGTGTCTTTCGCAAATGCTGATGTAAAAGCTGATGCAGAATCTCGGAACTTTGCGTGCATGAGATCGCGTGCACGAGAACGACGTGTGGTCATCATTTAGAATCATGAATCTATCGCGTCCAGCCCGACATTTGCCGCTGCGATTTTTCTCGCGACTCGCGGATCTTACGAACGACCGCAAAAAGCACCGACCGAGTTTCCGGCATGTTTTCTGACGCGTTTCCTCAGCGTAGCGATTGGTGGAAGGCGATGGCGGGCGGAGAAACGCTTCCGGAATTCTTATATGCACTTTCTGCACCCTCATATCCATCGTCGGTTTTTCGCTCGTCAGTAGACGATCTTCGACGAACGAACGGAGATTCCAGATTACTTTTTGCACCAAGCCGCGTCCGGCTGTTTACCTCCCTTGCTTTTCGTAGGTCGGTTGAGGTTGATGTTCCATTATGAACAAAAAAAAAGATCTAATCAGACGAGACGATACTTTTGAAAATATATATTGTAGAGTATTACATAAAATATGTTTGAAATTATTATTCAATAATATTAATTTTACATGCAGATGGCGTTTCAAATTTGCGCCAATAAGCAGATTCTAATTCTTTTAAAATCCTTAGTAATACAAGTACCTATAATCACATAATTATTCTCTATTTCTGAAAGAACAAATACTAAGAATAAAATTTGCAAACCATAATAAACGCTTTTATTCTATACTCTGTGTCATTTCGAGAAATCTAGCAATTATTCTCTTTAAAATTATAAATCGTAGACTCGTGAGAAATGCATTCTTCGCAGACGGGCACAGTAAAGGACGATATTTGCACGTCTCGCAGATGGTCGTAATGGCGCAAATTTGTTAAAAGTCAGCGAGTCTTGCGAAAAATATCTCCGTGCGTCTTTTGCGGTTTTTACGGTAAAAGCATTCGCGAGATATCGCTTGGCCCGGAGGGAACGAAAAATACCCCTGTTAATATCGCCAATGGCGTGGATGCACTTGAATAATTAAGGTCTTGGCGTTTTAAAAACTGAAATAGAAGCTGAAATAGATAGCCTCATTGTAAAATTAAAAAAAATTACACAATGAAATTTTTAAACGTATATTTTCTTTTTCAGATTCTTGTATAAACTGTTATTTAAATTATATACATTATTTAATTCGTTTTTTTACGACTATGACTGTATTTATGATTAATATTTTATTGAAGTAAGATATTTGTTCGATACACTTGGGGTGCGTTCCATTTATCGCTCGCAACGCTCGTGGAATCATTTCATCCTTGTTGTTTGTCAAATGTTAAACAAGGACGAAATGATGCTCGCGAGCGTTGGGAGCGATAAGTGGAACGCAGCCTTGAGGTATCGCATGTCAACACGATGTTTTTTCGCGCGGAAATACTTACGCGACACACGTTCTACGCGTGGGAATTTCCCGCGACCTATTATTCGCTAATTTTCAGGCGCGCTCGGTATCATCCGCCGATCGCGGTATGCGGTATCGCGCGCGGTGTGCCGGCACTGCCGGTTCGAGCCTGTTCCTGTTCGTCTCCAGCTATCGTAGAAATCGGATCGCTCTTCCCTTCGCGGCTCTTCGCTCAAGGCATGCGTCAAGTATTGTGCGCATTACGGTATCGGCGATACAAGGTCTCTTCAAGGCCTTGTATACGCGGAATCGTTCCGCAGCTGAAATGTGCCTAAGCAATAAAGTGAGAGAAAGCAGTTTTCTCGGCCACGTATTCGCGACGCAATCTTTCCGCGAGACACGCGTGGTAAGGGCACACGCCCCATTTTTCAACAATATTCTTACCAATCTATATTATTATTAACAAAATAAAATACTAATTTAACATGTAACTTTCAATGTTTTCTCATTAAAATCTTTGAACATTAATTAACCTTTTACGATATTAGATGCATGTTTATTGGAAATTCCTTTCTCTCACAAAACGGTTTCCCTTATGAATTATATTTAGATTGTTGTCTTCCTAAATTGGGAAACGATTGCGCAGTGGACGGAAATAAACGATGTGGAGTAAATACAATTTGGGCATGTCGGTAATATTGACCAAAGCTCTCCTTCGGAGACGGTTAAATTAACAATTCCACTACGATTACGAAAAGATTTAATAGGCATTTTTCGGGATATCTGTTTCGACTGCTGAACTGGGTTGTCACACACATATCTATACGTATAATTTGCTTATTAACATATTAGATTTAATTTTCCATATTTTTAAATATGTAAATTTGGTTTATAAAGTATCGAATTTTATGCGATAAATTTACTTTTTTGTTAAAAAAAAGAAAAATATTTGTACAACCAATTTTATAGCATAGAATAAATTATCAATTATCAAAAAATTACTAGAAACAATAAAATTATTATCAAATAATATCTAATTAATAATAATTTTGATGATTTTACAATTCTGAGAATTCAAAGTTTATTCGCTGTTATTAGTAATACTCGGTGTCCTGGAAAAATAGAAGGAATGCACCCGGGGCATCGCTTGTAAACAAAAGATAGGCGCGAGCTAGAGAGAGGAGTGGGGAACGCCCGCCCGGCACAACAGTAGCGCAGAGACCAGAGACCACGAAAGCTATCGGTAGTATCGGTACGATTAATTTGTCTTTCGAAAGTATAATAAAGATTATATTCTCTCACTGTATACTGTCCCGAGTCGTGTATCCTTTGAGATGCTGATATTATCGAGAACGTTCATAACACTCGGAGAGTCGATTTTACATAAATAATTTTATTAATAGATAATAATAATTTATCAAATTTATTACGACTATCACACACACATACGCATGTGCGTATATTTATAAAATCCAAATATGACAAAGAACGTGTTAGTTTTTTAGATAATATTTGCATAATTTTATTGATGTATCTTCTTTTATACGTTTACAGTTGCTTTTGCATTTAATATCGCTTGCAAGTCAGGTCTCTGATTGACGACAGTAATTTCGTAACAGCCTATTAATACTCATCGATTAATTACTTGTACCCACGAGCATCAGAGAAACCTTGCCCACGATATCGTAGCCGACGTCACACGGATGTAAACAGCGTTAAACGAGGTAATTGAATCAAGTTAACGCGAAATGCATTCCTAATATTTACAATTGGATGTTACTTGGTCTGCCGTATCACATATTCGTATCTAGATACTCGTGTATTCTGAGTAAGCATGACTCGTGTGATTGCGATATATTGTGCAAGCATCTGCATAATGTTTTCGATAACATAGTAAAGTTGAAATTTGCCAAATTTATTCTATATCAACTGATCTTGGAAATTGAAATTCTTTAATTTTGTTTACAACCTTTACCTTTTTACTAAATAAATTCTTTTGATCAATGACTATTAATGACAAGAACGACGTTAAATTGCGATATTAAGCCGAAAATTGCGTGAGAGTTTTGATGGAGATCTGTTTTTGAAGCGAGCGTGTATTTGCCCACACGATTCGCGGATTCGTCACGCGGTCTTCAATAATTTCATAACGCCAGCGATCGATATGGTTGCTATACGCGAGATTGCACGGACGATGGCAGAGTTAATTACGTTCTTTCGACGCAGTAGCTGCTATACGCTGCACGTGTTCCAAGCAATCTGGAATACCGAAATACTGGCCATTTGTTATTCTTGTTTTGCGCAATCGCTTTTAGATACATTGTTCATGTGCTTGATTTAGCTCGATAGGCAAATGTAATCACGGTAGCATGTGGAAAAATTCGAATGCGAAATATTTCATACCCATCAGACAGTTTACATACATTGAAACGCTTTGGACTGATATTGAATATTAGACCATCATTAATATACATCTATATATCTCTATTTTTGCATCCAATTATATTCGCGAAATTATTAACTTGTACATGCATGTTTTTATATTTATAAAAAACATACGTGAAACGTGATGTTAACAGTCAAAAACATCTAGCAAAATATTTGTTGCGATCCATAACATCGTGAGAATAATTGAATTTTATTCTAATAAGTAACAAATGTATATATGCTTTTGAACATTTTTACTTGTTTATTTTAATAAGAAAGAGTAATTGATTTTATATTTTATCAAGTGTTTCATCATTTAAGAGCATTTTAATTCATTGTCTTTTAATGGATCTCGCTCGTGCGTATTATGTGTTATCACTCATTATAAAATTCGTGCAAAACGCAAATTGGAGCAAACACATCGATTAATATTCCTGTGACAATTCCTGTGATAATTTGTAATTTTCCACATGCCACAGACAGTGTCGAATCCCTCGTACCGCACCGAATTCACGCACCGGCCTCGAAATTGGTTAATCTCCAGCGGTCGCGTCACGATTGGGTTCGAACCGGCGCCCTTCCTTTGTCTCGCTAGTTAAATAATCGAGCAATCTCGGAACACGAGATTGCTCATCTCGCACGTGGTCGTTCAATGGTGCGCGAGTTCCGCCGCGACGCGAGACAGACGCTTTGCAATAGGCTGCATCCCAGTTTCCAAAATTTCAAATCCAAAGAAAATTTGGGACGACCCGGAAACCGGCAATTTCCAATCGATAATCTGAAAAGCGATAATCGGAAATTTTTACAAATTTTGATCCTATTATAGAATGTTAATGCACCAAAATTAGCGTTGGTAATTAAGTGACGATTAAGTGACTGTTTTGTTCACTTCTTTGATCTCGCTATAATATTTTTACTATCTACTTTTTAAATGAGTGTATCGTTTTTATCTTTTAATGCTTTTCGATGAACGTCACAAATTTGCCGCGTTAATTCGAAACCCACGGATCTAAATTGCTGAGGTTAATGATTTTTATCGCCACTCCATTCCCACAGCAGCGAGATTTTGTGTATTTCTATTTTTTTTTTCGCTGCCGCGCCGCGCATATGTGCAAATTCACAGGAGATCGAACATTTCGGTCGGGTGCGGACTGTAATTGTCGTTTGTCGGCCGTTAAACGCACTCGGACTTTTAGCGCCAACCATAAAGCCACGCGTGCAGCGTGAAAACGAAAATAGGATTAGCTTCTAGATGTCGAGGATGGCTTATAGTTGAGAAAATAAATAAATGATAATAATTTTATGCTTAATTTTAAAACGTACGTTAAATGTCTCTACGTTTTCTACATAATTTAAATTGCATTTTTTTCGGATTGAGCAACGTTAAAATAATATTTTGTCAACAGCTGTATCCAAAGAGAATTTTTTTTGAGAATCATATCTTTCTTTTATCCGTGTAAAAAAATCTCTTACCTAATTCCTGTTATTAAATTGAAATTGAGATTATATCTCTCTATGGTTCTATTCTGATTTTAATAATTTCGCAAATCTCGTTATTGTGGAAATTACACGAAATTACAATTTTAACTCATGCATTCTCTTTCGGAAAAAGGCCGATACCAATTCTCATGCTCCTCGGATTTGGATTTTGTGTGGTATAAACGCGGGAAAATTACGGAATCGGACGAGCTCTCTCGCGCAATGGTGAAATCGAGTAATCTCAAAACGCAGCGCCGGAATGAATATATCGCGCGTGACTGCTCGTGAAACGTGATTATCGTTTGCCAATAGCGAAACGCTTTGGTCGAACAGCTGCCAGAATATTTGACACAAGTGCCACCGAAATCGTTACCGTTGGAGCGTTCGGCGTTTCGACTTTTCGACATTTTTCGATCTACACTCTCGACCGCTCGTAGATTTGTACGAGCACTAATATACTTTCGAAATTGCGATAGACTTTTACGACTGACAGCTCGTGCATTGCAATCTTGAAAGTAATACTCGGTGTTTTCAGTAATTTTTATACGTTGGGCGTGTGTACGTAAATGTATGTATAAATGTGTACAATTATTATAAACGCAGACTCTTGATAGATGCAATTGAAGCAATTCATGCTTGTTTTGGCATGAAAGAAAGACGTTTTCATAACATCCTTTCGAATTTGCCATTTAGAATCGACTTGGAACGTTACCAATAATTCGTGAATTAAATCGTAAATAGATAGAAAATATTAAATTACAAGTGATCGAGTGTTTCTTAACACGTTTTCCAAAATCAGAGTTTAACTGAGAAAGTAGATATCGAACACTGAAAGGATTTAATACCGAAAGGAAGTTGCTATCAGAGCAATCCAACCAGATGGAATTTAAATCGCCAAAGTTCACCTTGTAGACGGACGCGAATGGAATCTTCTCACGCCGTTTTTTTTTCTGTCCGTAACTATCTCCCATTTCCTCCGTCCATTCGGATATCGATTTCTTTTCGCGGACGCCGTCTTTTCTTTCACCGCGGAAATCTATAACTATCAAGACTTCTCTGCGTATCTCCCAGACAGGGGGTTCAAAGAAATTCAATTAGGAGTGAGATTAGTCTCTACGTGGAAAAGTTTACCGTGGATTTTTTTCCGGAAGGCGATTTCCAGTCGGCTAATCGCTGTGACCGGTTGTTCGATGCTTTCGGCTGACAAAGGTCTGATCTTGCGACCGATTTTCCGGGTCGACGGAGTTTCCAGTTTCAATATGATCCCGCACAGAGGCGATTAACGAATGACAGAACTTCGGGTAGAAGAATAAACTTTCTCGCCGCGAGTTTGCGCCCCTTATTTACCGGGCGCACAGGTGTCGACAGTTCGCGATGAAAAACTGGGTTTACGAGCCGCAATCGTAAATACAACGAGTGCTATTTACCTCGCGAAACATCCAGAAGAACGATGAAAAGTTATGAGATAGGCTTTATTCGGGAGAGATTGAGTTTTATAATAGGTATTTGTTTAAATTCTGCGGATAAACAGAGGACGAATCTGATTTTAATTAATACTAAATATTGCAGCAATATGTTTCCAGATGCGACTGCTTTAATTAAAATTTTTTATGATATTCTCAAATTTGGCGAAACCTGAGCTATGTTGATGGTTGTTAACAGAAACATCGAGTGAGTGCACTTTGATATCCCCCCCCCCCCCTAACTGTGTACTTTCAAAGTAAAAGCATAATATAGTAAAATAATTATGAGTTAGCTGAACGTAAATAAAAGAATATTTCATACAACAAGGCCGTAATTAAAATAGTTAGACAAAACTGTATTTAAATTAACATGGAATATATCAAAACTTTCTTATCGTTGATCATTTGCGTGTGGGGGCGAGTGTATTATTTTTATTTCTTTATTTATATATAAAATTTATTTTTCAGTTTTAATGCAACGCGCATGTATAAATTTTCTCACAATGTTCATATGCTCCGCTTCTGATTTACACATTAGTTTTGCAATACGGTTGCGTTCCTATCGTTTCGCGGATCGCTTGGGTTGAATTGCTGAGGTTTGTAACGTAAATCTATACGTTGCTCCAGTTGCTGTATCGATTTTCGAAAGAAAACGTAAAAAGAGATCGTCGAAGAAACGCGTTATATGCGCTCGCGCATGTGATAAGATCACGATGTTTTACGCTCTCGTCACGCTTCGTTGTTGGTATGTCTATCTTTTCTTTAACATATATATATATATATATATATGTATATATATATATATATATATATATATATATAATCGAAGTCACCGCGATGCATACAAAATGCACGAACGGAAGTTAGAAGAAGAAGTAGAAGACGCTGTCGGATGTTGCACATTATGTGTGTTTGCCACTCGAAGTTGAGTACCTTTGTAGACTTCTTCTTTCCGAAAGCTAAACATCTCGTTAAATAAGATAAGCTCGAAACCTTGATAAGATTTGAATTTCTCGAATCAATGAATTTTATTTATTTATGTCGACAAACAGGCTTTGAACTTTGAATATAGTACACTGAGAAAAAGGTTTCTTTGGACCAAATAAGGCTCGTTAACAGATAATAAATGGCATGGTTGGATACGGCGAATCGAATATTTTGTTGAATCAATGCAATCGTTGGTTTGTGATAATAGTGAATATTCTGTTGCCCCAAATTAATGTACTTTAATAGACTAATAATGTACTTTAATGAATCTGATTTTGGCACGAACGAATATCTTTTTGCATCAATTGAATATTTCTTAATAGTTAAGGAATATAATTTTGGCACAAAATTATATCTAGTTGCATTAATAGAAGATTTCTTAATAGGTAAGGAATACGATTTTGGCGCAAACGAATATCTTTTTGCATCAATTGAATATTTCTTAGTAGTTAAAGAATATAATTTTGACACAAAAGTATATTTTGTTACACGGAAGATTTATTATTAGGTAAGGAATTCGAATTTGGCACAAAATAATATCTTTTTGCATCAATTACATATTTTTTAATAGTAAATAATTTCATTTTGCTGGAAATCCGCGTTGACGTTTGTAATTTATATATATATATATATATATATATATATATATATATATATGTATATGTATATAATAAGCATGCATTACAAATTTGTGTATATATGATGACCTGAAATGTTTAACATGTAATTGAATGTAAACATTTTATTGAGAACACAGAACTATTCTGAAATGTTTTTTTATTTAAATATTGTTTTATATAATACATGATACTAATTTCTGGCGGAAATCATGCAGCGACCGCCGGATGTCGTATGCGCTGCATATACGGGTGGTACATTGTTGTAGTTTTCGTCAATTTTGTACACTTGAATTTTCTTAATTTCGTGTCCTTGTAATCTAATTTCGTATGCTTTAGCATGACTATTTAAACCTAGTGTATCACAAATCTTATACGTGAAATAAACGCTAAATTATACGATAAGGACCACCATACATTTGTCATGCTCATATATTTTGATTTGATTTTAAGTCTTAACCCCATGCTGGGAATTAATTCTTTGAAGTCAACGTGGCTTGTAATTATTTCTCCCAGAGTCTTCATGTCGCTTATGTCATTCTCTGTAGAATAAAATTAATAACAAAACGTATGTAAGTACAACAAATTTAAACAATTGAGGCACTCAAGAACAGTACTATATATCCCTACTGAAAATAATCAGGTCATTTAACAGGTGATTTAACAGGTGATTTATCAGCTGATAAATTGATAATGAATCAGGTGAAAAATTCATCTAAGAAATCAGCTGCAAAATCGGATAAACAATTAAATTAAAGTTGATTGAAAAACGTTAATTGCGAAATTTGGTATAGATACGATGATCGAATTCTACGATAATCGAGTCGGTAATTTTAAAAACATAAATGGACAAAGAAAAATTGACCATTTTTCTTATTTAATTATATGAAAAACAAATTGTTAAAATGTATTATTCAAAATACATGATAGGTTAAGCATTGGGTAAATTCAAAATTAAATCAAATGAACTAATTAGAAAAATGCGAAATTATTACAGTATGCGAACGTTATTTAGTTAGTTAATAATTGTCTTAAATCAAGAAAGTAATAATTAAATTAATTTGAAGTCGAATAAAAAGATTATTCAAGAAATCAATGAAGAGTAATAATACAAAATAAACATAACAAATAAATTGACGGAACGAATAACGAACCATCAAAATTCAAAATAATATATAACGGCAAATCTATGGTTAACAACAAACATTATTTTCAGTAAGGTATCGAACATTTGCACTTTCATTTTTTTCCCGAACATTCCAGAGCTTTTATTTTATTTGTCGCTCTCTCTCTTTCTCTCTGAATTGTTTAAAACAATTGAAGTTTTTTTTATTTTTAGTAAGGTAACGAGCATTTGCACATTTTCATTTTTTCCCCGAAAGATGAAAAAGAAAACGTGTGTCACACAGAACTATCTAAAACAAATGCGCGATATATGCGAAAAGGTAACCTGTTTTTGCGAGTTTGTGCGAGAATTGCTAATGCGGCGAGGCACACGCTCAACTGTTCCTGCATCGCGTTTTGTACTCACCCTGTAATTTCCTTAAAATGTCCTCTTTGGCCGGTAGATCGCACAAAAAATCTTCCATCTTCGTCAACTTCACAAATATTAAATCAATCACGATCTCACGGCACTCACGAAATTCGGTAGACTGACGACATTACTCTGCGAAACCGGCAGGAAGAGCAGATCGACGCGCGCACTGCGCAGCATTACGCGCAAGACTCACGGAACCGAGCACGAAACAAAGCAAGATTTCTTATCTATTAAGAAATATAGAGTTGGCTCAACAAATCGCATTCGTTTCACTCAAAAGAACGAATTTACTTGATCCAACATCTACACACATTTGTATGAAATAAATCATGTCAACTATATCGCCGAGTTGACACAAATATGAATGATAAAGTAAATTAGCAATACCAACACAACATTCATTTATATTAAATATAATTCGTTTGCTTGAAATAAATATTTTAGAAAAGTATCAACCAAATATATTTAATTGGCATAAAGAAACCTTTTTCTCAGTGTATGTCAATTGACTGAGAAGAACATTTTGCCCCGTTAGATGAAATTACTTTGCTAGCTCTGTTAAAAATTTTCATCATGTTATAGCATCACTACGTACATTAATTATTATTGTAGAATAATGAGCAAGCTAGAAAATCGAATTTATTTTGGCTAACGTTTTCTAAGGATTTTGCGAGGTGTCTCAAGGTACATATGCGCGGAAATTTGTGGTTGCGTAATGGGGAGGTTATTAATTAATCATTTCTTAGTTAGATTCTTAATTAGATCGCAGCTCATGTTACACACGTCTCATCTATTATGTATTTAAAAGACTAGACGATAAATATTACGTCATAATTTATTCCGTTATGTCCATTTTACGATGCGTTGTTACGATGAAAAATTTAGTCTCGTAGAAGCTCGTCGTCATGAAATTATAATTCATGTGACATATTAATATCGCTCTTCCTCGGATAGTTGCTTTGACAAATAATAACACAATAGCCAATGAAAATAAAAAGCGAGTTTCAGCTGACGGAGCACGCGCCGCCGTGTCGAAACTTTGCGATCCGAATTTTAAAGAGCCAGTGGCTGGCGACGAGGAGATATGATTCCGTTGGCATAATTAGCTGGCACAAATCCCGCTCCAAGTTTTACAGATGCGCTTCTTCATGGTTCGGATATTTCCCCGCAAAGTTCTCGCATTAAAAAATGTATCGACTTACGAAGTAAATATAATTGACCGATGCGGGATCGATTTCTGCTTACCAGTATATAGATTTTTTGATTAAGCATGCTAACGAAGAGAATAATCGGATGTAACGAAATATTATGGAAATATCAAGCTATTAATATTACGTATAGATATATATTTTTTAACAGATGGGGATATATAAAATTAGTAAGAACTGAAAAAAAATTTGTTTTAACGTCGCCAAATAAAACAATTTTTCAGCTACATTAGTCGCACTCTATTCGTCTACTGCATGATAGACATCGAGGATAAGCGAAATATCTATAGCAGTCTCACTTTTCCATCTCTTGACGGTATATTGCCTGGGATTCCCTTAAGTCTCTGCGATTCACTCCGAAATTCACGAGATCGGGAGGTGCCTCAGGTGCGCCAGGAGACGGATCCGCCGTCGCCCTTTCCTCTTTACCTTCAACCCTTCGCTTCTTCCGCCTCCGGTCCATTTTATATTTTTCTCCACGGACCACGAGTGGAACTTTTACTTCCTCGAAGGCAATGAAGGCAACGAAGTTCAGCGCGCTTTTTAGATCCGCGTTAGTGCCGGTTCGTTAGCCCGTCGAGTTATTACGGCGGTGCACAGGCAGGTTGAGCGCGTCTGTATCGCAACTTCTCACTCATTTAATGACATGATATTAAACAGTTGTACGCAATTAATCATTCTCCGTTTCAATGTCGTGCCGATATATGTGTCATATTTTACTATCTGCGGAAATAATTGAAAATGCGGAAAAAAAATTGTTTATGCAGTAATTAAGTAAAAATAAATACAGATACAAGTTGATTCACTACAACGCACAGGGTAAATTTTATAATCAATAACAGATATGAGACTTGATGTATTTACAAATATTTTAAAAAATGTAGAAATTTTCACTGTCAAATGAAATACAAGAGCAACATAATGAAATACTTTTCTGCTTATATAAATACTTATCAATATAAATATATGATACACCTATTGTGTTTGTAATACTGTATTTGAATTGATCTTACGTTTGTATCTGTCTAATAGAAACAAGAAAATGTGCAGGTTTAAATTTTTTAACATGAGTAATGTACAAACTCTAAAACACTAAAGTAAAGAAGATGTACAACAAACATTACGATAGATATTACGCGAATGGACGGAAAAATGGTAAGAGCAGAGAAAAAATGAACCCCCGGGTTCCACCTCATTTAAAATCCTAATTGGTTTGACCGCGGAATTAGTAATCGTTAGCGGTTAATGCAGGGGAGAATTACAAATTACCGAGCATTAGCTCACGAATTATCGTCGGCACGCAAACTCTGCGATTTTTCGTCTGTCGGAATAATCATGAATTTCATGTTCACTCGTGTTTCTCATATTACCATGTACCTAGTTATCATAAATTAATTCTCTTATTATTTTTCGAAGCTAATTAGCTTTTTATGGTACTTAAAGGATTACTAAAATGCATTCATTATTCATTTAAATAATTAAATAATTAACAATATTTTTATTTAAATTCTAGATAAAATTGCAATAGTAAAAACTGACAAAAATAACAAAAATTTTCGAGAAAGAGGTTTTTTTCAATAACTCTAGCATTATATTGCCAATATGTATTTTGAGTGCATCGATTGGTCACATGTGCTTCTGCAATATAAATTGATACGACGTAAAAATAGCATATCAAATACGTTTTATGTATTTTTGATGTTCGCCGTGAAAGCTTCAGGTTAAAATATATCACGTGTTTTTTCCTTTCCTAACTGAAGTACGAGTCAATATTATGTAACTCAGACATTACAATCCCACGCGGTCCAATCAAGCTTACTTTATACTTTTGTAATACTTACATCAGATTTTTGGATAGTAACTTTGTACCGTTTCTATAACATGTGTTTTTTTCGAAACCGGAGAGTTAAAATTATTTTGTCTATTTTTATTTAATTCGTGTTTAATAATTATCAAATTAGTTGTCCGGAAGAGAAGACAATTAAGAAACCATCTTTCAGTCAAAATCCCCGATTATCGTCTCCCGTAAGTAACAGTCAAGTGCTTTCACGGGCGTTCCCCCGGGATATTAATCGGTGACGGTAAATACGTAACATTATTGCCCCACGGAGATTCAAAGCGGTGTTAAGCGAAGCCGTGTCACCGTCGCCCGGCGCAAACGTCGCAACACGCCCCCGTTGTTAATGTCGATAACCGATACTAACGAGTTGTCCGTAGCGGCCCCCATGGCTCGCGCGGCGCATTATAAACGGTTTCTCGTGACAGTCGACATTGAATAATGACAGTTGTTGTTCGGACGCAGGAAATCGAGTTGTGCTGCGGCGGCTGCCGCTGCATCCGCGTTGCCGGTAGCGTAACGCCAATGTTGCTTTAATTTGACAGAGAAACACAAGCACGTAGCGCGACGTTGCGGACGGCTTCTTGTTCTCTTCTTCGGAGGGAAGGGTGTCGTAAATATCGTCAGGACGCGAGTTTCGAACGCTAAACTGAAAAGTAATAACTCGACCGAGACATGCAAATTCCAAGCAATTTCCACGTATTTTACCGCGTCTTTATACTTAAAAAAATTACTTTCCACAGAAATGCCACTTTCGAATTAAAAGAAACATTTCACCGCAGTCACGGTCCACGTTATATAGACTTTAATTTCCTTATAGAAGGATGTATAACGTTATTCGTCAATACGTTTTGAATCTGTGTTCATCGAATGACAAGTGTGTATATTGAGTTTATATTTCTTTTGTATTTGCTTAGTCGATAAATTGCATACCGCACTCTCGGTTTCGTTTTTCTAAAAACAGCTTGTAGCGCGAAAAGAGTTACGGATAACATCAAAATTGTGTTTAAAAGAACGGCTTTACTGAAAAGCTATTGTTTGATCTGTAAATGGCTTTTATTGATTCGCGTTTTTCTCTAGCGTTTACTTTGTCACAAGCAGGTCCATAAAGCGAAAATGGAAATCGTAACATACCAGAGCATTGTAACGCGTTGAGTGACTAGATAAAAAAGTGGATCAGGCCATAAGAGTATCGGCGTAACAAAGTCACGCGTCTAAAAACTAGAAACTTGAAAGCTTCTACAAACTTAACGTTTATCGTGTAATATCCATTACACTTAACGTAAATGGTTCTATAAAGATTAAGTTACGGGATATCTTTATAAAAATTTATACGTTTAAATTTAATACTTTATCAAGGGTAGAGTTATAACTCTGGTATTTTCATTAAATTTTGTAAAAAGACGTCAAATTCATCAGATATAACGTTCTAATGAAAGAGATATTCTACATTAAATTGTTATCTAACGTAATCCCTTTTCGGTGAATATTTTATCAGAGAGAGATAATTCTTTTTATAAACTCTCGTAGGATTCGAGAAACGGGACAAAACTCGAACGTTCTTCCGGAAACTCTTTCGATTAAGGAAGTTATAATTCTTTGCGTCCTCGTACAAAATGGCAGACGTTTCAAGGAAATCACCAGAGATTGCCGTATTGGTGCACATACGCACATTTCTATGGATTTCGAATGAGGAAACGAACTGTTTTCCTGTTTGAGTCAGGATGTAGAAATCTCGTTTCCGGTCTGCATCCACGAATCCCAGGGGATAGCTTCTCGCGGGGTGAGAACTCGAGCGAAAGGAGTCTTGTATCGGTCGATAGGAAACCAATCTTCATTCCTATCCCTTTCTCTTCTTTATTTTTGAAATATTTATGTCGGATATTTTCAAATTATGCCTAAGTGCGTTGGAACGGCGGAAAACAAGATATCGACGGCATATCATGACTTACGATCAGTGTAAAGATTGGAAATCTAAAATCCTGAAATTTGCTTAAGTTTTAAAATACAAAGACGTGAAGTTAACATTACGAAAAATCTCATAGAGCGAACTCTCGCAGAAAAAAGGACAATTTATAAATTTTTTTTTATTACTTGTGACTTATTTCAAATTTATTTTAATACTTATAACTTAAATGTCCATTATCGTGCGCCGTATCAGCGCAAAATAGAACGTGGAAGATCAACGAAACATTGACAGAAATATTTGGATCATGTAGTATGTAGTAGCTACTTCATGGATGTACCACATCCTTGTACTACACAGCTACGCATATTAGGCACACGCATGCACACACACACGTCGTCATGTCGGATAATAGAATGGTTTCCCGATGTTATCGTGGCAAGACGCGCTGCACCGAATTTACGAGATATCCTACGGTGGTGAAAATGCTAAAGCAACAGTTATCCGTCCCCAGGAGCTTCCTCTCGAGCGACGTCGGTATGTATGTACGTATGTATACCGAGCAGTGTATATAACAGAGCGTGGGAGATTTGGATTATACTAAGCTGCGATTGCTCTTGCGGCGGCCCCATAGAAATATGGGCAGAACTTTTCAAACGACCACTCGGGACTGCGAAAAATAGCGAGCTATACTCTTCAATTACTCTCTTTTCGCGAAATCGAGACCTGTTCACGATTTGACGCATCGGATACGATATTTACAGTTTCACCGGAGATGATCCGAGTAGAGATTTCCAGGAACGTTAAAAGCGAAATGAAATATAGGTATACATTTGTAGACAGCGTTTTCCGTTGTGTAGGTATATAATAAACATACGATTCGGTAAGGCTTTTTGAAAGCTTCGCGATAAACTAGAACTAAAAACAATGTAAAGTTTAAAGCAGGGACCCGGACCGGACGAAAATATCGGTTCGGTTCCGGTTTCGGTCCATTATAAATACTTAATAAAGGTTTCGGTTTCGATTTCGGTTTTCTAACTATAACAAAAGTATCGGTATTTTGTAAATTACAGTTTTTTCGGTTCCGGTTCATTAAAATTTTCTTATTGAAATTTTCATTGAATTAAATTACTTATATATGCATACTGCGTTTGTGGATATGTATTTGTAACTATTTAAAGGATTTCCGCAATTTATATAGATTAAGTATTTTTATTCTAAATCCATCAACGCATTTTTTTTCTTCTTATTTGCTGTATATATTTATATCTCGCGGCATATAAATTTAATCAAATCTTACTCGAAATCTTTCACTTGTCCAGTGATTCGATTTGATCATTTTATTTATTGCGCGTTGCAAAAGGAACTTTTTTTCCAAGTTCAAATGGACGTAAAAACGACTGAATCGAGGAAATGCCATCAACCGCGCGATGGCGCGAAAAAGTCGATGTTGGTCCGCGTTGGCATCAGCCTGTATCTGATGTTGTGCGACGCGAACGACAAGCAATCTCTCTGGGAGCCGTCAGTCATGTATCACACTGTAACATCGGCGTTTCATCGCTCGTAGTTTCGCGCCACGATCTAATTCTGCCTCGTATGTTGTTTCGGAGAACGCGAGGCGCGGTTGTATCGGAGTACGTTCCACGGGGACCGGGCGATTAAAATTAGCGTGGAAGCGAGCGGACGTTCGATGGAGTTTCCTCCACTCGCGACAAATGATTCACTAAGGAGATGGAGCTCTCTCCCCTTTCTCCTGCACGCGCTTCGGGGTGGCATACTCCATCTAATCTAACTCGAGTACGTTCTCGTCATTACTCAGCGAGTTTGCCACGTAAACGCTCGCTTCTCTGGAGATTGGACGGTGAACGGAGCATCTATATATCAGATGTATCCGCGTCATTATATCGTTTCACCGATATATCCGTGCGCATGTGTACATGTGTTTCTATGTGCGCGAGAGTAATTTAATGGTCCATCGTCGAAGCACTTGGGGACAAAATCGCAAATAGTTAATGCGCATGTTTGTACATTCATTTCAAGCTATGTTAGGATGCTGCATATATTATTCATACGACAAATCGGCCGGGACAGCATCATTTTCTCTTGCAAATCTGTGAAATTAAAAATTTACAGCGTTTCATATATTTTTTATCGTTTTATCAACTCATTGGAGATTATTTATTCGTTTCCCGCAATTTGTTCATTCTCGAAAAAAATCTGCGTGCCATTTTCGCGGTTGCAAATATCCGTATTAAGCACGTTTGCGAAACACTCTGCTCGTAAAAGCTCACCGCCATATTAATGCTTTTCAATTTGTAGCTGTGGAATGCAACGTTATAGAATGATGTTGCGTACGGATGTCAAACGAAACGATTCGCAATTAGAGATGAAATTCGTTAACGAGCATGCATACATGCGTGTTAATATACATTGTAATTGTTAACGAAGAGCTCTATATCATTCCCTATCGAAATGGCAATACAAATCGGCTAAATTTATCAGCTTTGATCAAATCGTACGCATTGGTTATTTATTGCTGTGGTTATTTGTTGATGCTCGGTTTCTGCGATACCGAGCTAAATATCATCCTGTAGCGTTCTTCACTGCTTGGCTAGAAAATTGTACCAAGTTTAATTGCTTGCTTAATAGTTTTATTAATAGTATCGAGAAAATGAGGCTATTTTTGTGCAGAATTATGTTTATCTCAATATTATACAATTACAATGATTGATAGCATACATTAGTGCAGTTTAATTGCTATGGATAAATAGTAATTAGTCAGTCATTAATGTCAGAAATAATAGCAAGCGCAGTTTATGAGTGTAATCGCCACTCTATCTTAGCACAGCGTCAAGGCTTATACTGTAACGGAGACAATTGCGATGGATAATCTCTGACGTTCTAAAGTCAATATTCTCAACGCAACAGTTGATCTTTCGAGAGGCGCATTCGTATATTTATGGGCTCAATTGTTCTCTCGTTGATCTCACTGTAATTCGATTTCTTTTGATCCCAATCACTCTATATGTCACAGTCTACAAATTAAACACATAGTATAGAATTCTTCACCTCCTACCCTCTCATCCTCTCTGTTCAATCTCTTCTCTTTTGTTCAATACGCGCGATTCTCTTTACCGTAAAATGCCGTAAATGAACGCTTTGTTGCAAGCCCTGTGCTCCATGATGGCACCAAAAGCAAATTAAAAGCCTGCCGACCCACGCCCGAGCTTTTCCGGAAGCTTTTCCCATTTGTAAGTAATTTTCCGCATCTTTATCGGGAAGCGCAGCGACAAATACTTAGTATTCACGCGAGGCGATTGGTCGATTAGGATTAATGGCCGATGCAAGACGAGTGCGCGAGGAAAAAGAAAGAGACAGCGTATGCAAGATTACGAGAGTTTCCCATTCGAAGGGAAACCTTCTAACCAATACCTGGAAGGTACGTTCAAACGCAGACGTGGAATTTTCAGCGAAAAATAACAGACACGTAACAAAAGCGTTAAAAAATATATTTCGGTATTCGTTATCGCGAGATTACGTAAAACTGTGCGCTGTGAAAAAAATTATTCAATTAAAGCGTCACAATGTATTCCAAAAATACCGCTTTCACGCAATGATATTTTTTACGAAAACTAAAGAACGTTGAAGAACAAGAGCAAAGAGAAAAATAAGTTTGGTTTCTGTCATTGCCTTTTTTTATGATTAAATATTAAATTAATAAAATGAAATATTATTTTGCATCATCATAATCAAGATCATCGTTAGTTTCCTTGTGATATCAGAATGATATTCCTCTCGTGCCTTAATGCGCGATGTATAGTAGCAACCATAAATTCGCCGCAATAGCGATCTACGACGAAATCACTTCGCCGTCGCCGTGTCAACAAGGGACGGCCGGAGGGTTTCTCGGGGGAGGCAGAGCCATTAACGGAATACCGAAATTCCATCGAAAACTTCGGCGCCGCTAACTCGCTCGATTATGAATGAGTTCCTCGTTTCGTCTCCCGCTGGACAAGAAACGATGAATTTCCCGCTTGCCCGCAGGAGAACCGGTAACCATACGTAACACCATCCCCCCACGTAGTTCCAAACTGTCGCGCGTTTCCGCGCCATGGGACAATGATACGTTAATCCAGTCGGTACGACTGGAGAAACCGGAGAAACCGTCTCGGATTACTCGCGCGACTCTCGAACCATTTGCAAATGCGCTCAACGTAACGAACTGCCCGCCGCCGATTTTTGCAATGCAAATACGTAACGTCGAGATTTCCACGCGACGTTCTGCGTTAGCGAAATGATGTGCTACGGAATCTGTCTTCGTTCCTGCTTTCCCATGAATATTCTCGGTGATTTCAATTATTTAGTCGTACTCATGACTTCCTTCGAGCAGCAATGCGAAACCGTAGACCGCGAAATTTTTCCGGTCTATTAAACCGACATTTGTCCGCTCCGATACGTGATATTATGAGAAACGATAATTATAGAGTGAGACTCGAAAGAGGAAATCATGTAATTTGCGCGATCTAAATTGAAAGAATTGCCGTGTGTATATTTATAAATCTTTTTAAATCTTTTTTTCTATCATTATAAAGCAGCTGTCATGTATGTGATGAAAAAAAAGGACACAATATCACTGATACGTGCTAATTAGATTATACGCTAAAATTATATAGGTCTTGCTACATTTTTTTTTGACAATGAAAATTGCATGAACAATTTTTCATCTTTTCAATTTCGAAAAATATGAGCGGCACGCTGTTTGTTATGTACAATTCATTCGTTTCATTGGCCAATAATTCGTGGCATGCATTGCTCAAATTACGCTTATATATAATTTAAAGTAGAATAATTTAAAGTAGAATTTTTAAGTTATAACAATATATTATAACGTTGTAAAAATTGCAAATTCATATCTGGATGGGCGTATGTAGGTTTTATATGGCAGGCAAACTTTTATATTTGCAAAGTAAGATCACAGAGAATTACGAGCGAGCTTTAAAATAACCTAGCGTGATCTGCATTCTTTACGATCGTCATACAAGCAACGAAAAGTTTCCTTTTTTAGCAACGGTGTTATCTCTTTTTAGCAACGTTTTATTAGTATGACATTAAAGCGACGTATGTTCTACAGACAGATACATACACATTGACGAGCACATGTATTTTCTCGAGATGTGAATATTATCCGGCTAACATTTCTTAAAACAATAAAATGAGAAATGAACACAAATAAATTTAAAGTTTAAACTAATAAATATTTAAACCAGCCGTGCACGTAAACGTAGAAAATGGAACTTTATTTCGAATTAACTCGACGATAAAACCACAATGCATTTACGTGCAACCATAAATTTCACTCCCTTTTTTTTTTTGTACGCCACCGGCGACATCAACAACGACGTAGCATTAAAAGCAAAGGCGATTTCGTCGCGAAAATTAATTTAATTCGCGACATTCGTCGCAATGTTTCTGGAAGCAGAAGTTATGTCGAGAAAATCTGCGATGCTCTCTAATTTTAATTACCGCTATAAACGTCGGCAACGGTCAGCTCTTAATTCAGAGTGAAATTTCGAGTTTCCATTTTCAAATAGAAATTACATTCATAAATATACATAAAATATTTGTAAATTACAATTTTTTATCAAGTGTCATTAGGATCTAATGCGTTTGTGTATTACGAAAGGGCCGAGATAAAATGCTTGTCTGCAGTAATTTAAAAGGTATTGTAGGAGCAATCTGTCGTATTAAAGCATTCCTTATCAATTTATCGTTCTTCTCGTAGAAAATGCTGCACTTGCCGTAGAACGAAAGGAATGCGAGAGAGGAGTTTCTCGCGGCATGTGTCTAAATCCTCGCTGGCATTAGTGTCTTCCGTCGTCTTTCTTTTTTCCGGTATAGCCGGTCTAATCCTAATGGAGCAGCAGTTTGCTCAACGTGGTCACGTTCGCCGGATCCTCTTCTGGAAGCAGGGAGGTTTATAAATTTTCCAGGCCCACTTCGCGATTGCACGTCTACGTATGTTCCTCTCGTCCAACCCCCTCTCTTCATCCTCGTTTCATCCACGTGTTATTGCAATCCGAACCCCAGCGGCTATAATGGCAACGGTAACCAAAATATATAAGAAAAGAATTGCAACTACTTTTTTAAATAGGAAAATTAACGACAGAAGACATATTAGAATAACGAAACGTTAAATTAGAAGTTTATCTAATTATTAACGGAATTCTTAGAGACGAACGACCGAACATTTTCGTTTTGCATTTTAATGCTCGTGCGTTTTTTACCGAGTGTTTATAAGAGAATACGTGAGAGTACTCGAGAGTAGCGTTATTAAAATGAAGTATCGTAGACTTCACGGTAGTCGATCGCATCTCAGGCGAGAGGCAGATTAAATAAAAAAAAAATTTTTCAGTTAAGCGTGATAATGCTTCGTCGTCGGTGAGTATCGATATTATTGGAAAAAAATTTCCTCTCGACACTGTGCAAACTGCAACTACGCCGCCGCTTAAACGAGCTTTGGATCATATTTACTCAACGTGAACCGTGTGCGAACGGCTTGATTGCATTCAAAAACACGCGCATTTGCCAGAATAACATTTCCGTGTATGCGAAGAGTGATACCCCGCGCGTTTGTCTTGTTACTCCATTCGGATTCTATCACGTAATCTCTACGCCTCCCTTTTTTAAGTCGAATTTACATTCGTAGAGCTGCAACTGCAAATTATAATTAGCAATTACAATTGGTGGTGACTCGGTACGCAACTATGCTAATTGCTTTAGTTTTGTATACGTTTGTAAAGACATAGGAGAAAATATTATACAATGGAATTATTTATGTAATTAACGTAAGACTTGTAAACTCGTTTTATATACGTGACTATTCAATTCCATATCAAAAGATTAATACTTTTAGCTGCGATTCCAATTCGAACTATACACTGAGCAACCCATTTCGTTGAATCAACTAAATCCTTGTTTGGATATGGTCAGACAAATTCTTTAGTTAATATAACAAAAATTTGGTTCACATAACAAAAAATTTGGTTAACATAACAAAAATTTTCTAACATAACTAAATTTTTTGTTATGTGAACCAAATTTTTGTTATATTAACTAAAGAATTTGTTTGACCATATCCAAACAAGGATTTAGTTGATTCAACGAAATGGGTTTCTCAGTGTACATACTCGCATTTTTTAACTCGTTCATTCCAATCAATTAAATGTTTTCTAAATTTTGTTTTTTTTGTGTAATAATTTTTAATAATCTTAGCGATTGTTAAATCGTCGATTATTAATCTCTTATTGATTTAAAGCAATTTGCATTAGTAACGAAATTCTGCAATCGTGAGGATTCCTTCGCGAGGATGCTCTTGGTGCATCTTGTGCTTCCGCCAGAATCGAGAGTGCTGACTATTGCAATTGATGGTAACTGCAGCTTGAGAATAGCAGCGATAACAATTGTGTGCAACGACTGGGACGTAACTTGTTCCTTTTGAGCTGAAATCGTGTAGGTGTTATCTTCTCCGTGATACAAGAAGGACCTCACGCGCTCTCTTATTTCGACCTCACCCAAAATTTCGTTATTCGTTTGACAACAAACATAAAATTTGACAGTCTAGGCGAATATTCTTCGCGTATATTTAATCTAATCAATTTTAGACAAAATAATCTTTTAATCATATTATATACTTAAATATTAAATATTAATACCACATAAAAATCTGAAGTAATAATTATAACATCCAAAAATTTGAATTAGATAAAAGATTTATAACAGATAATATTCAAATTATATTACGGTAAAATAATAAATAAATTTGAATGAAAATATGAATAGTGATACTTTAATGAATAAAATGTATACTTTGTATGTTTTGATATTCTATAACGGCTCGACATTGATTGAATCTTCATTGCTCATAAAGAGAATACAAGAGAGACATCTAGACATCTAGATTTTCACGAACTTTTAAATTTGCATTTAATGTTATACGTCTTTATATTGAAGATTATTAATTTTATATTATTTGACATAATACGGTAATATTGGTACGGAGAAAAACCTTTTTAAGAAAAGATCTTCTAACAATAAGATCTGTGAGCCAAGAAAAAGCGGAATGACATAAAACTCGATAAATTATCTATAAACTCCCTTGATGAGGTGGCGGATCTATAAATGGTGATGGATAATTTAAAAAATAGAATGTAGTCAAATACGGGAAACACGGGACATATGAAGCACGATAGTTAGTCTAGCATAAATATTGTCCACGAAATTACGAGACGCGGAGCCTGCGATCGGCAGCACGTTTTATCTTCGCAGTCAATATCAACAGCGCTTCGCGTTTTTGATTTTGGCGGATTTGTTCGGCTCATTCTTTTTTTTCAATGCCAGTCATTAATTGTCTGCAAAATATGGTCGGTCTACTTGTGCCAGGGACAGGCGGCTTACCATAAAAAAAACGTCACTCACGATCGGTTTATGATCGACGCCGGAGAGCTCGCAACGAATATCGAGGATTTTTATTTATCGTTTATCTTGACAGCTTAATAATACGCATTTCATTCACGTGACGCCGATGAGTATTATACAAAACGGCTTTCGACGTAAAATTATTATATCCTGTCGTTTGCGATTCCAGTTCATAATTAGTTAATTGCATGATGCATCATGCCCTGTGGTACATTAAAATTATCACAAACACAAGGTTGTTAATTGTATCTCATTATCTCGCAAGCAATGTAGCAAAACACGAGTGTACATACATATCAGTGATGAAACAATTTAATATAATATCTAAAAGTTGAAAATACAAGGTCCGTATAATTTCTTTAATTGTAACATAATCTTTTTCTCTTCTCTTCGAGAGCGAGACCTTTCAAGGTTCATTAACTCGAATTACTCTCGTTCGAGCGAAATATCTATATCGAGATACAATTGGTAACAGAATCATAGCGTGGGTATCGATTGAAACGAGAAGGAAAGACGCGGCACTACGGCCTGTAATAAAAGTAATTTCCATGGAATTTTGTAGAATGGGCCGCATAGAAGAGAACTGCGTAATTTAAGTCCCGCTCTGCTCCATGCCCTTCTGTGCATAATATTCCAAGAGAAGGAAAAATGCCGCGCCCTGGGAAATCCTGCATCTCGTGGAGACGAGTGAGCTCTCGACTCCGGTTATTTTATTTTTTCAACTGTTGGCATTTTTATTAGACGGCATTAGACGTTTTAATATGTAAAACTATAATACGTCATACTGGAATTTTCTTGACTGCAACAACACAAATTTTTTATTTTATATTTTCTATCGCAAGAACGGTTTTTATGATTTATTTGTAGAAAGTGTAATAACTATTGTGATCACTACATCCTATCTATATTTTGCTATTTTTTATTTAAATTTTCTTTTGTGAAATCGACATGAATTTGTCAGACTTTGAATATTTCATTTCTGTGTACATCGCAGAAGCTACGAATTTTTAAGTAAATTCTGAGAAGACTAAAAGAAATTTGGGGGATTTTCGTGAAGTTTTTTTTAAAGAGATCCCTCCACCCTCGAGCATCTGGCGACGACGCGGCCCTGGGTTTCTTTTTGATGGCGACGATGCGGACGAGGAGGACATTTGTTTTCGCGTTAGAGCCGATGGAAAATTGTCGTGGTCACGGCGTCGTGAAAAATACGGCGGAATATCCCGCTCACGTCTTCTCGTCTCCCACGAGCTGCTCGTCGCCACCTTTTTATGGCTTGTCAAGTGCAAATCCCCGATGCCTTCTCACGACGACGCGATGAATGGGAATAGTGTTTAACGCCAAGACGGGAAACTCTGTCTCGAGAAACCGTCGTGTGACACTCGTATCATTCCCGCACTTATTTTCCTACCATCCGTAGAATAAGATAAATGTCTGACGCGACGACGCGCTTTTGCTACTGCGTGGGTAACGATTAGTCTTGTCTATTCACGAGCCTTTTTATTTCGACTCCTGAGAACGATTCTGCATAGCAAATCGAGAGTGCGACGCTAATTTGCTACTAACGACATGTACGTTGCAAGATAAATCTAAGAGAAAGAATTTGACTGCTAATATACCTACTTTCTTTTTACGTCGCGATAAATATAGATGTATCTCTCGGGCTAATGCTTTTAATCCAATAAACTGCGTTTACCTTGACACGGTATATTCAATATTGTTTGCCGGCGTTACTTGCTGAATTTCGTGGATTTCCGCGAGGTCCACATCGATCAAACGGTCGTCGCGCCGACAGTGAATAATGAAAACGCGCTTGGAAAAAAATGCGACGATAAAATCGTGTAAACTCGCCGCCGTTGTTTCACGGCCGACCGGTGTTTCTCCATACACGTGTTTGCTCTAACACGCTCTTTAATTTGCCCGGCGTTTAGCTCGCCGCGGCTGTTGGGAAAACAGTTGTTTCAATTTATTCGGTCGTCGCGCGGCGATACGCCACCTACGACGTTCGCGCGGCTGGTGTAAAATGGAAGCAATTGAATCCCTTTAAATCGCTTTAATTGTACGTATCCGTCGTTACGGCGCAAACGGACATAACGATAGCGCGCGCGACACCTCGGAATAAACAACGCGCCAAAATTGCGATAATGCCTACAGCGCGTATAATCGTTAAATTTCCCATCGGTGTGAAAGGCGCGACGATTACGCCGAATTACGTAAATTCGCATAATTGCGGATCGAGTCAATACATTCCGGAGCTATTGGCTAAATTTTACTATATCAGAATATCTGAAGACTCGTTTCAACGATACGGAACATAAAATCTAATACACGAGATTCAGCGCTTCCTGCTTTATTTGATGCAAACATCGCGCAAATCATCAAACATCACGTGAAATCTCGATAACATTTGGTTTAACTTCCGGCAGATACGAATAAACTCCAATCTTGACTTTACTCAATACTTTGTTATACTAAAAGTAATCAAAATAAAAAATACGGCGACTTGATAGACCGCATGATATATCTACGTTAAAATTATGATCACACACTCACACGAAAAATGAGATCGCTCAGAGAAGAGGCGATCGGCACTCGCTTATCTGCGCGGCGATAAATGGTACAGGAGGCGATCTCGTTACCAGTTTTCCGGTTATCCCGGTATATCCGGAGTGGAGTGGTCTGTGCTTTACGAGTCACTTCAGGAGTCCCGATAGCGCAGCGCGGCACGACACGGCGCTTCGTCGAAGGGAAGGCGAAAACTATAACTTTCGGTCCACTGCTCGCGCCTGCCCGCTATGGTCTACGACCATAAAATCCCGGCTCGATCTCCTCTTCTCTCCAGATCGCTCTCATTTCCTCCCTTTTCATCCCCCTCACGCACTTGTACACGTAATTGAAAACGAATTGCCCACGGCCGGTTAATTTAGCCGTTTTTCCGCTCGCGAGTTTCCTTCCTCTTCGCCTCGTTGTGCTTTACCGCGTTTTATTGTTCTCTCGTGATTCCTCGTTACCTGGCATAGTGCTACCGGTTACAGCCGTCGCGTGTAATTCGCGACCAACTGCGACTTGTTCGGAGTTTGAGCTCGTTTCGTTTCCGCAACGCAGCGTTTTGCCAATATCGGCGATGGCGCATTTGTTTTGTTAATATATACATATATTTTTTTTGAAACATGTCATCGAGCACGCCCTATTTTTATACGATATTTATTATTTATGATTATAAAATCTTTTATTTACAATATGCAAAACATTACAGTATACAGCATTAATGATGCGTTTATCATATTTCTGTTATTTTTGCATTTTGCATTTTATATTGTATGGAAAATAACCAAACATGCGTAATTTATATCAAGGCTTCTCGCGTATTTTTACAGAGTTTGTATGCGAATTTTATATCCCCGCAAATCGGAAATTGCGATACAACTTATAGGGTGCATTTCCGCTGTCATTAAGTATCATTTTTTTCTGCGGATCGTTCTGCTTTTATGAATGTCCGCCGTTTCGCGAGTCTAGATGTCGGTTTTACGATGTCGAAATAATGCAATAGTGCGTTGCATGCATTACGTATACGCGTGTACCCGCGGGTAATGCATCCGAGAAGGCAGATATAAAAGTCGGCAAATTCGCGAAAGTGCACGCGCGACCTTCTTTCTCCGTGGTCGCTTTTTTCCGACGCGCGCGAGAGACAGTGTATTCATGGAGATATTAAATGGAAATCATAGTTTTACGCGTGAGCCAGCTATGAGATACATGGAAGCGACTCATCCGATACGTTTTGCTCTTATATAACCCGCAACCATTTTATAAATATTTAATGGCGACCATACTTCAACGTATTCTTCACCGCAGCATGCACTCTGTCTCTCTTTAGCCATCTTTGTAAATTCAAGTTTTTTCCCTTATTTTCTCTCTCTCTCTCTCTCTCTCTCTCTTTTTCTCTCTCACTCTTGCTTACTGCATTGGCCGGAGATAATTTTTCCTTTTTACCGGCACCGTCATACTTAATCATAATATATTTTATGGATACTAGTCGTATCTAGGATATTCCATATTGGAGAACTGCCTTTAAAGCACAATATATGTCCTGCTATAAGTTATTTATGTTTTGCACGATAATGTGACGTGAGGAGAACGGTGCTGTCTATAACTTACAAAGAAAGTAGTAAATTACTTTTTTTTTCACATTTAAGTTAAAAAAATCCTTATTATAAATGATATGTTCCGAGACACGTTTTATTCGATAATATCTATACTTATACTTATGGCATATATATCATTTTTATTACGGCAAAACTGACTCTATTTAAATATCGATCGACGTTAATGATGCGATAACGTATTTCCCGTGATACCGTTAACGTGTAATTCAGTTCATGTGGGTTAACGACGATACTCAGCGCTTTGATGTCTTTTTGTACGCGCTTGTAATTTTTTTTCCCCAATCGAACGAGATCGAGATACGCCGATCGCGAACATAACAGAATTTCCACGTACGTGGTAATTTGCGTACGGTTATTACGTGTGCGCAGAAATTCCGCGGTGGTCTGCGGAAATTTCATATCGGTAATGTTGCATGCGCGCATCGCAGTAGTATGGTAATATTAAATTCCGTGTTTATTCTGCCGGCGCGCGCGTGCTGTCCGCGTTATTATGCATCGTAATGATGGATACATGCTCATTTCGCGGCCGTTCGAAGGGACGAAGATGTTTTTTTTCTCGTCCTCTCAACCCGACCGCATGTTCGTTCGCACCTCGTCGGGCGTTACATCGACTTCTTAGACGCCCCCGCTTATTTATGCATCCACCTTTTTGCAAGCACATCGCGTATCGCGTTGAATCGTCTTGCGTCGGTAAAGTATTCTATAAATATTTAGTAGCTCTTATTTTCTTGTTCCTCTCGCTGCATGGCACGGTACTTGAATCCTTTTCATTATTTCTTCTCTTATTAATTCTGGAAGCCGCGGTTGTTCACGCGCAAACGGAATTTAAAAGTATTTCTATAAAAATGTAGACAGATCTTTTCTTGATCTCTGTCTCAAGTTCCAAATTCTTTCAATAATAAAATATAAAGATAAATTTATTTATATTTTTATTTAATTACTTGCTTATAAGTGATTCTTTAAATGAAATATCCTGAGCATCTGTTGGCTATTTCTACTGGATATATATATATCTATATTCTTTTACTATTTAATTTATATAAACATATACTTTACAATCTTGTAAGTCAAAGTTTCTTAACCAATTTCCGCTAACGTCCCTTTTTGACAAGGCTTTGTTTACAGACTTAAAAAACAATTTTTAGATTAAAGTATAATATCAATATTAAATTTATATATTAAGTTATAACGATACTTTGAATTTTTTCTAAACTTATTAAAATAATATAATTACTTAACGACACAAAGAACCTAAAAAACACTAAAAAAAGAGGTTTTATATATATTGATTAATAATCAGAAATTTTTGTAAGTAAAAAAAGAAAATTTATTTCAGAGATATAATTCTAGGAATATACATAAATACTCTTAAAATAGGTCATTCTATGTTCAACCTAGCTAACTTTATATCTAACACATTCTCAATGCAGGGATACTGCTAATATTAAGAAAATATGTCGCGGCTTCATGAGAGAGAGAAAGAGGGGGGGGGAGGGGATTTTCATCTTTTGCTACATTTTCAAATATAAAAATTGAACCCGGTTTTGAGAGAGACGCGAAAGAAAATTCGTTGAGAGATTTCCATCGAAGCTACTACGGCAGCCACGTTTTCGTCCAGACGAAGTTTCGCATCTATCGCGGGTTTCCGCCAGTAAATCCGTTAAAGAAGAGGTTCTTTTGCAAAGAGTTATATCGCGAGCGACTTCTGCGCATATTCGACACGTACGTGAATGGAAGGATTAAATAAAATAGGTCGAATCGCGTCGTATTGGAGCTGCGAAAAATTTTATCGTTGATTCATATCAGAGATTTCATCGTGCATCACAAATTTTGTCGCGCATTTTATTACATTTTTATCACAAATTTTATCATCGCCGCGCTGAGCTGAAATTGTATCCTTTCAATAGGGAATCTTTAAATGACAAAAAAGTATCTTTCGATTCTAGTGAAGATTTAATATCTTTTTGTTGCGTTTACGCACTCCGGCGTGAATTAATATGAACGCAATCAATGTGCATGATATGCAACTCCGCAATTCGCCGATTTATTTTCGTCTGGCGCACCGAGAATTTAGGGAAAACGTGTCGAGTTTAATTTGGAGTTAGACTAGCATGTTTAAAGGGTAAACAAGATACTGATTTGATTGCGCAAATATTACGCTGCCGTTGCAATATTCCTGAAGTAAAATCAGAATGTGATTGGTTCATTTATCATTAACTAGCATTGCAATATCACATTAAAGGAGAGAGATCTAATAATTTGACGCACGGAATTACGCGATGTTTGTTGCGATTTATATAAAATATTAATGAGATTTATAAATTTAGATTTCGATGAATTCTTTAAATTGCATAACGAGACGTATTATGAGTTATCTTGATAACTCTATACGAACTCTTAAAACCAGATTCTTTTCAAACGCGAGGCTATATCCTGCGGGATCGTCATCACCATATGTTTCTGCCGACGCGGACGTTTCGGCGCTCGTAAATCTCTGTCGGGGACAGTCGACACGAGCGGGACAGATCGGTCCCGGCGAAAAGGGTCCCGACGATCGCGATAAATCATCGGGTCCACTGCACCCCCGGTCAATTACAAAGCTGCGTCGGTAAATAACGAATTACGCGGCTTTCAATTTGCCCGTGCAGTATAATGGCCATTCCATCGAATTTCGTCGGCATCGAAAGCTTTATGGATGCCCTCGGGATCGATCCGCGTGTATATTCGCGCTCGGATCGACCAGACTTCACACTCCGGCTTTCTCGTTCTCGTTAGTCTTCATTAGCTAATTAACGTCGCGCCGCGTACGACGAATAAAAAAAAATAGTACGGAAGCTATGACAGGCGTAATAGACGCGGTACTGAATTTTGACTTCGTATCGCATCGTCTGCGTTCCCGATAATCTGCCACGCTTCGTTGCAAAAAGTTTGCTATTATAACAATTTACTGTATAAAGTTATGATAGATTGTTGGACCAGAGATATAAATATCATGATATACTAGCTCAGTGCGTTCGTTTAAATAATATATATTATCAACGTTATGGATATATTTCGTTAGATTTTCGTTTAACATCTAAATAGCTAATTAATAAAGAATTTAACGAAAGAAATATTGTATTGTACTGTAGATACAGAGCGGTTTAGTAACCTTGATAAAAGAAACTTATATAAACTTTTTATTGAATTTTTTATATATGTAGATTTTATTGGCGTCATATAGCTGCAATAAAAATCTAAAGTAAACTAATACAATTGTAGTTTTCAAAATCTGAAAAATTTATATTTAAAATCTGTAATTAATGTTTTTTAAAATAAATTTTAAATTTAATATGTGAAAACTTCTTTATATGTGTAATTACATTTCGAGAACACACGGTTACATTTACACATGGCACGTAGAAAGTCGAATGAAATACCTACATCTATAATTGGTACGCCAAATGTAGTTACGAGAAATTGGTGATGAGTTTCCATATTTCGGAAACTCTAAGGCCGGCGAGGGAAAATATCGACGTGTTATGTGTTCATATCAAATTCTACACTACCGAGAGATTCAGAATCACGTAATATCTATTACAGAATATTTCATTACGCAATTCTCAGTAAATCCTTTCCACAATCTTTCCGTATCCCTTCTCGAAGCTTGCAAAAAGTCCGCAACGATGACATTAAATTACTCTGTTTGCGAATTACAACAGCGGAACTAACTTTCAGTGTTCAAGTCCTCTCAACAAATTTCTACCTAAGGAAGATATACGCTGGAGCATTACGTCAACCGTCATCGTTCGTTGATTATTAGATTCAGTGATTAGCAATCGAAGAAGCGTTCGCAAACGCAAAAAAGAAAACAAGAGGGATGAAGGGCCGGCCTTAAGAAGTTAGTCGGGCCTGAAGGGCCTACCGGAGGAGAACGAACCGAGGAAGGGAACCGACCACCGGGAGGGTCGTCACCCCCTCCTAAAAGAAGGGGTCGAGGCCTGGCACCAGGTCAAAAGCTCGGTCACAATAGGTTGCCTGCAAAGCGTTGGTTCCAGGGGGTCGGAGGCGGAGGAGGAGGGTGGTGGCGTCGGGGGCAGCGGCGAGGGAGGCGGCACGAGTATGTGCTGCGTCCTTCAGGGTGCCGAGAGAGTGTTCCCCTCCGTTGGGAACGGGGGGAAACACGGTACGGGAGCGGGAAGCGGCAAGGGCACCGGCGACACCCCCGTGGGTGCCCACGACCTACCCCTCGAATCGCTCTGGGCGGCCGGCCTGGACGAGGGGATGGGATTTCCGCAGAGATGCTCTTACGCGAATCAACATACCACTCTCGCCGCGTCCTCTTCTGCGAGCCACACGTCTCCCGCGAACCCCGACGAGCTCTGGAGAGAAAGAAACTTCCCTCATAGGTATATACAATTATTTATGAAATTAATCAAGTTTTAAAATTTCCGCTATTTTTTTAACATACTAAGAAGAAGGGAGCTTGATTAATTTTGTAAGTTAGTATATCTGTCATATCAGAAGTTCTTTTTCAAATCAGTTATCAATTCTCTGAAACGTTCAATTTGTTCCAATATCTAGAAATTTTTAATTTTGAAAAAACTGCAAAAATATCGCATATTACAAGTAAAACTAAACTTTGATGTGCAGGGAGTTTTTATTATTTTTGTTTATCTTTATTAGAATATGATATCATTTATTGCAAATATCTAAGAAAGTAAAATTGCATTGCAATTTATCATGTTTTCTGAATGTCGTGAAATTGTTCTAAATATCATTTGCTTTTACTATCTTTGTATTAATTAATTTACGATCAATTCTCTTTTTTTCTGACGGAAGCTTAATCTTCTGTAATTACAAACTCGAATTAAACTCTCTTCATGAGAAGATTGTTACTTAACTCCTCGAGCTTTCGTTCTCCATTTTTTTTCGTTCCTCTCAAGCGACAATTAAAACGGAGCATGTTACTGTCCTTGGAAATACAAAGTCCCCCAATATTTCGCTATATCCATACAATAGCGGCTATAGAAAGGCTCGTTCGTGCAGAACGCCTACGACCTCCACGGGGATCGGTTCCTCGATCACGGATGAGATATGGACGTCGGCGAACGAGCGGCGTTTCTGCCGCACCTCGACCACCTCGACTGGCATCGGCTCGTCCCTGAACCTACACGAGAACAATCGCTCGTTGGAGTCGCGCGACGGCGATTTCTACTCCACGGATATCGAGGACTCCAAGGACACCTCCTACCGAAGATACTACCCGACGACGCCGACCACTTCCGGCCTGGGCTCGTCTTCGGACCGTCAATCCGTGGAGACACAGTGCGGCTCCAGGGATCTGCCGGATCATTTGTGGGCGGCCGCGATGGAAGACGGTTTTTCGCGCTTCAACGCCATGAAGTCGCTGCAGACGATCACGCGGCAGCCTCGTCCGAATCACGACTGGGTGAAGACCGAGCGTATCTCCAGGTTCACCAAGCATCGCACTATCAGTCAGTCGCCGCAGCGCGAGCAGGAGATTTGGACGTCCAAGCTAAACGAGAGCGCTGTAGTTTCCGGTTATGCTACGCAGAGGAATCTTGGTCCGCACAAGTGTCACCATCAAGCACGCAGGAGCTTCTCCACGTCGATCGTCGCGGATCTCGCAGTTACACCAGACGGATCTCAGCAAAGCCTTGGCAGTGGCGAGTTCTTGGTGAGTCTTGGTGTCGTCTCGTTGTCGTGTTTTGTACTAGTCATTTAATGTTCATTCAATTTTTAACGTTTAGTTGAATTTTTAAGAACGGCAAATATCTTTAGACTTTCAAAAACTGTATGTGTATACCTGCCCTAAAATTACGTACGTAATTTCTAATAATTAGTGCGAACAATCTCTTAAATATTATATGTCTATACCTTAGGATTAAATAAATCAAAATATATAGCTCTTTACATATAGGGCTGAAATTATATCAGGCTCGCGTAGCGAGCCATAGCTTTTTTCAAACAAATTACGGCTCTGAAATATTCTTAGAAGCAATATACAGCTCGCACATTAAAGTAGCTCATTATAGTTATTATTACTGCAATTGCGTCGCAAAATACTTGTACCATTCGCGGGCTTAATAACGTCCAGTGTTTACGCACCGAACGTTTTTTCTCATAAAAGTAGCTTTGCGTTTTGTATCCCACGGATAATCTTTCAAACCGGTTCGTAAAAATGCGCCACCGGTAGGAAAGAGTATATACGAAATTATGAACCACTGTACTCGGGACGCGGTCTCTAACCGTTGATTATCGTAATGGCCTCGGGCACCCGAGAAAACGTCCTCGACCGAAGTGGACGGCCGAACTCTCAACCCTTTCTCCTCGCTTCCACATCGCGCGGAAAGGGATTTAATTCACTGACTTATCGCGCCTGGCTTTGCATTACCTCGCGGCGAAATCGCGTAACCTGATCGCGAAACTCGCTCGTATAGTTTTCTTTTCGCCGTGACGAAGGCTTTGATGCGACTCCCGGATCCGCGAACTGAATTTATCGCTGTGTCGCAGTAACTCGCGGTTTGTGTATACTCTTTAAGACGGATTACCGACTTTCTTCTCCCGACCTCTTCCTCCGGCAATTTTTCGCGACAATTGAATATATATCTTGGAATGAGTCACGCGAGAACCCACGCTCAAAACTAGAGCGAAAGCGGATTGGACAATGACATATCGCATCTTCTAAATAAAATCTACGAAGCTATAGTATATGCTTTATACGCTATAGCATACATTGTACACTTTGTTTTTCTGCCAAGATAATTGAAATTAAATAGTTAACTTTTCTAGAAAATGGTATCTTTTATATCTTTATCATCGAATTATTATATAAAGAATTACTGAATTAATATCTACAAAGTATTTGGCTACTAATTATTAGTTTTTGAACTAATATTCTCTTTCTTCAATATTATAAAATGTTTATTTATAGTTTAATCGAAAATCTTCTGATTTTTATATAGTTTAATTAATTTGGAACATAATATTTATACTTTATCGTATATGTAACATTACGTCGATTCCTTGATTTCATTGTTGCTCGGAAACGACGGTCGGTACGTTGTTGTTGACGTCTTTCCTGAGATTGGATAAATAAAATTCTCCAAATAAAACATAAACGAAACACGAAAGCGGCATGTCCGCCCGTGCGGCGTGTAACTAAGTTGACAGAAACTATTAAAATAGCGCGCGTTGCTTGCAGAAACTCGAGCGCGCTTGCTGAATCTCGAGAAATTGTCGAGAGTTGGACGGTAAAAATTTTAAGTCTGACTTTTCGCAAGCACACACATACAATACGTTGAAAGTTTTATACGGACGATATCTTTTATGTACGCGCTAACGCGAGAAAGACAAGATTATATCACTGAGCATAAATCTTTGAGATTTTAATACAGGGTCTATAATTCACTGGTCATTGGTTTATAATTCGCGTAGTCAACTCTGTGAGGAATAGTCTATCAGTATATTATCCACCAATAATGTTCTCTTTTTTACAGAATCTATTCTTTTTATTTAATCTTAATTACGCGAGTCAATTATATAATCGATTATATTAATTAAGCGAGAAAATTCGGAGATCATGTATAAAATAACATATTCATACATTCAACAGATAGAGCTCATATTTATCAGAAAATATATAATAAAATATGACCGATCATTTCTCGTGCGAATCGTGAAGTTTTGACCGCTTTTAACCCCTCTGCATTATAACCACTTGTATTAATAAACTATTTCATTGCAGTATGAATGATACCGGTTTTACAAGTATGCACTTTGCATGTTTGGTATGATGGTTGGATAAATATGAATTTGTTATATGTGTATATATATACATATACACATAATATATATAAACCGCTAAAAACTAATTTCTTGTTAGTCTAAACTCGACTCATGTTTAGTTCACCACGATGCCAGTACGTTTTCTAATATGTATTTACGCGCACCTTCCAATAATGAGAATCGACTCGCATAATTGGATCGACATTATCCCGTGCAACGTGCATGGATTAAGCTTGTAGGATAGAAAAAGGAAAATTTTTTAATTAAAAAATTTGACTTAATGAGAATGAGTCATCTCCATTTATTTTAACATTTTTATTACATAGCCTGAACAATCGGTGAAAAGTTTTTGTTTAATAATTATAGAAAGAGAAGAGGTACATATGAATAAGAATATAATATTTATCATACTTATGGTATATACGCAAATCCTATAATACAATTGTGTAACAATAATATAATTATTAAATAATAATGAATGCAAAAATAATATAAGTATAATATTACCGTAATAATATGTAGAATAACATTAACAATATATGCAAGTAACATCGAAATACATCGTGTGAATAAAATTTAAATAATGTTAGCAAGTTTAGCGAGAGAAATAGTTGTTGCACCGATAAAATGACACGATGATATTTATGTCATTCATTTTTCAGTGCGGAAATATAACTATATTGTTTCACGCGGTGCGTCACGTGCGACAAAGTGACGAGGCGGATGTTCATTTCAGAGTACGATGAAAGAACGGCTCTCGTCAAGCTGGCTGGATGTTTATTATTCTCGCGTACGTCCTCGTATATGCAACATCACTTACAGCAACGAAAGCCGGTCTGAAATTTGTCCGGAAAATGATGTACGATGATGCGGGACATAAAAGCGCCATTCTATCTCGGGATATTAGAGCGGGATATCGCGGTTCATTTCTTTTTCATCGTGGTCCACGATCTCCCCCTAAAATGAAAGAGTTTTATCACTCGTGGGTCACGCGACTCGCGGTCGTTTCCCTTCGCCGGATAATTCCGACCGTCGGGATGCATCATTAATTTCCTCGCTCCAGAAAGTATCGCTGCTAAGTTGGAGCACGTAATTGATTCGGCTAACGGAATTTGTTATAGCTAACTTTTTGTTTGGAGATTGAAAGTTCTGTGTCTTGGAGAATAATATGCATAAGATGGGCAAAGGAAGGAGGAAGCGAACTTTATGAAGAGTATCATTTTTATTTCTCATAAAAATGTGAAACTGTGAACTGAGTTTTGAACTTTAATAAAATCTTAATTAACCTCGCATTACCTATCTCTTGTAAGATAAACGAAATGAAGAAATACACGTAAAAGGATATAGGTAAAAAAATTTGTAAGCGCGCTCTGACGCGCGCGCGCATTATATTTAGTACTTGTTTTTGACAAGATACCCCGTACAAAGATTCTCTTTCTACCTCACCACTCTTTGAGCCGCTCTGCTTAATTAGTCGTCCCTCTCTGTGTGTCATCCTGGAGCTTTGCATCTCGCGAATAAACGCAAAGAGAAGCCAACTCGTCTATATTTGCACATCGGGTAGAAGGTATATCAACATGCTATACAGGATTTTCACGTGTAATTCTTGGCAGCCGGGCAAGAAAGACGATCCAATTAGAGTCAATGGAGTCTCGTGCGCACACTCTGATATTCCGACCGTTAACTTCTTTCACTTAGACGCTTTTACTTTTTTTCCCGCGGAAGCTTCGCGACGCGACGGTCTTCAAGCGGCGCTTTTCGACGCGTAATTAACATGGTCGGCGGCCGCGGCGAACTATAAAATGTTCTGAAAGTTCCTCTTTTTTGATCATACTAGCACAGAAAAAAATGGGAATAACGGTAAAGTTTTTAATTAATTTAAATACGCGGCATACGTTCTTTTTCGCAATTAAGTTGTTTGTTATGCGACACCGTGCAAGTTTGATTTCTTCTCAGGGAAGATCTCAAAAACGCCCAAATGTTTCAAAATGTTTACCGTAATTTTTTAATATTCATTATTACACACGTTAATAACCGTAATATTAAATAAAATGATAAGAGGTAATTAAGAAAGATAGTTCTGAGGAACTTGAACATCGCTATATTGTCATCCCGCAATTGAGTCGAAATTCTCTCCCGAAACTATGTTTCCCTCCCTTCGGCTTTGTCGGCACTCAAAGGCGAACAAAACGAAGATTCGGAGCTCGCAATATAATTTGCAATACGCAAGGCGCGCTTGTTCTCGTCGCGTAAATCGCACGTCCTCCCTTGGTGCTCAAGCGCAGGCACAAGACGATCCAATTAAACTCCGCCGTGTTCGAGTCGGCGGAGATGATCCCTTAATCGGCGATATACATGTGTCAAGTGCAGAGAGCACCGAGCGCCGACTGACGAAACGGCATAAATCGATTTATGCCGGCGACACGAAAGTTAAGAGACGTCGCGCGCTCGCTCGCAAGATGACTTTGATGAGGTCCGCACGTAATTATCTTCCGATTAATGAGCAAGCACACTGGCGGGATAATCACCAGCAGGGATTTACTTCCATAATTACGCTCGCTACTTTGACGGCTTAATGAGGAATATACCTATATGTACGTGTGTCTTGATCCGAGTTCGGTTGAGGTCTCGTCTCACGCGATAACTGGTTCAGTAAAGTGGGATTATCAACACCACTGTTTTTTCGAGGAAAGAATCGTTTTTTTTTCAGAAGAAAAGGGTAACTTACAAATGACAAATAAACATCTCGACAGATGATTATTAATAAATTAATAGAGTATATTTATCTAACAAAGGAAAATATAAATTTATTAAATTTTTTTATAGAAGACATGCGAAAAATTATACATTTCAATAAATTTGAAAATGGCTAAAACTCTTTATATCCTGAAAAAGAGATACTTTTTTTATTTATTCTGTTATACATTTTCAGCTATAACAATAGTTTTTAAAGTGATAAACTCTTATTGATCAGTTTATTAATTGTATTATTCTATAATATAATTAATAAATATTCTGTATATAAGACTTTCTTATTTATAGGGCAAACTATGAATTTTATTTTAATTTTCTACATTTAATACCGACGTGTGCTCGTTTGTCAAAGACTTAATTTACGCGAGTCGAGCTACGTTCGGCAATTTTTCGACAGAAAGATTCTCACCGACATGACTTATCGCCTTAAATACTGTCGCGATAAAGCTGTGAATGTATAGTCCGCAAACACTCGTTGTGAAAGATATTGCATTCTTTCCCTGTAATAATTCTGCGAAACTCCCTCGAAATGGCCAGTATATAATGTTAATCTCTCGTATTTATTTGCCTGGTAAATCTAACTCGTTACGTTTTTAGATATTCCGAGCCGCTCGGTAAACTAACCGTAAAATACAAAAGCGCAGAGGTTGCACTAACAATAAGCCTCTTTCCCCAATTTGCTTGTTTATGCTAAAAGCTTCTAATCCGTTTTCTAAAAGATTTAAAAGATAACGTGAGAAATGAGACGATGCGAGCTTACTCGGTCTTCTCATGAATAATTCGCAGTAATTTGCAATATATTTATGAAGGCGAAAATAGTCATTTTCTTTTCCGCGATGACTTACATTCACCTGTCACAAATCGCATAAATCGCAGCTTAGCTCAACGCTTAGCTTATCGCGCCCAAACGCGTGTATAGGCTTCGCGAAAATGAGCGGGAGCCTATAGCGACATTTTTCCACGTCGATATCGAGACGACAGCGATTCGTTTTCGTCGTGTTCTATCAACGGAAAAGTTCGATGGCGCGCGTCTTTTATGGAAAAATCACAACGAAAACGTTTGCACGATTGAGTTCTTTTTTTTTGCCGATGACAGCGATTCGATTCGTTATCCGGACGAGCCTGATAAATTTCCTGATAGATCGATTCTCCCGTAGGAGAGATCTCGGCGATGAAATCGGCTCGGTCGCTCGCGAACGAATGGCGATGACCTAATTAAGTTCATCGTTAATGCATATCGCGCGCAAAACCGTAACGCGCGGCGCATTATTTCTTCCGGAGCGCGTTTGATTAAAATCCATTTATCATTGAAATCGCGCCCCGTTTCTGGCTTTTGTAAACGGCGGAAACGCACAGTTACGACGGATTTTCCTTTACTGCCCGATCTAACATGTGTCCTTTTTTTCCCTTTTCGCCCGTTTCTTTCCGTTTTACTATCCCGAAGCGGAAAGCGACGATAAAGCATGAATTAATAATCGCCCTTCCTCCTTATTCCGATCTTCGTCTTGTTTCCTCCCGTCGCTGTATTATGCAGCATCTGCTGACATTACGTTGCATAATGGAGTGTTGCGAGCTGCGGCCGTTTATCTACCAGCCATCGTCGTCGTCGCCATCGCTTGTGCAATTCTTTTTTAAGACCTACGAATTTGTCGCAAATGAGAACAAATGATTCTTCTCTTAGTTTAAAAACCTCACGTTTTCCGATTGAGTCATTATAAATGCATACGAAAGTATAGGATTTCCTAGCATTCTTAATCATCTCTGCAGTGTCCCTCCTCATTTTTTTCTATAAAACGAAAAGAATGAATTCTCTGTTTTTGGAATTTCTCAACATGAAAGATATAACATTATATTGTATATACACTTTTGGAAAAAGAGGAAATAATAGCATTTATTATTTCAGAGATATTTTTTATTAAAGTTTACAACATCAAGTGAAATAATGTTTTGCTTAAAAACATTTACAGAAATGGGAGAAGGAAGAGGATTTTGAAATCGGTACTTTTGCTTCATTAAAATTAAAAGCAAGTTCGTGTGGAATATGGAGCACGATAGCGCATGATAGTCGAGACACTTTGTTAATCGATGCTAATATCGCGTAGTGTTGCGCCTAGGCTCGTTAAAGCTGCGTATATACAAGAGCAATATGTATGTGAAATGTGATGCGAGAATGCCAATTTTCGCCAGGCGTTGAAAATGAGATAGCCGTCTACCTTTGAGCAGCAATTTCACAAGGATAGTTAATTCTATAGAAACGTCTCAAAGTTCCATATATGAGAGTTATCGATGAGAGAACGCGATGAGTTTATTTTTAAAAAATAATAATATAAAAAGTTAACAGTCTTATTTATAATTATTTATTTTATTTAAAAACAAACTTTTTGTAAACAAAAAAGAAACTCAAACAGTTGAAATTTATCGTGAAATCTCGATGTGGCTTAGACGTCGACGGGGTAAAAGTTCGTGGATAAAATTTCTATCGGTACTTTTTCGCACCGGCGAAAAGTGATTGGTCGTGAGAATTTACTTTCGTTAGCGGTGTTTTCTCGCCGGAAGACCGCCCCCTTCCTCTTCTCCTCGGGGGATAAGGAAAACGAAGTGCAGACAGAATCCGAGAAGAAGTGCAGCCGGATCTTGACTCTTGATTACTTGACGAGCGGGCGGCTCGAATCGATAATCGGCACATTGCCGGTGCAATCCCCGCCAACTAAAATGATAATGTTCCCGCGAGAAATCCGTTTTTCCGTGGACGTTGGACGAGTTGCGGTGCTGCGGATAGCAGAGGACTCCTACCGCCAAATTAAAAAAAAAGAAAGAAAAAAGAAACGACGAATCATTAATTCCTGATCGTATACTGACGTGCGCTTATGTTCGGCTATTTTTAAACATCTACTCTTTAATTGTACAACTCGCAAAGATTTTTTGCGCAGTCGTCCTTGCAGTATCCGTTTGTGCAATATCAGCGAGACATTTACGAACGTTTTATAGATTTTTAAGGGAAAATATAAAAATATATAGAAAAAGGATCTTTATTACAACACAGTTTTGCAGCATTACTGCATTTTGCAATATTGAATATTATCGATTACGTTTGAAATGAATGGCTGGATGCTATAGATGTTTAATTTAGAATTTATAATACAGCGGCGATGTGAAATATTAATTAAAATGTACGTAATGATTGACGCATTTATTATTATTATTATTATTATTATTATTATTATTATCATCATCATTAACACAATTTTCACAGTTTTCGTATTAGCTGAGCGATCTTTTTGAAATACGAGAAGTTTTATTCGTTCGCTTTCAAAACCCAATTAATAGAAGGCTCCAGCATTCATCGTCCATATGAATGACGCGCTTTATTGTCGGCCAGGATATTAAAACAGAAAGAAATTTCATTGTCGACGTGTCATACAAAATTTTTGAAGTTTAGAATAGCAGTCTCGGGAAATTATTTTATTTGAAACGGCGGGAAATGTGTTGAGGTAATTTTTCAATTTATCTACTTGATTTAAAACACCTGTATTTTTAGAAAATCAGAAATGATACATAACAGAGAGAGGATAACAGGTTCCAAATTCAAGCATATGTTCACGCGTGCGCAGCAAGACGGCGATGTATCTGATTTATTACTTAGGACATGTTCAAGATAAAGCGAGTTATATACGTTACATTAATTACTAGTTCCTTCGATCAATCGCTGTTCTCAGAACCACCTGTTGTGTTAAAGGACTGATCGTGCATAGTCGTCGACGGTGCATGCATGTCCCACCGAGTGCATCGATAACGTGTTATCGTTACTCGACTCCTCTTCCGAATTAATGAGCGCCTTGTTAACAGTCCGTAGATAAGGCGACGCGTTAGGGTATAGTTCTTTGTTTTCAGCTACAAAATTACCGACAAAATTAAGCGATTGAAAATAGAAACGTTTATATTTTATTTTGACGATTTTGACATTAATTTTTTAAATTATTATCTTTTACTTTCGCTTAAGCGAATAACAAATAAATGAATGATATCATTCGTATGATGCATCGCGGGCGCTCCTGATGTTTTATGACGCGAATGGTTTAATCTCGAGCACTCTGGCTTTTATTAATTTATCAGTTCGTAGTCTAGCGCGCAGAGCCCGTGGATTTAGCAGAGCGGCCATTTCTCGGCGAGCGAATAAATTCACGGATTATCGGGAAGTTTGATCGCGCTGTCAGGCGCCCCTCGAGTTTCCGAAGTCCGGAATTCTGCCGGATCAAGATACGACAACTGACAACGCGGATGAAAACGTTGATTGGCATGGATCGCGCATCTCTCGCGCTCAGTCCGATCTGATAACGGGTGCGCGGATGCGTATATTCGCGTTAGATCAATTGAGTACCTGGCTCGGAATTGATCTCGGCTTAATTGCGAAATTGTGCAAATCATGTTGCAAATCATGTTGCACGTTGTGCTGCCGACTTTTTTTTACGATAATCGAGATAAATTTCGATTATCACCGATGTGCTTTGATGCTTTACATCCCGGAATTAGATCGGAAGGCTACTAAATAACGGTGATTACTAACAATTAATATAGTTATTAGTTATTATTATTCGTAAATATTAATTGTGTGCTTATTATTACTATCTGTTTGAACTGATAAATTTCACGAATATATGAAGGTCTCACAGTCACCGTACAATATTTCAATAGCGCATGCTGCATATTAATTAGAATCGTAAATACTAATATGTAACATTTGTTTCTGAATATTTCGACTTTTTTTTCTCAGTGTAAATGTGCCGGCAATCATAATTTACCGATTTGTTATCTATTATTGAGTTTTGCAGCTGAAGTGATATCAATTTTTATCGTTCAGCTGATTCTGTTCTATTGGTTTCTTAGGTGCAAATACTTACGTGCACTATAGCCATTAGCAACGACAATTTGATTACTAATAGAAAATCTCATGTAGAAAATTATTTAATCGTTTGTTTTATTAAAAATTCAAATAGTTAATTAATCATCAGATTTGAAAAGAATTAGTTTTAATGATTAGATTTAATAATAAATAAAATTTATCTTTGTTTTGCATGATCGGAAAATGGAAGTTGTTTTATCGTTATTATTTCTTTTCAAATTTGTACATTTTTGAAGGCATAAAATTGCAATTTTAATAAAGAAATCATTACTTTTTTCACGATGGTTTAATTTCATTTTCTTAATTTACACACAATATTATTTATCGTATAATTCTTAATTTATTAAAATCATGCGAGATCAAAACGAAAGTAAACTGTATTCTTCAAATGAGCAATAGATATATTACGCGAGAGAGAATGAGCGTGATAATATCGCATATATTAATCTAAGAAACGAAATATCGTAAGTATGCGAGAAAGCGTTAAATATTTGGTAACGGTAACAAAATTTAAACGAGCGACCTTGTTTACGTTGTGACGCACGGTGCCGCGTCGCGCCGCGTACACAACGTCGCCGCGTTATCATTCTCGCACCGACACTCGAACGAGCAAGTAATAGCGCGTGCCGTTGCGTGTGTCGTCGCATTATCTTTCGAAATGTGATCGTGACAAATCGCTACGACGTGGACGTGATCATTTTCTCTATAAACGAGTAACTATTAACCCGTGTTATCAATTACTTTCGCGATTAACGACTCGTGAGCGTGCGAGGCGACGAGCCGTTTATCGAAATAACTTGCCTATCATTTTCGAATCGAGAACAGAGAGTACTAAAGCTTTTACGAGATGGATCGTTCGTTCGAGTGATAAAGGGTGCCGTGCGATCGTAATTAATTGTATTTTCGCGAGTGAGTGCAACAAAGAGATTCTGAGAGGAGGAGAAAGCCGGGGAGAGAGGCGGAATTATAGGGTACGTAATTTATTATTTATTATTTTACTTGTTATCCTCTAAATATAGAATGGATTATTTTTAATTATTTTATATACGCAACGGTTATTTTACGAAATATTTTGGGCGCTGCTTTAAATCGAGATTTTGCAGATCAACATAGCTTACGTTACGCCAATTCCGCTATCGTACATCGTATTAGTGAATGACGAGTTATATTTTAATTTGAAGTAATGAGTCTATGAAAATTATACCAGACACGCATAAGATTTTTGTACTTGTATATCTAATTAATAGCATAAGAATATCATAGAGAAAAACATTTTTCATGGACGCATTGCTTGATTAGATATTATTTAACTATTTGTTTGTCTATTAGTCATTAATTATTTATGTTGTATTATATTACACATAAGAAACCAATAGATAAGATGAACTGAATAATAAAAATCGATATCGAACTTTATGCAAATCTTTACATTAATCTGTTTTAATCATTTACAATACGAAGACTATCGGGGACTTGAATATTTTCCTACTATAAAAACTTTAATTGTGCGATTTTAATTAAATTATCGGAATATATATTAAAGTATTGCATAATAATCGTAGAAATTATACTTAGCGTTCGCGAAGGATGTCTTTAGTATTGAAAAGTAGTAAAAATTGATAAAATTAACTCAATGTACTATATGTATTGCAATAATAATGATATTGACGGCTGATAATATCATATAATAATAATTAATAACAATCTCTTATATAATAGATGCTATTATTTTAGAAACATTATACGCGTGAACTGTTCTGCGTGGAACTTCTTTTGTTTGAATATATTGTGTTGATCATTAGAGTAAACAAGGAATTATTTTATTTCGCTAAATATGTTATAAACTGCGATTACATTAGTGCTTCGCTCACATATTCATGGGAATGTAAAGGCTCGCCAACAATTTCTGACTATTGTAACTACAGAAGCTTTGTAACACATTTATTGCGAAGGCATGCAATAATAATAATAATAATAATTCTCATTACGATAATAATATTCCGACCTCAAAATAAACATTAACGCGATTTACTCATATTCACATTTCTGCATACCTTGATCTCGGTAAAGTATTAATGCCTCGAGAAAACTGCATATGGGTGATAATGATAATAATGATTATAATAACGATAATAAATAAAAAATTAATAATGCTTTATACTGGTAGCGATAACGGGTAATTAACAATATATTTTTTTCTGTGAGTATATTAACAATATATATGTTTAACGTGGTTTTCCAAGTGCATTTTCCAGATTTTCTCATTAAATAAAATGCCAGTTTTACGAGAGTAAGAAACGGACCTATTATTATTTCAATTTTCAGTTTCCATTTCTCGAACGAGCTTTCACATTTCCGCGTATTATGCATCGCGTAATACGCAAGCGTTTCCATTTCTGTCGTAACGAAGCGCGCGGAGGCGTTACTGGTTAATGATTATTTATAAGAAACTGGAATTTAAATATATATATACCTTGGGAAAACTTTCGGCAAAATTGTCGCAGCGGCTACACATTTTTATAAGACTGAAGTTGGGAAATGCACAAGCAATTTGAGAATACTATAACATTTTGAACTTATACTCAATGATAAGTCACTGGATTTATTTGGTGCATTCGACATATAAATATAACAAATTTTTAAGAAATCTGCACAAAAAATACATAAATATTTAAATTTTTAATCCTCTGAATTTTCATCTCCAACTCTTAACTTTTGTAAGTCATGGTTTATATGACAAATAGCGACATGAAAAGCTCAATAGAGAGGACATGTAAAAATTTCGATATTATTACAACGTAACGTAAGTTTACGAGGAAAATTCGATACCGAGGATAATTCGTGCATACTGCTTACAGAGTGTCGAATTAACCCTCTTCCACGTTCTTCAAATTCCTCCGACCTTCGCGTCGCTCGAACTTTGTCCCGAATCTGTTTGAAACAACAATGTCCGTTCGAACTAAGAAGCGGCGATTCCCGGACTCGCGGACCAAATTCCAAATAATCGTTGTCCGAGCGATATCCTTTCGGGGCGAAACTTTGTCTCTTTCTCTTTCGCTCTTTTTCTCTCCGTTAAGAAAACGTTCCGGTGTGTAAAACGAAAAATTCTGGAATGTCGTATTTCGGAACGTACATGCCGACGTACATCCGACGGAATCCTATTCGGGACGAGTTACGACGACGCGGGAAACGAGACGAGCGATTTGCAGGAAAGTTAACTTCTTGAGCATGGAACACACGCGCGTGCTAAAGTCGCGCGGCACGCCTCACAAGCTAGGATATCTCTCCTTCGTTCCTGCGATAGTTTCCTTTCCGTTACACTCGCTCGTAAAATCACCCCGGCGGGTGGCCCATCCCGGTTACGACTCGAAAATTGGGTCTCCCGCTGACGTCAATGACGGGAGAGGAGCGAGAAAAACACGGACCGACGATCGACGACTACGACGATGACGACGGGCACGAACTAACGATCGAAGCGGGATGCTGACCTGCGGGGACATGTGCACTTGCTTGTAAATTTAGGATACGGAATTGAATTACGCTTCCCTCGGAACGAGTTTTGGGACGAGCGAGCGACGTTGCGCTTTGCAGAGAGTGACCCTCGGTATAATTGGAAGTTAATAGCAGTGGAATAGGAGTGCGATGGCGTTTCAAGTAGTTTTTTCTTTTTTGTAATAAAAAATTATAATATTTGTGCGAAATCAACGTAAATAATCAATTTCGTACACATTTCGTAGAGAGACAATTTAATTAGAGAAACCATTTTTATTTTAACAACTCTACAAACATTATAAAAAGGAGATGGAAAATAAGGCTTGATCTTAATTAATTGCAAATCTTCCGATTCTTATTAATGTGATACATATAAAAATATACCATCATCTTCCGAATTCCAGCGCGTGTACAAAAATGTGATTTATAGAAGCGGATAATTGATATAGATTGAGTTTAATCTTAAACGTTATATTAATCATACATAAAGATATTTGAATATTAGCCCAGTCGCTATTGTATAACTTACTATTTCGATACAGTAGCTGAGCGTTTCACTAGGTATTGCGCAAGCGAGCTTTCTATCTAATAGAGGATAAAGACATAGCTGACACAAGCTGAAACCGGTTCAGCTCCTTATTGTGCCGCCCGCCGTAACAATTTCAGTATTACCCGGTCAAACGACGCGGTATAATGCAGCGACACGATAACCGTTCTGTTTCAATTTCAACGGGCTCCGATTAACACGAGAGAATTTAATAAGATATAAGGAGAAATTAAACGTTTTGCAGCAAATATATTAAACTTTTTTGGATTACAAGCGAGTTTTCTTTAAAAACACGGATTTTCTTTAAAAAGAACGGATTGGAATTTTGATATTTTGCTGGTGGGATTTACTTCGCTCTGTCATAGAGAGCATAATCCTATCTCCTCTCTCGACGTGTACGGTAATCAAGGAGCTCGAGTTATTGCTAGTGTTACAGCGGCATCTTCTCGCGATCGATTCCAGCTTCTCACGCGCTATAACATCTCTAGATTGCATACGCGATATCGAGGGCATGTAATCTGCCTTATTGGTACGTTGAAAAATGAAATAATTAAATATTCGTAACCGAAGTTATTATCTTGCCTCATGGAGCGCAGGCTTCCGGCGAATCTCGTTTATTTTCGATCATTTATTTCCGATGGGATGTCTTGTTAGTCGATATTACGTTAAATACGATATTACGCGTATCTCACCGGTATCAAGCTGCCCGTTAACTGATTGCGAGATTTTTAATTTACATCGCCGTCTATTTCGCGCAGAATTGTGATCGCTTAAATCCGGATATGCCGCGTTCCGCCCTCTTCCACTGCGTTTAGTTTATCGCGTATCGAGAGTACGCGGTATCTCCCTTTCGAGGTTGTTCAAACGTTAATTTTTAAATATCGCGTTTCCACCGAAGCGAAGGGAAACAAGATTTATACTGTGATTTAACGTCCACGTCAGTGTGGCATAGCTCATCCATTAGCCGTCAGTATACGTGTGCGTGCGCGTATCGCAAGATTTACATTAAACCGCCGTAATAAAGAATGCAATATCGGCGAATAATATTTTTCATGGGAGAGATATTCGCGCAGCGAGAGACCGATTAATTATCATCGGATATGAAACAATTTAGCAATTTCCAATGTGAAAAATTACATGTTGGTCTGTGGTTTTTTGTTAATCGGCTATCGACAATCGATTTATGAAATTTGAAAAATGCGAACACATTGCAGCAGCTTTTCATTTCGCGTGAAGCACGACTCGAACGACTATCTCTATAGACACCGAACATCCTGATATTAATTGCATCTTGTCGGTTTTGCACTCGTAGTCTTTCCTTTTCGCGAGTCGGATCAGGAAATATTCCCGAGCGAAAAAAAACGTCGAGAAACGTTCGACGAAAAATTCGAATTTATGCTGTTTCCTGCTGATGTATAGGATATGTCCACGGATCCGGACATATATCCGTGCGCGAAAAACATGAGAGGATCGAGCAGGCGACCGACGCGATCTTTTATTTTTTAATTTCGTCTGCATTTCCACACACACACACACACACACACACACACACACACACACACACACACGTCGTACCATTTTCGCGAGAATATCAAGCCTGTGCTTTTGTCACACCGACCCTTGGCGAAGCTCGCAGAAATATTTATCGCTTCGGGATAAAAGAGAATATCACGATGCGCGGCCGGGAGAGAATAATGATACTATTTTTGCATTTGCATAGTGCGCTTTTATTTACAGAGTTGAGCTCGCGTGACCGCGGAAAATGTCCCATCGAGAACCAAAAACCCGTATCTGTTTTCCAATAAAACCTTGTTCCGTTTCAACGCTGAAAGCGCCAGCATTTTTGCCCTGACTACAGTGTTTTCCGTAATCTGCGAGACGCGGGAAAAAAACGCTGCATCGTAGATCGATCTTAACCCGTCAATTTCACACGCAGCCGCTATATACTTAATCATTAAACATGAGTCCGTAAAAACTTAAACTTTAAATTAAATAACAAGTTACGATGTATTTTGACTATGTATTTCGACTTGCAGTTTCTTTTCTGCAGTTAAAATACACAGACTTCTTGCATTTTTTAAATTCGAGCAAGTATTGCATTCATGTGTAACGCTTATGATTTATTATCATTGCTAGTTCCTGTTTTATAAATATATTTTAGAAAAATTACATTAATTAATTAAGACACAATCGATTTGCCTCTTTTGAGATGGTAGGATTAGTTAGGTAAACGATACCACATTGTTACTTGGAGGCTTGCCAAATGAAACACACTTAAACGTTGCACTTTGCTATCTTAAGCGACGAATCATTATTCATACAGTATATCTTGCAACGTCTCAAAGAAATGATCAAGTAGCTTCTATTTGTAGAAAATATTATAAAAGAAATTATAGAATTTTTAGAGGAATATTTGTAGCTGTACTTAGTGTCTCGTTTCGTATAACTTTTAAATTTTAAGAATTAGACAAGGAGATTTAGAAGGAGACATCAAATTGTCTCGAGAAAAATATCTTTTGCGTAGAATGATGCGTCACTACCCGCGAATTGACATTTATTTCCATCTACGTCATATTTAAATATTATGGAATTAAAAACGATGTTTCATATGTATTCGCGACGAGGGCTAAAGCTTCGCCTTTTGGTATAATAGAATGATTTCATTCATCACAATCAATCAACGCACCTTGTTCTAAAGGGGGCAACAAACCGCGCCCACAGTGCAGTTGATAATTTTAGCGTTGTACGGTAACAGGTGCATAGCAACAGCATTAGCGTTCCGCGGCAATAGATCTACGCCGAATCTCCGAAATAGAAGCATCCTCGACAGTTCGGCATCCGTTTCGGGTTTACGCCGAAGAGAGGCAACTGAATATACAGGCGGCGGGTCGTTTGCTCTTCGCGTCGTCGGTCTCGAGTTACCGGCACCGGTTGGTCGCGAAAATGACGTCCGTCGTCTCCGCGAATCTCAGGACTCATTCTTGAGGCACAAAGAGACGGTAAGGCGGTAAACGCCTCACGTCCGTACGCGTTAAGATAAATTTACTCCGTTACGTTCTCGAAGATGCTCAAGTGAGAACGACGCGCGCTCTCGTCGCGGCTCTTTTACCGAAATAGCGGAGAATGTCTTTCATTTTGCACTTTGCCGAGTATGCCACGGCGTGCTAATGGAATGCGAAAGCATTGCATTCGTACCGCGAGCACCGTTATTATCCGTGCGTTTGTTATTGCCGTTGCGCGCGCCCGGATCCGTCATACATAGTTTTTCATGCCTTTCGTGCCTGCGCTCGATACGCTGCTCATAATTAATTATAATGAAGTATACCTTTTGAAACTGTGCGGAACTTGGATTCGAATTGTAAAATTGTGGTAATAAGAGTAATACACCCAACTCTCTTTTCACGCGATAGATATACGTTCCACGGAAGAAGAAATCGCGTTATTTGGAAAAATCGCGTAAAAAATTGATCGCTATCAGAAAGACTGAACTGAAACAATTGCGCAGAACTTGAAGCTTCTAGCTGAATATGCACACCCACTTGAAAGTACATCTGCCACATGCATGATTTCTAACCTTATGAAAGGGAGGAAATATACGCACGCTGTATTGTATTGAAAGCTGACTGATTGTGAGTTTGAAGAGAATAAGGGTGAACAACGTATGAATGATAATCGAATCATGATTGACAATCAAGCTCTGCTGAAATATGATTGGAGCTACAACGATAATTAAAAAATATAATCTGTTTAAAGTATTACTCTCTTTTTTAACATCATAATATGAGGGGAATGGCAATTTTTCTGATTGAAAAATTTCCATTAATTTATTATTAGGAAATAAAATTAAGGTCTGTACATATACGACAGATTTAAAAAAAATTTTCAAAAAATCGCGTAAAAAGAATCGCGTAAAAAAACATTAAAAACCGAGTAAAAAGAGAATTGGATGTAATAATAACTGATATTTGAAAATAATATTTAATATTTTATTGAAAATAGTATATACCTATATGAGTGCTGGTAACGACATATAAAGTGAAACACACTTACCGATATCGAAATGGATATCGAAATACATAATGTTATATATACATATGCTTATTAAGTTATCTATCTAAAATTTAAATTTACAAAGGTATGTAATTATTTGCACGAGACACGGGGCAAAATGAAGTGCTTTCTCCAAAAGATAGCTCGTCGCGTGACGTACGTACTCTCTCCATACGTGTTTTCGACACTTCCGCGATCGAGAGACGCGACCTCGAACTGCTAGCTGCATGACGTTTAACTGTCCGGTAAATACAACGTGTGTAATTTTAGAACCGAGATAGCAAACGCAGTGTCGAGTTGCTAAGCTGAACGATCGTACGGGCCGTAAACCCTTTTTCATACGATCGCGGAAGCGATGGTGTAACGATTTGTCGTAACCCCGATTTGGCGCATCGTGCATTGAACCTCGACGCGCCTATCTTCCGCATGAGCCAGGCATTTCCACCGATCGGTACGCGCACTCAAAAGAAATAATTATAACATTTAATTGAAAATCAGTTAAGGGAATTAATAATTAAATGTATTATTTGTGGTAATATTATTAATTATAATTGTATACACAACGCATGTCATGCATTATGATTTTAATAATGGAGAAATATGTTTGACAACTTTGCGTTCCATTTATCCACATTGCGGGAGATGGATTACCAAAAATATTTCTTCAATTGTTAAAATGCATTTATAAAATATGACGTTGTTTACCATTTCGAACTATTTCCCGCATAAAGAATGTATTAGTAATATTATTTTTGCGAATATGAAATATTTTTTTGCTGAATTCCCTGCCTTTGCTTCTTTTGTGAGAGACATTATATAAAAAATTTATATTGAAATATTATAATTAAATTACATTACGTCCTACATATAATACACGTTATTCAAGGAATCGCACAACTAATATTGAATTGCCAAGTCAAAGTCGTGAAATAATTTGTTCATATAAAGGAGAGCAATCTCCTTTTCTCTTCTTCTCTTCCCCTGTTTCTTTTTCTGATATTTGTCTTCCTGGACAGATGTCTTAAGAGGATTGAGAGTATTAAGAGGAGAAGATCATGGTACTGTTTTGACGCAGACGAGATTAAGTGCAAGAAAATGCAGCTGAAGAGATTCGCGCGACAGTCGCTCGGAGTGTGGCACGTGGCATGGCACACTCCGACGGCCGCGGTCACGCGACACAGCATTGGGGAAGGTCAGCGTGGAGGTAGGCGCGTTCGAGCTGCGAGCGCGTAGGTAGGCTCCGCTCCGCTCCGCGTTCGCCCACGGCGCTCACCGAGCGAAACGTGCGCGCTGCATGCAGTATCCACGCGCTCTTTAACGCGAGTACACTCCTGCTCGCGCGTATAATCCTGTTATCTGACTCCTGTTCTCGTCCCTGTCGTTCTTTCGTCGGAGGATGTAACTCCGTAACGCGCTCCGAAAAAAAGAACCAATACGAGCGTGGTACGCTGCGTCCCGAGTATTAATCAACGAAGATAATAATGTGTCGTAGACAGTGTGATTAGATAACGAATGTACGAGCGGTGACAGAGAGCGGTGGTTAGAGTTTCTCTCGACGAGTTATGCGGTGACAATGTGTCGTGGTTACGTGGAGATGTTGTAATAGAAGTGTTGCAGTTTGTGTTTTCTCTAGTACGTGTGCCCTATTTATTATAAACTACTATTAATTTTTATTATTTATTAATTATATAATAATAAATAATAATAAAATATTCTATCTATTATAAATTGAGGTAGAATATTTTCTATAATTATTAATTATGAAATATTCTTTTAATAAATAGAATATTTTATATGATCCTAAATCTATTAACGAATGATCGCAGCGAGCTATTGATGGATAAAACGTGTTTAACCGTTCGGTGACTTTAATGCCTTCTCGCCTGCACATGGCTAATCCTTAACTACTTATCGCAAGAAGTAAGTTAAAGTAGTATACGGTATACATATATTCTAGGTTAATCTCTTTCTCGATCTATTAATTCTGTGACATCTGAAACTAATTTGTCCGTAACGAGAAAACTTTATCGAACACTGGATGTCATCTTGCATTAGATATCTCCTTACAATTCTGACTCTTAAATTAAAACCATATTAAAAGAAAATTCAGTTGAGAATTTTAGGAATAATTTTTTTGCTTCTGTGACGCTCGAAGATTATTGTTACACCAATAGTCTTATTAATGACAAATTGATCCCATATTGATCGAGGGCGCAGTGTCGGCGGGTGTCCGGTATAATGTGCCTCTCGCGCGAAACACTCCATCTGAATAATCCCATTGTTCACGAACATCTCTACTAGGCTCTCGATCGACGTATCCAATCGATATTGTCCGAGCACTGTATTTCGTCCGACCGTATCGTCGCATCGTGCCGCGTAAATTTTGCCGGGACAATGTTGAACGCCCGGCCGCCCCGGCCGTTGTCGTGAATGATTTATTGACGTGTCATCGTCTTGATTCGCGACGTACGTGCAACGGGCAGCGTGTGTCGCCCTGTAAACTCTGCACAATGTAAACTCGTTTCTCCCCCTGTGCGTAACGAGAGTCGGCGCGAATGCCGCGCACATCGGTATGCAACGCGAGTGCACTCTTACTTGCGAATAGATTGCATCGAGAAGCAACGCGACGCGAGAGAGACCGATCAACTCGACTTCAGGAATGTGTCGATGCCCGTAAATAAAAACCGAATGTCTAACTAAATCCAATTGAGAAATCTATTATTGTGCCATTCGGGAATTCTGGTATATCCTATACCTAGGTATAAGAAAGATTAATTTTCTTTAATCTATATCAAAAGATCCAAAACTAGAATTTTGCAGGTTATTTAATAGCAATTTGATTTGTTATAATTTTTGCATAATTAATTAATGATTTATAGACGTATGTATCAAAATATTTGAAATTGAAATTTTGTGGGGTATTTAATACCGACTTGATTTGTTATAATTTTCGCGAAATTAATTAAAGATTTATAAATGTATAATTATTGTAAAAAATTTTTCAAGTGAAAGCAATTTAGGGAAAGATATTTAAATAATCATGGACTTTAAAAATTCTATTAATAACATTATTGAAAATATACCGATAGTTAAACATCAATATCTTGCAGCGGCATGAGCTACTGCACTAATTGCGATTACGTCAATCACGCAAACAATTACGCATGCGATACGTTGAACCCAAACGACATTTCTCGCACGATTGTTAAATTTTCACGTGCTTTTAATTGATACGCGATTGATAATTATATTATTGGCATCGCGCGGCATTTGATCGATAATTTTCACGTGCCGACATAACGATATGCCGACGTTACAATACGCGCAATACAACGACATTCCGAGCGTCGCCGCATTGGAGCGCAACGCAATATTCCTGTTTAATCAGACATTTCAATATCGCGGATTATACACGGAGAGCATATATATTCGCGGACCAATCGCGGCGCGTGCATGCGAGCGGCCGGTTTCGATCGAGGCCGTGTGTTCTTGCGGATCAGTTAGATCGATATCGCGAATGCTATCGTCACGGATTGCACGTTCTATCGTATAACTAAACGATCCGATCTGCACTAATTATGTACTCGAGTAACCGTTAAAATTACACTTGATTACTGATGATGATACTTTGTAGATATCAAGGGGGGAGCACCCTGTTTTTTCGTATTATCACAGTTTCATTCAGTAAAATCTAGATACGTAAAATGTACTTTTATTCATAGATTTTAATCAGATCTGTGATTATTAATTTATCTTATAAGTGCGTTATAGTTATTTTTTTTCATAAAAATGTTTTTTTTAAATATATAATATACAGCATAATTATTACATATGCACAATTGGTGCATATGTATCAGTGTTCCTTAAATAATCTTAGTAAATTGTACGTAAGATCGAATTACACCATAAATAAACTCTAGAATTATTTATTTTTTTCTATAAAATTAGTCTTATATTATAATGAAGTCTTAATAGAAGAGTGATTTTAATACAAACATTAATTTATTAGAGTACAAAATCTACTCATACATAAAATCATTTGGAATCGCTTTCGATATATAACGTAGTTTCTACCCTTCGTAAACAAACGCATTTGTTTCGCGTTGCTTTGTCACGCGTCGCGCATAACGTTACGCTGTGTTAGACGCGAGCTTTACATTAAACCCGACGTCGCTTTTCCGGACCTCGGTGAGAAACGTAGTTTTCGTGAAAGCTTTCAAATCCTGTTTAGATTTTGTCGTGACGACCGAGAGCTCGCACATACGCCTGGCCATTTAATTTGCGCGTATGTGTATGGGATCTCGTTATGTGAGTGGCCCTCGGCTAACTTGCATCGTTAGCCGAGATTTTCGTGCGTGTAAAGGCCGCCACAAACAAACACGGAAATCCCCTCGTAAAGCCGATATTGCACAAAAGAGAAAATTAGTAGCGCCGTTTAATTTTCTGTAGTGCTATATTACGCGACAGGTCTGCCTGTAACAATAGATTGAAATAGTATCGTTTCCGCTGACAAATTAGTGAGAAGCGTTGCTGACTTGTTAATAAATGTTAGTAAATTGAACCATTTACGACTGCTTTAACCAACAAACTAACTTTATTAACAATAAAATGCATATTTTGTCGTTATAATCACTTAATCACATAATAATTATATATAATAATCATATTCTAAGTAACTTCTTGTTAAACCGTGTTTAAATCTCAACAATTTCGGACTTGCGAATCTTTAACCTCCGAGTTCCGTGCACGTTTAGATTTATTAAATCACTGGTAATAGTGGTAATCCAATTATCCCGGTTTTTGCAGTATGATTCTTGTATACCTATAATTTTGATAATTACTGTTCGATCAAATATTCGCACTTTTTGCGTATCTGAACGGTAACGTACACCATACTTGCCGAACGAAAAACTTTACGGTGGAGATTGCACGGAAATGAGATGAGTTGATTGGTATCCAGATGAGAGAGAGCGCAGTCCTGCGTGATCGTGCAACTTGAAACGATACATGCAGAATTAATTAGCCGTGTGAGTCTTCTTTCACAGCTAAATCAAGTTTATTCGATGTCCGTGCAACGTAATTTGCAAATTTAGAACTTTGTAAGATACTTTTACGCCCAACTCTTTAACATCCAAGTTAAATTCTTTATCACTTGACAATAATTATTAATGTAAAATATTAATGTTTGAAATTTTGATTTATTATTTGTGTATAGGATGTTAATTAGTTAGCATTATTAACTCTGGCTTAATTAATAATTGCGAACTTTTCGTTTTAACGTAATGCTCATAATGCTGCAGCGTTCCTATAATATTTCCCCAGTAATAAATTAGCATTACCTATAATTGCAAAAATTGAACAAAAATTTAATTAATTTTTAAAACCGTCATATGTACAGGAAATGAAACAAATGTTATATTCGTCTAGTTTATCAGGTCTTCGTTTAGTTCTTATCAGGCAGCGGAAGGTATATACTCGCGGTTATCGGCGCGCAGATTAACCCGCTGCCAGTGCAGCGGGTGCGAGAGAATGCATAATTCTCACGTCTGGGAATTTGTCCCGGCCGCTTTGTCTCCGCAATTATCGTGACGGTTATTACGCGCAGTCGTTCGTCACGGCAGTTATTATTTGGCAAGATAACGAGCTCGTTAATAACGTCATTCCGTTCGCGAGACGCGTACGAGTGGCCAGCGGTGCAGCCAGCGGCGATAATAGCGACACGTTCGTTGCCGCGAGCGGACAGCCCGAGTGCTGGGGTGCAATCTCTTCTCGGAGAGTCGCAAGTTTCTACTGTAGATCGGCTGCAAGCTGCAAGTTTCGCCGCGGCGACGAATACGAGCGCTTTCGGGCGGAATCTTGCCGCGCCGGGAGAATCCGTAAGGTAGTTTCCGGAACGCTTTTGACCTGCACATAATTTTGTGTCCAAGTTTCTCGTTAGCCGCCGTTTTGCGAGGACGCGCGGACGCGCGTTGATTATTCAGTAACGTTTTGCAGCACCGCTACCTCTCACTGCATCCACTTTAATAATGGCATGACGTTGGCCCGTCACTGAGTTATAATGCCGCATTACGATCTGAAAGTGTGTGCTACATACTCTCCGAGATTCCCTTCTCCCGTTTCTCTCATCGCTTGCTTTGTGAATTTAACAGCGAAAAAGTATTAAAAATTGTTTTAAATATGAGGAAATATTTGATTACATTTCCCTTTAATATAAACTGAGAGTTAATTTAGTAATGGAATATTTTTGATGGGGAAAGTGAATGTTTATTGATTTTATAAGAAAATCCTCTTCCATGTGGAGCCGCATTTTCTCTTTGTATCATTAATCTTTATTAAATCCTCTTTGTCCTCTTTACTTTATTTAGTAACGAAATGTTTCGCAAAATACTTCGTTCAACATGCGAGTTGCGTACTTCGTAGTATCATTTCGTAATACTTTTGCCAACATTAACATGAGTGAAGTTTCTGCGCTGGAACATCAGAACTCACATTTGTTGACCATACATTTTCTGCCATTACACTTTACGTCGCGCGGAGAGTGCTTACTGTTCCTTTCACTCTGCTGCATATTCCAGCATGCAAACAACGCGACTGACATTTTTTATTTTATTTACAATCTCACGATATAATCAATTATATCATCGAATTATTCAAAACAAGTTTTTTCCATTTATAAAATTGTACAGATTTTAATTTTTTCTTTACATTTTTTTAACTTATATCCGGCTATTAAGATATTAATCACTATAACTTTAACTTCTCGTATTTATTTGTTACTACAATACTAATTTTTCTTTAACTGTAAATAGTCAAGTATTACGACAACTAATTATTTCTAAACACTTTTAAATTGATAATTTATTACCAATCAAATATTTATTTAAAACTACCATATTTTATTAAAAAATTTTGTACAATCAAGTTTCGAAGAAATGCTTCAATCCACTATATGTGTATAACTTGAACTTGTTAAAGATTCCAAGAGATCCTGGGATGCTTTACATCAATTATTCAGCTTACAGTCAACGTAAACCTCGACACGATTTGAACGACAACTCGCTTTGCAGTACTCGTCGCAGTTGTAGCCGAAAGTTGTGCCGAAAAGTTGTTACGCGTACAATCTATCAAGTTGACCCACGAACTCGAGACATGACTCCGTTTTATGACTTTCCATGAACACTCGTCATGCAAGCACGATTCGCGGCGTTAAACGTTTTTCTGAAATTGCTGTTCTACCATAACACGCGCGCTCCCATCAAACGTAATGGTCGTTGTTATAGGATTACATTGAAGTGGCCGCATTCAAAGATAAAGCAAAAAGTATTTCCGAAAAAATAGCAGTTATTATCTTATTGCTAAAGTAAAGTCTCATATGCCGTAGAAAGAAAATTACATACCGAAACGTGATTTTAAAAGTGGAAAATAATTTCGATTAATTTTAATAATAACTTAGCTATTATAAATTTCATAAAAACGGATTTGTGAAATCTTACAATGTTGGAAGATTGAGGGAAATTTTTTTCGTATTTTTTTTCCAATAAAACCGTGGCGTATCGCTGTTCAGCTATATTGAAACTTTTGGTACACGATACTCAAGCCGGCTTATCGAAACGCAGCATTCGCGACGGAATGGATAACGAGGAGTGAATGGTCGAAACCATTCGATGCAAAGTCAACATGCTTCGAGGTTTACGTCAGCGGTACTCACCGTCGAGTTTTCCGCATTGTGTCGCGCGCCATTCCCCAACAATCGCTTCGTGTAATTTGCGACCGTCTCAGCTGACGCTCGATTACCGCGCTTGAATCGTGCTCGAACTAAACATTGTGCGATAGTATCGAGATAAATTAACGTGAATTTACGTGATTTAATTTTCGCAGCGCTGTGCGTTAGAAATATAATTACTTCCGAGCAACGTCAGTTTGCACAGTAGGTAAACAATAGCGTGGCTAGTGTTAATTGCAACATTTATTTTCTGTTAACAAAATAACAGAATTTTTTTTAATGCGAAGCATTTCTATAATCAAATTCTATATTGGCATTTTGCAGAAATGCATTTAAAATCCATGATTGATGCGCAGTCATGCATTGCAAATAATTTAAATACGATTATTGCGAGAAATTATTTACACTTTAGCAAGTAATGTAAAATAAGTAAAAGGAATAAATGATTATTTGGGTCAAAATATAGATATAAGAGGCAATGAGGATTAACATTTCTTATATCTTTTACGTGACGTTATCGGTGAACCAGGCTTCCGGTATACTTCTTATCGGCGCCTTGCCTTGTCACGAGAGCACGTAGAATATATCTTACCGGATATATCTCGGCATCGCGTGACGATGCGATAATCATTATACTCGGCCGTTCCGGCCGCAATTATTCCGTGGCGTCCTGGAAAATTGGCCGGGCCATCGCTGTACGTCTCGTCGTTACTTCGTCGTTAGTTTGTCTCGAGACGATAGTTAACCGTTAGAGCGCATTTTACCACTGCCCGTTCACGCTTTCGCGATTTCATCTTGCCCATCGTTTAGCCTTGCGCGTCGGGCGAGCGAGCGGTAGCTTGTAACGATCGTAATTTTTCGAGCGGCTAATGTCACCATTAGCAAAAATAACGAGTCATCGAACGGCCGCGATGCGAATCGCCTTGAGTCTTTGCGATTCTATGTATGTGCACGTGCGTAACGTTGTTAAGTTCACCGGAAAGCAACGCACAAAAATCTCTGTGGTGAAATGAAACTATTTCCTTACATTTACATAAATCTTTACGTAATTTTTTCTGATTATTAGAATTACAAATCGCAAAGAAGTATGTACGAAAATTAACATGCCAAGTAGTAATAACAACAAAAGCGTTTATTTATAAAACATGTATTTTTAAAGAAATACAAAAGATATTTTATTACATATATACATATAACTACTGAAAATACATCAGAAATGAGAAAAATACAACTAGCGAAAATAATGCAAATATACTGAAATTTAAAAATAGTGTTAATATAACGTTTTTAACTCTGAAATTTTTTATGTCGAAAGGGACATAGTTCTACTCGTAATAATCAAATGCACTTCGTATTTGCGAGGCGTACATACGTCTCGTGCACGTGCGCGCACGCCTCTCGATTACGAGTGCGAAAGGCGGGCGCGTCGGAATTTCATGCAGGTGCATCCACGGTACGTATACTGCGACACTAATTGAAGCAACGTCCCGGCGAGAGCGATAATCGGGGCCAATTAATTTGCCGCGAGTCACGACCCGCGGTGCTGCGTCGCCACGCACGAGGCCGCAGTATAGGTTCCGCGCTCGTTTTACAGCGCCTGCCGTTTCGCAGGTGGCTCAACGACGGCGTACCTATATGAGCTTTTGTGCGCATCGTCTGTTTACGGACCAAGTTCATCCGACCGGCGCAACACTCATCCGGGGCGCCGAGGTATCCGTGTGTGGCACTTATCGCATTCAACACCCGCTCGCAGCTTAACATCGGCGATGCACCGTGATTAGAGAGAACGGCGGAATTTAACGATCTTATCGGCAACGCCCAGACAGAATGCGCGACGACCGTAAATATGCTGGTATATACAACACATACGCATCGCTAGTTCTCGTACAACGCGAGTAATTAACCGTGCTATTTATTGAATATTCGATGATGTGAAAATCTTGTGGAGACTGCTGTGATAAAGAACGTAGTAAAAATTGTTAATAGATGGAATTTGCTTGAATTTCAAATATTATTTTTTTATATTGCTCAAAAGAAATTGTAGAACCTTAGTTTTGGATAAATCAGAAATTAATATTGCGAAAATATAATTAGAGATGGAAAATTTACTTTTTCAAAGTAGGACGTTTTGTGCCTATACATTTCCTGCTATCATAGTTATTATTTATTTAGAAATATAGATATGTTACGCCTATTTCGCTCCAGTCAAGTCAGTGGAAAGTTAAAAGAGTCAAGTGCATCTGGCCGAAACGATTGCGCCAGATTTGTCTTGAACGATAGAGTCTCTCCTCGTAGGATATTAGGATCTCCCGAAGAAAAGTTCCCGATATAACTTTTTACTACGGCAGCTGGCACAAGCGCTTGAAAAGTTTTCCGCGAAATGTTTGTCTTTAAGCTAAGTTACCGTTTGTTCTGCGATATTTACGCTGTGTAACGGAACATAAGTTTGCCGTAAAATCCGCTGATGATTTCGTTTTTCCACATATATAATCATATTATCAGCACATTATCCGTCTTCACTAACTCGTCAGATCATCCTTATTCCTCGGAAGTAAAAATCGATTATACTTTCTAAAAAAAATTACAGACGTCAGTTACGACAAAAAAAAAGAGATAACGTTAAAATATAATTAATTTTGGTTAAATTAACATTCTGAACGAGTAAAATTTCGGAATGCAAACGGGTTAAGATAGATTGCCCGCGACGGATATAGCGGAATCTTAATAAGAATCTCCAGGAATTCCCATGGTGGACTGGATAGAGTCAGTTCGGGCGTTATTTATCCTCGCTCGTACTCCATTGTTACCTCAATTTTGCGCGAGAGAGAAAATTATTATACTCCAGGCGCGATAAAGCCGCTTGCACAAGAGAAGAATGAAATTTTCCTTTCTTATTGAGACGCCAGTAATTTCCTCGGTGCGTCTAGTCGCCGTCGTTTGTTTTGATGCATCGCGCTCATTGTTTCCCCGCGGTGTACGCGATAACGTTATTAGGTCAGCAACGACTGCGCGACCGGATGGCTGTTTCCCTCCGCGAAAGAAATGCGCGAGAACGTCGCGTCGCGCGAGGGCACGAACCGTTTGCAGTTTCCGGACGGTGGCAAGAATTTCTGGGCCGGAATAAGCGGATTGCGGGAACATTGCGTTACGTACGGGCTTGGACTTCGAAATTCTTAGTTGCATCGCGTCTCGTCGCGTCCCGCTCGCGCTTGCTTTTACCTCGAAATCCTTAACTCTGCAGCCTGACTTCTCTCACGCGAATACATTTCGTTTCGTACCTGAATATCTGTTCCGGCATCGAAAAACCGATGCTAAATTTGGAGCAAATTGAATTACACGTTATACATATATTAAATAAATATCCATAAATTTAATTTGTATAAATTATGTATATTGTATATTACGAAAATCTAGCATTAAAATCCTTTGAAAATTTGATCATAAAATTATCAATATTTGATTTGAATATGGTACTCCGTTTGTGAACCAACGACGCAGTGAAACGCAATGTTCAAAAGGCAAAATTATATACTTAATTTCAATTTATTTGGAATAAACTGTGTTTGAGAATACATGTGGGATGTTTCGCGCAGAAATAGTAGTTTAGAACCGTTTAGAATCTCAATTTTATCCATGAAACTCTCGAATGTCTTTATTAGAATTCGTAATTGCAGGCATCTGTGCATTATATCGAAGAATCTTCAATGAGTGATAAATTGATAATTTATTACTCCGCAACGAAATTATAATAATGATTTTCGCGAGATAACAAAACCATCTGTGACAAGATTATTTCCTCCTCAACGAATTATTCCAAACTCGTGAATTGTTCCCGCGGCCACTGACGATTCCGCGAAGAAATTTCGCTGTTAATTAGAAAACTTTTTCATTTTATCAGGCGACGTAATCTGTTTTAATTCCCTGTTAAGCTTTCGTTCGTGTTTCGTTCGCGATGTTATTAAGTTAAGCGGCCGTATACGAAAAGAAATTCCCAGCTTCCGCTGCGGACTGAGTTTATGAATTGGCGTTTTTACAACTCTTACGTGTAATGCGACGACGATGGCACTGTTAGAAACGTGGAATGTGTCAGGGTTGTAAGATCGAAGCCGCGAAATGTTTCTAAAACGTTGTAACGGAAAGATGCTGCACGTAACTCCGTTGTGCTGTCGCGAAGCAACTTCGGACTTTGCGCGGGGGTGCACGAGACATGCTTCTCTATTTTTCAGCGGCGGAAATATAAATCGGGAACTCTTTCATTTTTGTACCGGGCGTCTCCCGATAACTTCTCATCGCGCATGTTCTCTCCCTCGCGATATTAAAGTTTTCCTCGCATTTTTTAAACTTCAGTGCCCAAACGCAACTGACTGCCGCGGATTTTCGAAATGTCACAATTGTTTTTTTCAAGAGTAACCGAGGTACAGTAAAAATAATTGTAATTAAAATTAATGTATATTATAATTATCGAGCATGTGTGTTTTTTATAATAGTATCACAAATGAGATTGCAAGCATAGTTATTTGGTCACACATAAGATTTTACAAATTTAAACTTCCTTTCTTTCTTTATCTCTTCTGAAGCCATGGTATAGATATATTTTTATGATAGAAAAAAAGCGAATACTTTTATTATTCGAAGCAAAGCACCTTATATATACGTAGCTTCGCAAATTACACCTTAAATTACGTATGCAATTGTAGTAACTGTATGTACATTAGCAGTTTCTGGTTAATGACATTAACCATGCTTACAATATTAATTACGTCGGCAGAATTTCATTAGGGATATGTATAATTAGCGCAAGGATAATTACTAGGATGATTATTAAGCCGGCGCCTCGTGCCATTTGCCAAAGAAGAATATAATTCATTAACTTCACAGACATTTCCTGATTAACGCAAAGATTCCGTTTTCATGTTTTTTGTCTTCATTAGCAGCCGCTGGTATTCGAATCGCGATTATTTCCTCGTACAGTTGCCGGATATTCATGATCGACGATCGTTACTGATACACTCCACGAGTAACACCTCAATTTTATCTTGAAGTGAAATTCTCAATATTTTACTTTCTACAAGAGATCTTTCGTCAAGGATTGCTTCTAGATATTTTTCACATGTTCGCGCAAAAGGTTTATCAATCATTCCTTCCCTCGTTTCTTTACTTTGCGAATATACTTGATATATAACTAATCATTTTACAAATAATTAATTAGTGTTACAATAATGAAGAAATAAGGAGATATAGAATATTATTCTTATAACATAGCTTTTATAAACATTAATTATATTTAATGAAAGTTAAATTGATTTATTTGTTTTTAACGATTTTAGCGAAATTATATTAAATTAATTTGAATGAGTTTCTGTAGAAGCTAAATATACATATTCGTAACGATATCAGCACATTAAAAAGTGATTAATTATTAACAGGAAAGTGCTTTCTTTTTTCAAGATCAGAAAAATTTTACATTACATATATTTTTAAAATTTTTACGATATCTTGATAAGATAAAAGCTAACATTTTCTCTTACTATACTTATTTATTTATATATCCATTATATATTTTTTAATTTGTCAACACAGCAAAGTTTTACCTCGGACATCTAAAAGCCAACTCTATTTAAATTGCACCTTGTGCAAGCTGTGTTACACCGGCTCCGTTGGGGACAGCACCAAATTTCCGGGTCGAACTAACTAGATCGTCAAGCACGTTTTCGTGAACCGGCGAACGAAGGATATCCTCTTCGGGGTGTGTGGTAGCACCGAGTTAATTAGGATTGTCCCAAAGGATGGAAAGGGAGTCGAACGAATTTGTAATTTCCCGGATTATCTTGCACCGCAACCGTCTTTAATTGCCGTCCGTTACACGCGGAATTTCGGTCTTTCGCAATATACAATCTCTGGCAAATGAGTTGAGAGAGTCAATTAAATTCTTTACCAACAATGCACATCCTAATATTAAATTGATTATATAGGCATAAATATACTATGCAACAGCTAAATGTTATTAGCATTAATTAATTTGTTAAGCTTAAATACAAATATAAATAAGATTAATTAATTCGTCAATATATTTAGATTAAAATAACAGTGAGTCCGTTGAGTGAAGATTACAGAATCTGTGAATTCTTCAGCGGCAATCTTATAGGAACGTCGATGTAAGCGAAGTAATTAGGATCGTTAGCAGAAACGGGCAAAGAGACTGAGTTGCGTAATGCGTATTACATCCGTAATCTTTCCAGAAAATCTTCGTTCTTCTTCATCTTTCTCTTCGTTGTTGCCCGGCGGAGTATTTCGCTCCCGCGGGCCCGAACTTTATGAGCTTGCCCTTGTCTTTTCCCGACCCGCTATCACGGGAGAGAAAGCCTCCGAAATTGGATTATCCTTTATATCGTGTTCCAACGCGCTACGTCGATGAGAAGAAGCCGAGGCGCGCGTAATTCCGTGCTTCGTTTCCGCACGCTGTCTTTGAAAGGAAGACACGAATCCAGATATAATGATTAAACGGAATAGATTTTATGTATTCAAATAGGTAATATTATGGAGTAGATTCGCCAGAATCCCGTTAGCACCAATAATACTATAGTTATAAATCTAATTAATAAAAATTGAAAATTTGTGTTGTCTGCAAAGACAAAAATACATGCTTGCTAATGTTGAGAAGTGAAAAGTTTAAGCATTCTATAGGAGAGACGTTAATGTAACAGAATTTTTGTATACCGGCAATCGCATTATTCACGCCATAAAGTACGCGATAAACGTGAACGGTTTTTCGTCTGAACATAATTTTAATAAATTGCCAAACCTTGCAACTTGTGGCTCTAACTCATCGCCGTATCTGCGTGATGCCTATCGCATTTTTATTCGTTATAAAGTTCCATGATCATAAACACGTAATTATTCATTGTTAAATCAACGCACGATGCACGATGGAAGAACTACTTTAAATCCATATAAATAAATAATTTATGTTACATAATTCGTGGATATAAAACGCAATATTGTCCTCAAAAAAATAAAAAATATATAATTTCGTGGCATTTAGTGTAAAAAGTTCGACGCTATATTGCAACTGAAAGAACCATTTTACACGTGTAACAACATATATTATTATAGATTACTTATTGTAGGTTGAATATAAAGTATCGAAGAAATGAAGAGGATTAATAATCGCCGACATTCTCTTTAACATCTAAAATTGCACACGCCGAGTTAGTCGTGCTCTCGACCTCGTTTATGTAAATTCCAACCTTCCGAAGGCCTCCGCGCCTTGTCTTCCCAAAATGACCTCGTTCACGTTCCCGGATATTTTTAAACGTTTCTCGAACGTCGAACTACGAACTGCCCGCGGCTCGACATCGCTCTCCAGTCGTTCGTGGATCATCGCGCGATTTTTCACGACGTTCCCGCGGGTAGTAAACCGCCCCAGGAAAAGCAGCCGTGTATTTTTCATTGTTTTTTTTTCCGTGGGTCATCGGTCGAATCGCCAGGAGTTGCAGTAACAAAATCAAATAAAAAATACATTTGTTTCGATGGATGTACTTGTGCCACGTTTTTTAAACTGTCGCAGTGCGTGTATATTTCAACATATGCTTAGATAAGACGAGATATAATTAAATCGAAAAATTTTTCGAGCATATACAGTTTGCTTTACATTAAAAAAAAAGTGAAAAATTCAATAATAATAGGGACATATCTCAGGTATTTAAAAAGGTCATTTAGAAGCATATAAACTCTTTTAATGCATTTGAAAATTCACCCGGTTATTGTTAATATAATATCATTTGAGTCTCATTTGTCTCGATACATTTAAAGACACACTTATTAAAACTTATTTTATACCGATCGTTATAGGATTCCGTTCGTAAGTATTTGAGGTAGAAAAGCGAGCAAAAGGTATAGTCGGTAAATACCGGGCTGTGAACGAAGCGAAAAGTGGTTTCGCCGATTTACACGGAACGGTGCCAAACAGCAGCGTAGCCCCGAGACATCTTTTTCGATCGTCCCAATTTTGCGCGATCGTGTTGTAACACTCGATTGAATTGCGTCGTTTCGTCACCACGCAGGAATACATTCTCATTGACTTTATCGGCTGCTTTTTACCCCGACACTCGTTAAATTCTTTCCCATGCTTTATCACGATAGTTTCCTTTGTTAATTATTTATCGACAGTGTATTGTTTCGACTTTTTGTACATAATAAATTACGAAATTGATCAAGCATTTTGTACATTACAAAATTGTTTAAACATAGATCTGCATTATTTTAGAAATATATTATTGGTATTGTTATCTGATAGTATACAACTTATAAAAATATTTTTACGTGCCAACTCTCTTTTTTCTTTCTATTCTTTTCAATATAATAAAAAAAAACAATTATTTAAATAATTTTATAAAATTTTTCTCATAAAACATTTTATCAATTTCGTGACTAACTGTAAAACGAGTTTGATTGCCAGCTCGATTGCGATTCAGTGACTACAAAATGTTATTTAGAATTCGGATATCTTCAGGAATTTAATTATCCCGAATCGCCACTTCTGAAATCGATGTAAAACGAGAGTCATCAATAATAACATTTTACATGTTTGAAATTAAATTAATTAAATACCTGATTGTGTATAATTCTACATAAGCATTCGGATAATCAATGACTTCCCGAACAAATCAACATGTAAAAGCAATACAAGGAATATAACGCGTGCTTAACGCACTCACCACCCCCAGTATTTTACTTTTTTACTTTCCGTTTACGCCAATTGAAACAATTATTTTATATTAAGAAGAACAATGAAACATTAAATTTATAATAGGAAATTTATAATATTGAATTGCATAAAAATATAATACGTGACTTATTTATTTGACTGTCGCTCCAGGACGGTCACCGACAAGGCGTAAACGGAAAGCTCGATGTCGGTGACCGTCGTGAGGTGTTAATAATGTGTGCGATCCATCTTCAGCAATCAGTTTCTCTCGGCATTTCTAACGATATTTCTTCTTTTCTCTGACAATTTCTTTGTGAATTACTTCTTTGCTCTCCGTTTCTTCTCTCAATCCTCGAGCGTCCGTGTGTTTTTACGGTGAATCGACAAGAAATATACGGTTTAACGACGAACGGATTGCATTGTAAATCCGGCCAATTTCTTTGGAATTTACAAATTACTTATATGCTAATAAACAACAAGTAATTATTTAATTATTATTTGGAAATACCCTTTGGGATATAAAACAGCGTGTGTTTTATGACTCAATGATCAAAAGTATCAAAAGATGTCACAATGGTCGAAAAACATGTTTCGTAAATATACCATATCTATTTTCAACTGCGCTGATTAATGCATTTCTCGATAATGTTTCTTTATTATGCGATGTGTTAATTTGTTAATAAATAATCCAATTAATATTCTGAGCGAAATCGCAATAATATACACAACGAATTTTTCTTCTGTGAATTAAAAGGAACGCCGCGTCGAATTTTTTAGTTTAATTGAGAAGTGGTCCCGAGGTTTATCATCAACCTGGGGAAAAATGGTGAATGTCAAAGACGACGCGAGGTGAGCAGGTGACTGAATACGTGTGTGTGCGTGTCGCGCGATGCCACAGCGCAAGTTCCACTGCGATTGCAGCAAAGATCGCCTGCCCGATCTCACCAGCGATATGTGCCGGCTGCTCTCCTATCGCAGTCTGAACGGCCTCGTGAGGAACCATCGGCCAGATGGAGACAGGGATCGGAAGTGGCGGCGCGGCGAAGAGGAAAAAAGGTCATCGGTGGTGGCCGAGGTCAAGGTAGGAAAGAGTTCGCGACCGCGTCGGATGGCCATCGGGGCCATTAAGTTATCGATTTTTAAACGTTAATACGCTCGACGCTTTGTACGCTCGATCGCGTGATTGATTGATCGTTCTCCTTGCTTCTCTTTGACAAACGAGAAAAAAGTAGTAGTACGAGACGAGGGAGGTCGGTCAAATTGGGTGTGAAGTCCCATGTTATTCATAAAAATATGAACAAAATAACTAAAAATAAAATAATTGCAAAACGTCGGTATTCCGTACGATAGAAAAAGTGGTTTATTAAAAGATACGCGGTCTCTCTTACACGATAGAAAAATTATAAGCAACGTGAATAATGTATTCGAACGCCAAAGCGCGTCATAGGATCGCGCTGACATCGGAAACATTGATCTCTCGAGACGGCTGACGAATTCGAACGTAAATTCCCTTTTGCGCGACTTGCATGATTTATACGAGACGTGGGATAACGCGTCTCAATCGCGCAGTAATAACAAGGAAGTTTCGCTCCGAGCTTAAAAATTGAGCATTATCCTAAGTGCATTGCCGTGTTGCCCCGCTTAACCGGCGCGTATCGCGCCGCGCGCGTTGAAATTTATCCCGAGAAAACAGACTCCTAAGAAAACGCGAATATTACTCTTGATGCGCGAAACCTTTACGCGGGCTATCGCGTTTTCCAAGAACAATATTAAAAGGGTAAAAGAAAACAATATTAAATGATAAAAGTGCTATTAACTCTTCACAGGTTTCAGAAAATATGATGCAAAGAGTGCTAGTTATGTGCTATTTTTCACTCGAATCTTGTATACGCTGATTCTTCTATTTTTCTCTTAAAGCAATTCCAACGAGGGGATAAATTTAATCCAATTAATCGTTATGATTTCTCGTAGTTTGTCTTATGTCGCACGACGTAATTGAGACGGAATCGAATGCAGTGAATCGGTGCACGGTACGACAGGAGGAGGTTATTTTCGTATAGTATATCAGTCACAATGAAATGTTTGATGACATGGTGGACATAACGAAATGTTTCATCTCGAGCGCGAATCGCGTAATTTGACGAAACAGTTTGTCGGCGCACGCCGAGAACTGCATTCGTCCAAATCGATTTTCCCATCCTAATTCTCACTATATCTCCGTCTGTCCGCGTGCATCCTCCGTCCACCAGCTTCTTTCTCGTCACTCGTTCGGAACCGATGTTTCGCTGGCCACTCGATTTCCATCGTGCTGAACATTGAAGTATTATGCATCTTCCACTTCCGTGGAAACGCGCAGGAAACTCGCGTCCCATTTGTTACTGAAAGAAACGGCGCGGGATTGCTGATAGCGCTCTTCACTATTTCCTTTCACACGACTCGCGTTTGTGTGCTCTTTATTTCGCGAGCAACACCCAGGAAGACATATCCATGTTTCGCGAAACTCCACGATTTCAGAAAATATGCGACGCTTCGCGCTAGTTCGAAAACTGCTGTTGCAAGTTGCATTTTGTATTTCTGGAACATTGGGTTGTAATGATGTTCCGAGCAAGAGCGAACTAAGTTTGTAATTTTAAAGTCCATTTTACGCATGACTTCATACCTGTGGTGAGTCTCGTAAATTATGAACTCGCTGTAAACTTATTCTCGCTGTAAACCCCATGTATCACTAAGAGGAAATTATTGAGGTGCACAAACCCCCTTTTTTCCCCCAGTAAAAGCAGCATCTCTGCGCGTCAGTTCTTTCTTGACAAAGAAATTAACAAATAGAGCATGAACTAAGACAAAATACGAATATTTCAGCTTGAATTCAATTAAATGATAATTTCTGAAACCGTCTTGAAAACTTTTGACTTTTAGTTTCAAATCCCTCCGTAAACGTATATGTATACGCGTGGGGTGGGACAAATCGCGCCATATGTGTACAAAATAACAATCTCCGAACGGTGTACCGCAATATCGATCCCCGTAGACTGTACTAAGGTGCCGCAATTATTGACGCTAGTTACGTACGCAGCTACCACGGAAGTAGTTAGGCATTGAAGATGAACGGCAGCGCAGCTGGTGGATGGAGGCGCGCTGAGAGAGAACTTAGGAACACCCTGTGTAAATCACATCAACGTTTATGGCGGCGCCGCCGCCGCCGCACCGGTCCCGTCGGTGCTTTTAACGCCGTGGCATGTGAATTATTTTGTTAATTTTCCCCCCGGCACGCGGAGGCAGGCAGACCATCGATTGTTTCAACCCGCTTGCCTCGCCACTTTCGGGAGTTATAGTCAAAAGCTACCCTTCGCTGGCAGACTTGCAGGGCGCAATGCTCGTGAGCGAAGCGTCTCATTTCCTCCGGCTATTCTTCGTTCTTACAGCCCTTCTCCGTTTGCCAATCGCAGCATTTAGATTTCTATTGAGCTCGAAGAGTCGAAACAGTAAAGTTCTTTTTTCACGAAGAGATTCTGCTACCCCGCCGTATAAAGTGGCTGCTGAATAAAACTCGAAATTCTCGCTTTCGTTCGCTCGTTCCCATTATCTGCGCCTTACCTTTATCGAACGCGATATTTGTTAGCCATTTCCTCTGCTTCGAAAATATTGTGAAGTATAACGAATTGATTTGCAAGAATAATTTGTATTTGTATATCTTGGCATATTAATACTTGGGACACATTGCAATATATATTTTCTCGTTAGAAGAGAAAAAATCTAATTTTATTTTGCTGGTAATTAAGTCTCTTACTTTTAGTTGTATACGAACAAAGCTGTTTTTGTCTCATAATTTACCTTCTAAAAGAGTTGGCAGCAAAGTGCATAATTTCTAATTTTATCGTCCTTTCTGCCAACACAGTAGCGGCTTGAAATATTAAATCGTAAATTTCAAGTTTACGTAACTTTATCGTTTCACTCCTCTGATAACTCTGTGAATAGATTAACAAATAATTTCACTCGAATTTCCCTTTATTCATATTTTCCGACTATACCCGCTCTCTTTTCTCCTTATGATCGAATAAATTACAAATCGTCAGTTTTAAGGAGCGTTTTATAAGTGAACAAAGCACCGAAAGCTTTCGGAGACATTTGGATTTATCGAAAAGGGAGACGGAAAACTTTTACTACCTTTTCCCGAGGCATCTCATAGAGATCCCACTTTGCAGGGCCATTCGCTAAGTTCGTTAAACGTCGGCCGAGGGAGGACGAAAAGTTTCTTTATCTGAAATGAAATCCGTGGGGCGGACGAGTTAGATGACGTAAATTAGAAATTTGCATGGGGTAAATTAAAAATTCGTCGGACGTAAATTAAAACATTTTATCGGGCTTATGCGTGGCGACTGCGACTGTAGGAAATTCAGAATAGAGCAAATTTGAATTTTGTATGTACTGAAATAATTTGAATAATTGAAAATAAAAATGGGATACAGTTAAAATATAGATAGATGATTATTTGAATAAGTAATTCTTCGTATATTCATGTAATACAATCATCCGATTATTTATTATATATAATTTTGAATAACCTGAACAATTTTTGGCAATCTTCTAATTTGCATAGGTACTTTTATTTTCTAGATAAAAATGTATTATTGTTCCTGACATTTTTTCGTATTTTCGATGGATCGAGATTGGGCACCATTAAAAGTTTCTTACAGCAGGCGATTTCAGTTCGCGATAAAGTAAGTTGCAATGCTTCTTGGAAATCCCGAATAATCACATATTATTTTTAAGTCTACCGTTTGCAATTTTATGCGGGTAGGAATAAGTTTTACGCCAATTTTCTGACGGAAGAACGATGATTGTTGAAGTAGCGAAAAATCGAAAGAGCGAACTTGCACGAGAGCAAGGAAAGTTTCAAGAATTGAGTTACTCAAGATTATTCACCGATCCAAGAATCTGCACACTCATTAAAATTTAGCATTGTAAAACTACAAATCTCTCTGTAATCTAAAAATACAGCGATGTACATTTATCGCAAAAATAATAAATTGATACTATCATTAAACTAACTAAAAAATAAAAGCCATGTTTAGAAAACGACCGTGTACATCTGTCTAAAGAATAATTTTGCTCTAGCAAGGAATTTTTCATTTTATTTCCATTAGCACGTTCAATAAAATATTAAATGTTGCATTTAATGGAATAATTTTTTGCATCATGAATAATTAAATTGCGTCACTACTCATCGCTAATGATATTATTCGATGCATTTTTTCTTATTTAATGTATTTATTTAATGTATTAAAAGCCTTCAAAACAGAGAATAGTCTACACTAACTTAAAAACATTTTTGCAAATTTTTACCTTTATAGGAAACTGCACGTTTTGTCATGTTGCACTTTTCGCGTTTAGGATATCACAATGAGGGAAGCTTAGTATCGGATGCATCTATGAGAAGGGATAAATAAATGATTAGAAAAGCTCACGGAGCAGAAGCTCAAATGATACCGTTGCGATATCGGCAAACACAGCGTAAGCTGTTGCATGACACTTGCACGTATCGCCGCGATATTGACATTTTCTTCGATCCCTCGTTTCCGATTTATTTCATCTTTAGCTTGGAGATTAGAATCTCTTTTAGAATCCGTATTATACATATGAGATTTACTCGCGAGAAAATTGTACTAGTCTGTAATCTTTCTTCTGCGTGATAGTTCCTTGTCATTTTATCATCTACGTAGATGTGGTATTTCCACATTTTCCTATAGTTATAAAATTATTCGCGTTAATGTATGTAAAAAGTAAAGCATAGAAAAATACCGCTATAGCAACATAAGTTATTTTTATGAAAAGATATAATTATATTTTATATTGTGAAAACAATTATACACACACACACACAGAACATATAAACGCATAGAATCAGTATATATTTTATCACAAAATGAGAATTGTTTTGCACATTTAAAAACATATACATATAAAGGACGTAATGGATTTTGTAAAATTTCTATTTTGGTTTATAAACTCATCAGCTTTCTCTCTCTCATCAAGCTATCTAAGCACTATTAGCTGCGAATCCTGTAATAAATAATTTACTTGCGACTTTTATAGGTGATTACGCATGCATTTCGGGCCGCAATTTCTTAGACCTCAAATTTATAGCGTAATACTCTAATCATCTTACACGAGCATTAGATTGCATTACGTTATATAAGATCATGTTACGGCAGAGGACTTACCGTTGCCGCAGTAATTAACCTGGCAGTACTCGAAGGATCGCGAGGGTCGTTGCACCAGATCTTGTAGACCGATGATAGATCCCTTTAGAGCCCGTGATGCATCAAAAGGGAGAGAATCCGCTTCGATCGCACAGACTAATTCGCAGAACAGGATTAAATCGCTGAGACAATGGATCGATGAATTGGTACACGGGTGAGCCAATCAGATGCTTTAATGAGACCGAATGTACCACGTAACGTAGGGTGGCAAAGACAAACGTTAATTTCGTTCGCGAAGATATCCTTAAGAAAATACTTAAATACTTTAATACTTGTTACTTTCCATAAATCTTTTAATTTTTCAACATGCTGCCTTATCTCTTTACACGTATCGCGAGATATTATAAAACAAAAAATTCAGTTATTTAAAATGCCGAATATATAATTTCAGAATAGCCAAGCATTGAATTGTTTGCGACAGATACATATTGATATATATCGATCCATATTCATTTATTTTTCAACAAAACATCTCGCAAAAGAGCTTTTGAAATAAATACGACATTCTAGTTTATAAGTGGCAAACGTTATAAATTATTTTATAAAAGTAATATATTCTTCAAAGCATTAATTTACCTTTATTCGTTGATACACGAATCGTTTGAGTTTACTCTCTCTCTCTCTCTCTCTCTCTCTTTCTCTCTCTCTCTTCTTCTCTTTGAAAGATTTACCAGTGTTTAATAAAATGTTAATAACTTGTATTAAAATGTTTCTGAAACAATGGACTCTGAATATCGATTTATTTTTTGTTATATTTATAAAAGTCTCTTTCTCTCGCGCTCTTTCTCTTTTCCTATGCAGTGTTAAAAAATTTTACATGGCTGAGTATTTAACTTTTCGCTGAAATCATAGTTTCTATACATATATAATATATATATATGTTTGTTTATGCGGCACATAATATAACAAGAGCGACTGGATTGCACCATTTTTATAACTTTATTTAGTTTTAAATTTGTTTATGAATCCAATAATGGTGCTGCATGCAAAACATGAAACAAAACTCTTCGAGATACTCGAAGCAAAAAATACAACACAAAAATTCACAACTTGCGAATATTTAACGTGAATATTTAACACTGCGCCGACACCGTGTTTTTTGAGCACTCACCCTGGGACTTTTAAGTTCCAAAGGGTTTTTGAAAGCGTTTCTGTGTTACAAAAAAATTTATAAAAATTTATGTATCATCTTTTTAAGGTTTCAAAAAGTGATTTCTACACTTACATGAGCCGGAACTGTTGCAATTTTTTTTAAGAGCACTGGAAGCCATTCCCGTGGGGAATAAATAATCATAAATGAAAAATCGACTGTGCCTTAAAAGGCCTACGATGTTCGCGCAGTGTTAAAATATTAAAACTTCATTGGCTCGTTTCTCTTTGCGTGCACAATTCAATTTTTTGAATTATAACAAAAATAATTACTACACCATGCTATTGTACTTTATTCAAAATGTATTCAAAGAAGATATAGAAGATACAAGAATTAATTAAATTTATTAAATCGAAATGTGTGTAAAATTTCTACTCAGTTCGGCGAACAGTCGATTGTTTCTATTCGCTTGAAAGTTAAGCGAACTTGCATGGAGCAACGATATTGGATTTCTGTATTTGGAGCAAGTTGATCAAGTTGGTAGGCTTACCATCAATTTGAACGATCGCATGTCCGGTATATTTCGCATGGCACGATACAAACATCCGCCGTCAAATGTTGATCACAAAAGCAACCGTCGTCCTATTCGCAATTACCCGAGATATTGCCTTTCGCGTCAATGTCGCCAGGAATCCAGGAAAAATGGTGAAAATCCGTTTGCCATTCGTTGAAGGACGCTGGTAAATTGTCGACGGCAACCGAGAACGTCATAAATTCCACGAATAATTCTCTCTTTCTCCGACGGTCCATTTTTCATTAGATACTTGCTCATTATTCACAAAAAACTACAACGGAATCTTATATAATTTTGATGCGTTTAATTTCCGTAACTATGTAAAAACCTAACTTGCATTAATTTTTTTTGTTATTATCGCGAATGAACATAGAGATTATTTCATAATGCTTAACATGACTTCTTCCTTAGAGTGTCAATGATACCAAAGAAAAAAATATACTCATGGAAGACTTTCAAAAATATATCTATCGTGTCTCTCTAGATATGAGGAATATACGTATAATTTTACTTTTCAACTTTTTGAAATTTTTTAATCCTTTAATTAATCACAGCGTTAATCTGAAACAAAAAAGACGCGCAATAGCAATACGTACAACAATTTTTCCCAAAGTCATTCAGTTTGAAAAATATCAAATCGTTCGGAAGAGAACCTTCTTATTGCCGCTCAATAATTCATGCTGCATCGTGTATAACGTCTCGTTCGATTCCCGATTCTTTCTGCCGTTATTATGCTGCCGTCGAGTTGTCGTCACGAGGCTTGCTTCCGCCATCGCTTTTCTTTTCTGCGTTTCCGCTCGCCGAGGAGCAAAAAGAAAACGCCGGCAAAATTGAGAAAGCGCAAGCTCGTCCGGCGGCATTTACCGTTGCACATCGTCCTTTTCCATCGGGGATTAAACTCCGCGAGGAAGTCGTAATTATAGAATCTCCGAGGCGACATTCCGAGGGCTGTGTAAAGTCCTAAGCACTTAGCGTTCATGGTCCGTTACGATATCAGTGGGCAAACATCTTTAGACATGCAGCGAAAATGTAGTCGCAATTAGGATGGAATTGAAACTTATAATTAATTTAATTTAGCAGGAATCTATAGGACCGTAATTTTTGTTGTAAATGTAATACGGCACTGTATAATGTCAAAAAGTCTAAAGGTCTTCAAAAGATACCGATTTTATAAAACTCTGATACTAACTTTTTTTCCATAGAATGGATGGAAAAAGAAAAATAAAATATTGCCGCATGTACTTTAGGGCTAAAATAACGAATAAATTAAAAATCGTTCTTAATCAGATTTGTAGAAAACTTTTGAAGAAGAGTCAAACGCGGGTTTACATTGCCGGTAATTCGCGTAAATGTGGCTTCTCGGGGCAAGATTTACACAGCGCTACGTCAACATGTGCTGAGCTGCATGATGAGAGATCGAGGACGCAGCCTTTGCGGCTCGAATCTACCCAAGGATAGCGCGGCCATTACGGATGCATTTGCTTTACTGGCAAATGCATTAATAATCTCAAGCAAGGGTCCCCGAAGAGCCCCGTTGAATGTTCTTCAGATAGTAGTCCGCTCTGGTCCGCTCGTTTGGTCCTTGCTAGATCGGTATTTTGCCTTGACTACGCACGGAATCTCTCGATGAATGGCGTGTACTAATGAAGCGTGCATATACCGCTCGGGATTATTTTACGGTATGATCATCTGTGTCTCAGTAAATTATTTCGTAGCGACAGCTATGCTCCCGATATGTATCTCGTTTGCTCCGCCATCGTGCCTGTGCAGAAACGCGCGCAATAATCCGAATTATCAATAAAGGCTTTATTGCATGATCCCGCTTATTTCGAAGATATCGCATTTATTTTATTATCTCTGGTGTGCCTTGCATATATTAATTATATTCTATATATTATAAAAGAAGAATATATGTGTATGATATAAAACTATTATTTGATTTAGTAAAAGATTTCTGAATTTAATCGATAGATTAAACAATTTTTAATTGAATTTAAGAGAATAGCTCGGGCCCCGTTCGAGCTCGGCGTAAACGGATTTATGCGCTGCAATTTACTTTCCCGTGCCTGCACTTACTTTTTTATCGCCTTAACATCTTAATTCGCCATTAAGGCGCGGCTCAAAGCCAAGTCAAGTCGTCCTTGTCGTCATTCCGTCGCTTGATGGGCGGTTAAAGCTCCCGCGTGACGCGCATCGCGACGTCGAAGCGGCGACAAAGCTTTCTCGAGAACACGTTTGCAGTGCATTAAGACCATTGCACGCGTCTCGCGGACGAGCAGATTTCCGGGTCGTTCATGAATATTTAAAGGCGGACGAGATAGGGCGACAAAAGGATCGAAAGGGCTCCGCTAAGGGCCTTAAACGCTCGGCAAACAACCGTTCGCTACGTAAGTTGGTTGACAGAATTTTACATGCATTTCGGAGTAAATTGCTGCAAATCTCCTCGTTCGCGTGTAAAATTGCCACCGTAAAGTATTGAAAGCGCGATAAATTCTCTCGAAAAAATCACTATCTCTCTCTTTGATATGTTATATAATAAAACGGAAAAATAGGTATCATTAATGCTTGGTTGCATTTTTTCTGCGACTTTGTATTAGAATATTCAATTACCTGCTCGAAATAAAAACGAAGTTTTTAAAAGGCTTCGTCGCCCTCCTGGATTTGCCGCGCGTATACGACAATTTGTTAGTTATCCTTAGAAGATTCCTATTACGATGTCTAATTACCTTCACGGTATTCGTAAATTAGGTTGAAAGCGGACAGGGACGGAAGTGCTTTTGATATTCGCGCGGAAGGTGCCAGGGCGCGTTTATGACGATGGAAACGTTAACGGCACTGGAAGCCCGTCGTCACGACGTGGGTAAGAAGGGGGATGATAAGTGACAGAGCCCTCATATTTTACCATGCACGCTCGCAACGACGTGTGTTACATATAACGGCGGCTTCGTTTACTCCTAACTCTCCTTTCGCTGCAAACTCTTCCTGTCGTCGTCCCTCCTCTACGACCTCGTGCATAACTTCTGAGTAGTTTCACCACGCTGCCATACTTCTTCGCGAATATCCAAGGAAAGAGGCGCACGGGGATCCGTTTCCGCGCGTACCGTACGCTAGATTTCCAAACTTGCATTATTGATATGAAAAATAGTGTCGAGGTAAACTCGAATTTAGAGTATGTAAACTCGATAATTTATTTCAAATTCCAAAATGCGGAGACAAGAAACTTTTATTTCCGATTCTGGAGAAATTTTATATTACGTTAAAAAAAAGCTTAAACATTTTTTATTGGTAATGGATATATATCAAGTATTATTAGTTTTATTAGTTCCATTACAATTATTTTACTAATTCTATATCTAAACATGTAAATATTAGACAAGAATATAGAATATTAGAGGAAATGGGCGCTGAAAGTTAATTTTTAATTTTTGAAAAGATTAAAAATTAATTTAGAAAATTAGATATGCTCAATTACCAGAGAAGCAAACTATTAGAATAACAGCAGTCACTGCTCGTCTTATTTTAAATCTACAATATATTGATTAATTATTTAATTATTGCAAATTTTCAAAATGCAACTGAATATTTCTCAATCAACATATATCCAAGTCATAATCGGCGCTCGCATCAAAAACAACCTCGAGAGTGCCAGATACGCCTCGTATTTATCTCGGAAAGGTTTTTACTCTTTCATACGCGTCGGCCACCGAAAACATCGCTTCGCTTAAGCGAAACTTTGAGCTGTCTCGTTTTTCCGTCAATTTGCAGGCCGCACGGCCGTGAAAACGCTCCAGAACGAGTTGAAGCGCGCTAATTTACGGGCGAATTACCGAACAGACGCTCTCATTAGGCATCCCGTTGCCTTCTGCGCGCACATTCACTAATTGCGATCGAAGGAAAACTCGTCACGATGCTCTCGAAGTAACGATTCTCGCAGGTTATTCAAACCGCGCGAATTCTTGTTGACGCTGGATGTAATTCATGCATCTAATTTTGTACAGGAAATTGGTGAGCGAGAATATTAGTTTATTAGATGGCCGATCGATCAAACGGTGACGTAGAATATACAGAATTAGTGTAACAACACGAAATTAATGTAACTACGAGCATGAAATAATTTTATATAGTTCGTCGACATAATTATCTTTAAATTGTGACAATAAAGGAATCTATTCAAATTTTGCTAATCTTTGAAAAATTGTCAAATTTAATTAATTATCTCATGTATATGTGAGACGATATTTTTGTTACTTTACTATTTAAGAAATGCACAATTTAGCAATAAATAAAATATTTAGATTAATAATTAACATATTAATTTCACAATAAATTAATGAGAAATTATGCAAGCATTAATTGAGAAAAAATTTTTTAAAGTTTATTATTTTTTAACAGCAACATATTTTTTTTAGGAGAAAGAGCCGTAGCATAATTTGCATTTAAAAAATTTGTCAAAAACACGGTGGATGAGACGCGTAATTTAATAGCGAGCTGAAATGTTAGTTCGCAACTGGCGCACTGCTCTCAAATCAAAGCAAAGTGCAATATTCCCGGAACGACGATCGTACAAGTTGAGAAATGAAAAGTTAATGATACAAATTGCACAAACTTTCTCGAGTTTGTATCGAGTTTAACTCGGTCATTGTGAATATCGTAATACATGTATAGGTACATCTGCATAGTAATTATCTATTGAAATGGCAATTCAAATAACGGGCGATGAATCGCAGGAATTACTGACGTATTTTCATTCTTCCATCAAGTCAGCTAGTCTAGCTTGTAAATAAATCCGCACCGCATGAAAAAGCTAAAAAAAATTTTCCAGCTCTATGTTTTGTAGATCTTAATATTTTAAATGTTATCCGATGTTTTTGAAAGATGGTTACGAGGTCTCCATTTCAGAGATAAATGGTGGTCTATAGCCACCGAATGGAGAATAATTTGAGTAGAATATCACGCTTTTCCAGCTAAGCCAGTCGTTCGCGGTAATGAGGCTGCCTTAATTGGCAATCTCAATTATTTTTTGATTACCACTAATTTTTCCTTTATTACCATTCTTTTATTATTATTAAATCGCGAAAGTTTAACTATACTAATTTGCCCAGACTATATTTTTATTCATTTTTTGTTGTAAAATTACGATTAAAATTTATCAACTTAATAACTGTCTTAATTTTCCATTTTAAAACGCGCTTGAATGGAGTACGAAAAAAGCGAATATATTTTATTAAAACACTAAAATTTTATTACAATTATATGAATGGCTTTGTAAGTTTCATTACATAAAAGTGCGCAAAGAAAAGAACTAACAGATATTCTCTCAAATTTTGAACGTTTAATCTCTTCGGAGCAGTTTGCGAATCCAGACACTCAAGCCGGTAATTAGTCACGCAAATAGACGCTAATAGATGCTAATAGCTTGCCAGCGGAAGAAAGTAACACACAAAAGGTTGTCGATGTTCTTGCCACTTTCCTTACTCGCTTTTGTCGCAGCCGGCGTTGCTGTAAAAGCCATGCACACGTGAATCGAGACAACTCATGCGTGCACCGTCGCGTCGTGGCAATCACATCAAAGTTGAGAGCATCGCCGTTGATGGAAGAAGCAAGATAAGAGCCGCTACCGTAAGAATCGCGACGCCTCTTCCATCTCCGAAGGAAGAGCAGTACACTAATTTCATCGCGATTCGAGTTTAATAAACATTGCCGACTGCCATCCATTCACGTGTAATTAACTCTGAATAATTGCGATTATCCGACGAGATGGAGTTGAGTCTAGTTCCCCTTTTCATTAAAGATGCAGGGAACGAGTCTGAGAACGAGAGGGATAATCGAAGAGAAACGAGGCGAATTTTAACAAGGATTCGGTTCTGAAATAAAATGGACAAAAGAGCTTACTTCAAACATTATTATCGTTTTATTATGTATTATTATGTGAAGTACAGTTTGAATTTTCTTTCAAATGGAAGAACTATAGTTACATCGTTTAAAGTTTACAATGTTAACATATTATTACACGATATTTAAAATTTGGTTCAAAAGAATAATAAATTTTTTAAATTAATTTTTAAGAAGACATGCTTTCATCAGAAAATTGTTCCACTTTTTACTACCGCTAATTCCAATTTTACGCAATTCTTATCCAACCTGACTAATTCGTTTTATTAAAAAATCGCGCAATGACCATTTTCTTATTGTAAATTAACTTCTCCCTTGTCGTTTCATTTTGAAAGGAAAATTGCACGATCATCTGAAGTTCTCCGATCACACTTCATCTTCGATTTTCGTTCCCCTTTGTCGCGTGCTCCATAAACAGTCGCGGGCAGCATCGGTGATGTAATTAAGTCCGTGTAATTATGATTTTCCAAGAGAACGGCAGCGGTTCCACTCTCTTAAAGAGAACGAAGTCGCCAAGAAATTTAATAACCGAGAGAACGAGAGAGACGCAGTCGTCGAAAGATGGCTCGTTGTGACTGATTAAACATAGCTCCTATTTACGTCAGTCTCGTAAGCCCCGTATAATTACAATTATTTGCAATAATTAGCAGAAGCTTCCTTAATCAATGTGAATTCTATAATTAGCAAGAGAGGATATTTTACTGTGAAATAATATTCTTTGAGGAGGATTTGTGAAGTATCAAAATTTTCATTTTAAATCTTTATTGGAAAGATATATTTTGTGAGTTTAATTCTTAATATATACCGTATATTTTTATTTAAATAAGAGACTAATTATATCTAATAACTTTTTACATTTCGCGCATAATCAGAGTTGTATAATGCAATAATGTGTTAGAGATGTTAGTTAATGTACATAATTATTATTTGATCATACTCGTAATCATTATGATACGCACATAATAATTTCTATTACTGCATATAGAATAATCCATATAACATGAATGAATTGATATTACTGTTTTATTGATGCGGATCGCGCGCAACTCGAACAGCCAAATTTTAGACATATCGCCCGTCGGCAGTTTCTGATAATGACGGACGCAGCCAGTAACAAATGTACGTTGACCCCAAACGCCGCGGTAAAGCAATTCCGGTAATGGGCATCTCGGACCCGCTCGCTTGGGAAACGAGCCGCGGCAATCGAAGTGCCACACGTCGAGGGAGAGGCCAGGGAGGTCTCGCAAAAAGCGAGGGGTTAGCCCCGCCGGTTTCTGCGAAGTGTGCTTTTTGAGCTTGCACGACCGGTCGCACGTTCCCTCCCTCCCCCGGCCAAGTCGTAGACGTGGGTGGACCTGTATCGCGGGCCATTTGTTTTCGCGACGTTGAAAAATGTTCTTTCTTTCGGTACCTTCGCTGGCTCACTCGAGTCAATGTCTCGACGGTACACCCACATCCAATTTCCTTAACTGGCACACACAACAAGTCCGTGAGAGCTCGTAAATTGATATTCCGTTCAATCGCGAGGCGAATTGATGAGTATAAGCATGAAAATGTGGAGAAAATAATGTATCTACCTTTAATCATTTTAATACAGTATATCATATCTATTAAATTAAATTAAATATTATTTATTAATTTATTATTTGATTAATTCATTATTTCTCAAATATTATATACAATACATTAAATTAATATATTTATTCAATAGGTCATTTTGTATATACACGGAGAGAATTTTTTGTTATATTTTACCCTTAAATTCATTACAAACTTAGGACAAGTTGGCAACCAAGGAATTTTTAAAATATACAAAAGACATTTTACAAACAACGTGATAAAAATTACCAAGCAAATTGGTAAATTTTGAAAAATTATTGAAATTTCCTAGATATATTTTAATAAAATTAATCAAACATATTTTATATTTTAATGTAATAGATATTAATATTTTTTATTATGGTGGATATTAATCAGAATAGCTCGCATAAAATTCTTGGTGGTACATGTTGTCCCACAACTACCATGGTTTCAGGGTAAATTTTAAGAGAAAATTCTCTCCGTGTAGGTACATATAAAATTTGCGAAGTACAATTAATCGCGATAAAAATCGACTGCGAGAACTTTTATCATGTTTACCGTTGTTCAGAAAAAAAAGGCAACAAGGCAACGAGGCAACATCGGGATAACGCGTGTAAGTTACAATCCCGTTACGCGATCGGCCGACGGGCATCGGGTTTCGCGTTTCCGGTCGATCGGACGAACGCACCTCGCGCATGCACGCGGCGCGGCGGCGCATTAATTCCGTTCCGCGTCATTGCGACGATATAACGCGTCGCGAGTCGCTTTTCCGTTCGATTTATCGCCCAATCTCATATTTATTGGACGCACGGCCAATTTCCAATTTACACGGCCGTGGTTAACGTGCCGTGAGCCCGTCGACTGTGGCCGCCTAACTGCGCTCGCCCACCGCTAAGAGACTCGGCATTATATCCGGCTTAATTGGATCGGGATTAAATTAACTTCCGGCTGTGATAGAGAACTTTAATGCGCGCATCTTCCCTCGGCATGGCTCTCTTATCGCTCTTGATTTTGTCTCTCGTTATTCGTCGATAAAGCACTAATAAACAAGCTATAGTTGTTATAAAATTAACTTTGTGTATTAATTTAAACATAGAGTATTATACATTAAATTGCGAATCTATTTCCATTTCAACTTTATTGAAATTAATGAACGATTGTAATAAAGTAAAATTTATCTTTTCAAAAAAGTTCTGATTAAAACAAGAAAAGATGAAATAACGTGCGGTTAATTTTCAGATAAAATATTGTAATAATAACGTATAAAATAATTAGAATCTCTTTATTTGTGGAACTAAATCTATTACGATTGTGTAAAATAGATTTTTCCTACTAATTAACAGGATTTTCGAGTGATTCTGCGAGGAATAATTCGAATTTTGAAGATATTACATTAATTCTAAATATTTTATACATTTATTTCAAATGTATATTTGATGTAATAGCTTGAGTGAGGAAAACTTTACTATATATGTATACGCACTAACGAATCCTTTGTGCAGTTTCAGTTGCATTTCATCTTCATTGCAGATTCTATTTCTATTTCTGCTGTATAAAATACTGTATTTCATTTCAATAATTACATCTGTGAAACAGAAGTAACTATAGCACCATATTGATTATCACAACATAACAATACTATGTGAGTATGTACTCGAAAACTTTCAGATTGTGTGTTATAGCAACCCGATAATAATTATGTTGCATATCACGGATCGTGTGTGTGATTTACGGCGACCGAATAATGAACAGTTGAAACAAACAGGCGAAAAGACTATATTTTTTATCGCGACGTACAACAGTGTTCAGTTTTACTAGAAATATAATTCTGTCACAAATGGATTTTCAATTATGAGACAAACCTTTTTCGCGCATATGGGATTATCCTGACAAGGTTCTTTGTTAAAATTCTGCATTGAAAACGTTACAATTCAATGTGCTAGCGGGACGCAGCGTTTGTAAAACTTATTGCTCGTCGGCAAATAATAGAAAAAGTAAACTAAAAGCCTCGAATATATTTTAATTAAAATTACGATTTATTTAATATCAATAAATTTAAAATATTGCAATTTAAGAAAGCGCCATAAATTAAATTTAGAAAGTTATACGCAAACGATAGTTCAGGGAAGAGTCAGCGTTAAATTTCTGAAAGAATTCGTCGTTTTCTGGAATGTCGGCGATTTTAAGAATTTTATGTAAAAAGTAAATCAGTTTCTTAGGAACTTTTTACCAAGTTTTTTTTAAATATTGCTTTGATTGCGGCGCAGTCCATCTTCGAAACGCATTACGCGTCTGCTTATGCGAGGTATGCCGAGCACGATTTACTAATTGGTCGGTTTCAATATCACATACCTCGTGTCGGCGTTATCTATTAGCGAGCGTTATTGCTTTTGCGAATATCCTCTCATTCGAAATGCGATGTCGAGGCACGGCGTACGCGTACTTAGTACGCGGCAAAACTTGATCGCGATATATTGCCGATGATTTGAATCGATAAATGCGGGGGAAATTGATTAATTAATTAAATAAATCAGCGAGGTCGCGGTAGGCTCGCGATTAATATGGAATTATACAAGAATGAAATGCATCTAAACGCGCACGATTGAATACGAACGAATAATATGTAAACTAATGCGCATATCAGAATTATCATTTCGAGGAAAAATGGATAGAGAGATCTTTATATGAGAAAAGACATTAACTTGGATTATTTAATATGCTTGGATAACAGGTAAAAATCAAGGTTATTTAATTTTACATCGCAGATATTTATAATTACTGTATTCAGAAAAGGCAAAATGAGAACTTGTAATATTTGATGTAAATAAAAATATAAGATCCGCAGGCTTTTAATCTCACAAACATTGCCTTCTTAGTCTTTTCTCTCGCTTTCCTAGACGGTATTTACATGCTAATAAACTTAGAGCAATTAACATGTTAATACCGTCCGAAAAGGGGAAAAAATCCTACGCATGCCGTGAATTATCTCAAATTAAACGCGACCCGACTCGAGGCCGTTATATCCAACGACCGAAGGATATAAAGAATTATTAGACATTTATATTGTAGAGTCGAGTGCTTTGCGTTGTGCCTGCTTGCTTTAAATCGCTCCTGTAATGGACCCGCGCGCCTAATTAGATAGTAATGACTTTATTAGACGCACCCGGAAAATTTACCCGCGCTCGTTACCCCCCCCCCCCCCACTAGGGCAACGGCTAATGTAACCGGCGCATAATTACAAAGTAAATTCCAAGGTGCGCACTGCTGGCGCGCACACAGGTATATCCAGGTATACGTCGCATATGCGCGAGGGATGCACCTCTCGTCCCATAATTCCGACGGTTACCTGTAATCTTACGCGCTAACGAGAACGAAGATGCGTAATTTTCCTCTCTCTCGGTGGGGTGCTTCGCGACGGGGCGCGAAAGGGTGGCGGTCCTTTGTCCGCCCGCGAGAAGGCGCGTGCCTGCATCGGAAACGTGGGAGGTCCTCCTTTGTCGTCTCTACTACGGCTGCAATTATCTCGGATTAATGCCGGCGCTCGTCCTCGCTTCTTCGTATCCTCTCTCACTCTCCTTCCCCCCTCTCTCTCTCTCTCTCTCTCTCGCACACCCTTTTCCATCCCTCTGCAACTAGATCGTCGGAGCCGCTGCCGCGCCGTTCCGTTCCGGTATTATAGTTTCGCGGTATTCGACGGCCATTGTGCGCTCCGTTTTAGACGCATAGTCCTTTGTGTTCTAGGCAGAAGACTCATCCTCCGATCTCTGAGCGAAGTTAACGATGCCTGCGAATTTCGACGATGCGCGAGATAATGATAACTATGGCGATGATCTAATATATAGATTCGTCTAAAATCGATTGCGCGAATACGTTGTAAATTGAAACATTTTTAGTGTCCTCTTAGCAAATATAAACTATAGACACCCACTCGATATTATATTGAAATTCTAGAAATAGAATAGAGAATATGAAGGCAGAAGTTTTAGAGCAGATTTGTTCAAATTTTTACTCGCGGATGAAATGCTTCTCTCTTCCCATTCAATCAAGGTATTCAGTTTCTCGATTGAATGAAACAGAAGAAGCAAAATAGTCTCTTCGGTCAGTAAATTTAGATAGAACGTTTGGATAGATGTTCTAAATTAAAGATTAAAAAAGGACTTAATATATAATTTTATTTTAGGCAGTATAAATAGTAAAACCAATAAAAGTAATATGAAATTTTGAACGAGCGTAGGTTTAAGAATCTGTAACAAATAAATCTGTGTCCAATAAAATGGATCTTATGTAGGTACACAGCGGATATAAAGTGGATAGAACGGAATACATAAAGAATGATAGTAAGGAACCTTAATAAAGATGTGCTATTTTCTTTGTAATCGAATTTGCAAAAGTTCTACCGTTTTCAATAACTTAATAGGAATCCTGAGCGAAAGGAGAGAGCGAGAGAGTGAGAGAGAGAGAGAGAGATAGATGAAAGGAAGATCTCTACTTTGTTCGTTGTTTCATTTCATCAATTAACATCGCGGCTCGGTGAAGGTCGTTACAGGCAGCCTTGCCTTCGAGCGGAATTAATATCCGAGAATAATGCGATTATACCGAGGCTTCACCGCCAAGTCCTGTCTTCTCGTCTTCCACTTCTTAGTTCGAATAAAATGCACCTCTGTACGCATTATAAATGTGTCATAATCATTCGCGATGATCGGTAAAGATAAAATCCGATTTCTTGAAACTGCGCGAATTTTTATCTCATAGAGATTACTAAGAATATTGAAAGACCCTTTATAAGAAATACATTCGTTAAAAGAATAACAAAATATACTTTACAATTTAATATTTTAAAAGATTAAAAAGTGTTTCTTTAAAATATTGAGTTGTTTTAAAAGATAGAGATATTTCTTCTTTGCTGTCTTATACATAAAAGAAAAATAAAGTGATTGTGTTTGTAAAGTATGACATTTTTTTTTAAGTAAAATTTTCTGTTTTCTAAAAATAAATAATTATCTAGAATTTCAAAATTCTCTTTTGCATTCTGAATATATGCAAGCTAGATGTAGAATGAACAATGTTAATTAATTATTCGTTACATAGTACGTTTACTGAAAAGATTGCTCTTGTGTGAATAGAGATATATGAATGCGAGATTTGCGAGAAGAAAGGGATTTAAATGGAATCGCCGAAGCACAAACAAACGTACTGTTTTCTGGATTAGTTGGGATTTTAGTCGCACCGTAGCTCCGTATATCTCTTTTTCCGTTTAAACGAAGCAAGGGGGAACGCGTGCGGATTGGCGTATGTAGTCGGGCAATTAAGGGAATATCTGTCGACTAGCAGCTGGATACTGATTAGTTCTCGGGCGATCGATAGTTTAAATCGCGTCCGATCGACCGTCGGGGACCATGCAGTAGTCGATTCGAAAAGTTTTCCGATCCCCATTCCGGCAGCCACCCTCAGCTGCTACAAATTCCGAGAAATTGTCAGAAAAGCTCGACGGGGAAAGAAGAAGCTTTGATTTCGTTCGGGTCTGGCCGTCAGAAAGTTAAACGTTGCACGTTGATAACGAAAGTTGCTTCCGTTCGGAGGTTGTAATAAACCTACGCGATCGAAGCTACATTCTATTCTCTGGATTTTATGAAAATTCCAATTTAATGACACGTCCTCGTTGATAAAGGAGGTCCCTCGCGCACGTAATATCGTGCGCCAGGATTACACAAAGGAAGATTAATATAGCATACGCAAACAAAGGAACGTATAATTATGGAATGTGATACATAACATTCAATTTTCGTAATCTGTTATTCCTGCAAATCTAAAGTATCTTAAGAATCGCTGAATCTTATATCTCGAATTTCGACGCATCTAAATTTTTTGATACATTTGGCAATTATCGTCGAACGAGCAATCTGTAAATTTTTAGAGATTGCACTATTTTCCAGCAACAACATTGAAAAATTACATTCTTTGGTGCGTTAATTAAATTCAAAAGAGAGGCGTCGTCGAGGCGGCCTCCTCATAAATCTCGAAAGTCGAGTTCAATTCCGAAGTTTAATCCTCGAGTTCCCCGTTAACAGCGTGAAAGTGCGCGCGCGATAAAGCTCAACTTCGCTAAATCGCTTAAAAATTTCCCGAAACTTAATCCGTATAGGTTTAACTAGACCGCCGAAAACGGCGAGGATCAAACGTTCGCTCTCGTGCCCAGGCGCTTCGTTCTCGCGAACAATTCTTCTTGAAATCGTAAACTCGATTCTTCACCTCGATCGTACTAGCGTCTTAAACTCGTTCCTTCATCGTGAAGATCCTTGAAAAAAGAACCCACCGTCATTCGCTCTCCGAGTTTGCTTACAATTCTAATTGTCTGACGTATTTTTTAACTATAGGAATACACATTCTAACAAAGTTTTATAAAATATATTGATTAAAAATGTTAGCGAGTTAAATTAACACAAATCAGTATAACATAAAATTTTCTGAAAATATTGTATTACGTAATAAAACAAATAAAGTACCCACAGCTTTCCACCTATGAATAAAAATTCTAAAAAAAATCAACTGTCGATAGCAGTACAGTTTTATGATAAATTTTATTAACTATGAAACTTATTTTTTTTTATTTTGACATAAATGTTTATCTTCAAAATATTAGCACATAGATCGATATTTTATGATTGATATTTTAGATACGATATTGATATGATATATATATTTCTTATTGATTGTTGATATTTTAAATATTTTATGTTAATAAAAAAAATAATCGATTAAAATAAAAAGATAAAGCATGAATCCGGATCAAAAATTAATATGAAAATGTATATACAGCGAAAAACGTTAAATTATACTACAATACATAACATTGTATAACATTGGAACAAACCACATTGTAAATCTTCATAATATTAAATTTAAACCATTAAGGCCCAGTTTCACAAGTGTCGGTTAACTTTTAACCTTAGATTAACTCACTCTTCGTCTCCTTCTAATGTCCCCCTTAAAAAGAGACGAAGAGTGAGTTAGTTAATCTAAGGTTAAAAGTTAACCGACACTTGTAAAACTGGGCCTAAATTAAGAGTTTCTAAATATTTGTATTTCCTGAATTTTTGAAACGATTATAGACATTGTTACCGTGCAACAAATCTTTTTGAATGTTTAATAGATAAGAGAACTTTACAGATGAAATATTATGAGAATTATGGGTCAGATACCTATTCGATTCTTCTCGAATGCAACTCAACTATATTATGTCAAGAGCCCGAGGTTTCGCTGTTACATAACCGCCGTTTCCCTCGTCTGTTGCAGGAGCTGGAGAGGAGTTACACCCTGTCGACCCCGGGGGGTAGCAGTCCCGTTTGTTGTCCGCCTTGCAGCCCACCGCCCGCGCCGGCCGCATACATATCGAGCGCGCGCGCGTCCTCGCGTAGACTCGGCGCCGGAAGTGGCCTCGGCGGGCCGACATCCCCGGAGAGGGATCCCCTGGGAAGACTGTTAAGGTGAGTCACTCGTTCGATGTTCCCCGCCGTCCGCAGTTCTCTCACTGCGAGACGGAATCCTTATTTCTCCGGGGCGAAATCGTCGTTCCCAGGTCCGACAGAGAATCTAATTCCATTAGACGTGTTTTTGCCCGCCGACGCTTACGTTCGCATTGTCCCGGAGATGAGATGATGCTCTCGGAGGTGATTTTACCCGGTACAAATAGATACCGGTATAGCGGTACAACGAGAAACTTTACGTCTAAGTGCTGTACGTTTTAATTAATCTCAGTTCCAATTCGCAATTTAATTTTGGCTCTTTTTGATTTTCTCTTTTCTACAGTTATATTACAGTTGGGGGATAATTAATTGAAACGTGACACGAATACTTGTAGTTTATTACATAATATTCCCCCGAAATTATAAATATAAATGAATCCTTGTAATTATTTATTATACGAAGGATTAAAATCAAAATTATACCCATATTACGTACAATTTGAAATATACTGTACAAGTTATAACTTTATTTTACTTCTGCTTTAAATTTTCTCATGTAAACATAATTTAATGCTTCAGTGGAAACAAACTCTGCGCTTGTAATTTTAATTAGTCTAACATAGTACTAATTAAATAATAATTGCGGTTAATTCAATTTTCTTTGTGCATAGTGTGACCGATATTGCAGTTTAAATTTAACATTATAGTTAAACTCTGATTTAATTTAATCGACATTAATGAAAGCAGTTCTAGAACAGCGCGGACACGCGGGTATGCGGGATCATAAATGTAAAAGCATTCGTGCGGGCATAATTAAATTCGCGATATGCTCAGGAATGTTTGTCGAGATAGCGCGAATGTCATCAAGAGCCCCAGCGTGTACGCGAGACGGATATCCGGCCTAATGACTTCCATAAAATCAGAACAGGCTTTTAAGACCGATCATTCGGAAGTCGTAAAAGTCTCTCGCGAGCTTTTCTTTCATCGCCTCCCATCGGGACGTCCTTCTTCTGATTACTTTCATAGTCCTGCGGGCTTTCCGGGTGAGATCCATCAATCTGTATGGCGAGAGGTATACACGAATGCGCCGTCTAACATCTTGCTCGTATACCACCATTTTGTCGTCTCGGGAAAATTTACCGATCACCCGGTAAATGGGCAGATCATTCATCTTTAAGCTTTACCTTCCCGATCTGCTTTATTCGTCCAATCTATCAAATTTAGTTTCGCTTTTTATCCTTCGGGTCTTTTTTTTCTCCTACAAACGCTGCTCCATAACCGCCATGTGTTGAAATTTTTCAATATTGCGTTAATGAAAACGATAAATGTAGTTAACGGTATGAGAATACGCTGAAATGAATTAAATTTTAAAATATACGGTATTTATATTATCACTATATGGAAAAGTGGAGTGAAATATGCATCAGTTAATATTTTTAGAAGGGAATAAAAATTGTCCGAGTTGAAATTCCGACTCCGAAGTTATGAAAATGTTCATCGTTATTACCCCGTGTCTCCTTTATTACATATTATATTCCGCGAACAATGTGATATTTTGAATCTCGCGATTTCAAGTCCCATCTATCTTGCTCGGAGCATCAAAACTATTTCATCAATTCCTAGCCTCTGCTCCCCCGGAATCCGGCGAACCGTCGCTCTACGACTTCGCTCGAAGAATTTCCGTTCTATATGGCCTACAGATTGAATAACCCCGCCGAACCCTATCGTTACAGATTCCTGAAGACCTTCTACAGGGAGTTGGGCACCCGCGATCCGCCCCATCTACCGCCATGGGCGTCTCCGCTGCCGCTCGGCACCCTCTGTCCGGCGCACTTTCAGCCGCATCTGCAGCTCGTGCACAAGAGCGAGCAGGAGCACCGTCTCGAGAACATCAAGCCCGACCAGATCTTCGCCCCCGTCAGAGTGAGCATAATTAAAATCCAATAATTGTATTATATCGATGGTTTAAAGCGGAGATACTGCACGCCCAGAGGATTACAGTTTGACAAAAGCTCGGAGAGGATGTTTTATGTAACAATAGAGGGTGAGATAAATGAAGGCGATGCAGACGGGTATATATTTAAATAATCGATATTTATTCCTTATACATGATGTCAAAGATTCTTGGCGGTATATACATTATATTAAGGATTTCGCACTATATATTTCTAAATATATATAAGAGGGATTAGAAAGGAGAATCAGTTTCAGAATAAATTAAAATTTAAGTTTATCTTTTCAAAAACCGGTCGCAGAAAGATAGATATATCAGAAACGTAAAATTTAGGCCAAAGTGTCGAAAAATACTGCGTTACGTCATAAGCAGGGCAATCGATAATCGCGGATTCGTACTGAAAATGCTAAACAGATTTTCGGTTCACGGAGGCTTTATCAGAAGACGGCCGAGATCTTTCGTCGGCAGCCGCAAATTTGCATGATATCGACTCCGTAATTGCGCGGACGAGCGGCAAGTCGGGTCCCGGATGTCCAAAGAAGCCGCGGGGGAGTTTCCTCCGACGACTGTCGAAAGCTCCCTCCTGTCGTTTCGCCCCCTCTTTCGCCGTCGTCGCCGCGCTACCGCCAAGCAACTTCTTTCAGAAAATGTGAAAGCCAAGTTGGTGTCCTCTAAAGTCCTAAAGCGAGAGAAAGAGAGAGAGAGAGAGAGAGGGGTGGGGAGAGAGAGAGAGAGAGAGAGAGAGAGAGGGAGTGAAAAAGTTCCGCGAACTTCCTTCCCTTCGCGATTCGCTGTCTCGAGTTCTCGGCAATACGAGGCCGCTCGACTTCTTGCTTCTCTCGTCGGTCTCTCGATGCAGTTTCCCACGAGTGAGATGCAATGACACTCGAATCGACACGCTTGCAATTTATAGTCGCAGTTGCTTTGGCTGCCGAATAGTTGTTTTTTGATTAAATTGCGCAATCTTTGAATCGATTTTCGCGGATGAAATGATACCAACTTTAAACTGGACAGCGGTCTATGTAATCTAATCAGTTTTATGTATTTTTTATTAAATGAAGAAAGGAATAAGGATAAAAATGTCAGCATAATTGCAAATGGTAATATATTTGACTTTTCTTCTTCGAATTCTCGTTAACAAATAGTAATTAGCGAGTCATTATGATACATTAAAAATAGAAGAACTTATTAAACGTATATATTAAAGAGAATTCGCGAAATTAAAATCTCAGATTTTCTTGAAATCTTGGCGCAGACGTATATATGTACAATTGAATCACAGAGATCGAGACGTGGACTTGATCTTCTACAATTCAGGCGAAGTCGTAATATCCAATTCAGACAAATTGTTGAGTGTATCCAAGTCTGATGTACACGTGCACGTATGTACGTAGCACATCGATCACGACGAATAGTGGGCAAGGGGGTGAATAGCGGTTTCGAGCTCCTTGCGCGGTTCTCACGTCTCGCGAACGGTCGTTCACGTCCCGGCGATAATATCTTCGTCGCTCTGACTCTCGTTCTTCGGATAAAGGAGGTTTCTGATCGCGGCGCCGAGACGCCGATCGGGGCCGAGCGTCCTTCTGCATCGCGTAACAAAGCATTGTTCTGTCGCGAAGCGATAAGCCGCGATTCGTTAACGTTTCCCCGACCAGCCGTGTTGGTCGCGTTCTCTCGTCTCGGGTGGAAATACCAGCTACGACGATAAGTCCCGCCGGAACGTGAGAGTGAGGTCCGTACGCTCCTTTGTTTCTATTCGCCGAGTTTCGAGATCGCTGTTACATTCTTACATCATCGTTGCGAAGTGAAACACAATTGTTTTTGAGTTATAGAATGCACTAATCATGAAAAATATAATTATTACGAACGAAAATACATGAAAGTAATGATTATAAAGATGATGATCGTTCTATATTACGATGAAAATTTGTATTAATAAATTAAAACTAGATAAATAAAATCAATCTTGTACAGTGATTATTTATAACAATATATACATGTAAATGGAAGTATTAATTCAAAATGCATGTATAATTAATTATCCTATTTATTATTTAATTTATTATTTCACGTATAAATTAATGAAAAGATATATGGAGAAAACATATCGAAGCATATCTTACTGAAATGAAAAATCGTTCAAAAACCTCCGATAATGTCTCCAGAAAATGCGAACTTGCTATCGTTGTTATTGCATTCTTTTTCTCCTGAGAAACCCGTGTCTCTCGTTCGTTACTTTCGATATATATTGCGACTACGTAACGTAAAGAGCCACAAAATGCAGACAATGCGCCACGTCGCCCGGAAACGTTCGCGTCGAAAAATGAGCCTCGTAACCGTCGGGACATACGTAGGATACGTAGGATAGGAAAGAAGGAAGGTGCAGGTACACACAGACCGAGCTTGGGGAACCACATGCGCGTACCGGCAGCCTGGGAATGAATTCGCGTCATAAAACCGATGTGCTTCCACCGCGAGAAAAGACGACAGCAGAGCCAACTTTCAGAAACCGCCCTTAGCACCGCCAAATGCACTCGCGTTCGTCGCGTGCACCACAATTCCCCCACGTGTCAGAAATTAAAGAGTCGACGTGAAAGAGGACTGCACGTAAACGCGAAGAGAGACAGGAACTTCTCAGAAAAAAGCCGCTTCTTTAGATAATATTTTATTCATTCGAAAATGTTTGGGAAAAACGCCATTTACGTGTTTGTTTCACAAATACGACTTCTACAATTTTTAATATAAATTGTTGACTTTGGTACATAAAATATTTTTCGAAGAAAATGTGCTTTTGGAAATAACGAGTAAATACGATGTAGTAACTTCTTTTTTATTATAAATATAATAAGAATATACTTCAGAACTACTAATTTTTTTAACAAAGTGCAGTCTTTGTAAATATGAGTTTCTTGATATCATGTATTTATTTTTTTTTATTGATGCTACATGAGCTACATGAGCTACATGAGCAGCGGCGCATATATAATCCGTCATTTCGCAATGCTTTTTCCATATTTTAACGAATAACGCAAGCAGTTATATGTTCTGTTTTTACACAATCGATTACGGTCGTGTTTTTCCACTGAAGCGGAAAGTACACGGCAATATGCAAAAATATTAAAATATTTTAATCACAATAATTGAATAACTAATTAATACGTCATACATGTTTTAAAACTATATCTAAATATCCAATAATTTACTTTGAAATATGTGTTTTGTCCTTGTTTTTACTACATAAATAGAATGTGGTTCGTCCTCTTTGTCAAAGTATTCATCGATAAAACCGATGAAGAATCAGTGTATATTGCGAGCAGAACCAACATACGATTCCCTGAGAACTGGGCATAACTCGTGGAAAAATCCTGTTGTCGTTCACCAAGTTTGCCGGAATCAAAATATCGAGGTCGATACTTGAAAAAACGAACGATTAAAACCCTCGAATCGCGAGCGCGTCGATGTTTTCAACAAAAATATGGAAAATGGACGTAACGTCAACTAGGGTTTTTTTTTTCACAAAAATGCAATCGCTGTCAAATTGTAAAAGATTATGGCGACCATTCACGGTGGTGGACGATTATTTTTATTATCCACTATACAAATTTGCATGCAATGAAGGATCGAGTAACGCGGCCGCGCTGTTCGCTAATGGAAGTTACGCTCGAAAATTTACTCTCTTTTATACAACCGTGGAACCGCGTCATGGCGATTTTATTCGGGCTACAGGTATACGGCGAAAGACATTTTTTGAAATAGGGAAAGAAGCCAGTCAATTCCGATAAATTTAAAAGGTCGTGGAAAATGAATAATTAAGATTACTAATGAGGTCTCGCGATATAAAAGTATATACGTATAGCGAGGAGAAATGCGCTGGAATATCACTCTCATAAATTTCGCGTAGTCTAAAAGTAAAAAAATGCAAAGTCGGTTACATCGAAAGCATCGACGGTTGCGGGGGGTAGGAGCCACCGGGTCTGCATTTTATTATTTCAGAGATTTTTCCGCGGAGAGACGCGGAGACTGACGATGCCGCGCCGCGTGCATTCGTGCATTCCGTCGGTTTGCGCGCGGTCGGATCGATGATAGATCGACGGAGGGTGGAGAGAACGACCGCCGCCGCGCCGTGGCGGATCGATCCACATCCAATCGCTGCCTGCCGTTTCCGATATATACGGAGACGTATATCCGCGAAAGGGTGCGCTCTGGCTGCCGCGATCCCGCGGCGGATCTTTCTCATCGCGTTTCTTTCCACGATATGCTTCGCGAAGAGACACATCGTCCCCTAGCCCTCTCCCCCCGCTTCCTGTATCGCTGTCTCCTTAAATTTTCCACAGCGGAATGAAGCGCAATATCTCTCGCGGTATCGCCATGAATATCAACGGCGCGCTCCAATCCTTTCGTTGAGATTTGTGGACGCGCGCCGCTATCGTTTTCAACTCATCCCTTCGGGGGAATTTGTCGCAGCGTCTAATTCGATTGCCAGAAGAAATAATTGGCACTGACGTACATTGATATAAGTATTTATTGTTGCATATCGGTAATAATTAACGATCGCGCAATAATTATGCAACGTAGTAATTTAATATAGAATTAAATATTAAATATACTAATTAAGAATTGAAAATTATATGTACGTGTATACATTACAATGCAATTTAAATTTTGTTTCCTTTTCTCTTTTTAAAATCGCTGTAGAAGAAATAGTTTATGTAAAAATTGCTATTTTGCCCATCAAAAATTGCTTTTCCATTAGTGAATGGCTTTCGGGAAATCGACTATTTCGTCAAATCGTATTTAAAATAATCCACTTTCACTCTCCCCGCGTAATACAATAACGAATGTCGTCTGCCTTCAACGCGCCCTCCCGTCTCGGTTTATCGAAAGGATATTTACGGGCGTGCAGACTTTCTAATCTGCCCGGAAACGAAGGATTTATCGCCCTGTATCCTTGCAACGCGACCGTTTCCCGATGCGCTCCGCGTCCGTCGTTTCTCGCGGGATATATTCTCCTCGCCTTCACCTCGCTTCTCGGCATTCGAGACTATGGTTGCGGCTGGAAGAACGGCCGGAACAAATGCGGCCCTATACCGGAAGGATTGATAGGTAGATCCCGCGTGACGCAGGAATTATTCCGCGGCGGATTATCCGGTAACGAGCTTACGATCCTTCATGCATCCACGTCGCCGCATTACCTCGTCAAAAACCTGCGTCATGCTATCGACGTTTCGTTAATCCCCATCGGCGGTTAACGCTCGAATCAATTAATTTCAATCGAAGCGTCAGCTCCACGAAAGTCCAATTCGTGTTTCCTGACAAGAAATATTGAAGGTTCGATAATATGTTAATCTATTAATATCGCATTCTTCTACGAATACCATAGGTCTTTCAATATTTTATCGAACGTTAATATTTGAAACTGAAATGGGTAATAAGGAAATTGAATTTATACGTCGATCAAATTTTTATTGAATAAAAATATTCGAATTAATCGAGGAACCTAAAATCGGACGGTGGAGCTGGCGATAATGTTTCGACATCTTGCACGCGTGTACGCATGTTCATACATCGTACGATACAGGTGTGTCGACATAGATGCGCTTTATGTGATAAAAGTTATATCAAATATACATATATCGGTGCCAAATCGCTCGGGAAGCACGCAATGAATGGACTCGTATCGCCGCTCTTTTTCATCCGCCAGCGTGTCCCAGTAACCGGATGTTGCAATCACACGGTGTATAATGGCCGCGCTGTTATCCGTCGGCCAGCAGATTGTGTACCGCCGACCGGATCGATTATTGCTGACAGAGCGAATGACCGGCAAACGCCGCGTGTTCCGCGTACTACGGATTACGGTTATCGATTACGGGAATCGAGATGCGCCGCCTGATGCCGATATCGATCGCCGATCGTTCAACCACCGCCGCCGTCGACGGCGCGGCGCGGCGTCCTAACCGCCGGTTAACGGCGTTGTTGCGCGTCGCGAAACAGGCCGGGTTTAATCGCCCGCTCTCGCTAATCGTTTGCATAATGCTGCAACTACTATACGTCACGTGATACTTTTTGCTTCGAGCATCACACGAATACACTACCGTACTGTCGGGGATTGCCCTAGATTGGTGGCAAGTGGACAGATAGCATCACTTCGCGCAATATTTGCGTTAGCGTGTCAGATCGCTGATATTTCATGATCTGTAAACCATCGGGAGTAAAGAGCTTTTTGTAATAACGATGAAAAATACACGAATATAATAATGAAACGTTATTATCCAGTTGAATGGAATCTTGTTCTGAAAGAACTTCAATCCCGAGCCCTATACACGGTTAAATATTAAAGAATGAAATTTAAACCAATACCTTGTTATTTTTAACGATCATGCGTGTGTGTCGAAATTTATTATTTTAACACAAAAGAGTATTATCTTAACTTCATTGGTTTAGTTAAATTAACGATATATTGAATGGGAGTAACGACCTATAGGAATGATTAAAACTGACTCAAATTGAGTATAATTTGACACTATACGCATTTAACAATAACATAGAAGTTAACATTTGAGAGCTTGAAAAATTTTGCAACTCTGCAAACACAGAGGAAAGCGTTCGGGGAAGGTATCGATTCTCGTGGGGAAAACATTTTGCCATAATGTTGTCGGGTGCGAGATTGCAGGACGTAGTATCGAATGCCTCACGTGTAACAGGCAATAAGGTGTCCGAAGTGTTGCGAAGTCCCAGACGACGGTTGATCTATCGAAGAGGATTAGTGGTTCGCGGGGAAGGTTTTAGGTTCTAATTGGCTGACCGGAGACCGAGATCGGGAAACTGAGAAGTATCTGAGAAGCTGATCACGAAGTGACCGAACTTTTTTCTTTTATTCTCGTGTCATCGGTTCTACCGATCGAAAGAGAATTTCCCCTACATGAAGAAACGACTCGTAACTCGTAACATCGCATTAATTCTTTTTACTCTCGTCTTACATCTGCAGTCCACGTGGATGGGCGCTTGTCACAGGCTTGCTCTATTTTGCGTGTAATTCGCAACATTTTTTATTTTATTACACAGACGCTGCATTTCGCGTTTTGTTACGTGAAATGTAAATTAAAGCGAGATACTAATGTTACGTGTCCGCTTTCTTCTCTAATACGCTGTGTGAAATGCTCCAATTTATTCTTGTTGCTGAAATTAAATTTTGGATAACTCTCATCGAGAATTTTTTAAAATTTGAGCGATAGATCGCGAATGGACCGAGCACCTTGCACGAGTCTGCGTTCCTCATCAACTGTACTTTGATTATAATAATCTTGACAAAAGCATAGTGATCGACATTTTTTTGCCAAAGGTGTTAAGCCTATCTTTCTAGTTTTTGTTACATCTTGTTTACGCGAAACAAATTATGATTTCCAGCTGAGCGACGGTACCGTGTCGGAGGCGCCGCGGCGCGTCGCCGTCGAGGGTGGTCCCGGAAGCGGCCGGACCACACTCTGTCTGCGACTACTGCACCAGTGGGCGAGTCAGAGCGACGGACCCGCTCTGGCGTTCATCGTGCCGCTGCGCGAGCTTCGCGGTAGCCCGGTCCTAAATTATCTGGCGCGAGAATTGTTTCCAAGAACGTCCGCGTTGGGCGACGCGGTCGCCCAGGTATGGCGCACCCTTCACCTGATGGAGGACCGCGTGCTCTTCGTCCTGGACGGTTACGACGAGTGCGTGGGCGGCCGGGCGTCGCTCGGCGACGCGGCCGACCTGCTGGAGGGACGACTGTTCCCGGACGCCAGGATACTGGTCACGTGCTCGCCCAGCAACTCAACCACCCTCGCGCCCTTGGTCCAACGCAGAATTCATCTGGCTGGCCTCGAGTGGCCCCATGTCGAGCGACTCTGCGTGGCCTATTTCATTCACAACGACATCGCCGAGAAGGCCTGCGAGTTCCTTGAGGCGCTCAACGTGCAACCGCAATCCGTCAGGCAGCTCGGCCAGCATCCGCTCGGCTGGATCATGCTCTGCTGCTTATACCAGGTGAGATTTTTCATCACAAATATCGATATAAAGAATCTTAACTAAATCAGAACTGTATTTTTACTTCTTAATGAAAAAGTATTAGCAAATTATATAATGCCATAATTATAAAATCAAAAAAATTTGTTAGATTATTACCTATTAGATTATAAAATAAAAATTATGAATTATAATAATATCAAACAATTTTTATTAATTTTATTTGAAGACTTACGTTTACTAGAAATATTATCTCCAACAATAAAATGAATTTATAGCAATTTTTAATTAGCAATTTTACGAACAATTTTATTCAATAATTTTTTTTAGCTTACTGACAAAATTTCTTCTATAATATCTGATAATTAATTGTGATAACAAAATATGATTGCTTTTACATCGCGAATATACGCAACAGTTTTGCTGCGACTGCAAAATTCTTTTTCTCTCCGTGTATTCTGTAGAAATTATTCACTTTTCGATGCAGACAACGTATTAAGATAGAAAGCCCTAGAAAATTATACGGAATACCTTGATCCACGAGCACGATTTTCCTTATCAGGACTCCGGAAGCCTGCCGACCGAGACAAGTGCCCTCGTGCAAGCGGCGGTGAAGTGCATCGTGAAGAGGAGCTTAGATCCGCCGATTCCCTATAACGAGGAGATCCCGGGCCATTGTAGGAAGCGTCTCGAAGACTTCGGCAAGGTGTCCCTGGCCGCCCTAAGGGAGAGCAGATGCTGTTACACGGAGGCCGAGCTGAGGGCACGGGGTGGCGGCATCGAGGTCACTCGACTCGGCTTCCTCACGAGGGGACTGACCTTCGGTCAGAGACGCAAGCCGGACCTTTACACGCCTATCCATGTGGCGGTTGCGGAGTTTCTGGCGGCGTACTATCTCACCTCGGTAGCGCAATACGCCAACATCCTGCGCCGCGAACTGGAGGGCCTACCCTCGGGCATCATCGGCCATTTGGCCGGTTTGCTGGGCCCCAAGACCCACCTGATTCTGAATCAATTGTGCCCGCTGGAAGTGCCGCCCAGAGCCGTGTTCTCGTTGCTGAAGGCGGCCGGCGCGTCCGACGGCAACATCGCGGCGGTCTGCCGACTGGTCGGCGCGGGTCCCGGATTCGGGCCCGCGCCCAACGAACGGCCCCCGGCCCCGTTGGTGCACACGTCCCCTCTGGAGCTGGAGGGATGGGCCAGGATCCTCGAGAGTCCCGCTTGCACGCTCGAGGCGCTCGAAGTCGTATTCCAAGTGGAACGTGGTTCCGATCCGAGATATCTCGACGATTTCTTCGACGCGCTCGCCGGCAACGAGAGCGTCAAACTCGTCAGGATCACGTCTCTGCTGGGGCAGGAGTTCCCCGCGGACGAGGCGCAGCGATTGGCCGGACACCTGAAGAGCGTGCTCGGCAAGAAGAAGCTCAACGACTTCGAGCTTGTCATCACTTGTCTCGAGGAGGCGGCCCATGATAGGTGAGTCGTTTTACAGATATACCCACTCGGCGAAGCGAGCTCCAAATCGTTCTTCAACTTGTCGCGATCTCCCCGAGGATAGCAAGTTACGAACAAGTCGCGAGATTGTAGCTAAGCGCGCTTCAGGAGAATAAACTATGTATAACGCGCCAGACCGGTTTCTATTACATAATTGAGTTACCAAGATTGGTATACGGGCGGGAAGTTTATGTGCAATATTTTTATTTTGATTCTTTTATCTATCCGTTTAATTATTCCCCCCCCCCTCCCCCACTTATCTAATTTTTTATATCTTTTTACTTCCTTTATACTACTAATTTTATTGCCGTTTTATTGCTTCTTTTCACTTATTTTAATTACTAATCTTTTATCTTATCACGATTGAATTTTGACCTAAAATTCCCGCGCTATTGTTCCACGAAACTTCTCAATTAACAATGGACTATAAGGACGATTTTCCGCGTTGAAAAATACCGGACCACTTTACCGGACAACTCATCGCATCGATCCACTTGCGTGACTCAATAGCTCGAAGGATAAAGAGCCTAGGCGAATGTGTCGGCATTATTGCACCTCGAGGACGCTCGATACGGCGCCGTCGATAGCTTCGACGACGACGAAGAATTATTACAGAAAGTCTGCTTGTCCGCTCGGTCGTATATGAGGTTGGCCAGGACAAGCGGCCAATGAGGATATTTGCTCTTTCGCGCCGCGAAAAGAAGCGCAAAAGATGAGAAAACGGACGGAGATCTATATTTAGATTTCTACGTCGAAAGATATAAAGGTAAAGGAAGGAAGGCAAGTAGGATAGCGAAATTAATGAAAAATTTTAATCTTTATGTAAATAAATCTCTCTATCGAGATTTATGTCGTCGGTTGTAAAAAGGGAAGAATCATAGCTTTTTAGAAAATAATAATGAGTCATTTATTTGGAATCAATTAATCGAGATAAAAAATTTTCTTGAGTTTGTAATACGTTACAGTATTATTAACAGTATTTATTTACATTTTTGTCATAATCCATATACATTGTCTCTGTACATAATAATAATTGTAAATATTTTAAAATATTAGCCGTTGCTGCAACATGCTCGTGAACGTAGTATAAATCATCGGGATTTATCGTTAAGCCCGCCGACCACTCCCCAAAATTTCCATTGGGCCCGCGCGATTCACACGGAGACGTCAAAATTGAGAAATTTGTTTTGTCGCGCGACGAAGGGCGACGAAAGGGTCCATCGGGCGGATATTTGTCTTTGCCCGAAGGGAAACGAAGAAATGGCAGACGTGGAAAAAGCGTGTTTACCTTGCGAGAATCGAGCGAATGTACATTCGCAAACTTTGCAGCGCGCCCGGCTCGCTCGCGAACGAGAAAAATTTTGCCGAGGAATATCGTCTCGATCTGGTTTTTATCCCGTGAGAAATTCAACGATGGCTTCGTAATGAGAACTGTAATAATTATGGCCGGGGTGCCGCGAAAAAAAAATTGGTGGAAGCCATTATCGTCGGTCTTCCTTAAATTGAAATAAAAATAATCGTGGCGTCGTCTAATTTCTTCGTGTTATTAAAGGATGATAATTCGTGGTTTTGTAGAATAAAAGATTTACCACCGAATTCGCTCGTGCTCTACAAATGTGCCGAGTGCGCTGCCTACATTACAATAATTAAACTACCAATTTACCGTACATGGGCGAAAGTTCCATGTATTAACTTATTTCGTTTGCATACTCCCGCATTTTTCATGCTGCCGCTGCACCGAGCGTAATAAGACTGTTTTACGCATTTGCGCGCACAATAGATGCACAAGCATGTGATTGCATATACGCAGTACATGCGAGGGTGCTTTTGACGCAATCTTCTCGAGGTTTTTCGTCCATGATGCTTCTCGCGGGGGATTTTAATTTCTTGCTCGCGCTCCCTCGGCTTAACGCGAACTTTTTACCGACTTCCCCCGTTTTATGCGCGCTCTCGGCCGTCATACTCGCCTATTTCAAGCTTTATATTTTTCGATTCCGCCGAGACGCTTTAACTCTCCCTTTCTCCGTGTCCCCGTGGAGACGGAGAAAGTATTTCTACGGGCGGGTTCATGAACCCGATTCACCGATGAACTTACCGTCGCGCCGACCTCGAATTCGAGATTGAGCGGACGCGTGGAATTCGAAATGCCGGTTTGATTTCAGGATATGTTATCGCGAATTAACTTATTATTGCCTTTCTTTCTTTTCAAACTCTCTGTTCTCGATAATTAATTTTATTTTAGATTATTCTTTTAATTTTTTTAAATCCATCTTTACGTATTTTGTAACACACGACTTCGTGCAAAATGTATTTAATTATATTCTAGTGTGTAGTGTCTTACATAAATATTGCCGATTTCGCGAGACGAAGTCCAGTAGAAAAGATCTGTCAACGATTTCAATTTTGCAAACGAAACGCGAAACTGTCTTGCCTTCGTAACGTTTAAGAATTCAATCTCATTCAACCTTGGAGGTCAAGAGGCACCTCTTTACCCTTATCGGGAAATTTTTCTTTCAGACAATATATCGCTTTTCTCGAATTATATATTCCGGACGTGATACGAATTCTCTGTTTTTTTGGCGGGGTAGGGGCAAAGGAGGCTATTACGAATACGAACGGCACGTAAGAACGAGAGTGCACTCTCTGCAAAGAGTTGCGGGCAGCTGCAAATTCTCGAAAGAAAATTCAGTGGAAAAAGAGACAAAGGGAGAGAGGGAGAGAAAGTCACGAAGGAAAATTAAAGAAAACGACGCGCCGCGAGCTTTAACTTGCGACCGGACTCGCCATCTCTCTCTCTTTTTTACCGCTTCGCGCTCTTTTATTGAATCTCACGGCTTCAATCTCTTTGGTTTTATCCCGTTGGCTCCGAGCTTTTCTCTCCGGAGACTTTCTCCCCGCCGTTATATATATATATATATATATATCACGATTTTATTCCTCACTCGACACGTTCTCTCGTACATGCAATATTCGATTCTCTCGTCCAAAAATGCAAATATATTTCTAACTGCTGGACCAAACGAGATTTGCCGAACCGAAATGCTTTTAATGCTTAAATCCAAACCGTTTGCAAACGACGTAGATCTGATTCTCGTCTTACGAATTTAGCGAGAGAGAGAGAGAGAGAGAGAGAGAGAGAGAGAGAGAGAGAGAGAGAGAGAGAGAGAGAGAGAGAGAGAGAGAGAGAGAGAGAGAGCCATATCTTTCCAAATACTCGCAACATGAAAAGTATTTTCCGAAAGATCTTTCTTCTCCGCATTGTATTCCGGTAAATGCGATTACGCTCGCAAGCCGAGCTTTCGTTCGCTCCTGCTTTTCGTCGTCTCGGTTTTCCATCCCAACGCGAATATATACCGCCCTTCTTGAAGTCTCTTCAAGCTCCACGAGAGCGGTATCTTTTCCGCGATGCAACTGCGAGGCAGAGGAATAAAAGGGGACGAACACCTACCATTTGCCTCGGAGAACCTCGCTCTCGACGATGCGGCCGCCAGCTCATTGTTTCGTGTCGAAACGTTCTCCTTGTTTCAACCGCCACCTCTACATCACCGAACCCTTTACCCTTCCATTCTATCCATTCGCCTTTCCGTAACGTAGATCGTTCACTTTTGTTCTCGCGAGGTGCGAGGTGTTCTCGCGAGAATCGATATTACTGGTCTATCTTTTCTATTCGGACGACGGAAATCGATCAGACCATCTGCATCGCCTCGAATATTCCACAGGAGAGCTCATTCTTTCTTATATACTATACTGAAGCTATCGCGTGTTGCAAGATAGAACTCACAATCGAGCATGATGCGGTCTTATCAATATCTCAATATCATCATATCTATCTTACTTTATTTTATAATAGAAATAGCAAAAGTACATCTGACAAACAATAAAGCGATAATGTAATTTGTTCTCTCTTTTTTTCAAGATAATTATTTGTAAAATAGTTTATATTATATAATCTTGCCTGCAGTTATTTTTTCTCTTTTTGTATCTTTGTTGAAAAATTATTAAATTAAAGGATCCTACTTGTTTAGGCAACCAAATATTGTCGAGAGATGGACAGTACGAGTGAAATTTCTGAAATTCGCGATATTTTATCGCGTGTTTGAAGCTAGTTACCATACAAAGTGGCCAAGTTGCACCGTGAAAGTTTTCCTCCTTTTTTCCCCCCTCCCTTTTCGCGTGAAATGCGGCGGATTATCACATTTGCTGTGATGCGCCTTCTAAATACGAATTCTTCCCGCGTACTTGCCGACGATGTCGGAAGGCAGAACGAATACTCGATTAATATTACGATCCACGCGTTACGAGAATGCTGCCTGCCGTTTTCCGTAACTGCACTTATTGTTAGCCGTTGCTTTCGCGCTTTTCGCGAATGCGCTGCTTCCGCGCGCTTCGGCCGCAATTCTCTCACGTCTCGAATGCGGAACGGCCAATTCCGCGCGAAGAAAGCTTCAGTCGCAGTAATGTAATTCCCTATAAAAGAGAGGCAAAAATCGAGGGAAAAGGAACCAGCGAAGAAAGATAACGGGAAAGAACAGATAAATATTAAAAAATATTCACGGAGAAAAGCTAATAAAACGAATAATAAAACAATCAAGAGAAAGAAGTAAAACGTATGGAAAAAAGAAAAAAACGAAAAAATGCAGAGGAAAATGGAAAGAATATCTTTGTTAAAAATCTTGTGTTATTTATTGATTAATTGTAGCAATTAAATATTAAATATAGCAATTATCTACACTTGTTTTTATCTACATTTATATACATGTATAGCATTTGTGCATTACTGCAATTTTTATTACTGTTATTAATTTAGATAATTACTATTACTAATTCCTGTTAATATTAGACAGCGCAAAGACGTGGAAAGCATAATAACACGTTATCTAAGTGATAAGGTAATGAAGGAGCCCTCCTCATCTCCCTCCGTTACAGTACTTCGCGGAAGAGAGGGAAGTTCTAAGCGCTAGTTAGAACTTACGCTACTGACTTGGGCCAATTTTCGAGTACCGGGAGTAATCGGGATGTGCAACGCGAGCATCTTCTCCCGCTCTCTCGTTGTCGGCGTACCATGCGCGAGAAAATCCAGGCTTTCGCTTACCCGTTTTCCCAGAGGAGGAGCGTTGGGACTTTGCATAATGCGCATCTACACGCGCGCGCGCGTGCGCCAGATGCGCCAGAGGGATAACCGCCGCGCGAATAGACAGCGTGAAATGTACATTACATATGCATAAATATATTCGCCGACGAGTCCGCCGAACTTCCGCGCCGCTAGCTCGCCACACCGACCGAATTTACATCGGCTGCATCCGCCGGGCGCGGCGCAGCATCCGTTCGAGCCGCGCGTCTTGCGAGCTTTCCGAAAGTGCATCCCTCTTCCTCTCTCTCTCTTTCTCTCTCTCCCGCCCTTCATCCCTCGCATCATCACGCGCGTCAGATCCGCTGCAGTTTTTTCCGGACTATACCGGAATATAAAAGGCGCGAACGTAACGCCGATGGAAATTCCCTTCGCTCGCGTTTCATTTAACATATAATTCAAACTCGAATGTACATAACAGCTACAATATTAACCGCACTTCCCGAGTAAACCGATACCACATGCATAATCCGTATGCGAAGTTTGTTCCAAAAACGTTTGTAGTTTGTGACGGACAAATTATATAATCCGCCATATGTCTGCGCGGGTGTTTATATGTTCAACAACAAAATTATCAATTCGCCGAGCCTCATCACGAAAAGTGTAATTTACATGTATATCTCTGATTTCAGAAAATATGTAATTAATGACAAAATTATTAATTTGCCTGACAAAAAGTAATTTTCTCAACATTAGTTTTTCACATATATATTTCTGACTTCAAAGATAAATGTCTCTATGTTTTATTTTATTTCAATTGTAATTTTTGTGTATATTTGGCTCTTTCTTATTTTATTTATTTATTCGCGCTCGTTGAGAATTATTTGACGTTCTCGCAATTCGATGATAAAACGCGAGAACGTGTCTAAGTGACCCATTAACGCCGTCATTAACGCGATTGATTTCAGATTGGAGTGCGTGGTGAACGCTCTTTGTCGCGGCTTGAGTCACGCCTCCGGCAGTCTGTCGCGTCTGGTGCTCGACATGAATCTGTCCGGCGAGCAAGTGTCCCGGGTCTGCGAGGCACTTCGCGACTGCATTCAAGTGCAGGCATTGCACTTGCCCCATTTAGGCTGCGGATGCGAGGGCCTGGCATCGGTCGCCGAGCTGCTGAAGGAACGGCCGCTGCTGGCGCTCAACCTGGCCGGCAGCTGGGGCGCCAAGAACGAGGATCCGTCCAGCTCTGGCATCAGTATGGGTAAAACCTTGCCATTATTGCCCTCGATTCGTTGGCGCGATTCCGCGGATGCTTACTTTCCGAAAATTAAATATCGAAGTTAGATTCGTGATTATTTTCGAATAAATGAATACAAGACACCCCCGATATTTGAAAAATTACGAATTATTTGTATTAAGATAATGAAGAATTATTTTTATCGAGACAATATTAATTGCTTTTTATCTTTTATCTTTATCTTGAAATTTCTGCCCAAAAAAAGTGAAATGAAGAATTGTTTAAAGAATTTATTTGCCAGTTGTATTGTTTTATTGTTCTTAATGGATAATGATTATATAGCTATAGGCATTCTTTACCCATGTTATTTCTGCTTTGCAGTGATTTGATTCCAAAAATCGTAAAAATAAAAAAATGTTGAAATAAAAGCTGCGAGTAGAGAGCCATTTTAGTGTGGCCATCTTTTTAATTAAAAAATTTAGCTCTCTGGACACGATTTACATTACATACGTATATATGTATATCGAAAGCATGATGCATGCATATTTCGTGGTGAATCGCGTCGACAAAATTGCGAGCTTTGCCGACTGATGCGAAGCGTGAACACATGGTACATACCTATCGTTATTTGACGTCCACGAATTTTCCACAATATCAACCGCATTTTATATTTTATCGGCTTAGGCAAATATTTTCTTTGCAATTGAATCATTCCTCTTATAGAGTAAAACATTTTTTTCTTGCTGCATCGAAATTATTGGGCGCCCTTTCTTAAACATCTATTTACAATTAGAAAAGGCGAAAGAGTCATTCTAGATGCATGCCACAATTTCTTTCCATAAATTAATATAATATGCATGTGAAACGCATGAGTAAAATTTAAAAATTTTTATTCAGGACGAAATTTTTTTGCGTTTATTATTTAATATAAGTAAGGGGAATTTTTTTTATAAAACTAACAATATTTTCTCTATATCTTCGAATGTTCTCCAAGTACGAGCGAGTTCTTTTCAAAAAGTATTAATAGGAAATTAGCGAATTCTCCGTAGATATATAGGATAGTAATTTCGCGGTTCTGTCAGGGTTACGTCCCATAATGGTTGAATCGTTGTCAACGAATCCGACCGCGGCAACAGAGGAGCGACAACGGTGACACGTCGCCGAGAAAACTACGTCGACACAGTCACATCGGTCCGACAAAAGTAACATTGTCGCGTATGTACGCTCGCCATTAACCCGACTCCGGAATTAGAAACTTGCGGAACGGAAGCACGCGAATCGCGCCGACAAATCCGTGTGACCGAAAGTTGCGGCGATGTTAAAACGAACTTTGGCCCTTCCGAAACTTCAAGTCGCGCCATTTGCCCACGGATACACGGACTGGGACTGGAATGCGATTTATTCGTCATAAAGGCCCGCGGTATTTGCAAGAATCGAAACGACAATTGACAGTCAATGATGATCAGGCAGGAACGAAATTAACAAATTGAAACAGAAAATTAACGTTATATTATAGAAATATATGACGATGATTTTTAGATTTATTCGAATAATAAAATTTAGCTTAACGTGCTTAAAAAAGTATTTGCGTGAATTAATTTATAATTATTATATTATATGAAATTTTTATATAGAATATGTGATTTTTAATAAATAGAGTAAAATGAATTTGCCACAGAAAAATCGGGCGATTTATCTTTCTTTTTTCGATATATTAAAATCAATGAAATCAAGTAAAATTTTATTACCATTTAAACTAAATAATTTTTAGAAAATGGAAACGATAATAATGGATTATATAATTCTTATTTTCCGATCACAGAACAAAGATAAGCTTTATTCAAACTTAAAGCATATATTTAATATTACAATTTATCAATCCTTTAAAATGGAATAATACATCAGTTATTCAAGTTTTCATTAAAAAGATTAAATAATTTGCATGATAAATTTGCTGCAATAATTAACTTGTCAATATTATAAGCTATGAAAATCAATAACCGATGACAGATTGGTACACATATAAGCGTAATTATCGGCTTAAACACGCGAACTTTATGCGATACCGTTGGCTCGTTTGATGGCTCGTAATTCGAAAACTATAATCTCAACATTAAAATTTAATTGATCTCCAGAATAGTAAAATATTAATGAACGTGAGATAGCCCGCGTATATAAATATATCCATACGCGGTCGCGCATGCAGATAAAAGATTTTCTCTCTCCCGGTGGTTTATTATTTCACAGCTTCGAAAGAGGAGCAATTACAAGTACGGTGGATACTTCGGGGGAAGCCAATCCGTTTACAAGACCGAGCAAGAATCGCTCGGCCCCAACGAAGTAAGAGCAGCTCGTTGCATCCTGTCTTCCCGCGAAATTGACAATCGATCGGACTTACGAGTGTCTCGCTATAGGCAGCTCGCGACTTTTGCACCGTGCTATAAGATTGCTCACAGATTCCCGAAGGAATCGCTTTTCACCGTGCTAGCCCACTCGATCATCTTTTTCTTAGCTGAAAGACTCTCGTGAAATAATAAATAGAAAGTTTCTCGTATAATCGGAGATTACATCTCGCGGTAAATGAATTAAAAAAACGAGTTGATTTTTTATTATTCCTTTAGGTGCTATACATTCCTTATTTTTATTATTCCCTTAGGTGCTATGTTCTCATATAAATATATAGCGAAAAAAGTTAGTTTGATTAAAAAAGGTCGAGGTTCGCGTTTTATTAAACAAACGCCCGGTTAAATTAATAATGCGATATTTGGTAAATAATTCTGTTAAAATACTAAGGTGTCGAATTGCATATATTTCGTTAACTTTGTTTACATTTGTTTGAACTCGTTTGCGGTCCAATTATTCGTTTTAATTTCTCTCCGAAATTAAAAGAAAATCGATTTACAGGGCAATTTAATGGCGTTTTTATCTGGGCGGTTTTTGGTAGTTCAATTGCGATCTTATCTGCCTTAGGCGGAATAATACGCCGTTTAAAATCACAACCGCGCAGCAGTGTTAATCCCGAAGTTTTTTTAATGGCCCCACGTTTCGGTCGCGCAAATGGCTCCAAACGAAACTAAGCGCCATTACAACTTTCGAGCTGTGTGTAAGGTCTGCGTAATTAACGATTATTATGTTAGCTCGGAATTGGGAGTGCGCGCGAGTTTGCTTATCAACTCCGTTAAAACACATGGACCGCGGCTCAATATATGCGTATTCATTAAGGTTGCGGGTGAATTATATATATACTTTATGTTTACTGACTTTATAATTACTTTATAATTATCATAAACGCGCTCAAAATATTGGGGATTAATTATTCAAGTTCTTTCTCGGTCCTTTCGCTACGAAAGCTCGATATTGGTAGTAGCAGTTTTACAAAAGTACGCGGTGAAAAAGTTTATCCTATTTCACTAGAAAGTAGCATTGAACTATTAGGATAGATATCGCTTAAAAGTTGTAAAGTTTTTTTTTTTTTTAGTAAAAATCACAAAAATCCTCTTTAATTTCTTCGAAATCTGAAAGGGAATTATGGTATAATCAAATAATCTCTCGAATTTCTCATTTAAGTTTAGGATTCCTGAAATATCTGCGGCTCGCTCGTTCTCAAAAGAGAGAGTAACGTTACGCCCGAAGGATCACGTTAGTCAGGCATCCCTTTCTAATCTGCCTTCCCTCCTCCGCTCTCTCATCTTAGTCGCGAAATCGCTTTGCATCGTCGTTCGCTGCAATGCGCGTTTTCCCCGATCGTCGAGGTCGGTTTCTCGCCGGCCAGCGGCATCCAATCACGCTAAAACGCCTCGGATAACATTGAATCGTTTCGGGGGCCATTGTTGTAAGCAATACGCGTAACAGCAGTATCGTAAATTCACCGGATTGCTTTAAACAAACTATTGGTCGCACCGCGTAAAAAATTGAAATCGCGATTACGAGAACTATGGAGTGGAAAAATTGTAAGGGATTGTACGTAAAAATCGAAGGGTTTAATATAAAAAGAGTATTTGATAGCAGCACTTTTGAAAAAGTATATCTCCCAAACTGTGTAAAATATATAATAAAAGAAATATTAAATTTTAATCTGAAACAAATGACTTCTTAGAAGAATAGAATGGTAGGATAAAAATCTAGGATTATACATAATTAATATCTACAATAAGAATATAGAATAATAGCTGTTGAATAATCGATGGAAATCAATTCATGGAATGAGACTGCTAATTTATGAACGTCTAAGGCGAATAAAATAAATCTATAAGATAATTTTAAAATCCTTTTACATTAATAAATTATAGGAATGACATTTAACGCTTTATACGATTTTTACAATCTCCTTTGCTGCTCCCTATTTGTTACCAATTTCTCGTTATATATAGTCAGGATTCCGAGTTTAACATAAGAAAAATATCGAGTTTTTCAAAACAGTAATAAAGCAACTATAATTATTTCTCTCTTATATTATCAAAAAAGCGTTTGCGCCGTTAGGGAATATGAATGTAAATTGGACGTCGAGGGGAAGCATAAGCTATCGGCATCGCGAAATTGCTTTTCCCATCGAAAGGATTGGACGTCACCTCCTTGTTACCGATCGCCCTAACTAGGTCGCCGCCACCAATCGGACTCTATTATAATTAGTTTGGCACGACACGAGCGGATGAACGCGATGCAAGTCGCGCTGATCGATCGAAGGGCAAAAACTTTCCCCGCCTCTGTACCGTGATCAAGTAAGTTTAGTACAACGTAGCGAGAAATATCTACCTCTTTTCGCATAAAGGAGACAATAATTAATATCGAATTATGCATTCTCGCGAGTCTCTCGGATAGGGAGAATAAATGGGTTTACATTAAACTTTCTTTCCCGTTATCTGGAAACATTGAAAGACAACGAATTTTAATGAACCTAATAAAACTTTCTATCTAGAGATTTCTATCATCTTTCTCTTTTTTTATATGAGAGAGGTAATAATAGAAACCCTCTCCAAACAGTAAATGTACGAATATAGTAGAAATATAATTAATTTTATGAAAAACTCAATTCCATGTTATTGAAGTGCTTTCTACAAATTAATTTATTCGTTAATCAATTAATTCTCCCTCTATCTCTCTTTCTCTCTCTTTCTCCATATCTCTTCGTGAAATTATAAATTCGCTTGCTTAACAGAAAACCGTCTCGAGTCTATTAATATTTAAAAAACTTGATTGTTATCGTTAATTACATATTATACATTAATTACATTAGAATTATTTTGAATTAAATAAACATAAACAACATTTTCAAGTTTATTTAATTAATTTTGATTATAATCTTTGTCTACAGCCTATTCTTGAAAAAAGAGAAGAGGCGCGGAAGGTATTTAAAATGAAAAGAAGCTTAAGCTTCTTCTTTACCTTCTGCATCAAACGCTCAAATAAATTGATATGAAAAGGCTTTATAACGCCGTCGGATAATAAGTCAAGTCGATGTTCAAACGCGCGATATCAAACATTTCTCTTATACCGAAACTTTTTTACAAAGAAGAACGTCTTCTTTTACTTCTGCGCCTTACGCACTATTATTTACCGTCGAGATATTGCATTAAGATATAATAATAACAAACGATATTTCAAAAGCAGTATTATTCAAGTCGACAAACACTACAATCCTTTTAAATAATAAGAGAAAGCACATGAAATATTTATTCGCGCCTAAATAAATACGTAAAGTGTAAATTTTACAAATTATAAATGTATAAGATAAAATTACATACATTCACGGCGTAATGCCGTAATATTTCACGGTACTTTAACACAAAACATATTTTGACGTCATAATACGTATCAACCTAATTAACGTCGTCATAATCACTTCATGTGTGTCATCGATGATTTATTAATGAAATCGCGAGTTCGCTAACCTCGGACTTAATCATCGTCCGAATGATCGCGTGACGTAACGCGATTTTACGTTCCAGTTACGACATAACTTCCTATTACGCAAAACTTCGACAGTGTCCCGGCGGTGTCCATCAATTTAATACTCGACAACGCCGACGACGACGAGGAAGAACGACACATTTGCATCGCGCGTGTCTAAGCACATGCTCGAGAAAGTGTATGGAAGTTCGTGTGAAGTTCGCGAACAAAAGTTAACACTTATTATAACAGCTCAACTTGGAAATTCTCCGGAAACTATGCACGCGATAGAGAGAGAAGAGAAGAGAAGAGATACTGTCTACCCGTCGCGAGCGAGGACTTAAATCCTCGTTGCTGGCTGGTGGACACGACTTTCTCGTCACCGATTAGACGGAATATAATTAATTCAGAAGAGGTGGGCCAAGCACACGTTTTGTACGGATAAAGAGACGAACAGAAAACTTTGAATGAGACGATATACGGCGCATTGAAATCCAATCGACTAAATCGTCTCTCTGCTGTTGTTTATTGTCGTCGGGTCGAATTTGCGAAAAGTGTTTGCCACGAGGATTGAAGTTACAGTAATTTTCTTTCGCTGCGGTGTATTGTTGCTTGAAATTAATAAATGATGAAAAGAAATTAGGAGAATATTTTTGTCGAGTGTCTGCCGCATATTTATGTTTTTGCTGAGACGTAGAAGCTTCAAAAAAGCAAAAGTTTAAGCATCCAAGGGCCTGAGTTTCTCAAGGATTCAAGTGTCAAGTTTCTAAAGGATTCAAGAATCCAAGGGTCGTTTAGTTCGGAAATTCGACGAACTATAGAGATCGAGTACTTCAGATTAAAAGACAGGATGCTACAGACTCAAAGGTATAAAGATTCTAAAATCGAACGGGGGGGAAAGGATCGATCGGGAGACTTGAGCGACGTGCTAGTTCGATCCGGAATAATATTGCCGTGACGGATGACTCTCGTCGAAATTAAGCAACGCGCCGTGACGAGCGTCTCGAATTAATATCCACCGTGGATCTCGCGTGGCAGTTTCCTCGAATTTTCCCGTACATCTAATTTTCCCCGACCGATATACACGTCCCGGATGAGATCACGTCCAAAAAGGAGTTTAAGTGCTCAAACCCGTACCGTGGAATCCGCATTTGAGCTTGCTCGAACAGTGCACATCTCTCGTTGAACATCCGCAGCAACGTTAAAGTTGCCAGCATCGTAGCTACAGGCAGCTACGGGTGGCAAAATAGAAGAGAAAGAGCACTGGTTTAAGTAGCTCAGGTTTAGACATATCCACTGCATTTGCGGAAAGGAAAAGATTTTATTTTTTCCTTACGCTACTGGAATCTCAAGATTTTTCTAACTAGCAACTTCCTTAAAATTTATGACACCCTTTTTTTCAATCACGCTTTCCATCGCTTTCGCTTTTGTTTTTTGTTTTGCATATTTTGTATAACAGAATATATCACAGTAATTTTAATGACATATATTTTCAATATTTTTTTTTTAGAAATGAGATGTGATTAACAATAGTATAATGTAAAATATATTATTCGAAATTAAAGGGAGGGTGTAACATTTTAATATTTCTGGGATTCTCTACGCCACTGCTACTATACTTGCATTCGACTGCAATTCTAGACGGATGCGATGGCAGAGCGCTCGCGAAATAGCGATAAACAAACCCTAATTTAATTAGTAATTACGAAACGCTCGTTGCAATGCGCCGGACGCGATGGCACAATTATCGTACGTGGCGGTGTACTACCCGCTCGGATAACTCGTCCTACGTGGCTTGCCGTTGATTGATCGCGTTACACAGCGGGCCCGATTACAGAACAACGCGTTACCGCGCGGTTACGAGTTTAACGCTGATAAAATTCGCTCTGTAACCGAAATCCGCGCTCCGATTCGATAAATCGACCGGGAGGCGAGAAGGATCGGTGCCACTTTACGAAACCGGTAAACGGAGAAGCTTATAGGATTTGATACTCGAATTCGCTGCTACCCACTTATTCTTTTACTTTTTCGTCAAATTACTTGCGATAGTATCGTGTCTTTTGGTTCAAAATATTAGAGATTATTTGTTTAAAAATATTATAGATTACGTTTCTTCCTCTTATTATATTATTGCATAGTATACAAAATTTTTGTTTCTTTTACAAAATAATTACATGTATAAAGAATTATAAAACAGAGCAAGATGCCAATAGAGTAAATTTCTAATTACGAACAATTTAATTATTAAATTATTAAAAATAACTACTTATTCAATATTTCATTACTTGGAACATTATTTATCTTCATCTTACATATTATATAAACAAAATTAATATACTTTAGCGAAAAAATGTGAAAATAAAGATACTTATATAAAACTGACTCTTTCCATTTTATATAAGAGAAGACCGAAGGAATCTATAGCGATACTGCGCGCTCACGGAATTACTAAATTTCATCCGTGGCCAAGAAGTGTATTTGCCGCTGTACCATAAAGAAGCTTCTAAACAAATTTATTCGTGACGGCAACCACCGTTTATGTTTCGTATACCGCTCCGGTAAAGGTTACTATCGATAAGACAAGTGGAAATTGTGTGAGGTATCTACTCCATAAAAAGTTACGTATCGTCATCACGGTGCTCGCTCGTACGAAAAGAACAAATCACCCTCCATAAACTCCGTCTTTTGCCTTTTCAATTTCGCGCTGCCCTCCCCGTCTTTCGCCCCCCCCCCCCTCGCATCATAAAGGTTTTTCGCGCGGACTTATTTAACTTTTCCTTCAAACCAATCGCACGAGAAGAACATGGTTCTTCGCGCTGCGCACGACATTGTAATATTTGATTCCGAGTAGAGTATTTCTGCGACGAATATCAAACATTGTGAATATCTTCTTTTACCTTTCGCATCTCTATAGTGATAGAGAGAGAGTTTACATAATATGATTTAATTCCCCCTACATCACATTTATCTCTTTTTTATCTCTCTCTCTCTCTCTCTCTCTCTCTCTTTTCTTCGTTTAACTCGCTTTGACCTAGAATTTTAAGGTCACAAAGTTTCGACGATATCATCCTGACGCAGTAATTTTACGGCAGGTTCAGGTTCAGGTTCCGGCTCCGGTAGCAGTGGCTGCGCCTCCAGTACCCTCGGCACCCTACCGCTGAATCGCTGCTACTCGTCCTTACCCAGGGGCGCGCTAACGGCTTACGGCAGCCTGACACGACCCGCCACTCTACCGCGACTTCCCCTGGGCCTAGGGCTGGGCCCGGCGCCCAATACCGGCAACGGACCTCTGCCCCAGAACGATCGGGATCGAGACAGCACCGGAAGCAGCAAGAGAAACAGCGACAGCGTGCTCTGTCATCGGCTGCCCTTGTTGCATCCTCTGCCCACGTGTGATGTTGCCAGTCATCAGGGCACCGGCTTCCACGAGATATTCAACGCTATTAGGTGAGTCGTTTTAGCGTGCATAATTTTTCCATTTTCTTGTAAATTGTTATACATTGAGGGGAAAGGAAATGACAGAGAAACACTTGGATTAAATTCTTTAAGGATTCTGTTGCTTTAGTTTCAGTAAACTCTCTTTTCTTTCGTCCACGGGACTCTTTTTGTATCTATTTGCTGGCGCTCTTGTATTTTTTTACGTTAGAATGAATTTACAATATTTGTGAGCGATATTATATTTATTAGAATACGGGAACGTGCAATTACGCGCTACTAATCATTCGGGAGGAGGAAAGATTCAATCTGCAGTCACTGCGAAATATTGATGCCGCATAAATCCCGATCGATCTTCGTGTCTATCATGCGCACCAATAGTTCAGCATGAAAATCCAATAATTTCATGTAGAATGACATTAAACGCGGTAACGTTAATAATTATGCGCGACATTTCGTTATCGACTTAATCACATTTCCCATTACCATTATAATTACCATCACAACTGAATGTTTTACGGTCGAGATGGACCGTGAAACGAGTGATGAGTACGGTCGAGTGACGATCAGTCTTGACGCATATAGATATTTTTACGCATAAATGAATACAAACGCCATATACATATTCCTGCAGAGTACGTTCCGATACAATAATCTGACTGAATAAAATATTCAGCAAGATACAGTCACGTGCTGATGCAACATTACGTTTGAAATAATAATTGCGCCTTTTGTATTGCATAAAAAAAAATTGCGTAAAAGTTAATAATTTCAATAAAAATTTAGATAGTTTTCAATGAAATTTTGAGAGAAAATTTTCCGGGAAAGGAGAAAGGAAGACAAACTTTAGAAGGTTTAGGAATGACGTCTCTTTAAAGAAGAAAGATTTTAGGGAGACAAATGATCTCTTTGCCATTCAACTCGCCTCTCTCTTCCCGAGGCTCTCGTACGAAGAAGTGGGCGTATTACATTCGCGACCTTGGAACAAACCCGCGCAAATGATCGAACAACTTGTCCCTCCTGATCACCTCCTCGACGAAGAGGAACTTCTCGGGGACGAGAATATGCGACCTAGAACGATAAGCATCCCCGAACTTCCTCGGGGTCTCTTTCTTCTTGAACGACCGGTAAATGAATAATGGAAATTAAAGGGAACGAGTGGGAATATTTCGTTGGCGAAATTACGCGAACTTTGCGGACGACGGAGGCGAAAACTTCGGTCGGGAGCTGCTGGATCTCCTCCGATTACGTCAACAGACTTCTCTCCGGCGGCAAACTCGTGGAAATCGCGCGCAACTCCTATCGTCATATTCGTCGGCCCGACGACGAAGAAACGGGATGCATTCGTCGGCACCCTGGTCGACCATTAGATATCGTCCCGAGAGTTTTAGTTCTTCCCGGACGAGAGGAGCTCGGAAAGTTCGGCGAGCCGTGCGCTTATCCGGGCGAGAAGCCCGATATTTCGCGTAATTACCGTCGTAGCTTGCCCGAAGCTGTACGAGATACGCACGAATAATTTGCGGAATTATTCGGGAATGAGCCTATATCATCTCTTTTATAAAATTTAAATTGCGTAATATTTTAAAATTTATATTTATTGCCTTATTGCTCCTAAAATATTACTTAACTAACTTGATATTCACTTTTTCATAAACTAGAGAGACGCGCCATTATTTTCCATATAACTGTTAAATGTTGGACATTTTAAGTAAACTTTCGATTCAACTAAATTAATAACTTAGACAATGAGGTTTTTTAAATTACCAAGATATTAACAATAGAGAGAACAAATTATGTCTGTGTATTTTTATCTTAAGTATTTTGTACTGGGATTGCAAGACGATTGCAGCTGGTATCAGATATTAATTTATCCTCCTGCGTTACAGAGATCTTACATCGTTGTACGTCTGTAGACCATTAATAATATTTAAAACAGCCTGCGCGTCCCATGATTTATTGTTCGCGTAATCGCCGGAGTGCCGCGCGATACGATGGTCCAAGCCGGTGGCGGCGGCGGTGGCGGCGTGAGGAAGGAAGTCGATCCATTTCTCGCAGATGCGAACCGACACGGGTGCTCCCAACTGTATTCTAAAGATCTCGGAAAGATTTCTTAAGACCGCGACGGGAATAAAAGTTCCGCCGCCACCTGCCCCCCATCGGCCGTTCGTCTTTTTCACGCCTGCAAATCGGCATGGCATGTCGGATCCGCTCGGTGTACGTGCGTGCTCGATTACGAAGGTGATAAATAACTTGCGCTCCGCCCCTACGTTAATTGCCTATTATCGTTCGATCGCCAAAAGTGTAAGCGCGAGTTCTACCGGGATAATCGTAATTGAGCGATGAACGTGTAGCATCCCAATTTTTCCCGACGATTAATACAAATTGTCAAATCAACCAGAAGAATAGCGACCATTAATTTCGTCGTTGCAGGCTGTCACGATTAGCCCAATGCCACGTTTATCGCGATCGAACTGAAAGTGATATCATCGATCATCGGAACGCGGATGAAAGAATGAAAGAAACGAGATTCAGAAGTTGTTTCTATCATCTTTAACCCATTGAGACCGCATAACGTGTCTGTGATTCGTGATAGGTACTTGTGTCAAATATGAAGACAACGAGACTCGGACTTATCGGATTTTCTGCGATGAGTAGTTTTTAAAAATAATTCAGTTTTTGTGTTCATAAAAAACTCATTATATTCTTTAAGATACATTAATTTGTATATTTATATTTTTAATAAATACTCGGACATTTTTATACTTGATTTTTATCATTTTTATGGATGACAGAAATAAATACTGCTCTCTAACTTCGACGTTCGCGAAATAAATACGATCTCATTAGGCTTATTAATGGTTGATCTTTTTCTATCTAATCGTTGAAAATGTTTATTCGTTTGTTTCTGGCGCGAGCAAATTAACTCGCGCGAAACACGTGATGAATGTGGCATCGATAGGCATCGCGAGGGCAAGCTGTGGGTTAATGGAACCCCGTCTTGCGCATTATTGCAGATTATCGCCGCATAATATCGCGCGAGAAAATTACGTTGTTACCCGTTACGTTCCGCCGCCGCTGAACAGAGCCCGGCGAGCAATTTCGCGAGGATTTGTATTTGTTATCGACGTTAAATACAGAACGGCGAGTTTGGCCCGGCGGTAAAAGCCACCCCGGGATTCTAATTTGCACTTACCCCCTTACGTCATAAATTGAGCGCGCGAACCCGAACGAAACGTCAGCTACGTGACGTCGACGTGTTTTTCGGACGCGCGACGTGTTTCCGCCGAATTCCGGGATACGGTAAATTTCGCGAGACCCACAGCGACTTCGTCGTGATGTGTGTAACAGGTGTAGGCAAGCGCGTATATACATACCGGCGAAGGTGATGTTTTTAATTAAAAACTCGCCTTCGCCGAGTTGGGCGCGAGTCGCGCGCGGATATACCGGCAAATTGGAACCCTCGGCGGAAACATATTCCCGAAATTATTCCGCGGGCTCGAGCGCGCACGACCTTGCGCCTTTCCGCGCGCTTTCCAACGCGTATCCGCGATGCGCGAACGTATTTCCATTAAATTTCTCGTGCCGGCCTTTATCGCGTTGCTGTCGTCGCGTCGTCGACTTTCTTCAACCTGAACTTACGAGCGCGCAGAAAAATAACGTCAAAATTTCAAAAACGCGAGAAACGCGCTCGAGCTGTGTGTCGAGGAAATATCACTTTGACCACCGAACCCTCGGTCGAGTCTTCTAAGACTGTCGGAAAGCGATAAGCGCGTGTCTTGAAAGCTGAAAATACACAGTTGCACAAAGTTGCTTTATTACATCTGACTCCGTCTCTAAACGAGAAACCCGTTTACCAATTAAAATTAAAAAAAAAAAATACTTTATAATTTCAGGGAATTTTTTTCACAGCAAAAATGCGAATATGTGTAAAAAAGTTTTTTCTACATATTTAGTTTCCGTTGAATTTTTCCATTGAGACCATGTTGACGTTTCGCGTTTCGTCAAAATTTTATTATATCAGTTTCATTTGTGTAAGTAATATATATTTTCACCGTATCCGTGTAAATGTTATGCAAACAAGCATTTTTTTCACGGCGTTTTTCCGTCAGTCGACTATTACGTTCTATCGGGGACATGATTCACCCTCTTTTCAGAAGTGTGAGTTGTAAAAAATGAAACGCGTTAAAAAGCGGGCTTGCGTTCTCGCGCGGAAAATCACTGAATTCTGATTAGCTGTTTTTCGTAAGAAAAGTCTATTAGCAACCGTTAACGCTGGTTCACCTAAGCCAGTGAAAAAATAACGCGTCTGCTTCGTCATATTTCGCGGCTAAAGGAGATGGATGTACCGTGTACGGGGGCGTCTGAATGACGTTTATCGGCGTTTCCCTCCGTGGAAAAGAGAGCCGGGACAAAGGGCGACTAATCGATCTCTCTTTCCGCCCGCGTGTTCCGTCATCCTTCATAAACGTGCTGTCCAAGATTTTCCATGAGCGTGAAAATATACACGTCCCGTGCCAGACCGGGCGGTGGGATCGTCCGTCATAATCGATTCCCATCGTCGAGATAACGACGGGCTATTTCGTCCTTCCCCCGAAATTTCGCAAGTCACGCCGAATCGCGGCGATCTCTCATCGAGGCTCTGCACCAGCCGCTGTTAAACGCGCGATCGAGACTTATCGATCATCCCGCCCCGCGAGCTTCCGATATACGGGATATCACAATTCCTCTCTTTCTCTCCCTTCTCGTAGAAATTCTGTTCCGAATCATTCGGAATAACATGTTCGACGTCTGTCGAGCGTTTCATTCGATCGAAGATCGGAAAGATATTTCCGTGAAAAATGGTCTTCCCGAATGTCACGTCGTAATCAACGAATAGATTTGAGTCGGGAAAACATTCTTCGAAATTCGCGAGCTTTATATATTTAAAAATATATATTTAACGAAAAAGAATAGTATAAATAAATTTTTAAAATTTTTCAGAATTAACCGAGTTTCTTATAAATGTAAATTGTAAATATCTACATCTTTGTGAATATATCGCCCTGTATTTCTGCCACAAAAAGACATCATGAAAATAAAATTTCTATATTTGAGCGTAACATACAAGCATGGAATTCGTCAAATAGGGATGATTACGTCTGCCAGTTCAGGGGATGCCTGACGCATAAACGAAGAAACAATACTTCGGGGGTTGATAGCAGCCGACTGCGCTCTCTCGGAACTTTATAGCTACCTCGTCATTCGTGAATTTCGAAATTGCGCTCGTAAATGGACTCGTAAAGGGTTGAATGCTTTTTACTTTTTTACTTCATCGTTAATGCTAGGAAACAAACGATTCGGTATTAATCGTGACAGAATGTATAATTTTACCGAGTGTATCTCGCGTGTAAAGAGATTTTGATATGTAATAAGGAGAAAATAATTGCGAATGGATAAAAAGGTGGTTTTTTTATTCTTATCTTATAGCTATTTTCATATCTATTTAAAAAGCAACAAAATTTCTGGATACAAGAATATAATTGATTAAGAGATCTGGAAAATCCTAAAAATAATGTCATATTTTAATATAGAAAATTGATAAACGTTTCGTATACATGATGCACTTCCGATTAAGAGTTAAAAATTTGTTTGATGTTAAATCGCGAGGCCGTCATTTGCTTTGAAATATCAAAAATGTTCCAAGATCGGGAAAATAAATCGCTCTCAACCAACATAAATCCAACCTTGTCGGATTCGACGATAAGCACGATGGATCAAATTTAAGATAAATTTATCGTTGCTCCAAAAATTCCATAATAAACGATACCGCGATTTTTCTCACCCTTGTTTTTCGCGGATCATCTTCGGCGCGGGATATCACGTCCAAACATCAGCATAGACTCTCCGGTATAAGTACCGGGGTATTCGCGGGGCATTTTCGAGGGTACTCGCGAACGAAGATACATCGCTTCGATGGGGAAACGACGCGACGGGGGGATATTTCGCCGACTCGCCGCCCGGCGAAGTTCATCCGGCTAACGCGAGTTCGCGAATTCTCCGGGCCGGAGAGTCGGCGATTTTTCATCGTTTCAAGTTTCGCCGACGTTTTTCATCGCCCTCGGACGATCTTCTCCCACTACCTACACTTTCGTCGAGCTCTCCCGACGAGCTTCCTAAATCACGCGCGCGCAACACAGCTCGCGATAAGAGACACGGCTCCCGGGATTAGAGAGGCCAGTCAGGCACTCGCGATAAAAAAGTTCTGTCAGAAACTGTATCCATTGTCCATGGCAAGCCCGATGGGGAGTTATCAACATAAATCGGTGAGTTTATTTTAAAGTATAGGAAAGTTTCCTACTGTTCCTTGTTTGTATAAGCGAAGGAAGATTGCGCTCAGCAATGTTAACTTTTATAAAAATGCTACATATAATGCTATATCGTAATGATTGATTGAACGATAATAATTCTGTATAGGAATATTTCGACCAGCACAAATAAAATCTTCTATCTACAGTTTCCATTTCGGTGCGTCTGATAAGAAAATTGTGGAAGCCGCTCACAAAAGAGACGCAGACTTTTATCCGAATCAGTGTCGCGCGGGTGCGCGTCGAGGGAAAATTTCAATTTTCCACTTGGGTTTAAAAAGGCAGTTGGAACACTTTCGCGAGCCGGTCCAGCAAACGTTTTATTAGCGTTCCTTGAGACGACGAAGCGGATTTAGCTCTTACTCGTCCGCCACTTTCTCCGGATAATCCGATAACAGTCGTAAATAAACAGCGGTGAGATCTAAATGGTAACGTTTACATCTTAAAGTGATGTTATCGGATTTTCCAATACCGCAGAGATTATGACGATATTAATAGAGTTTATAGCGGTTTTTTTTACGGAATGTATATTTCGCGGCTTTAAACGAGACAAGACTAAACTAGAACTTCATTTACTTAAATCGAAGCTTACGTTTTAAAAATTAAACTTGTGTTTGTTCGGTTTATTTCGGTAAAATAACGCAAGTGTGCAAATATTTTCCACACATTTAATGTAACAGTATTCATACAGCATGTCATATGATAACATCATATGCTAGTTACATATAATTTAATAGAATTATATCTCCTGTAACGTACATATACGCTTATTATTGATTGTGATGTAATATAACAATTGGAGTAATAACAACTTGGCAAGGGGTTCGGTATATCAGCTACCGAGCACGGATTTCTCATCCGGATAAACGGAGTTCCACTGTACCTAACAAGCTCTGCGAGAGATCGCCGAAGATCCCGGAGGTGGTAACTCTTCGAAAGAGCAGGATGAAGCGAAGTTGAAAGCGGATAGGTATTCCGCGAGACGCACGTCGAGTATATAACGCAGTTAAGCACCCGGTATTTTTCTTTCGCGATGCAACTTTGCGCGCCGCGGAAACTAGCCGATCGTTCTCCGAGAAGGGAATATGAGGTTTATATCGCGCGATTTTCTCTGTAGAATTTATTATATGATATACTAAAAATATTGTTATATATAGCGCGTATTAATCGCGCTTGAAATATGTTTGTTCCAGCAAAATATCTGGTCCACGTCGCGTCTTAATTTTAAATGTATTATTATTAAAACAAGCTGTGAAGTACATAAATATATACCATAAGCGCGCATATTTTTTTATTCCAACGATACAATACGGTAACCGTTCCAAAAGTTCTCGATGGAAACTTTCGCCAAATTGACATATTTATCTTATCAACGTCATGGGGAAAAAAAAGGAGGAGCCTAAGTTATAACGTGGTTTTACGACGTCGAGGTTACAACGTCAAATTCTTGCTCGCTTTTACAACGTCGAGTTCTCGCGCGTCAAATTGTAATGTTATTTCGTCAGGGAATAAATATCTCGCAATTGTTGCGAAATGTTTGTTCTCCGCGTCGGTGAACTCACGCGGCGAACAAAGGGCATCGCTCTTTATAAGAGCGTAAAGTCGAGTGACTTCGAATACGGCGGCAATAAAAGGCGACGCTCGGTAAAGCCGAGGTGGCGAGGTGGAGGTTTAACCCCTGGTAAATATGCGCCGCGTTCTATTTTCCTTTAAATTCCGTGCGGATTTCGCGTCCCGCCGCGCGAAATCCCCCGCGCCGGTAAAACTGTCGAAACTTAAGCGCAATATCACCGCGACCGTTTGACTTACGATTGCGACTCTATTGCGGCAGCCGGGGCTTATCCGGCGCGATTACCGGGTCGCGGTGAAACGCTCCGTTTCCGCGCCCGCGTTGCGGAAAATCTCATCGCGTCGCGCCGCGACACGTCGCGCGATTCCGACACACGATTCGCGGATAAGTCGGAAAGTAAATATAAACGAACGCCGATCGTAATAGATAATTGAATAAATGATGCTCGTTAATAAAACTATCACTTCGCGCATTATTGCGCTACAATGTATGAACTCATTAATTATTAATGTACGCGAAATATTTATCGAGTAATTATATTAATAAAATCAATGCATCCAGCACGCTCAATTTAACCAATAAATTCTACGTACATACACAAATTTTACGCCTTTTAAATGCAATAATGCAAAATTATGTATGTAAAAATATATTATTATGCCACGCATAATAAGCTTCATTATTTGATATGAGTAGGGTCTGTACTTTGATTTGAATATAGATCCGAAATCTTAACTCGCGTATTCAGCGAATTCGAAGAGATGCAGTTTGGTTGGAGAATTTCACTAGCTAGTTTGTGTAGCACGCGTTTCTCTACAGCGATAAGACTGTATCACTAATTTAAAGCAAAAAGAACACGTGTTTTTATTTATTTTTATGAATCGCTTTCCTTCCCGACGCGATGTATTAAAGAACCGATCGCATTTTTCGTAATTAAAGCGACGTGGAAAATTAAACGCGGGCCGACGCAATAATACTCGCAAGCCCCGAGACGTTCTACACCGCGAATGATGGTGAAACACGCCATTTGTTCTTTCGCACTGAAATACCCCGAAGCTCTCACGACGAAGGGTCGAAAAATTGCCGGGCCGATCACGCGCTCTTTTTAACAGATTAACCGTCTGGTTGTTTGCACGGCTCCACCGTTTTCTGATAACCGAGATACGCATCACGCTGCTTTACATTCTCGAGATTCAACACCACGCGTTATTTCTACGTAAAATCACGGAGACTTATTAGGAATTTTTCAAAGTTTTTCAAACAATTTCTATAATATATTAATCTTATTAAAGAACTTATTTCTTTATTAATTTATTTATATTAATAACTATCTCTTTCCCTCTTTCGTCTCAAAAGAAATCAAGAAGCTTACTTTACAATTTAATTATTCAACTCAACACTTAATTAACGCTTATTATTCTTTGCTAACTCCATCTCTAATTCTGAAAAACCTTACTCTGCAAATTAATTATTAACCTGACACTTAACGTTTATTACCCTTTGCTAATCCCGTTTCTAATTCTGAAAAAGCTTACTCTGGAACTAAATTGTTATCTTAACACTTAACATTAATTACTCTTTGCTAATCCCGTTTCTAATCCTGTCTCTAGACGAAGACAAAAAAATAGTTAAACCTCGGTTAATTCTAGCTAATTCTCGTGGCTTTAAAAGGGCACGCAGCTATAAGGCAATCTGAAAAGAACGATCGGTGAATTGTCTTGAGAGAGAAGAGTCTCGAGGATTATTTCCGCGACGGCAAGTAGTTTCAAGTCGAAGCCGCGCAGCGGCCAAGAAATTCCGGTATCCTCGCTCGCGAAATCCGTAGCTTTATTACGCGGGAGCCCCGACGCCGGCGGAATATTCGCCGCGCGCGCGTTCCCCGTTTCTCTCCGCCAGGAGAGAAACGTTTATTTTTGTTAGAAATTCAACACGGGCGCGCGCGTACGTTCTCGCCGCGGAGGGTGCAGTATTTTTGTTCTCTCCCCCCTATATATATACGGGGGAGGAGAGAGAGAAAGAGAGATACTGCATCGAGAGAGCGGTGCGGCGCGGCTCTCGAGCGAATTTACCACGCCCGTGCGATACCGTTAAAGGCAACGCCATTAGACGTACGTACGTACGTATAGCAGCGACGGCAACAGACGTATCGCGAAACGTATGTACGTATCGCGGCGGCAATAGCAGTCGGGCCGTCAGTAAATATGGGCCGAAGTAGATACCATTAAATCCAGACGCGATACTGCGCGCTTGGCCCGGCTGCGGCTGCTGCTGCTACTGTTGCTGCCGTTGGCTCGTACTTCGAATCGTTCGTCTTAAATTGCCCCCATTAAACGCACGTACGCGCACGTAAATCCTCACGGTGTCGGCCGCCGCCGCGATTCGATTATTCGCCCTATAATTCGGCTCGCCGCTCCTGCCTTGTGCGTTACCCTGCTGCCGCCGTGTGTTTGTTCATTATGTTCCGTTGTCGTGACGTTGATCGATATACCGCCGCAAGATTGCACGGAGCGTTTGGGAAAGTGACGTGTGGATACTACCGTGATCACGTAAAGCGTTTCGTTAAATTAATCTTAAATGAAAATTATGGGAGCAAGGTAATTATATCGCAATTTTTTTGTGCGTAAAGTTTATGAGTAATATAACAAAAATGGATACTTTTATAGAGTTATATTGATGGAACGAAACATATACCTCTCTCTCTGATGAAAACGTAAAAGAGCGTGTGAATATAATTCAGAGCAAGCATTTCGATTTTTAAAAAAATTACAAGCCCAGACAATAAGAGAGTTTTTAAAAAATACATTTAAGATTGATATCGTGATGTAATGGTACAGACTGCGTGTGAGCATTTTCCCCTCAATTTCAATAAAGCTGAAATTTAATAAGCAACCTAATTAAGAAACTAATTAGTCTAGCTTAAAATTAAATGGCTCGATAAAATTAATATGAAGATTAATAAATCAAATAAGACTAAACCTCGATTAACCTTAATAAATGGAACTGTTAATCATAATTTCAATTTGACAACATATTTAATTTTGAAAAGTTAGGCTTTCACAATATCTGGGGAAATATAACGACGTGTCGTTACATTTTCTTGAGCCCCTTTAAAAAAGATCAATGTCGATGAAATCTGTTCCAAATTGCCCCGAAAGTTTTGCACGTAAAAAGAAGATACCAAACTTTTTCGTGATTCATTTCGAATCGCATTTCATTCCAAGTTTCGTGTCATTGTTATGAGAATGTTCTTTGTTGTAAGATTGATAGACGATGATGAGAACCGAGACAGAAATTGCCGTTAGATACTTTTACGTCTCTCTTTTACTTAACGGCAAAGTCCTGCCCGCGATCCGATTCGACAGACCTATCATCAATCTTAAATAATTACTGCCTCATCAGCTGATTCGATTAAATCTTTCTCCTCTCTCTCTCTCATCCAATTTGATAAGTTTTCATTTCTATTATCAAAGCAATAAATTATTGTATCAAAATGTACAAGAAAATATTTAATTGAATTATTTAAAAAATTTTTCTTTGTCTCGAAAATTTCTATTCTATCTCGTTCTAAAATTTTATTACACGAAAATGAGGAAACAACGCTGAGTTTGGAAGAAAAATGTTTACAATAATCATACAAAATAATTAAAGATGATTCTAACATATGTAATTCTTTATAATTTATATATGTTATAAATCTTCACTTATATATATTAAATCTTTTATTTATATATATTGAAATTCTCTCATCTTCGATACACTTGTATGCTCTCTAAAGGAGCAGAAAATTTCCCTTGTATTCTCGTCCGCGATACAATCCGACTGATCGATAGCGTTGCGGTTTGTGTTTCAGGGAGCCGAACTGCAAGCTGAGATCTCTGAACGTATCCAAATGTCTTCTCGGCGGCTTGGATGCCGGCTGTTTAGGCGAGACCATAAGGAAGGCCCGCAATTTGGATGCGTTGAGAGCCGCTGGAGCGTCGAGGCCGGCCGATGTGATGCCCCTGGTGCTGGCCCTGACGGAAGCGCCCTGTCTCCAGCTGCTGGATCTGTCTAGTCCCCGACTGGCTCTGGACGATCATCCTTCGAGGCTGTTGTGCCACGCTCTGGCCAGGAACACGACCCTTAAGCTGCTCAGTCTGGAGGGATGGACTTTCCGGATAGAGGTAAGTGAGACATCCCGTTGTTATTCACGTGCGGCTTGTTAGTTACGCTTTAATGTGTTTTATTTGCCATCTTAATGGAAAGGATGTGTAATAATAAGTAAACAAAAAAAGAGTAAAAGAAGAATTTAAACCCTTATAAAGCGGCAAAGGGCTTAAATCTTTCGTTGTTCGAAGCTTTCTTCTTGAATCTTCAAACGGTATAGCTTCGTGAAATCATCGACTCAAGATATATCGATGAAGTTCAAAATATATGATAAAATTTAATAATCATATTCGTCATATTAAAAAAAAAATGTTGATAGAATTTAAAAATTGGACAAGCTCTTTCAAGATTGTTTGTCGTAATGAGCAGGAGAATCCATTCGTTAACAATTAAACTTCCTGCGCTTTACAAAGGGAAATTTCAACGTAAGTTTCGTTATTACATGCCGTGAATAAACGTCACGTACAGAGTAGGCGACGAAACGTCTAGCTCACGTCGCAACGTCATCTATTTTCGTATATTTTCGCGTGCGAGGAAGAGCAGAGCTCGCGAAGGCGAGATAAGGATAAATTAGAAGGAGCGGAAATTATTTGCTCTTCCGTGCGGGCGTGCAATACGGAAAAGTGCCAGACGGTAATGTTCCGCCACACCTCCGCAACCGCAGAAACTCACAATAGCACGACCGAAAATGGAGGAGGAACCGAACGTCCAACTAAAAGTCTCGATAACAATACCTGAAAATTTCCCGTTCGTGCTATTGTGAAGACTCTCGTCCCCATCAGGACCATACGTAATGCAAAAATCGCTAACTGAACATTAATCTTTCCTTAAAAAAATCGACGACACGTGAGATAGAGGAATATTCAAATAAAAATATATTCAAGAATTAGTTAATTCAACTAATGTTTAGTTAAACTGTTAAACCAACTAATGTTTAGTTGAACGTATTGGACTAAATATTTTAGTTGGATGAAACACATTTTGCGTTTTTCAACAAATTTTTTTTTCTCAGTGCAGTCATTTCGCCGCGCGATGCAAAATTGCATTTTAAATTATTTACTTTGCGTCGCATGTCAATATCATTCGGCCCATATCGAGTGTCCTTCGTTCTACTAACAAGTGGTGATACTCTCGAACTATATTACCCGATAATCGTAAACGATGAAAACGATGATGAGGAGATCGCGCGACATTTCGACCCAACTGGTGCATTCGGCGTCGCAATCTTCGCGTTCGATAAACGCCTCTTATTATACGAACTACATACGCTTGCACTCTCGGCCCCATGGTAGTAACGATAATAATTAATGTTTACCGAGACCGAGAGAAGCGACCTGATCCTGGTAAATATTAATAATTATTAAATAACGTTAGATTAACGTGAACGATGTCGTAACAACGTAGCGCTCAACCGTTTCGCCGCAAAATTTCCGCAACCGTGACACGCCCCATGCTCTCACTTGATACGCAATATCCTATAGCCTTCACGTAAATGGGAAATAATCTCAAAGCGTCGCTCTTTGATTTCGATAAGCTTAGCGATCGTAGTAAGACGCGAATTATTTTATGCTAGGATTTTTAGATAAGCTTTCCTTGTTTTTTAAATCTTGTTTTTGTTTATGTGAATTCATTCAATTCTTTTTTTATTATTATTTATTATTTGGCTACTCATACGTTTTGCCTAATAATATTTGACTGGATTAACTGAGTTCCGATCGATAAGACTGACTTAAGGGAAAATTTTTTTATTATTTTTTAAGTAGATTACACATCTGATTTTAATTTTTATGATATCTAAAGATATTTTAAATATATGTAAATTTCTACAAAACATTCTTGTAATAGACGACAAAAATGTGAGAGAATATATATATACATGCAGATAATATAAACTATAATATAATTATAAAAAAAGATCTTTTAAACGTTTTAGCAGCAATCATGTAGTGCTTCATAGTATTTATATTATATATAATTGAACAAATAAATTAAGACTGCCTTTTAATTTACGAATAATATCGACAAAATATATAAGTCATTTAATTTATCGGGCTTTGTTAAAGGCGCTTTTGGTCAGAGGTATGCCTGAACTTTGTAAAAGACGAGTTTATTTCCGTTATATAGTCGCGTCCAAATAACTATCTCGCGTAATCTATAAAGGGATGCAGGAGGAATCGCTCTCATCGGGAAACTGCAATATCGTTTCGATACGAAGTTCTCTAGTTAGATTCACGAGTCAATATTGTTTCCATTTCGTTAAGCTTTGAGACGTCGGCAAAAGTCGGGTTGAAGAGAGAAGCGTAAGAAAGAGAGATAGATGGGTAGATAGGTAGTTAGCTAGACAGATAGAGGGAGAGAGAGAGAGAGAGAGAGAGAGAGAGACAGAGAGGGAGAGAGAGAGAGAGCACGCTTCAGAATTTACAGGGAGAGGTCGGTTCCACGGTATGCGTTTGGAATCTGCAAGACTGCACCCTCGGGGTGTATCCTCGGGCTTTCGAAGAAGTTATCGAACGCTTCGAGAGATCGACGAAAGAAATCAACGAGGGCGGCCTTTGGTCTGCCAACGGTAACTTCGTATTCCCGTAGCAAAAGGGAATCGACTGGAACTCCGCGGTTTTCCATCGAGTGTCCGATCTGTCTGCTCTTTCGAACCCGGAAATTGCCGGGTAAAACATTTCTGTAGCTTTTAACCTGGTAAAACTAACTTTTTTGACCGACACTGTCGCGAGATCAAAGTAGCGTAGCCTGTCATAACCGCGAAATCCGCGAAGAACTTCTCGAGATACGTTTTTGACGTTTCTCGCGTATGTACTGAGAAATTTTTAACTGTGACTTACAAGCTGCATTTTACGATTAACAAATATTAATTTAATATTTTATAACTTTAATACACAATATATATCACTTCTGAAAAAAAAACTATAATATTGAAGTTATGAAATGAGATAAGATAAACGCAAGTTAGAATCCTCCTTCAAGTAAAATTTTTCTCTACATTTTTCCTCTTACATTTTAAATTAAGATTATATTCAAGACTGTAAGATAATTGGCTGAGACAAAGAATAATCGATAAAAATATACTTCCCCTTAATAGTAATCTAATAGAAGAACTTGCTGCCTAAATAATTCAAGGGGAAACATATTTCTTCCGCGCGAAGGATTAAACTTGAAGAACTTACTAACAACATTTATTGCGCGGGACAGCGCATATTTATCGCCATTTATTTACCCGGCGAATATTGTTTACAAGCCGCGAGAGTTCCCGCCGAGCGCCTGGCCGCAATTAAAGACTTTCAAAGTACATGCTAACGAGCGCGGTCGCTTCCGTCCGTCCTGCGGCGTAACAACCTCGTGCGTTTAATCGCTCGACGTTTAATCACATTCATAAACGACGAAATTTTGAAGCGTGCTGCACTCCGTACCCCGTAGAGCGGCTGAGGATCCTGAAAATGCCAGGAGAACCCGTTTTCAATTTTAACTTAAGATATATATTTCGCTGCATACGCCGAACGCGCGATTTATGAAACAAATTCCCGTTACAATCTTCTTTATCGCGGTATTAAATATCGGAAGAGAAAAGGTCGACGACCAATAACGAATAAAGTGTCCAAAGATTGTCTAATAGTCAACTAAGAACAATATATTCTAATTCTCATATTATATTTATATTTATATTGCTGACTAATTGTAAGTACTAATTGAAACGTACAGTGCTTTTTATCTTAATTTGGTAAATTTTGCGTTTTATTTTTAATCGATACCTCATTGTATGCTCGTTATCGACCTTTTCTCTTAAATTTTACATCAAGAGTTCGAGTCTTTCCTACATCGGATGTTAATTATCTTTTATCATGAAGTTCTATTAACATAATGAAATTCCTTAAAATATCACGCAAACGTCAAAAGCATTGAATTTCTCCAAATCTGGACTATAATTTTAATTAGAAGGAAGTAATCAATTTATTAAAGAGATTATTGTCGTGGTTATTTTCCTCTCATTTACGGCGACAATATCACGGCTTTCAAATTTGAATACGAGCCACTTTGCGCCCCATATTATACACGAGATAGCCTTTTTAGTCTGCTATTTCGCCCTTCTGTCCGTCCCTTCACCGGAATTGCTGGCGACGAGCCATTATCTCGTCAAGATACGAGTTTTGCGCGCGACAGAGACGATCTTGCTTGTAAATGGCTTGAAATTAGGGACCAAAGGAACGGAATAAGAACGAAGAAGGACGAAAGAAGAGGGACGCAGCCGCGAATAATCCCAACAGTCGCATACCCTGCGAATGGATAATTAATTATCGGCGATTCCGTTTCGCGCTAAGAGAAGCGTGGAATAAGGGTGGTGGCGGTGGGGGCGCGCGCGCGCGCGCGCGAGGGGTGGCCTGCGGGATGACTCGAGTATTGTTTGGACGCTCACTAATTACGGAACAGTCAGCCCGGGAACTCGACCCGCCGGGCGGAAGCGAGGTGGTACTGGAGATACCTTCAATTTATTTTGTTCTTACGCGGCCCGGACCCCATTGTCTTGGCTCGTTTATTAACGGCGACGCCACCTTCGCGGTCTGTTCGCGAGGCGGTGGATCTTTAAGAGCGTGTTTTTTTTACAGCGGGACACGGAACTTGAAAAGGCATTCGTGCGCCCATTTCTGCAGGACCGTACAGTTTCAGACAGATGTATAGTTTATAAGCCTCATTTCCTCCCTGTGCCTTTCGTGAATTTTAATTTGAATCTTGATGTGACATCCTTTTTATACTATTTCAAGATTTTAAGTTTGATATATTTTATTTATTGATCTGACATCTTAATTTCTGATCTATTACTTTTGGTAACCGAAATGTCCCTTCGGAAATAACTGTACTTTATAATAGCGAGAAAGAACTGTAGCTCATATCGACAGTATTATATGCAGGATTTATTCTGAAGCTCTCCTTCGAGGGGAGACGCGAGATATGGGCACCCCGCGCCTGCTACGCGAAGAGATTATTTAAATCCGAGCGTAAGACGCAATTCTCCCGCGGGATTCTTTCGAGCCTTCCTGGAAATCTTCGTGATAGTTTATTATTCCGTCGATGGGCGTGATTTTTTCCTTTATCCCACAACGATGAGATCATCGAAAATAATCTAATCTTCTATTGACACATGATTTTCGCAAGTTAATCATGGCTTTGCGCCTCTTTGAGACGGACATAGCATGCTTTAGAACTTTTCACTTGTATTTTGATAAAGAATTTTTATGTGTCTACTCTTTTCAATTAAACTTTTAAGGTAATTAATAGTTAGCAAGAGATTCTCTGAACTAGTCGTGTTTGAATCAAATATCAAAGTCGTTCTTTATCGTTTACGAAATTTGGATGAACTTCATCTTTTCGGAATGTTAATTAGAGATTTAATTAAAATGAATATTTAACATTGATACAAAAAATTTAAAATCTCTTTGTTTATCGAGAACATTACATGCGCCGAGATTAAAGTTGCGACGTACAATACTATATGCCAGCTATTCAAATGCAGCGTTGCGTGCAACTTCCCGTCCTAATTTATCGGTCGCATTATTCGTTGCAGCTCGCGTTCGCGACCTAATTATTATTACGCGCGACTGTTTTATGCGCAGCGCGAGATAAAGCCGGATTTTAATAAGCGACGGCTCTTCGCACTTCATAATTACGCCCGGTTCTTACTCCGCCGGATCATCGCCGCCCCCCTCCCACCCCCCTCCCCCCGGGATTAGTTATTCAAGTGCGCGCCATTTCATTTTCTGTCGTAAACGTATTGCTCGCATTGTACATATAGCTCTTCATTAGTTTGCTACTTTGTTCGCGCCGACCCGATTTCTGCCCCCGTTCCTTACCAGATGGAGCGAAAACTTTAACAAGAAAACGTGTCGCGCGCTCTTCTTGCGCATTTTCTTTTTCTCCTCCGCTGCGACTGACCGTTACGTTTAATTTAAAACTTGGAAAAACCGACGGAGCGAAACTTAAAATTACATTGTGATGAAAAGAAGATACGGAATTAATAGCTACGGCAAAAATATCGGGACTTTTACATGCGTAATCTTTTTTTCGCTACACGAAGAGATAATTCAATAACACACGTTGCAACGGAAGATAAAGTCTTACGTTATTAGGCAGTAAAATAAATATCATTAAATTTAGGATTAATATGTACGATCTCTCCATGTTGTGAATAATTCTTGCAATAACATGGCGAGTCACTGCACAATGTACTCCAGCAAAAGAGCTCTGTATCTCTTATATTCTTCAATACGTAGACACATTCTTCTCCCTGTATCTCTTACAGGATGCTTTTAGACTTCTTCAAACTTTAACGCGCGGGTCTTTCCAGTTCTTTTCGAGTTGTTAAGATTTACAACGCTCTCGCGCAACGAGAGCTTAACAAGAAGCTCGACTTCTTATACTCGCTTCATAATAATTCATACAACAGTTTACCGTCTAATGACACGTCGTGATGCGAAATTATCAATGAAAAAGAAGACAAATATTAAAAGAGAGAACGGAGAAAACGAGACGATAAATCCCGAGGAGGAGAAGAAAAGTATAGCGTCGTTGCTTTGCGCAAATGTAAGTCTTACCCGTGGTCGCAGGTCGATCGAACGTAGGTACATATTCTGCTTTGGCGAATGTTCTTATTTTACACGCGCGTAAAAATTGCGAGGCGCGAAAAAACAAGAAGAGGAGAGCAGCTGACGCGTGATTATCGTAAACCGGAATCGATTCGCCTTTATCTAGCTCCGGGTTTTCCATCCGATTTCTAACCGTCCCAGCTTATCTCGCATTTTACACTCTTTTTCTACCTCTCGTCAAATAGGATTTCGCCCTTTTTCCTCGGACTTATTTGCAGGTTTACTCCGGTTTATTCCGGTTTACTCCCTTTTTATTGCTACTCCGAGATCGCGAGATCGCGGATAGAAAACGATCGATGATCGAGTCGATGAGAGAATAGCGCGAAAATAAATATTTGAGCCTTTAATATTCTAAAAATTTAATTCAATAATAATTTACTGTGCATGTATAATAGTATGAGATTTACACGAAGTCTAAAAGAAAGAAAGAAAAATTGTATATGCAAGTACACACTTGTAGTGTCAAATTATACTCAATTTGCATCATTTTTAACAATTCCTGTAGGTCGCCGCTGCTCCAACTCAATATATCGTTAATTTAACTAAAACAGTGTTAATTTAACTAAACCAATGGAGTCAAAATAATACTGTTTTGTGTTGAAATAATGAATTTCGACACATATTGTAGTTAAAAATACTAAAATGTTATTTCACTCGAGGTACTGGTTCCATTCTCTAATATTTAACAGTGTACGCAAATAGTGAAATGCCAGCATGGCTGCCACATTACAAAGCTTAATTGAAAGAAAGATAAAAAAATATGCGTTAAAAATTTGTATCTGATGATATCTAAAATACATAAAAATGTTCAAATATAAATCTATAAGTAAGAACATACATTTAAATATAAAAAATATAAATCGTTACATAATTACGGCGATAATAAGGCACATGCATATTTATATTGAAAGCTCCGGGAAAGTAAAATTTAATTTTGCCAATTTATGCGAACTCATAAAATGAGTTTTTGATGTTGAACCTTTTAATTACCACCAGTTAACTGCTCTTTATTGTTAGCAAATGGTTTTTTAATTTGATTCAATACATTTAACAACTGTACCTTTTTGTGTGCGCTTCAGTTACAATTTTTTTCTCGTTTTCCCCCTCTTCCTCAAAATCTACATTTTCAATAAAATTTCTCTCGACTCGACATTACTTTGTCGTCACGTACATTAATTAACATGTTAATTATTGCATAATTGAATCCTGAAATGCAGGTAATGGAAGGGCTGCTGGAAGCCGAATTAAAGCGCCGCGGCCGTATCGATGAAAAATATAAATTCTCGGCTGAGATAAAAGCGCGGAAGCGACGAGGTCGAAATGGATACGGATGTGAAAACATTCGACGAGATGACATTCGGGCGATATGGTAAAACGTGACGATGAATGGAGTGTCGAAACGGCAAATGGGATTCAGCAATATCGAAACGACGAGCAGCGTATCCATTTCTAAAAACGTCCTCGCTCTCTCGCGTGTAAAACATGTATCTATTATATCTTCTTATTTACTTGACACGCGAGATGGGAGGATATAAGTCGACTTCGGAACCGATACAGTTTTCTCGCAAACCGCAAGCACTGAATCACATTTATGAGAGAAATTGATTTTGAAATATAAAGCACGTTCAAAAACATATCCCTGTTAGTCAAATTTTGTATCGAAAAAAGCGAACAGCGTGAAAGAAAAAATTTTTACAGATATAGACGTATCTAAAAATTTCGAAGTTGCTGCGATCATTAACGTGGCAATACTTTGTCGCGATTTTCCAGAAACATTTCCTCTATGAAAACAGTAGGAAACGGAAGAAAACTACCGACGATGACGCTTTCTTTTATCACCGCGCTATTCAGCGTGCAGCGAAGATCAAATCGCAGAAGGAGAATGCGGCATTAGTGGGTTTTTTGTTGTGAAAAGTCCTCCCTATAGATTACGCATCCGACTGCATACTGCGGCGCGGTATAAGTATAATCGATTTCCGATTTTCTGCGCGACTCTCGTACACCACTTCGACTCCGGACTATTCAATTCACGATACAGGATTACGGGGCTGCGAGATGAACCAGTGCCTTTCAATATCTCCGACACGCTTGCAAAATCGAAAAAATTATAGCATATGCGCGTATATATCGTTATTCATCAATCATATAATATTTTATATAGTACAACAGTGTAATATAACAAACAATCCTTAAAAGGAACATTAAGGAAGCTCCAGCCATGATGTTTGACGCGACGACAAATCGTTGCTTCATGCAGCATTTTATCCTTTGAGCCTCGACGATTATCCACATTTATCGATATCGCCACTGTTTATACTTCGAGGTGAAATAAATCGCACGAGATTACGTAAATCTGACGGGTTGGGTGCTCCTAAGTGATTCTTGTCGTAAAAATGCGGAATAAAAAGGTCATAAAGCGCGACAGTAAATACTATACATCGAATTAAACGTACACTATCATTTTCCCATTATCTGAAACCACTTCGACCGACTTATTTAAATATACTGTTGATCCACTTGGTGCTGTTAATTGCATATGTTGCTAAAAACGTTTGTAAATCGGATTTACATGTATAACATGTTTATAAAATGCGGTAGAAATTAATACAGTGATTAAATATGAAAATTACTTTTTTAATTAACAATTCTTACCTGCATTGCGGTTATAACATATCAGTATGGAAAATGCGTCAGAAAAGAAAGAAAAAGGATTTTGAACCTAAAATATTAATTTATTCCACATGAATATGTATATTATTTATGTTACGGAATGCAATTATAATTTTTCTCGATTTTTTTATTATATCAGCTAGAATATGAAGTTTTTATGGTAACTTTTAGTACAATGATTATAACGCATAATGTAGCTATTATTCGAAATGCACGTGAACAGTTTGACATTTTATTATGCATTACAATGTGCGCGAATATTAGCTAATTTACCGGGGGGGGGAAAACAAAATCGCTACTCCAGCACGTAACACGGATTTCCGTTCGCAAGCACCGCATAAATCCGGTAACGAGCAATGCGATTGGAGGGGTGGGGGGCAGGGCAGTAAACGGCGAATAAAGGCCAGGACGTTCGCATCGACTTATTTAAATCCAATGCCGACCCGAAAGAGAATGGCAAGCACCGGGTCGCCGTTATACGGAGAGCCGCCCCCATCTTCGGTCGCTATAAAATACATTTCTGGGACGAGAGACACGGGCTTTTCCCATTCCTCGGGCTCTCCCGGCGTGTCGTCGGTAATATTGCTTGCAATAAATTACGCGGTCCTCTCTCCCAACATCCCCGGCCTCTCTCCCCCTTCTCTTCCTCCTACTCTCCCGTCTCCTTTCTCCGTCGCGGAATCTGCCGCGTCTCGAATATCCTTCGGGGACGATCCCGGACGGGATCCCGGACTCCCGGACGACATATCGCCGAAAATTTTCACATGAGAATGTCGAGTCAGCTGACATATCTGCCCCCTATCCGCCTTCGGACGTTGAGAAATCGCGCGCGCTGGAATTTTAACTCTTAAATTCGTGCGCACGCTCGCTTCCGAATACCTGAGCCTAATTGCATTTTTGTATACGCCGTCATATTTGCAAGGATCCTCTTTTATATCCATCGTATGAGAAATAGAAGAGAAGGGTAATCTTCTTGCCTTGATATAGTGTTCTTTATATATTCTGACATATGAATATTTTGAGGGAGAAAGGAGACCGGGATTTTAAAGAAGTGCATTGCACTGTTCTTTCATAACCATTCTATATAAATTGTAGATATTTTATCAGACTGTATGTGCCTGTATATCTAACACTCATTCCTGGCTTTCTATCTGAACGTTTACCTCGAAAATATCCAAAGCTTGCTCTCCCATAATAACACTTGGTCCACTTCTGTCCACAGTGATTTTTTTTTTCATTATGCTTTAAGTACTCTCACAACACACTCGATGCTCTTTCCGTGCGAAGTTTACTCCCAGAGGAGATATCGCCTTCTGAAATCACCCCCATAAAGAATGGCTATATCTGGCAACCGGACGTTATCTCGGGATTAAAAGTCTTTGTCTCGAATCACTGACCAGTACACCCAGCACTCTATACTTATAACCGCTCACGTTCCGTTTTAAGCGCTCGTTCGCCCTTAACCGCCACGACCCACCCTTAACGCGCGTAAGCCATTCGGGAGGATGGGAACAGAACGCGCGGCGGCGACGGCGGCGGTCCGAGCGCATAATTCGCGGAATATCGCGGATAAATTGTATAACCGGAAAATCTCCCCGGCTGCTCGCTGATACCGCATAAAGGGACGGATTTAATATAACGGGCAAGGGATGCGATTATAAACAATGCGGCCCGTCGAGGCTTTCAGTGACCATCCCCCCATACCGCTCGCCACTTCTATCGCTATTCTATATATGACACAAACGAGCCTGGCTGGCGATTATCATCCCAAAGAAGCCGTCAGGAACAGAGTTATGAACCGGTCTGATCCTGGGCGAAATCGCCAGACTCTTTGAGGAAACAGAGGATATTGAAAACCAAAATGTCCGAGACCACCCAGCAGTAATGTATTTATTTTATCTTTTTTTTGTATTTCTTAACATTTTCTTATCGATATTATAATTCTATTCTATTGCGCATGTGATTATATTTTAGATACGGCATTTTACGTAATATTGTTACACGAGCGAACTTTCTTTGGTAGCAAAATAAGTATTCCTCGTTTCGGAATCGACGATTTGCTAAATGGTTGGAAAAAAAACCATATTGAACTGTCCGCTCACATTGCCCACCCCCTTCCGAAGCGCTAAGAGACCGAACTCGCGAAATATTACGCGAGGGAACGAGATTTAATACATCGTCGCCGTATATTAAGTCGCGGTGGCGTGGACAATGCCGGGGTCGGCGACCCATGAATGCGAGTATCCTGATAAAATTTAAGCGTTGCACCCGCGCAACGTTCTACGCGAGTCTCTCTTTTCCCCGACGCCTTGCCTCCTTCCACACACACGCATACGCAGTTGACACACGGCGTTTGCGTCTGACGCCGGTCTATAGAAAACGCAAACAAAGAAATTGATTATTTTAGCGCGACACGAAGGAGCACGGGAAATACGCAGCCGACGGAACCTCTTCGCCGTAACTTAGCTTTCGCGATAAATTCGTAGCCGAGGCTTTTCTCATGGAAAATGAAACGCGACGTCTGGCTGTAATTTAACGTAGAAAACTAAAGGTATTTCAGAAGGCAGGCTTGGAGAAGTGCGTAGCGCAAAATCCTCTTCTTTAATTAGCTTCTTGTTTTTAATAAACGTAGGAAATTACTGCAATATTCAAAAATGAAAGTTTTTATTAGAAAGAAATCAGTTCTGATTTGGCGATATGATTATAATAATGTGCTGCGGTTGTATTACTTTGTAATTTGTATATGATATAAAATAGTAAAATAAATACAATAATATTTTAAAAAGCTAGAGTGAAAGATGAAATGTTTATAGATATCTGAAAATAATTTCTTTTAATATTTTCGCGCATATATCATTATTATAGCCTTAAAAGGATGATAATTAAAATAATTGAATGTTAAATGAATGAATAAAAAGACAGCAGCTAAATAATCGAAATTATGCTAAGTATTATTTGACAAAATAATAATCGAGTTTTTTACCGTACGCTGAAATGGAAAAAACAAATATATTCCTCCGTCAGTGACAAATACAAATTTGTTACGCGACGAACGGAGAGGGCTGGGATATTTAACGAATAATACGTCAACGTTACGCGGCTCATTGGAAAAAGAGTCGTGGAATCCCGCGGGATTGTAAAATAATTCATAATTGGAGAAGGGAAAAGAGAGTTATACGACGCCCGCGTGCCACGCTTCGCAATTAGCGGGAATCAATTTGCGTCGGAAACTATTAAACATCGCTTCCTTCCGTCCTAATTTACCGGCATTATATTCGCCACCCTCCCCACTGGCCCCGAAGACACGCCAGGCATTGTGCCGCATAAAATGCCGGCGGCGCGAATAACATAAATTACGGAGTCGACACGTGTCGCCGATAATCAACAAGCCGACAAGTATACACGCGCGGCACATCGTAATTAACGAATGTAATTCTCAGTTTGCAGAAACGATCCGATTTTGCGCGGCCGAATTACGTGAGCGAACGAAACGCCGTTCTCCTCGCTAACCGAGATCAATTCTCTCAATATTTTCAGGCTGCCTTTCGAATATAATGAATATTAAATGTCTTTGATAACGAAGGTTATAAACATCGGAACATTTCATATTTCATAGTAAATTAATTGAAAAATTTTTTATTTCATTACATCAAATCCCTCCTCTCATTTTCAAAATGTTAAATGTTGGTAATATTTCATGAATTTTCTTCATTTATCATTTATACGTGCTTTTAGGAAGCAAAAATGCGCATAATCAAACGCGATTTTATTTTGACATTTTTAATATGCAATGTTATGTGAATTGGAAACTCAATAATTCGACGAATTAAATTAACTCTTCGAGAGAGTTTGGCGAATCGTTTTTGTAAGTTTATACGCGATTATTAATGACACTGCCCAACTTCTCGGTATATTATACGGACGCATCGGATTTGAATAGTTCATTTACGTCGTAAGCCGATCGATGATAAACTCGGTTTTGCCAACAAGCGATGAACTTTATTCGTAATTGGATCGAACGCTGGCGAAGGTTCGTATAGAAGTATAGACTACTAGGTTTTGAGCCCGCGCGTAGCGCTTCGCGCGAGCTCAAAACCTTTTCCTTTTTTTAGTCTAGATCCCTTCTCTAAACCCTCTTTGTTCTTATTTTTTTCTTTGCAGACAATTTTTTTCCACTTTACGTTTTATTTTCCTCTCTTAAATTTATGTATATATAGAGATATATATCTATTTTACCCGCGCATCGCGCGGATGTACTTTCCGCTGACCCGCGCCATTTTTAATTTAGATTTATTTATATTTATTTTTATTTGTATTTTATTATATTTATTTATTATTAATGTTATTACATTTATTTACTATTAATTAAATTTTATTATTTAAAACAAAATGGGCCTCCACCACACATCCTTTTTTTGGATCATCCTTAGCGAGTGGAATATACATATACCTACACACATGCATACAGACATTTTTTAATAAGGTGATTTTTCAACGAAAGATTCGTTTATTTATATCATTACGTTCGACTTGTTATTTATCCGGGGTGGTTTTTCGGTTCGTTCACAACGCCATAGCAAGTGGAATGAAACTTTTGCATTCACGTTTCCATTCGGGAAACGGAAAAGCTTCCAAAGGAGAAAACAGTGAGAGACTTTTCGTATCACGGCGTTGCGAAAAACACTGCAGTTTCACGCTCATTCCACGCTAAATTCCTGTTCTTTTTTTGCTGATACTTGCTGTAATTTGTTTTTTACTTAAAGAGTTTTTATCGTTTGCCGTTACTTTGTTATTCTCGGGTAAGTTAACAAAAACAGTCCTAACCCTAATTGTCAGTTTTTAAAGAATTTATGTAAAAAAATATCTGTTTTATTTTTAAAATTATTTTTATATCATATTTTTTTGGAAAGAAATTATCTTCAGAGCTTAACCGTTTTAAAATATTTTTGGAGAACAAATTTGGATTTTGATTTAAAGACTAATATCGCAACTATATGAATAAAATTAATTAGTGTATTTGAGGGCAAAGTAATATTTTTAAATGTTACAGTTGGATATATGTCAAAAGCGAACAAGTTTTATGACAAAAAGTCTTCTTTATGAAAAATGATGCATAAAATATCTCTCGTACAATGCGAGTTATTTTGCCCATGACACGACATCCTTCTTCTATATATATATATATATATATATATATATATATATATATATATTTTTTTTATGCGTCAAATGAGACAACAAATTCCTTGTGACGTACGTACATTTTATTCATCATTCATCCGGACATTTTCAGGTTACACATTGAACACCATTAATATATTTGAATCCAAACAAAAAGGGTAAAGTATACAAATCCGTTTATAACAATAAATAGGTAATACATATAAATGTTCATATAAATCGTTTATTCCGCCGGGAGGCATATTTTTAAATTTCACGAGCTTTGCATTGGCCATAAATAAATTTTATAACTCCAGTTCAGATTCGAGAATTGAGAGTTTACGGCTGATGGCTAGTAGCTGAAAATTGAGACACAGGAGAGAATTTAAAGTTTAGAGTTGGGAATTGGGGATTGGGAGTTTACGTATACACATGCAAGCTCGCGCAAACGTTATATATTCGATATCGATATTTTGACTCGATTATTAAATCCTGATGATATTATTCCGTGTGTCCCTCTGGTTTTATCATATCGAATCCCGATCCAGATACGTTTCCAACGGCGAACGAGAAACCTCTCGCTGACGAGTCGCGCGCGCGCCCGCCGCGAAATAACGTCAAACACGAGTTCTCGACGATGCAGCTGACGGTTCATGGAGTTTCGTTTCGAACGTTTCTCAAAAAACAGATTCGGGGCACGTATAGACACGCGCGCGTGTCTCATCCGCGTTTGATCTCGACGACGGCACCGAATTCAGCGCGATGTTTATTCATCGCCGTTCTTCCGTATGCCGCGTGGCGAATTCCGCGCTGATGACACCGGGGCCGGGATCGTCTCTCGCGAGCCGAGCCTGGAGAACGCGATCCCCAGGAAGCGACGCTCGTCAACGAGCGCTTCAGCCAGGAAGCGATAAATATCGTCGCTCGTAAATATCACGGTTAGCAAACAATAAATCCCGCGTTACTTCGAAATCTCCATGCATGAGGTGAATCTCGAAGGGCGCTCTGCACTTCGGCTCTCATTTCGCGCATTTGTTTGCATTGTACGTTTAAGGACTGACGTCTGAATATTTTAGAAAATATATAAATCTCTCACAGATTATTTTCAACGATGTGACTGATTGCGTGCGAGCACATATATTTCAACAAATTAAATTTAAAATTTTATTTCTGGTTGAATATTTGAGTACCGTTGTCGAAATATTTATTTAAAACTGAGAACCCTGTCGGAAATTAAATAAATAAATAGATACCTCGATACTCTATCTTGATTCGTAATATGATGTTATTTTTCGATAGACAGGAAAGAAGTTGGAAGATAATCTAATTGGGTCACTGATAACGAGAATCTGTGACCCAAAATGATAAACTTGTATGACTTGTTGTTATAGATCTCTTATCCGGTTTAGAAACTTTATTGAGGAAGACACGATATATATCGCAAAGTATAACATCATCTTGGGGAGACGTACACGTACGCGGAAATTCAGAGTTCCGCGCATATCGCACGATCGAAACTATGGTGGACAAACTATGAAAACATATACAAGGTATTTCCTGGCTCTCGAGATAGCCAAAGTTTCAACGATGTGCCCTGAATTCTGAGTCAAACATTTCAGAGTCACAGAGTATTACGGCGTCATCTAGCATTGCCTTTGCCTTTGTACAGCAATCATAACAAACAGAGTCATTTTAGAAATTATCTTATAAATTATATAATCATAGAAATGTCATGAAACAGATTATAGATATATCACTGTCGTCATGCTACGTGCAATATAATAATGCAATAATCTATCAAAGCGCGGTAAACATCTCGAGAGTCCCTCAGTTTCGGGACCCTCTTTTTTTCCCATTCTCGTTCAGGATACGCCAGTTGGGTCAAGCCAGATAAATGGACTGTCGAGGACATCCTTCCGAGAATGGAATCCACCCTCGATTCTGTTTGCCCAGCGGAACACGGAATAATCGTCGCGCGACCGCGCGGTATACTTGAGCCAAATCGAAAAACGGCGACATTGGTGTTTTTTTATATTAACAAATATATATTTTTAACTTGCGCTTTAATCACGCCCTGCCTCCTCCCCTTCCCCCCAAAAGAAAGAAATCAGCGTGTCAATATTCTATCAATGTTATCAGCCCTAAGTTTTCAGTTGAAGGGATATTTATTTAACTTTTCAGCGCGCTTTTAAATCTTCTTCAATAGAATTAAAAAGTAGTAAATAAAAAGATATGCGGATTTTTTAAATAAAATCGTTGCTAAAAGAATTTTATTAGGAACGCTAGAATTTAAAGGACTTTAAATATTAAAAATTCTTGAGCACATGTCTCGCGAAGCATGTAAATTATTTTTATACAAAACCCATATAGATAGCATTAATTTTATTTTTCAAGTTTGTAATTTGGAATGTAAAGCTTTACATAACAGAATAGAATATATATAATCTCTAACTGACGTTAAGAAATCAGACGAAGCTTTTTTTAATCCTCGAGAAATATTTTTTAATATTTACTATTAAAAAATTTATACACACACATATACATAAATGTTTATTATACAACATTATTATGCGTTATCAATCTCGATTAATATAGAATAATCAGAAAGCAGCATCGCGTATCCGCTTCGAAAAAAATTCGCCGTCAACGTCTCCCGCCTTGAGATTGATTTATGCCGCTCGAGATTCGCATAAATCTCGCATGGAGTTCGAAAGTAAAGCTAACTTATTAATGAACGCGCGCGTCTAACGTACGGCGCGTAAACTAAGCGGGGAGCGGCAGCTTCCGGCTTACACAGTTTTCCATAGAGAACCCGAGAACACGCTCTCTTCGCGCCGCTCCCGTGAGACGCATCCGCTACTCCCTGTGTGTGCAACGACGTTCTCTGCATAATGAAACGGTACCGCTCGTACCCCGTTCTCGATCTCTCCCCCCTCCTTCTTCCCCCCCTCAAGGTCGAACGCTCCTCCGGCTTCTGCATTTTTTATTTAATTTCTTGTGGTGAATATCGAGAGGAAATCCAAATTCAACGATATGTTCAACGCGTCCTTAAAAAATGTATATATATACATACACAAAAGAGAAGAAGACTCGACAGAAAATCTTGGGCGAGCTCATCCTCGAGAGGATTCTCAATTAACGCGCGAGAGAGATGTCTTCGACGGATCAGTCGCACACCTTGTTAACCCCGCCGTCACCGCGTTTCCCCCTCGGCGAATTCACGTATAATCCACGGCCGCGCGGTTTCTCTCCCTCCCGCGTCTTATTGCCGGAATAACGTAATATCGCCTGCCGTGTAGTCTCGGGGCGAGAGATCGTCGAGGCGCGAGCGCGCTAAGACGCCTCTCCATCCGACTTAACGACATTCTCGGTGGCGGATTAGGTCGGGCGAGATGGTAGTCGGGGCGTGTGGAGCCGAGACACGGGCGGCGCTCCGTGTCGAATGGGATGGGATTAGCCGGAGATCCGGCGAACCCTGAAGCGCCGGATGCCATGCCGCTGCCGCGCGCGCTTAGCGCGTAGATCCCGAGCGCGTTCCGCGAGATTTTCACGGGTCCGCGTCGTTTACGCGCGATTTAGGGGAAGCGTTTACCCACTTTGCGCATTTTAGCGTGATAGCTGCAACATCGTCGAATATTGGGATGCAAAGCGCGGTTGAGCGCGCGCGGACCGCAACCAGCAGCGGCCGGATGTCTCAGGCGGCGTCGACTTGATGGCTGCATCAAGCCTCGCATTTATTTAGCAGCGGAAAATGAAGTTTCTATCGAAATAGATTAATAATTTTATCGAAGGAAGGAGGGAATTTTTATATTTTACGTTGATTATATTGACTGAACATCTCGTTCTAAAACAGACGCCGTATTTTAACAATTAAAAGTTATCTAATTAAAACCGGAACTACAATCCTTTGATCTTATGATGCACCGTTCGGACATTATTAATTTTTAATATTTTCTCTCTAATTTTTAATATTTTATACCCACTATAAAATTATGCTCATTTTTAACTGTTCTTATAGGTCGCCACTGCTCTTGTTCAATATGTTGTTAATTTAACTAAACCAATGTTAAAATAATACTGTTTTGTATTAAAATAATAAATTTTAACACACATGGTAGTTAAAAATAATAAAATGTTATTTAACTCAAGGTATCGATTCAAATTTCATCCTTCAATATTTAACAGTGTGGAAGATGCTAATTGTAGTCGTTATTTTTCACAGGAATCTGACAGTCTAGCAGTGTTCTCCGAGCTGCTGCGATACACAAGCGTGCGTGAGTTGAGCTTATGCAACGCGCGTTTGCATTTAGCGGTGCACGAGGGTCCTCTGGCGAGATTAGGGCGTCGCGATGACGCCGGCGCCGAGCTCCTGCGAGCCGCACCACCTCCGGCCTGTCCCGCAATCGTCTTCCTGAGGCTAGCCGGATTTCAAGTGAGTGAACACTCTCCTCTCGGGATATCTCGTCAAGCAGACGTTTATCCTCAAATTTTCCTCGAAAAATCGAACACGACAAAAATCAGCGATAATCTTTTATTGTCGCCTTTATTTTTACAATTAGCAGAAAAAATTAACTATTTCTTTCAAATCGAAGAATTAATTTTTCTACGTCGAAATCTCGATTATTATCCTGCCTTTAATGTTCATAGAAGTCATCGTAGTTTGCATATTAAACAGTCGGACTGTAATAAATGGCTTCGAGTTGCCTTACACGGTATTACGGTGAAATGGAGTATAAAATAATTAGCGGGAAATCTCCTTGAAACGGTCTAACTCACCTGCAACTCGCTTACGAACTGGATCGCGTAGCGCAACAATGCCGCAATGACATGTGCAATCCTATTATACCGGACTAAAGCGTACGAAGCTTTGACCATTTGCTGATGCAGTTACACGTCTTCGAATGCACCGTGCATATCCGGACGCCCGTGCCATTACGGGAAGATAACAGATACGTATACGGGGCCGGCTATACGGCATCGCGATTCGCAGTAGACGCAGATGTAGCTGTCTACTGACTGTCTCTCCCGACCCGAGTATCCCTGGGATGTACAGGCGCTGTGTAGCTATCGTGTACCCGGGATCTGGGCTGGAACCATTAGACACACCCGCGTCTCTCTATCCAGCCCGCGGAACAGCTCGTGATGCGGAGTCCCTTCTCTCGCGGAGAGATGACTCGTCCCGTTTGAAAAATGGATCTCCGTTACGGTCTCCGTGAAACACGCCACGAAGAAAATCGGTTAGCCCGTTGGAACACCGAGTATCGCGTTCCCGTCGTCTAATATCGTCTCCCTTCCCCCCCCCCCTCCCATCCTCCAGGGTAATTCTGATCTTGGGAAATTGCGAACGTGCTCGCGCCCATGTAACGTCTCCTAATATCGTTTCACTGAAAGTCTGGATTCCGGATTCTGAATAAGAAACTCTGAAAAATCCTGAAATGTGTTGTGGAGAGGCAGAAAAGCGCCAGATATTAATTATCATTTAGCCTGCATATATAGAATGTCCCAGAATTCACGCACAGATTCTCGATACCAGAAAGAAGCGAAAAATTCGTTTCCCTCTGGCAGAATTGCATTCGAGCTAGGTACTGTTTTTAAATGAGAGCAATTTAAAGCTAACGAATGAACGCTCCAGTAAGTTACGCATGAATCGATGCGCGACGTGCGCTGAATGTGCACTATTTTATTATTTCTTTGAAGATTTTTTTTATTTAACAACTATATAGGATATTTAAATATCACTGTTTGAAATACAATTTATTTAATAAGAGAAAATTTTTTAATTGATGCTATTTGAAGCAACGGCTGAAAATACATTAGATAACACGTGAATATAGTGATCCAATTTGCACAAGAAAGTTTTATCCGTAAAAAAAATACGTATATACAAATAAAAAGCCTTTAAAACATTTAATTGAACTCTTTTCAAGTCTACAAATATCTTTACAACGTTGGAATAACATTTTGGATCTAATCTATTCTTCTAATCTACCTTTATTTTTAATCATTCAAAGATATTGGATTAGAAAACTTTCCATGTAGCACTGATATCTTTTACACAAATGAGTTTATAGTCATTATAGAATTTTATAAAAATATAAAAGCAAACCTTTCCTAATGTATATTCGAAAATAATCTTTAGCTATTTTTCACCCGAATAAAAAAGCCTTTTTATTACTTATGAAAAAGAAAGAATGATACTGAAGTAACTATCTCATTTTATATCGTCGATATAACACGACGTCGAGCGTCAATTCCGTGCCCGGAACGTCCGCCAGATCTCGTGTCCCTTTCCTCCCTTATCTATAAGTCATATATTTTCTATTACATGCGCAATTACTGTCGGCCGCACCACGATGGCGATAAACAAAGGACGGCCCGGACCGACATTCCTCTTCGTAGTCTCTCGCATTAAACCGACCCCCAATTCCATCGCCTTCGCCTCCGTACAGGATATCCCTAAAATAAATTATCAAACTTTGCGGCCGCTTTCCTCATCTTCGCCAATTTGCAATTCGGTTTTTCCTTAACGAAGATATACCTACGTCTTTGCTTGCCTCAAGTTTTCAATTAAGTACCTATATTTTAATTAATTCTCTAGTTAAAGGTCCAACAATGATTTAACGCCTTTTTTGAAGGCATAAGAAATTAAGCTAACTTAGAATTTTTCTTGGAAATTGATCTTCTCAGGTTCTTAAACAAATCAAAAGATTTTGTTAAAAGTTTTAATTTTGAGATTGTTAAACTTCATTTAAGATTAAAATTTTGTTATTAAACAGACACTCTTTGAAATTTAGTTCCCGTTTTTCTTTCGATCGCTTGTCGCCTGAAGACTGAAGAAAAAAAAAACCAAACCAAATTAATCGGAGAAGCTCATAGAGATGAGAAATTGCTTGCCAAGTCCGTGACACTCTGTATGTCCCTCTCTCTTTTTATCTCTCAACCCGTAAACGAGCGAAACAAATTGCGCCCGATAAGATCAGCCGACGGAATTATTTCTGATTGCAGGTGACAGTGAACGATCGCCTGGCGCTGCGCGGTCCATTGCTGCTGCCGTTCCTGGCGGGTTTCACGTCGCTGAGCGAGCTCGACCTGTCGCTGGACAAATCAACGATCGGCGGCAGCAGCGGCTCCCTGCTCTTCATCGACGACAAGATCCTGCAGCAGTTCTTCTGCTGCCTGGCGGCGCACTTCCGCAGCCTGCAGTCGCTCCGGATCAACTTCTGGCGGGTCACCCTGGAGGACAGCGACCGTACGATGCGACAGATCGCCAAGCACCTCAAGCTGTGCGGCCTGAGCTTCCTCAGGGCGAACGGCCTGATCGTCACCGACAGCGCCAAGCGCGTGCAGATGGAACACGTGTTCGTGCAGACGATCCTCACGCACTTGCAGTGTCTCACCTGGTTGTGCCTGGACGGCGTCGAGCTTACCGAGACGCAGGCCACCAGCGTGGGTAAGTGCGTGCGGGATCGTTACCCCGGCACCACCCTGGAGATCAGCGCCAAGGACGTGCACGTGAGATCGGTCAAGGCTCTGGTGACCGCGGCCGAGGAGGGCGGCAGAACGGAGGTGGTTTATACCGGCGGCTCCAACTGTCGCCTGAAGATCACGAAGCTCCAGAAGGGCGGCCGGGGCAAGAAGAAATGAGGGGATCGATAATTTGTAGGAAGTTATCCTGGCACACACAGTTTTACCGCGAGGTAAAGGGGAACGAAGAGAGGTCGATCGAAACGGAGATCGATTGGTCTCTTCGCGGACGTGACTGTGGAACTGGGAGAGTTCCGGGAGATCGAAGGGGAGAAGGTATACGGAGATAAAGGATTAAGTCAACAGATCGTGCTACGGAAGGGACGCGGAGGAGCGAGCGGGGAAGCCCGGAGAATCGGAAAAGGGATTAGATAAGACGAAGATGTAATGTAGATTTTCCAGGAGCGACGGATATCGAAGAGGAGAGCGTGTCGAGCATCGACGTCGATCTCGGCCGCGTGAGACACGTGTAGAATAAAGAAGAAGCTAAATAAAAGATGTAGAGGGTACGAAAGAGGGAAATGCGGGTTAACTTTGCAGATTTTCGTCTCACTGTGATTTCGTTTCCTGCGCGTCAAGCGCGCTCACCTACGATATAGACTCTATAGATTATAGCGATTTATTAGATCTCGAGAACGATTCGAAAGAAAAACGGGAGCTGCACCGCGCTTCGCTCGTCTAACGCGTTCAAGAAACTAAGATACTAAAAGGAGCGCAAACCCGCAATCAATAGTGGTCTAGGAATTTCGCTGCTTTAGCAGGATTTTTGACGGCATCATTTTTCGTCGAAATTGCGTCGCGTAAATAAAAATGATGCCAATGCAAAAACGTCTGTTTAAAAATATGAAATTCTGTCTCTTATTTTAAAGCGATTATTTCAAAGATACTTGTTTGCGAGCGTTATCGTTAACAGGACGGATGTTAATAATCTTGACATACGGACGTATTTAAAATATACAATTTTTCTTATTTTTCATATTTTTCTACGTATATTCTCTACAATTTTTTGTGAAACTTCTTTACTTTCATAGGCATGATAAGTTCAATTATCTTCGTTCATATATCTCGCAGTATTTGTTTCAACAAATAGGAGCAAGATTGCGTTTGCTTCATCTCTTTATGCAATTTTAATTGTAGCCAATAAATTTTTTACGTGTGAATCTCATTATCATTCGGGGAAATCGATTCGTTGGATAAACAAGATTAGAAATATTCGATGCCGCGTGGAGGAATAATCTTCTTGACATTTTTTTGGCGGGAAAGAGCGAAAATAAAAGGGAAATATGGAAATACTCATCGCGCGAGAAAAGAGGGATGTTTAAGCGAAGGAAAAAGAGGCTGTTGCGATTACATAAGTATCGTTCGTTGTTGTTAGATGGAGATGTAAGATACGATTCAGAGTAATATATTATTAGCGATATAGATCACATCACGATCGTCACGATATTATTAAATGTTACAATCGACCGTCATTCGCGATCGGCGAGATGCGGGTGGCTTTACCGAGTGGGTGGCGCGTTGTTGGGGATTTGGAGAAATTTTATAGAGTAAATTTTAAACGGTAGGCACATGAAGGAAAAAAAAAACATACACACATACATGTGTACGTGCGTTTTCGCGGCGGCGTGAAAGGAAAGAAAGTCTCGAATACTCGTAATTCTTACGATAGAAGATACATATAAGCAGGCACTCGACGCAGGCTATTGTTGTATAAAGTAATTAATTATTGTAATTAAGATGACTGCCAAATCGTAATACTTGAAGATCCGCGCTCTTTGCGCGCCGCAATTAGCGCTAAACTCGACGTTTCGAGGTTTTTGCCTAGTAAAAGAAGAAAAAGGTCGCCTCGCGATGAGAGGCGCAGAGAGATGTTGCGCGGCTCTGAGAGCCGAAGATCCGAGTTTAAATCGAGTTAGTTTTTATTCGATCGCCACCTCTCGGGAAAGGAAGAGGCAATCCACCGAAAGTGTCTTGCCATGAACACCCATCCCTCTATAGAAGACTGTTCGGAATCAACGTCAAATGGGCGTAGATCCCCATACATCTCGTTTACAGATATATGCAGAAGGGGATCACGAGGATCGAAAAAATAATAATAAATAGGTTTAAATAACAATTTAAACCAGTGATTCCCAACCCATGGTCCGCGGACCACGCATATAAACGAAAGAGCCACCCTAGTTAAATAAGAAATTTGCAATATGTACTCAACCGAGAAGCATATATAATTCATAAATTCTTTTTGCTGCATTTTTTTGGAATAGATTTTTGTACATTCCCCTCTCCTTGTTGCTTACATACAGGCTAATGATCCGCAATTCATATGTAATTAGAAAAGTGGTTCTTGGATATGAAAAGATTAGGAATCACTGATTTAAACAAATTAAATCACCTTATCAGGTTTTTGCTTAAAATGAATGAGATTTATAGAGCACGAGTTTCGCCGAGAACATGAAAATCCTCTTGTTATAGATAGTGATATATCATCATCATCATCACACAGCTCAGCGTCCACTGCTGGATATAGGCCTCCCTTAAGAGGGTATTTGGTCGTTAATCTATCACGCTGGCCAGTGCGAGTTGGTAGGTGGGTGGAGATATTTCCTCCTCCATCATAACGTCATTAGTGACGTGTTGTAATCTCTCATAAATATAGAGAGTTGTAACGAAAATGCCTTTACGATCTACGCGACTGAATGTTTGAAAGGAAACTTGGTCGTAAAATAACTGCTGTAAAATATTTAATATTTATAAATGAAACGAGACTATATCTGGATAGAGAAACTTTTAATCGTCACTTATACCGTAGTATAACGGAATTTAGCAGCCATTCAAATAAGAAAGAATTAGATGTCAAATACACAGTAAAAGCTAATATGGACAGTGAATCGCGTTTGGGAACATGTAAAAACTGAACAATAGTAAATTATACTCATGGTGTGCATCTTTCACAAAATTATCTTCTAATAAAACACAAAGATAATACTAGATATACAAACATAAATAATACGGAATAGCGGAAAGATATGCTGTGACAAGTAAATTCATGCTAAAAGAATACAAGACGAAATGCCCGGATTGTAAAAAAGAGCAAAAATTGAAAGAAGACAGTGATGAAAACCTAACTATGTAACTTGGAACACTTATTTTTCTTCGGCACTACTGCCCAACTGCCACTGCCCAACTCCCAACTTAGGGACCGATTTTCTCTTCAAATACCAGGTTCACGTGGCAAGATGACTCTTTCAGTGGGTTGCCAATTACCTTCAAAGAAGTGGCGATAAAAAACCGACGATTTTTTATCGGATTTGAATCGAAACCTCGGTTGATTAGAGCACACATCTCTCTGTGCCACTCCAAAAATAGGAACTGTACACAATTTTATTACATATAATGAAAACGTCCTTTGCGCTTTAAATGCAGATCATGAATCTGAAAAACCTTCCTCCTTTTCAGGAGTGAATGTAGGATGAAACTCAGGATCGAACCCGAGTTCTCAAGCAAATGCGAATCAACCGTTTTCACGCGGAGCAACTCGTCACGTCCCATGGACCGATAGTCGCTCGATCACGTTTAATGCTAAATGCGGGCTACGAGAGTTCTGGTATCGTTTTTCGATGTGTCGCGCAAACGTTTTAGGAAGGATCGTTTCTACGATCACGCGACAAGAGTAGACCGCGTTTTAAACGAGCCGAGAATTTTTCGCAGCGTGATCGCGATCGATCGATCGTGATCAATGTCAATGCGCCAACGATAACTGCCATTCAACTGGAACCACCAATGAAAATAAAAGGGAACGCTCTGCGAAACGCGGGGGAATCTTTGCTGATCTTTAAGTTTCGTCTTGTACAGAGCGCTGGTCAAAAGTCTGCCATTCATTTATTATAAACGTATAATATTATTAAAAAATTGATATCTTATAAGGTAAAATATGAATATTTAAATATCTACATGACAATATAAGCAGATATTTTTAGATCTTCATTTTATTATAAAATCTAATTATGATTTTATTGAAACTTTAGTTTCGCCTTCTAAATTTAATTAATGAATGAAAGAATTTCATATTAAAAATTTTTTTTAAAAAGAATTTGTTGTATCTTTAAAGTATTTAACATTAAATGCCTTATAATTGATTCTCGAAAAGTGAAAGTCTGAGAAAATAAGTTTTACTTTCAATTATTTACACAGTTCTAAACTTCTTATTGTCTCGATGTTTTATCCAAGAAAAATTAAAGCCTATAAATATCAGAAGAAAGTTCCATTTTTATTCTAACATGCAGAGTGATCCTTAATTATATGTCAATATCTAAGAAAGTAAATCTCTTTAGGGGGTCAAGACAAGAAAAAAATTTACGTGACTACGCATATAAAATTATCATTAGGCATTTTGAAGTACCACTAAATGATACTATATAATTGCAATATATATAGACATACATACCTATATAGGTACGCATTACAATTATATTCCCTCCATTTCTTAATATTTTAAAACATCTAATAATAACTATATGTATATATTTGTTTTGGATCCTAAATTTATCCCTGAAAATATTAATATATATAATTAAGGATCACTCTGCTTGATCTCGGGCTTTTGACCGGCACTGCGGAGAAGAGTGCTCCTATTAAGAGTTCTCTCTCTCTCCCTTTTCACGTTTTTCCGGGACCTACAGTACCATCCCGCGTAATCCTTTATTGTCCGACTAGATACGTAAGTGCTCCCGCTCGAGCGTGTGTACGACGAATTTTGTCATTTTTGATAGTTTGCTATGTACATAAGAGTCTCTTCGATTATACCGCGCGGCGCGATGGATGATCACCGCGCGATTTGTTAAACATTTGTGAGACCGTTTTACGAGGAAGCCAACACTCGGCAAGACTGAAACTCATGTTACACACATACGTACACAGAGAGAAAGAGAAAGAGAGAGAGAGAGTGAGAGGAACATCCGTAGAAATATACATATATAAAATACACGCTGGCCGAGCGATATATCCGCGGCGACTTGCGAGATAAGCGCCCAACGTACCCACATGTGGAATCAACTTGAGTAATTTTATTATAAATATTTATGTATTTATATGTGTACACATATCCTCTCCAAATAAATGTAATATGTGTTTGAAAACTTCGTCTTAATAATCGCAAATCGTGATTTAAGCACCTAAGCACCTGTCAAATGTGGACGAGCTTGCAGGAGGAACTCGGCATTAAGAGTTATCGGTTATGACTTTATTTCACATTATTGCAATTATCATTAAGATGAAAAGAGGAATATCTAAATTCGTCAATGCGATATGTAAAAAGTTAGGAACTTGCGCAGAACTTAAGAACTTGGCGATTGTTCAATTAGTAGCTAATAATATAGGCCGCCATTGATAAATTAAACAACCTTCATTTATCACAAATTGAAAAAAATTGGACAATCGTAAAAAAATTAGATGATTATTCGAACAGGCATACGGAAGTAGCGAATTGTTAAAAGACGGTGTGAGCCTGTATTGCAAATGTGTATCTTTATTACTTACACATTTCTTTTTTATAATAAAATCTCACACGCAATCCGCGCATTTATAAATCTGTACAATGAGAGTAATTAAGAAAACGTAACAAGACTCGCGTATCATAATCACATTTTCTCTTGTGTGTTATAGCAGACACTCTCTCATTGGCGCTCGATTAATCTAAACAAAGAACGTTAATTATCGCGCCTGACATGCGATGAGTGATAGATAATGTTTCTTCGTAAAATAATCAAATATTCGAAAGTTCCATTGTGATACCCTATTATTCATAACACAATTAACATATTGGCCTGCGTCATCAGAGTCGAAATCAATGCCTTGACATCTGTGCGCGCATATATATTAATATATATTACAATATAAATTATATAATGCATTATTACATTATAATATATTATAATATAATATACAGTTTATAATACAAATTAATGCACATTATAATATATATTAACATGATACACACGCGGAATGTAAAAGTCGCTATCGCTAACGATCCCTTTATCTCTAAATGCGATGAAATCATTAGTCTAAATCCGCGTTTAATCGTCTATCACGTGATCATGAAGTTAAGATTTAGGAAATATCGCATTTAATGATTTCTTAATCATCCGTGTTAATCATCGGCGTTCTCGAAGATCCAAGACGTTCACATTGCGTTTAGGAAGAAAGTATTCTGCATAGTATAAATCAAGGAGGAAATATTTTAAAATTCTCTCGTCCAGATCCCTTGGATACTGGCACGAGCTTCGGTCTCTCTCTCACGTCGTTAACTTGCAATATTCCATTTATTTGGCTACAATCGGCATTAGCCTAATAACATAATTATATACAAATAATATTACACAAATTCGTCCAACAGATTGTGCATACATAACCGGCACGGTTACTCAACAAATGTTCCACGCATGCTAAGTTAACGTTTCTGAGTTCAAAGTATTACAGTAACGAGGAAGGTAATACTTAGCACGGACGGAAAAATACAAATAGCAACCTCTCTTTTGGATCATTGTATAAAAAATGGTAGGTATATTTTCATGTAAAAGTACTCCTTTCACGTTATGCGCGTTATTCACTGTACGTTACTTTCCTCATTTCTCGCACAGATATGACTAGCTCTCTATAGCTGTCCCCAGATTGTTATGGCCGCTTGCGTGGTTCTTTACACATGATTCCATTTCGAACTTATACGACAATATAATTTTATAGAAACGATAATTGTCTCAAACAGTTATATTACGTAAGAATAAATTACGTAAGAATCAGCACTATCTTTTGTTCTCGGAAGTCTCGTTAAAAAATATTCTTACAAACGCACCTCAAGGTATCATTGCAAAAATAAAAAATCTAAGGCAATCTAAGCAATGCTACTCTTACATTACGATATAGCTAAATTTAACCTAGATCTGAAATGCTCACTTGTAATGAGCAATTACAAGTCAAGGCTCATGTAAACAGAGATAAGCCTTTGCTCCGACAGAGGTAAAGTATTCATATAAAAGATGAACAAACAGAGACACTTGGTCCGGAGAAGAGAATGTAACTGACCGTTCTTAGTATCTAATATGCGAAATACATCTTTCCGTCATACATCGTGTTTTAGAAATTGCGCGGCTTAAGTTAACGATTTGATTCGATTAGAAATTCTTAGGAATTCTCAATCGCCCCGTGTCAGCAGTTTTTCTCTCCCTAAGGCATGCACGCGGTCCTCAAACAATCTGTAGTCCGAGATGATACTGATTGCCATTCCAATGGGCACAATCACAGATTTTTGACGTAGCGAAGACATTCTGCGGCGCTCTCGCGTTCCCCATCCCCTCGTGACAAAGTCCGCAGACAGATGCACCTCCGTTATACTCGCAACAACACTCCGCGATGCACGTCATGCCTTTCGTAGATCACATAGGAGCGTAATCGAGCTGGACGGTGAGCTGTCTAATGCCCGCCGACTGGAAAATCTTGTGCGTCGTCATCACGACGGACTTGGGATCCACCTCTCTGGCGACCTCCAGCTTCAGGCATCCGACGTACACGTCCGAGCACAGAGTCCAAAAGTGCGGTTCCTGTACACTGTAGACGCCGGGCATCTGCGTAACTTTGTTGTAGCACTGCGGTAGAACGTGATCCAAGGCTACCGGCTGTCTCTGCATAAGTATCTCCCACGACTCCTTCATCAACGAGATTACACTTAACACTATCAATACTGCTATGAGCATGGAGCAAATCGGATCGGCGATCATCCAGCCGAACATTTGCATCAGTAGCGCCGATATGATTACCCCGACCGAGCCGAGGGTGTCCGCGAGTATGTGTAGGAACACGCCCTTCATGATTTGCGAATTCGTACCGCTGAAGGACGTTTCCACTTCGACGTGATGGTCGTAGTGGTCGTTGTGATTCAGGAGAGAGTATCTCTCGTCGTGATTCTGGGAGTGAGAATGACCGTGGTGTCCTCCCCCGCCGTGACTGTGACCGTGGCTATGGCCGTGTCCTCCGTGGCCGTGGCCGTGTCCGTGTTTAAATGCACATATCCCTACTAAATTCACTAACAGTCCCAACACGGAGACCACGAAGAGCCTCTCGTGCTTGATCTCCGGCGGCTCGATGGCTCGCTCCACCGCCTCGGACATGATGAACAGGGCTATGAACAGTAGGAGCAGTCCGTTCACGAAGCCGCCCAACACCTCGGCCCTGACGTATCCGTACGAGTATCTGTCGTTCGCCCTCCACCTGGTGATAACGGTCGCCGCTAGACCGAACAGCAGGCCGGTGCAGTCGAAGAACATGTGGAAACTGTCGGAGATGAGGCCGAGGCTGTTGGTCCATATCCCGTACAGCAGCTCGACGAAGGCGAAGGACAGGTTGAGAATGAGAAACAGGAACAGATTGCGGGTGTTCGGGTCGGAGAAGATGAGGCGTTTCCAGCTCAGCAGCTTCTCCTTGATCCTGCTGCGGAAGTTGGAGCGCGAGTCGCGCGGACTGTGCGAAAGTGGCAGCATCTTGGAGTCACGCTGATCTTACAAGCTCAGGCTTGTCTAAAATCTGTCCTGCAAGGAAGAAAGTCCAGTGTCGTGACAAGACGGACAAAACAGAGGCGTGTACAAAAGTAAGCTTCGGTACACATTGAAATAAAATGAAGGACGATATTCATAATCGGTTCTTATATTTAAGACCGTCTTAAGTACAATCTTAAGCTGTCATAAACCAATCGCGGAGCCATTTTAACATCTTAGGACGGTCTTGAAATAAGAACGGACCACGAATCGAGCTAAACAGCGGAGCAACCGTCTACATTTCCGTCTACATTGTCAACGTGTACACCGCAGCCACGTACATATGTTGCCAGAAGACCAGAAGACATCCCGTCCCGCCGAGGTAAACTGTCCGGAAATCACATAAATTCTTACGGCCAGACGCACACCTGCCGCTGCGGAACAATCGAGGACTCCGGAGCCTTTTCCGGAGACACGAGAAACGTGGAGACAAAGCCGTAGAGCCGGACAATTGACCAGGGCCAGTCGCGGCTCGCCGATACGCGGCACGCGCAGCTGTTCGACACGCGTCAGGTCAGGCTCGCTAATTGGAGCAACACGTACATGTGTACTCACGCATGCATGCATGCATGCGTGCGTGCGTACAACATGCATACATATGCCAAGATACGCGCGGCACGACCGGACACGTCCGCGGGTCCACGTCGAGGACCGCGGGCATCCTAACCTAACCTAACTCGCGCCCTCGCGCGAGACTCGACTCACCTGTCGCGGCGCCGACGTCAATCCGCCGTCCCGTACGGCATGCCGGGCTGTGTTAGAGGCGCGTAGAACCGAATCGCGAATGGTGTGGAGACGCACGATGGAGAAGCGTGGCCATGCCGCGTGGTCCCGGTCGATCGATGAGGGGAAAAACGAGAGATCCCAGTCGCGAACGGGTTACGGGTACCTGGACGGGAACGGACGACCCGAAATAAAATTCGTCGACGTATCCCGTACCTGCGACTCTTGTCCCGGCTTCCCGGTCGACCCGCCTACCCGCGACACGTCCACGTCGCGATTTCGATCAACGTGGTACCCAGGTTATGCAAGTCGCAAGTCTCGCGGAAAAATGTCTACCAGTGTTCATAGCGCCAGCTTCCACGAAATGTGAAACTGCAAAGCAATACAGCGTAAGCCGCGTAAGGTAAAAGATGCCGTATTATCAAATTTTATACTTATATCTTATAAATTTCATGAACCAGAATCCAAATTTTAAAAAGCGAGGTTATCTCTCTGGTTATTGGCTGCATTCCGATATTCACTGTCAGCAACTTTCAGTACTGAAAATCTATAGTATACGTGACGTAAAATATAGATTTGCAGTACTGACAGTGAATATCGGAATGCAGCCATTATCAACTATGAATAAAGAAATTTTATTTTTTAGGTTATCAACCCTCTAGTAGCGCTGGATCGACGTGAACGGCGCCGCGGTCGCCGCCGCTGCCGGAAGTGATACCGCACGCCATGGCCCACGACCGACTTCCCGTCTCTTCCAGTCTCTTCCTCGCGCGACAGCCACAATGGTAGGTTCACGTGGTGCATAATTGTTGTAATTTTCGAGCGACGTTTTCGCGATCCCGCGGCAAGCTCGATAGATATCGCGTAGGGCGCGAGAGCCTCGCGAAAAATGGCAAATTTTGGTCGGAAATTACGCGCTGGATGCATCTTGTTTACGGAGCGACGAGCGTTTCCCGTCCGTCGAGGGATCCATGTGCCGCACCGAATATTTTAATTCTTCCCGTATTTTCGGTCACGAGAGAGGAATATCGAGTACAATATTTAACGCTAGAGGAAAGATAACGATCACATTTGAAGAGTGCATTGAAATATCAACTGGAGATTATTGCATCAACGGCATAACCTCTCTCTCTCTGAATTCCACACTTGTCTCATCAGGCGAGAAAAGAACAAAGAATGAATTGACATTGGATCACTGCTCGTTCTCTTTCTTTAGCTTCTTTTACTTCGGGCATCGTCTGAAGCTGCATTAACTTGTAAAATTTTTCTTAACTTGTCCGATGTTAATGCGATAACATTTTACCATACTCAGGATTTAAACCTCTGTAAAGGCTATTCTACAATTGCGAAAAACGTAGGGTTGTAGGAGTAGTAGTAGTCGTGAATCTTGTACAACGGATCAATCTACAATAGAATAACGATACGTTGTAAACTTGATTAAAGCAACCAATCAGAGTGCAGTGTGTATTTCGAATGTGGACGGTTTAGTTGTTCACCATGATGGATACAGAGACAGAGCTGTTGCTACTATTACTGCTATTAAATTGCGAATTTGTGAATTTATTGTGTGCTGTATATTTAAAAATGAGAAGGCAAGATCTATGATGACAAACTAGTTTCTAGATAAATACTATGACAGTAAAATACTGATTTAATGAGTCTGACTGTAACTCTCGGACGTAATTGAACTTCGTCTATAGCTATGAATGTATCTTATATTTGACCATGTATTGTTACAGCCGCCCAAAAAGGATACGAAGGGTTCCTCTAAGCAACCTCAGAAGACCCAGAAGAAGAAGGAGGGTGGATCTGGGGGGAAGGCTAAGAAGAAGGTTCGTATCTCCCTTCGTTGTAACGCTCGCAATAGACAATTTTAAACAATTTAATCTCGTTTGATGTGCACTTGCGAACTCGACCAACCGTGGAGGCAAAAACTGATTTAATGAGTCTGATGAGATTTGAATTACTCGTAAATTTTTTAACGTTGCGACATTAGAACATTATTCCGACACTATTTTCCTGTATTCTTGCAGAAGTGGTCCAAGGGAAAAGTACGCGACAAGTTAAACAATCAAGTGCTCTTCGATAAGCCCACGTATGAGAAGCTGTTGAAAGAAGTACCGCAGTACAAACTGATCACGCCCTCGATCGTTAGCGAAAGGTTGAAGATCAGGGGATCTCTCGCCAGACGGGCGCTGATAGAACTCCAGCAGAAGGGCTTGATCAAGCAAGTCGTGCAACATCATGCGCAACTTATCTACACACGTACTACTAAGGGAGATGATCCGGCGGTATAATATGTAAACATCAATTTAATAAAAAAAAACTTTAAAAGTCAAAATAATTCTCTACTCTTCTAAGAGCACTCTACAATCCACTAATTTCTAAAATTTCACTGGTTTCTGTAATTCGCAAGTAACGTTTAGTGAGAGAAAAGTTTAATCTGTTTCAATATTAAAAAATTTTATGAAATAACTGAAAACCGTGACGAAAAAATTAAGCTTCTGCGTCTCTTTATTGCAACCCTATTGAATTATAGCATTAGAAGCGAGAAATCTTACTTTATTTTGTATTATTCATCGTAATAAATTTGTATATCATTGTTTGCATAGATTTTGAGATCTCAACAACAAACGGATCAAGTTCTAAATAGCTTGTTTGATAGCTTGAGTTTAAATTGTATAGTGTTATTTTTTTGCATCACTCTGCATTGTAGTATACGTATAATTCAATCTGCATGTCTCCTACATTACACCACCCACCACACATCCCAGCAAAAATGGATCTCATAATGATGGATCAAGAATCATTACACTTTCGTGAACCAAAAAAAAAATTCAGTTAATTTATCGAATTATCGAACATGCAGTGATATGCAAAAAAATTTATTTCGACGTATATTGCAAGAAAAAATTAACATGCTTCTTACTTCTGACGGCATAATTCAATACAGTTGTAAAAAGGAAAAAAGAAATTTTAACCAAGTAAGAAAATAGGATCTAATCTGATTCTTTATTACAAAAAATAAAGATAAAGAAAATAATTTATAAATAAAATTATTTTATTACATCACTATAACATAAAAAATTACATCTTGATATCAAAGAACAATATATCAATACATAGAATTTGGCAATTACAATTTAAAGACAGGAGATAGCAGAAAATAAAATTTAATTAAAAATTAAATTTAATGATACTATGATTCCTATGGGTGCATTCATGGAGTGCGCTATTGCGTCATTCTATCCTTGTTTTGCACCTAATTAGCGATAAATAGCGCGCTCCGCGAACGCATAATAATGATGATATAAAGAGCTTCATTCATTAACAAATATTATGCATATTTTACAAGTTATTCAAAATATAACTATCAACAAATATTTTCTGCTTTACAGTGTCGATATTTTTTAGCAATTTTGTCATACAGAGTATTCTCCAGAGTACATTCTATCTATGTTAACGCTACCTGTCCAAGACATCCTTATCGAAGTCTCTAATTCCCTGATTTGATTTCTGATACCGTAGAAACGTATTCGCCCCGGGGAAAACGTCTTGTTGCATGCGTTCGACGTTACACGCATAATTTGACTTCTGTAATTCCCTACCTTTGGGCAAGCAATTGCTGATATTGTCATTGCTCTCAATATCACAGTATCTTACCTGTTGTCGAGCGCAGTCATCCAGGCCGAGTAACCGACTCGTGCGTTTACACCGCTGATCGTTAGCGTTATGCTTTCGATTTTCAAACAATTCCGGTTTAGAATCGATTAGGTTTTGTATCTTAGACAAGTCTACGCTCACTTTGAGGCAAAACTCATTATTTTTCGCCCCGGTCTCGCCATTACGACGCACGGTGTTCTCCTGAAACCCTACACATCGAATAAATTTTCTAGAATCGCACGCATCGATCTGCTTATTCAGGATACTATGTTCGTTAAATCTCGTAATGTTCGAAACGCGCGCGATATTCCGATTATTAACCTTCGGTCTCATAACGTTCGTACTATCTAAAGGTTTGTAACCGTTCCATAACGTTGGAGAATCATCTGTATGATTATTGCCGATCCTATCGCCGTCAACATGTCGACTTGTCGGAACAGTGATATCATCTTGCGATACTTTCTCAACATTTTTATTCATGTTGACAACGTTCAAATCAAAATCGACACTGTGTATTATCCTATTACTCTCCTTACAAAATAGTCGAGCCCCGGGCCTATCTTCTGCAGACGCGGGAATCGCACTCCGCGAATGATTGGACGCTTTGTGCTGCTGTACACCCTCTAAACTGACCCGTAAACCCTGGTTGCAATTGTTCGGAACGAACGTTACGCCGTCCGTAACACTATCTACATTCGTATTACAAATTGTTTCATTTACTACACTTAAATTAGTATCACTGGAAACGAGACGGGTCTCATTGTTATTCTCGCCGCAGAAACGATCACTCATAGTCACTGCGTCATCAACATTGTTCATCGGATTTACATCATCAAATGTATCGCTACGTGAAAGCATTCTGGATCTGATCGGATCTAAATTCTCTTTAGTGTCGTCCTGACCGTGCGCTACGTACCTAGCGCATGTACTTTTGTCGTTAATTGAACAACTCCCATTCTTCGAAGAACGGAAAAGCTTGTCGGAACGCTGGCCCTCAGCCGGGATATTGTCGATATAATCTGAACTGCACGAAGCTTTACGAGACGCAAGGATGGACGATTCTTTCGACTTCCGCGATGTAGCCGATCGATTCTTACTCTCCCTGGGTTTCTTCATCGGGACATTCACGGAGAACGCATCGTACAGAATCATCTGGGCAATACAGACGTCACAATTAAATAAATATATGATAAAAATTGGCAAAGTAGTTCATTATCGTAATTCGAATCCATGTGAAGTATATACCTGAATGTTGTTGGATTCGCCGACTTGAAATTTAAGGTCCTGCAAATTCATGTAGCGCGGTATCAGTCTAGGTTGATGACAGGTGTTGTGATTGTTGGTGACTTGGGGGAAGACACTATGGGTATCAATGTCGTGTCTGACGGCCACACTACGCAGTAATAAATTAATATTAATGCCCAAAAGAATGTAAGAGTATTGTTTTCTGAATCTGTATTTAATTTCCACTCTTCTTCTCAACGCGCAGACTCGTGAATTATTTACAGATTAGCTTGTGCAATAGGGTTTGAAGCAAGACACCTGCAAATTTGCGGTGCACTCACCTCCTATGGAAGCCACTTGATGGGTCGTCCTTCTTCTGGCCGGCCGAATCGACCTCAGCAGGCCTGGTGCCTGCATCCCCGTCACACTGTTAGAATCGCAAGATAGATACTGGAGAGGAGGTACGGGGAAATTGATTTGACAACATATACTCCCCGCACCATGTTTCTCACCAGAATGTATTTCTATACTTTATACTCGATTAAAAACGCGGGATTTACGAGAGTTTATTGTACAAAAATATTTTTACTAACGTTAATCATACTAAGTATCTGTAAGTTTTTCTTAGATATTTTCCAACGCTTAATTCCCAATTTTTGTTGTGCGAACGTTCAACGTAACAATTTTCGGAGTTAGTGAATTACTTACGTAGGATTTGTTTGAGGAATCATTACTGGATGTAGTAACGAGTATATTTCCCTTCGAGGCAGCTTCTTGCTGATTTACCGTTAATTGAGCGTTGTTCAGAATGGGCGCAGTTACACTGGCCATTATTGGTTGATTTATAACCACAGTTGGATTGCTAAGCATAGGTTGATTGCTAAGCACAGTGATATTATCCGTCACGCGCGGCAGAATTATGCTACTCGATGGTATAGCAGTATATACATTTGTTTTCTCTGGTGTTACTGCACTTTGACTAATTGTAAATGGATTTGCTATTTGCTGCAGATAAAACGGCACTTGCAAAAAAACTGGATTGTTCTTGCCAACGGCCACATATTCTGTACTTCTATGTGCAACCGAATTTTCTTTGCTTTGTTGTGCATTAACGGACACATTGTTTCCTGATATGCTGCACTGAACATGATGCACATCATCCTTATGAAGCGGCATGGATTGTGCAGACAAGTTAATCTTTCGATTATTTGACAGCGGAATGGTAATGCTGTTTGTAGGTTCGTTTAACATCGGAATAGCAATGCCGTTTGTAGTTACGGATGTACATTTCAAGAGACGATCATTTTTGCCAATCTCGCTGGACTTTCTTAAAGATGTGCTTTTATTTTGCTGCTCATTTGTACTGTTAATTGTGTTATTTGTATTATTTATATCATTTGTATTGTTTGTGACAATAACGCTGGTGGCCGTAGAACTCGTTTCGTGCAATCTTTCGTCAAAACTGTTTCTTTTGATCTTCTTATAGTTGTCAATAGCGTCACTCGCTGCAACATATAATATAACGTTATCAATTACGGTATAACAATATACAAATTTCCAGCTTTCTTTTGTCGAATTTACCTTCTTGCAAGCTACGCTTCGTCGATACTGTAAGGTCGTCACGTGTGAGAAGTTGCGTCAACACTGTATCTGCAGACATGGACGAGGTATCAATGGTATTCTCAAATAATGTGACGTTATCGCATACATCAGGTACACTCTCGAACACTTCAGGCGGCAAAGAAGTAACGTTAGAAATTTTGATATTCATAACAGACGTTTCGTCTGTATCGTCTGTACCAGCCTCATTTGTTTCCTCCAAATCGTTACCATTCGAGGCAACTAGATCCAACGTGGATTTTCGTGGCGCTGCTACACCGACTTGGTCCGAGATGGTAGATACATTTTTGCTCGAAGCCTCTGACTCTGATACAATAGGTTTTGGTACATTGATATTATCATTTTTCGCTAAATCAACTGTCGTTACATTGGATGTTGCAGAATTTTTTGTAGCGTTTAATAGCGATTGTAATAGCGAATCAGTCTTCTTCGACGTCGATACGCAAGAGTCCCGCGAGCTACCTGATTGATGCGTAGGTACATTTATTCTTCGTTTTACCGTAACAAGCTGTAATAGAAGTAAATTAAATAAAATCAATAAATTTTCGATAACGCACACAATTGTGTTTAACGAAAATTCGGATGCTTTTCACTATTAACTATTAAAAATTAAAATAGATAAACTATTAAAAACAGTTAATAGGTAAAAGCATAGTTGGACTTTTTAAAATCAATGTACTTTAATTATTTACCTGCACCTCGTCATCGTCACTTTCATCAAGTGTGATAACATCCGCCTCCTTCCGAGTCGATTGAGATTTTTCCTCATTTTTGCTAGACGACTGTCTTTTTTCTTTAGAACTAATTACCTTACTTTCTTGCGGAAGAACAGTCGATAGCTCCTTTTTGTCATCGTCATTATTTGATGATTCGTTGATATTTTTTGGACTGACCTCAGTAGTTACATTCCTTTCAGTATTTGTCAATTCCAAGCTGCAAAATAAGATAGCAAGTTACATTAAGATACATTTCATAAAATCGGAATACTTTCTGTTATTATTGTTATCATTATTATCAACCATTTGCTTAGCTTGATCATTTCTTGTTGCAACTTAAAAGATCGTGGCCCAGGTCGCACGCTAGTATCCGCAGTAGAATCCAGCGAAGAGGTGGAAGGTGAACTGTTAGACAATAATCGTGTGGGCAATTCAGTTCCTACAGAGATATCTGTTTCTGCATCACTGTTCAAATCTGAGTCTAAAAATGAATCTGAGTCCGAGCTTGAATCTAATTGTAAGTCTGGATCAGGCTCTTTATTTTGACTAGAACTAAAAGCAAAAATAGATATATAGGTTGGACATTGCTGCCGAGAGATGTAAATTATTTGATTATCATATTTCAAGATAAATATTTTAGGAACTTTCAACAATCTGTAAGTCCCAGTCTACAATATGTGTTTTAAGGGGATCCTATAGCGAAGGCCAAACTTCCTCGATGTCGATAATGTCAACATTTCTAATCCTTTTTTCTATGTTATATATCTATATCTGTCCTTGTCTAACGAGAGGCATCTGTCCTTGTTCAATTGCTGCGCCATCTCTCGCTACACGCAATCCTGCTTATCCTATCAACCTGCATGTGCTTTTGCATATATAAAAGTTAAAAGCATGACACTTTTTTTCTAAACTTCTATCGTAGTTGTAATTGCACGATATTGTTCTTCAATGTTTTCCCTAGAGGGCTAGTATCTCATTTTGTATGTATAAACTGCAGTATTTTTGTATAAGCAAATATTGTCGTCAGTGACAGCTATATGTGCCCAAATTTTTAATTTTTTTTTTTTCGTTTTTGATGTATATAAAACCGACACTAGCCCCCTAGATTTTTGTGTGTACTTTAATTCTGTACAAAGATTTTGCAATTCCGTAAAGCCAATTAAAAGTGGTTTGCTTTTAACTAAATGTCGGTAATTACTGCCACTATAGGATCCCCTTAAGCCCCAAGCCCTAAGAAATTGACCAATCACAGTCAATTGTTCTCCTCAAATTCAACTGTGATTGAACAATTTCTTAAGGCTTAGGGCTTAAAACACCTATTGTAGACCGGGACTAAGAGTAAAAACCATGATGCATACCCAACTATTGCAGAACTATCGCCCAGTCTTGTATGTGCTTCATTGTGCTGCGAATTACCTTCACGAAAGAAATACACGAGATTAAAAATGTCATAATTGTAATATATTTTTCTTTTACGAGATACTCACTCAATATGGAAGTACACTCCTCGCATTCCCATACCGGATTAGCCCACTTTAACTGCCCACAAGCCATATGGATGCCTTGCGAACCGCAAGTTCGACATAGCGTCAACTCCCATTTACTAAATATTTCAAGAAAATTCTGTAATGCTTCTCACACCGCATATAGCTTTAATATTATTATAAGCAACTATTACTTACGCATTGTTACTTGTATGCTTCCTTCCCTTTGGACAGAGACATTTTGGTGCGTCGCACTGATCGTGCCTGTACAAAAGCTCTTCGAATGCGTTTGGTACTAATTCCCACGAAGCATCTCTAATTTTACAAGAAAAAAAAATATTCTCATATGCTATTTTGTATCTTATGTACTATATACACCGTGAATGGTTCGATGGTTAAGAACCTGAAAGACGGCATGTGCAATGACTTTTAGTTGTTAAATTTCTTAGCAATGGTGAGAGCGTCATCTGATAGCAAGTCACGCAGCAAGCGGCGAGACATGACATCGCTATAAACAATCAACGACGCGTGACGTACGACACTGTTGCTAGGAGATCTAACAACTAATCTATCAAGCATGCCTACCGAGTCGGACCTACCGTTTCTCATACGCTCAGAAGTTTTAATTAATAACTCAATAACTATTGCGAATTTTGCAAAATGGTAAAAGACTTTTCTTTTCAGTTTGACCCAATCTACCTCCATGTTTCAGGTTCTTACCATCGAACTGGATACTCTGTATAAGTGATTGGTAGCAACATCAATAGTACTAATTTTAATCTAAAAATAATTTCTGTGCATTCTTAATCTTGCACCAACAATTAACGTTCATAGAACTTGAGAAATTGCAAATTTAAAAAAAAAATAAAAAAAAATGATCGCCAAGTTTTGTTCCTATACTTACTGACTCGGCACGAAAATACCGTACTCCTGCATAGCCTTTTGAAAATCTTTCTTATTGTTACATAAGGGACACTTGAAAAAATATCCTGCGCTTAAAGCGAGTTGCTGAAATGAGAGTTTATCTAGATATATATATATATATCTGTATTCATATTATAAATGAAATAAAGCCGCTATTAGGACTAACCTGAACACAATTACGATGAAACCACGCGTCCTTTCTACAACAGGGGGCCCACAAGGTCTTCACAAAGTCATTAGTGTTAATTTTTTCATAACAAATATAACATAATACACTATCTACAGGGCGAATTTGATTTAAAATCTGATCGTCGATCTTTTGTTTCGGCCTATGATTTACGCAGTACGATCTGAAACATTCCAAATAAATTAACTTGAATGGTCACATGGCAATCCCAATATCGATCAGCCCCCAATCCGGTACTTTTCCCTTACCTAAATTCGCCGAAAAACTGATGTAGAGAACCAGCTTTCAAGCCGCAGGGAAAGTGAAAGATCCGTTTACACTTTACATTACAGCAGCCCAAAGTAGCACCGATTTTCTTGCAGTACGAGCACGCCTGGAATCATTAAGACCTACTCATCAGAACGTTCATCAAGTTCACAACGACAAACACAAACATAACTGTTTGCAATATAAATGTTAACAGACTGCAACATATAGAACTGGTATTATGCTACTTCTACTTATATGTACCAATCTCTTTCCTCTGCGAAGCTCTTTTTGTATATCCTCCGCCAGGAATCCAAGTATGCCTTCGTCGTCATTTCCCTTCTGCTCCATGTTCGAGGACAAGAGCTGTAAGGAAATTCGTGTGGATAAGTAGCGACACAACAGGCAGTTCTAGGCCTCTTCTAGATTACGCATTCTTATTAACAATAGCGTAGAGAAGATAGAAACAAGTGGAGATCAGAGGTATCAGCGGCCCGATACATTCAAGATTGCCTCGCGGACGGCGACCTACCAGACAATAGTAGTGCGTAACGATCCCATCGTGCTCGTAGATCTTTCCGTACTCCAGCTCATTGTCCTCTTTCGAATTGCAGAAAGAACAGACCTTGGAAGTGGACGGGCTGCTGCCCTTGGCGGACATCGTGCGCCTGAATAACAGAAGAGAGCGAGCAATTAGAGCCACGCCACGGTCCACGGGATGACGATCGGCAAACCAGGGTAGCAACAAGCGACTCGCGCCGCCGAGATCGGCGCGAGCCGTGACGCCAATCGCGAGACAAATGCACGCGCGAACGACGGTTCGGCACGCTCATCCAACGGATCTGATGGAGATCGGTAAATTCACCTGGTAAACGCGTCGTCACGCGTGAAGAGAATCACGTCGTCAAAAGCACCGCGCGAGTCAGTAGTCAAAACATAGTTCCCCACAGGACGTGGGGGAGGACGGGACGGGGCGGGGGGAGGGGAGGGGGAGGGAGAAAAATCGCAATATCGCAAACAAAAGAGCCTTGATAAGGGATCGGGCGTTTCATTAAAATTGAAGAAAAGCGCCTCGAACCTGAATGAATGTCGATGCGATGCCGCTAATGCCATTGATCGGGACCGTGCTCGAGGCGCGTCATTCCAGAAGCTACCAACGGTGACAAAAGGTGAGTCTTTTTCCTTGCTCTCGTCACGCGGAACTCGGGTCTCATCAACGAGGAAAGTCTCCCCCCCGCCCTTGGATTCTTTCAAATCTCCATTCCCGTTTGTCTCAAGTCTCAAGGGGAACGTTCTTTTGAATATTTACGTAAATGTGACGTGTATTAACTGGCTTCCATGCCTATTGCCTTCCATTTGGAGGGAAAACGAATGCTACAGGCTACAATGCTACCGATCGCTCGCTACTGATTAGTTCGAGGGACACAGCTGTAAAGAATGCGCGTTTGTCATTGGTCGTCCATGCTGGTCCGTGCGAATCGACGACCAATCGCAATCTTTCTTTATACGGAAAATGAACAGCCAGTGCTGGGCAATTTTTCTAAACCGTCGGTAAATGAAGGGGAATTGATATTATCGATAATACTGTCGGTATAAGTTTACCGATCGTCGTGTCTGAACATTTTACATTTATCTTGGAAGTCTTGAAATCTGAAAACTTCAACGTGACAATCTAAATTCATGAAAATGAACAAGGTATTAGGAGAACATAATCAGCAAGGAGGTTACATTATCTTTCATCGATTTTTCAAGAATTTTGGACTTCGAAAATCGATAAAACATCAGGAGAATGTAACTGGCGAGAGTTCGATCTTATTTAAAGCTCCAAGAAATTTCTTAATACCTTTCTTTAACATCTTGTCCGTGCTTGTACTTATCTTATGTTGCGTTTTTTACGCTCAGATAGGAATATAGGAATGGAAATTTAATTAAAATTGATATACCACTCCATTTCGCATATTTATTTGTAAAAATAATACATCACTGACAGTATTTACAACAATGTTAACAAAAATACTATTTTACAAGACATTTGTAATTTAATTCTACTAGACTATACAAAAACTAGACCACTTCCTTATTTTCGACCATTTCAGATAAAAGATTCATTTCCACACTGTAATCAATACCACTCAGCAATTGAATTCAATTCCTTAATTCCACTGGAATTATTTCCATAAATAATACTGTTCATGTAGGAAACTTGCCCGAGCTCTTTGCGAGCTTGTGCCAGTCGGTATAAAACAGGACAGTCCAAGGATACGCATTCTATGTTACCTAATTGTCCAATACAAGAATGGCAGATCTGAAAAAAGTTCATTATTAAATAATGATTATTGATCGCAATTTACACCTTAAAGACGTTTAATATAAATCCACGTCTAATAATGATACACATTTGCATAAATCTTATTTCTGCGCGATATACTTACTACAGCAATTTGTTGATAATTCCTTTCCAATTGTTTGATCTTTTCGAGAAGTATGAGAACGGTCCGGCTCGGTTGCAGAAGGCAATCCGGACAGATCTCTTTATTGGTATGTTCCCCACAGGTGATGCACGCCGTGGAACTGAAGAATTGACGAATAGTAGATTTCGGATTGCCTTCTCCCAAGTGTGCGATATTATCGAAATTCGAACGGTGGGAGATTTCTTTATACCTGTAAACGCAGCGTCCTATTATCCGCGCGACTGTAACACTCGATGAAACGCAGTGATTACGCGCGTTACGATTATATCTTATCTTGAAATGTTCGCCAAAAGAATGTTCAATAATTACATTTATAGGTAATTTATATAAACGCGAATAAGGATTATCATGGAAGAAGTGAGACACGCAATTCAATAAGACACGCGCTTACCACACGTTGACGTCGATTCCGAATAAGTTGAAGCATCGATTGAGAGGCGGTATGACGACTTTCGTTATGTAATACACGGAGTTCGGGATTAATGATGGATCGGCGACGACTTCCATCGGCGTACGCACGCAGTGGATGAGCGCTTGATTCGGCGCACCCGCGACGATGACGTAGCGTACGCGCTCGCTGGTGCGCGGCACAGCGCGCGGATCCTTCCTGATCAATCTGCGCGTCAGCTCTAACGCTGGCACGCAGGCATTGGCCTTGTAGCCACGCATCCCGCGGAACTCCTTCGCGAACGTCAGATCCAGGATGGACACGCGTCGCTGAAAGATCTTGTCGAACTGCCTGATAGCGTACTGCTTCACCAGAGAAATGTCCTTCGTCTCGAACAAGATTTTAAGGGCCCTCTCGAGTATCTGCAATGCGCAAATGTTTAATTTAAAAATTAAACGAGGACTGCATTTTCAGCGCGCTTGTCGTGGTTTCTTTTCTTTACTTTGGAAACTGCCGGACACCCATCTCTGCGAACCGTCTCGATGCCTTTCGCCAGGAACTCAGGCTTCTCCTGATCGCGAGTTTCATACATGTATCCGCAATATCGCTTCTTCGTCTGAAATATTGAATTTAACAATTTGGTCATCGGTCTTTGTTTTACATATGACAATCACAATCATAATATGTGCTGTTCTCTCGTTAATTCTCAATATCTTACTTGCAAAATACATGGATGAAGAACTTTCTCAAATTTGAGCTTGACAGGCGGTGGATTGATCGCAGTAACAGCATCCGCGATCTCCTCACCGATAGTAAACGCCTCTTCTCGAGATTTTCCGGGTAACAGTACAAATAAGGAATCTGTATCCCCATAAACCACCCGTGCGCCCCATTTTGGGGTGGTTTCCACCAGTTTGATCGCACGTTCCAACGTCTCTCGTCCTTTGCTAACTACGCTATCGCCTATCTGCAATAAAATCTCATAAAATGACAATTTTTGTGACAGAAGCACATTAAAGAATTTTGTCAAATTAATTTATCTTTATATATTATCTTTATTTCATCTTTATATATCTCGATGAAATGTCTTCGTACCTCGATACACGGCATTCTACCGCTAAAATTGGCGGATGTATAGCCGTAAGTGACATTCGCGATTAATTTGAGGCCCAACTGCTGAGAATGAAGAACGCGCTGCAACGTACGATTTTCCGCCGGATGCAGCTTCATAGACTCTTTCACCATCAGACGCGTATTCAAGATTTCCGTTAGCATACGCGGCAGTATTCCCTGACGTACCTCTTTCTTCACAAAGGCCACGCCGCAAGGCGAAAAGTTTATTTTATCTTGTAACTTTAACGCAGTGTTCTTCTTTATCCTTAATGTCGCTGCACCAAACTGGAATGGCCCGTATCTAACAGACGAAGATATCAAATTAATGAGTTTAATCCGATTTTTTTGATACTAAATATATACTAATACCGATACTAACTGGCCTATATGTTCTATCCTTCCTAAACAGGTAGAGAAACAGTAATTGTAAGCAATGATCATGCTCGGATAAAGACTTTGGAAATCAAGCACGATTAATGGATCGGTATAAAATTTAGACTCGGGTTCCATGATCAACGGTAAACACTCCGGCGCTCGCATCTTGGCTCTCTGCTGTACGGACGGCGAGATCGGAATGTAGTTCATGGGTTTCGCCAATCTGAGCATCATAGACTCAACGCGAAACTGTGAGCCTCGCGAGAAGACTTCGTAAAATTGTATGCCGAAGAGACGGGCGAGTTCGCACGTGCGACCTGCAACGAAACTTTATAATAAAACGACGAACTTGAAAAAGAAACCTTGAAACGGGTAATACTGAGAATTTAAATTCTTAGTCTTACCTATAATATCCAAGTGATTCAGAAGCTTGAGAGTGCCTACGACTCTGACGACATAATGACGTATAACTCTGCTTTTTATTATCATGCTCTCCTGTTTCCACCAAGTGGACAACGTTTTGAAGGAAGGACACGGAATTCTCTCGTGTAAAACGTGATGCATGACGTTCTCGAAGGTATATGTCAGTAATGCTGGAAGAAATTAAGTTACTCCCCCATTTCTCTTTGAACAGAGAGAATAAAAACTGATCTTTAAAATATCTCACCTGCTTCATGTCTCATGATTCTCCATACGTCAAGGATATTACGACCAAGTACCTTTACCTCACCTACGTCGTCCTTTTCGAACACGTGAGCCGAGTCAGATTTGGCGAAGATCTGCATGTGCGGAACTTTTGAGATTCTCACCGGAAAGTTATTAAGACGAAGGTGAGATGCTCGCTGAAATACGTAGCCCCATGAAAGCGCCTCCACTTCCCAGCCAAGCAGAACGTCTGGATTGTGGCGCTCGATCAATTTCACAAGGCTATCGAACGCGTCCCGTTCCGTCGCAACGTACAGGATTGGACACATCGCGCTAGCAGAGTGGATCTTGTTGAGTCTCGCGCTTATAGAGTTAGGATTTACAATTATAGCGCCTAAAACAAGAAAAAAAAGAAGAGATTATCACGGACAATCTCGCGTCACACTTCGAGAGACGTCAAGTCCCGATTCGCAAAGCAAACTCTTGAGAGATATGAAATACTTTTCGCATAAAGAAATTCTTAGTTTTAATAATCACCATGTTCCATCTGCTCACCGGCGCCAGTCGGGGCGTCGTTGTAAATCGCGTAAAATAACGCAGCGATAGAATCACACTGCGGATCAGGCAGGAGATCTCCCCGAGTAACGACGTGCACTTCGAGAGATAATGACGTCAGATACTGATGCTGCGGAAAGTTCAACGAGACGTGAAACGAGTCCGGGATTTGCCGTGCATAGAATTAAGATAACGAACTTACTACCGTTACTGCTCGAGCTTTCTGAAGATTCTCATTCGAGACGTTACCGTAGCTCCCCTTAGATGAACATTCGATTTGACCGTACGAGACACCCAGCTGCGTCTTATTTTCTTTATGTAACAACGGGTTTTCCAATGCCTTTTTCAAGGAAGAATCCAAACTGTTCTCCGATATCTGCGAATTATCAGAATTTTGTGTACGGTCTGATTTCCCGCTTTCGTCAGACGTCCCACTCAGCGCGCTTTGTCGAGGCATTGGCGAATGCATACGTCCGTCCATGTTTGAATCGTTATTCATTAAATTTCTAGATGTTCCCGGCTGGGGTTTAATCTCTTCATTAATGGCATTAATTGACGGACGCTGTACATCTTGCACATTTTTGCACGTCTCTCCCTTATTCTGCTTGCGCGATTTGACATCGGAATTTTTATCCAATATGTATTTCTTAGCTCTAATCCAATTTTTAACATCCTTGGAAGATGGTGGCTCCATAAGTGGTTTAATCGTTAACGAGCTATATCCAGCAAGGGTTCGTTTGATACGGTAAGACTTTACACTCGCTCCGGAGGGATGAAACTCATTGACTTTCATTCTTCGCCACAGTGTGAGACTCGTGACCTCTTCCAGACTGGATTTAAACGCAGGCGCGTCGAAATACGACGCGTTCGTGTTGAAGGATTCCCTTTGTTTCGCGAGATCGAGTTTATTGCTGAAAAACGGTTTCTGCCATCTGCACTTCGGAATCCCGTACATCGTCATACTTTTCCGGATTCTTTCAGGGCTAGGAGGCTTGTACCTCGTAGTAATTGTGATTATCGCGTTCTTCGACGAGCGACGACCATCCCGTTCCAACGACGAACCTTGACTGTCGCTCTCTAGCTTTTGGTTGAGATGCTGGGTGAAAGTTGTGTTGCACACATCTTCTTCATCATCGTCGAGATCAGTTTCAGGAATAATGTCGTCGTGAGTGGACTTTTTCGCCAAGATTCGTACATCTATCGCGTAGCTTCTTTCAGGAGATACATCGTTATTACTCTTTTCTGTGCATTGACTGCTCGGGACGCTGTCGTCACTGTTTTCATTGCCGGAGACAAGTGCAGTCACATCTACGTGTACATGGTCACTCGAATGCCCAAGCGCGATTGAAGTTTCAGACTGGCTCACGTTGTGATCCGTCTTTGCGAGAGTATCTTCTTCATCCAAGAAAGACAATCTTTTACGAACCTCTTTGCTTTTGTTAATCAACAAACTTTCACTGTTTTCTGTTCTCTGTTCATGATCTCGTATTGACTCGTCGATCGTTGATGTTTTATCAGTTTTTACGATATGGCTACAAATATAACAAAGATTATTTATATAATCTAAACAATATTATAATTTCTTTAAACTACGTGAAATATACAGATCTTACGCGGTGTCTGTTTCATTATCAGTGTCACCATTATTTTCTGAAAAAGAAAGAAAAATAGTATTTTTCACTTACGTGTAAAAAGTAATAAATTGAGAGTGCAATTTATGATTATCAATGAGATAGCATTATTAAATCAAAAGTATTCTACGTTATTTTTAAAAGAATAAATTCCTCATAAATATAATAAAATTATTTAAATTACCTAGATCCGAATTTATAAATTTTTCACGAAGCAAGCTCACACGTAACGGACGTATCTTGTGTTTTGGCGTAGTGGCAGGAGCATCGGGTATACATTGATTTTTCTTCGGAGATCGTTCGCCCTGTCGAACAGGACTTTTACCGGATTTCGGAGACGTTATAGTAATATTAAGAGGCGAGTAATTTCCCGACAACTGCGGACTCCGAGGCGCCTTGCCTGGAGAATTATATCTCCTTTTTGGCGTTTTAACGCCCGCATTTCTTCGTTTACCAGGTGATACGTGATCGTCGTCTTGAAGATCGAACTTCCTTTTCTTCGGGGTGACCTGAACTATACTTTGCGGCACGTTCTTCTTGCCAGATTTATAAGCGCACACACGTTTCTCCTGTTTATCCTCGACGATTGTCACATCAGCTTCGGATTCAGCATCGCTCGAATCGGTAGCTGTAGCACCATCGATATTCGATAATGTAAACTTTACTGAAAAATTACACCGTTCATGATGTAAGCAGTGATCCCTAGTTAAAAGAACTCCTTTTTGAACACACGATTTGGAATCCCGTTCACAGTTACACCTGACCTCTTCATAATCTGCCATATAATTGTTGTGTTCTAAAGTTTCAAACGTCTCTATATCATCTATATCATAAACGTCCAAGTCTCGATGATCCGGTTGTAACTGACATCGAACAATATATAATTCTTCCTCTGTTTTCCTATTGTGTACAATTCTTTTTTCATTATCTTTTAAATAACGTGTGTCTCTTATGACAACACTTGTATCAGTATGCGGATACTTTATACTTGTACCTCGCAAATTTTTGCTCGATTTCAAAAAGATATGAAAACAATATCTATTTACAAAGTTGTACAATTCTCTTCTTAAATGACATCTGCTGGGATTATTTACGATACATTTAACAATGTCCATTAGGTTTAAATTTCTATATGAAATACACATGGCATAATCTTTTCTCGTATTAATGATAGAAACATAGCTATTACGTTTAGAATTTTTAGTTATTTTAGAAAGGCACTGAACTGCCGTATTATCTTTATTATTTAAGTTATTTGTAGTTTCTTTTCCGTATTTTAATGTCTCATACAAATTATCAACTCCATCAACTTGTGGAAAATTCACGAGTGTGACATCTCCATCATTTTCTTCAGTAACGTTTGAATTATCTGCAGATTCAGTGTTTTGTTTATTATCTGTATTGTCACGTTGATTGGATCTCTGGTTATACACTGATTCCCAAGAACTTAGATCTAGATCTAAGCTTGTGATATTTAAATCCTCGACCTCTTCTTCCTCCGGATCATTTTTAACCGGCTCGCTGAACGTAGAATATTGAGACCCGAGAACGCTATCGTCATCTACATTGCTCGCCATTTCATTTTCTTCCGCTAGGTCAGCTAACATTTCTACCAGTTGTATGTCATCTGCATCCACTGTATGCAAAACAGATATTTTATTGTTACTTAAAATATAATAAAAAAAACATTTTTATAATATATTCAGTAATATACTAATGAATATAAAATACTTACAAATACTAATATCTGTTACATTACTTTGACTTCGAGTCAAAGTCTCTAAAAGTGCTGACGAGGCTAATTGCAACAATTGACAATTATCAGAAACTGTTCTTTCCAGATTTTCCTCAGATACAAGAGATTCACTGTGGTTTAGAATATGTGATGCATCCAAGACATTTTCATTATCTTCTACTTCAACAGGATACGAAGGTACCGTCGTATTTGGAGTGATTGTCTCATTGGTCTAAAATGAGAAAATTAAGCAAAATTAATATGCATGTATACATTAATTACACTATCATAATCCGAACAATGGAACAATGGAATACTTGTGATATAGCGTTCAATCTTTTCAATAATTGGCCCTCTTGAAAAATATCACTACTCGTTGGAGGTAAAATAATTTTGCTGGGAGTTTTGGGATATAATAATTGCGACTTTGCGTCTTCTAGACCAGCTTCGGCCCTCCTTGCTTTCTCCTCGTCCCAGATCGCGGCAAGACCAGGATTCAGCTCCATATTTTTAGTGACACTTTGCCCGTTCAGAATCTCTGAAGCGTGCACGTCCACTTCCAACTCGCACATGCTTTGTCTCGTTACGGATATCGGAAGGTACGTTTGCGTGTCTAGCAAATCCATTGTAGATCTGCTTTGACTGTCTTCTCTTGCGCATCCTTGCAAAGGGTGCCTGTACTTTACGCTGTTCAAATTTATTAAATTCATGCCATAGAGATTGTAATCTATCATGAATTGCAGAATATATGGGATGTGTGCCTCGTACGGCTGCAGAGTTTGATTGAGAACAGCGCCATTCTGAAAAGAACGAAATAAATCCAATTCGTTGTTCGATTCTTATCCCTTAAAACGGCACACAGTATTGCACGATTATATCTCATGTGCAAAAAGGCAGAAAAGCAGAACTGTTTACCTGCAGCAAATCCGCTGTCCTTTTAATTATGGCTGGATTATAAAAATATATTTTAAAAAACAAGTGTTCCTTCTCGTGATAACCGTAGAAAGGTCTGCAAAAGCGATATACATTACGCATCTAATAAATACAATGTACAATACTCTCCTATGTTAAAAATAAGATTACTAATCTGTCGCAATTTCCAGTTAAGCTTTCCTTACATTCCTGACACTCGTTGGATCTTGTACACGTGTTGGCTGCTGGACAAAGCTGAACCGAAGGATGTGTTCAGCGCAGAATCGATCGCCGCAGCCAGTTGATAAGCATAGCTATCCGTATTCTCCCGAACAGTGCACGCGACATACATGTACGGAAAGACACCGTGAATGTGCAAGCATGTCTTCTTGCCTGAAAACCCTCGGACTTTATGTGGAGCAAGACTTTTTGACAATGCTCATTTTAACATGAATCTGCAGCGTAACCAGCATATCGGGAAACATGACAAAGTTATGCTACTTTGACTCACCTGTGGCAGTTGATCCGAACGCTCTGATTACCGGTACCTTTTTTACTTCGGAGCCACGGAACTCCGAGAATGTCACGTCCAGCTCGGGTACCGGGGACGTCTGATAACTGTCAATATTTACCAAAGTGATGGAAAACATGTTCTGCAATGAAAATCATGCCGTGACGATTACGAATAGATATAGCGTAAGTAGAACAGCGTCTCGGCAAAAAGGACAATTAACGAAATCTTTGCTTACGAGATGCAGGAGGACAATCGTTATGAGACATGTGCAGACACGTGCAAACCGGCTCATACGACGTAAACAAACGGAAGCGTGGTGGGAGATTAGGTTTGCTCCTTTCGTCTGCACTTTCTGCATTTAAAACGAGATAGATATACGTCTAGCTTGTAGTGCGAGATGAAGATATAGGCTGGATTCGGGGAGCGCACTATTAGCGCCATTTGCTTATTCTATCCTTGTTTTACACCTGATGAGCGATAAAGATAGAATGATGCATAAGTGCTAATAGCGCGCTTTCCGAACGCAGCCATAGAATGTAGAAGGTGCAAATATATTCAAGACCAGACAAATCACCTGTTTTTAAAGTTTCTTTTGATTTAGATTCATATTTTAGTTGCCACAAAATGAAATTATACCTAAAATAATAAATCTCAATGTTACAAAATATTAAAAACAGATGTTCTTATCTTTTCTATCAAATATTTTCAAAGATGTATTAATTATAAATATGACGAACGTATTATTATATTGGTATAAATATATAATTGATTTGTTAAATTTTAGGAAGAGTGAAAGAAATATAAACATTAAATATAAATTGTAAAATTGAATAAAATTTATATCTATAAATTAAATAAAAAACAAGTGTTTGATTCATCTCGTTTGTTTCTTTTCTTTGCATTTAACTATTTGTAAATTTTTATTAGACATATTTTCCAAAAATACCAATATTTTTCATTCTTACGACAGTATAATTAGTAAAAATATCGTATTTCACAAATGCTCGATTTCATATATATTTTTAGTGTAACTAGAACATTTTCTTTTTCTTGTAAATAATCCTTTGTTATCGCGCAGAGTTTCCTTTTCTTTTAACACACTACGTATAGGATAAAAAATAACTGACTGAATTAGAAAAAAAAATCGTATAATTAGAAAATGTATTTGTAAATTTAATTACAATGTATTAAAGGAAGATACTGATATCACTTTATACAATAGATAATACAACAGTGAATGCGGTCAATGATCGGCCTGGCAGCCTTCTAAACTTAAAGCTCGTGCGAGATTTCGTGCAACGCCTATTCGGAAGATGGAAACCTTGTCTTGAAATTTCGGATCGTCCCCATGAGCCTCTACGCAACGTAGTAACTCGTAGCAATCGTTGGACGAAAAGATTACGTCTTCCGCTTCCAACAGCGGTATAGCGTCCGTGAGCAAAATGGACCAAAAACTGAGAAACAAAAATTTGCGAATTAAATTGCGAGTTTCATGTATAATCGTAAATATCCTTAAAACGAACAACTTACTACTTCGGCGTCAAATTCGAAACTAGAAGGGACACCAATAGGCTTGCCGCTTCGCGAAATTCGCCCATTCCGTACATATGATGAAACTCACAATATTTGCCTATAAAATATTATATTAATTACAATATACGATTTATGTGTGATAACAAATAATTACATTGTTATACATTGTAGAAATATATATCATTATTCATTCTCGTTGGCTATTACATATAACTCTTTACCTAAAAATGTGAGTCTGTCGCTGGCCAACATGCAGGAGCCCAAGTTCTCGAGCAGATCGCGACATTCCAATTCCCCGTATTCCGCGTAATGCTTCAAAAATTGGTCCGCGATGTATGTGGTAAAATTGCCGTCGTGTGCCTTGAGCGCCCACGTAAGAGCGTTGCCCAATCTCCCCTGTCTTATGCTCCTCATTCCTTGGATCTTGCATATGCTAGTAACTAAGAATCTTTTTTTTTAGTTATTATAAATCTCTTCGAGCCAAGAGAGACAAAGAGAAAGAGAGAGAGAGATCGAATTTTACCAACGTGCGGCATATTATTGTCCCGCGCGACGTCAATGATTTTGTTGATTCTCGCCTCCGTGCCCGTTGGTAGCGACTGCAACAGGATCTCCAGCCTAGCTAAACCTTGCGTGGGGCAGTGTATCAAGTAACTCGCGCCACACTGCCACAATGAGCGCTGGCTCATCAATGTAGTGCCGTACTCCAATATGAGGGATTCATGAAGCTGGGCAGTCACACTGTAACAAGATATTTTAATTCACTGATAATTATAATGATTTCTCAACTTGCATTTCTACCCACTTGGTCTTTTCTTTGCTGAAAATGTTTAATTTTCCACATTTGTACAACAGGTCCATCAGGTGGGCTGCAAACCAGCCGTTATCGCTCATATATTGTATCTCTTTGATAACCTGATACAGATCATTTTCCATTAAAGCAAGGATTACACGATCTAGATGTCTATTAGCTTGCCATCTTTCAACCACACTGTTTGCGTAGCGCGAAAGTTCCATCTGTTTGCAGCAGGGAGCTGAATAAAATAACTTCGCTGCCAATAATTCGTACCACGCTTCCGTATACATGGAATATTCCCACAATACCGATTCGTCTCCCGATATCAACTACAAAGCCAAAATATTATCTTTTACATTGAAAACAGAGAAAAACATTAATATTCCCTTACCTTCATAAGCATCTCCAAATTGCTATCTATAACGAAGCAGTTGGTCTCTAGATTTGAGCAAAGATCCATTTGCCAGTGCTTCCATCGCATAATAAATTCGTTTACAGAATATCCGCCGTATACATTGTACACGGGCATTGTTCTAATAATATTGTCCGCAGTAACGAACGCCGAATGGTCCGCTTTGCTGTGCATCGCCAGGAGGCGGCAAACTAGATTTAATTTACCGTGGAACGCACAGCCCATCACAGCCTCCCAATAATTCGGATTTTCTAAATCCGCACCGATCGTCTTCTGCGACAAAATTTTTGACGCCGCCAGTTCTCTCGAGGGAAAATGAAAGCTGATCCACTCCAATAATTGCGGTAGCACAACGTCGCCTGATAAACAAGACGCAAACACCGTTTAAAAAAAAAAGATTCTATGTACTTAAAACAAAAAGGAGCTTTTCTAACATAATATTTGTATCTACATTTATATTTCGTAGATTATTTCGTAGATTATACTTCACGTTTATATTTTTAATTCAATTTACCTGGTACAACGTCGACATAGAGAATTTCCGTCAAATGCCAGACGCATTCCACCTGGTAAAATATAGTGAGAAAATTTTCCAGCATCGTCTTCTCTTCCGATAACGGCTCCTTTGGCAGTATCTCTTGCAAGTTTTCCACGCAGGCTCTCAATATAGACCTATATTGTTTGCTGTGCTTAAGGAGCTCCGGCCTAATGTCACCGGAAGAGGAAGACTTGAGCTTTTGAACCGACAGAAAGATACCGTTGCTCTCGTTAACCAGCTTACGCAAAAGCGGTGAGAATAATATGATTTCCGGTCGGAGAAAATGTACTTTGGCATCACAAGGCGCAAATTTACTTTTGGCATCTAAAAGAAATTCTTGATGTAGCAAAACAGCAGTTCATTATTTCTAGCTCATATACACATCAAGAAATATAGATCTGTAACATATGTATTTTTGCATATTTATATTATTTGGCAACCTGGTGAAGATTTGTCCACATGTTTGTAAGCGTGTATCCCGAATCTGTTGCTATTGATCCAAGTTGTCGCGATACCCGCTCTGCTGCAGACATCATCCGCGATAACCTGCAAAACCCAAGGAGTTTGCTGTTCAGCAAGTAAAAAGGATCATAAAATGAAATTATAAAACTTCCCCGATTTCCTTCAATACCTGTAGTCATAAAAAATAACACTTCTGATACGCAATTAAGTTTCAAAGGCAAATTTGTACAGATTTGTAAATAGAGACCAGGTGCATAAATAAACTCACAGACAATTCTTAAAACATTGATTACGGATAATCTAAGTAAATTTACACATGATAGTAAACTTACACGATAATTTGACGATGTAACGTCGTTTAATTTTGTATTAAAAAATGATGACTATCAGTGATATATTTATGTATCTGGTTGAATTTGTAAATAGAGTTGTACGTAGATATTTTACTAACAATTATCTGGGCGTTATCGACTTCGTCCATGATCACTCGACTTGCTTCTCTCTAAATTTGTAAATCACGCTATTATTGTAATTAATATTTCTGTAAATAAAAACTTTGGCGGGGTACCGAACGGCGTAAAGCCATCGACATGACGATCGACAAAGAGAGGAAAGTCTTTGCGCCTTTGAGTCCTTTGATTATGGCTACGGTCAACGTGACGCTACAAATGCTTTGAAGCATTTTTTGATTGGTTAATTCGTAAAATTCTTTTTTCTGATTGGTCGATCAAATGCTTCGAAGTATTTGTAGCGACACGTTGACCGTAGCCTAAAGGTGCGATTTCACGATGACGCTCGACGCTGGATTCGAGCGTCAAAAAGCTAAACTGTGTTTAGCTTTGACACTCGACGCTCATTTCAGCCAATCCAGTGGTTAGGTTATATTTCGCGTCCCTCTGAATCTATCACGTGACCAGATTTGACGCTCGAATCCAGCGTCGAGCGTCATCGTGAAATCGCACCTTAATGATGTAAAAAGATAAGTACATTGCGCATAAGGCTGGGGCTACACTATGCGCGTTTTCGCGAATCGGATTCGCGAATCGTGCATTTGTATACCATGTGTGCTTGCTTAGCACGAATGGCATACAAATGCACAATTCGCGAATCCGATTCGCGAAAACGCGCATAGTGTATTATAGCCCCAGCATAATGGCGGCCGAAAAATAGGACAGCCAATCAAATTTTTATCCGTAATGTCGCGCCACATTCAGATGTAGCGGTACTTTCCGTGACAATAGGGATATACTTTCCGATTCACGCATGATGCATCATTTATCCTTGTGTACACCGAATGTTAAACGAAACTTGATCACTAATTAAGTTTTTTGAAGTTGTAATCTTCATCTATCCCTTCCCCGCCTTTTCATCAATGTTATTATCTATTCTTTTATTCTCCTCTTCAAAAGAAGGCTCTATAGATAAAGCATTCCCCAAGAATCTTATGTAATACATTCTTAAGATATTTAGTGCTTATAAATATAGTTTCTTTCCATTTTTCGAACATTCAAAAGAATGGGAAAAAATAGAAATTGATTGACGTCAATAGAATCGATAACTTACGAAACTCATAGTTATTTAATCTGATCATCTGAAGATATTAGAAATAAATTGATATAACTACTTAAACTGAACTAAAGTCCAAATATATGCGAGATAAATTTTTCGATAGATCACAGCTACAACAATGTATGTATGTAAACGTTTATATTCAACATTTTACATGTAACTGCGCATATAAAGCTTAATAGACATTAGAAGTAAAAAAAGCGGTACAAAAATAGCTTTTATGTTGTCGCTCTTTTCATATTGAAAAGCTGTAACATTAATTGGAAGAAATCTCTCGACTCGATACATCGTATAAAAATACTAACAATGTATAACATTCTATTTCAGATTTAATGATGGAACAATCGGAAACCGGTGTGAGCCAGCACTATTCCGTGTTCGTCGCAAGCATCGATTACTGCTGCGTCGTTTGTGGAACCAGCAGGACTCGCAATAAACTTGACACCACTCTGTAACGAGAGAAAAAGAATTATAAAAACATATAAAACATAGTAAATTTAATATCTATGAAAAAGATAAGTCGGTCGAATGACGTTTAATTTATTGATGTTTAAATTTAAATTTAAATTTTTATACGACTGTATCTAAAATAAAGATAACATATAATAATAATAATAATTACAAGTCTAGCCCTGTCCACATTGTCTCTAAACGGGAAGAAGGCATCGCTGCTCAGAGCAACATTGTTCAGCTTCTTCAGCCACTCGATCCTATCGCTCTCCGACAGTTTTTCAGGAATGACTTCGTACATAGCGGCCCAGGTAGCTTCATCCATATCCTTCCCAATGGACCCGTTGACGTAATTGTCAATAGCATTAGAGATCTCCGCTCTTTTCACGCCCTTCTTGAACTTCATTCCTGTTACCTTCGAGTGCTGGCGAAGCCACCTAATAATATAAGTATATATGTATATAATGCAAGATAACTTTCATAACTATTGCCATGTCTTTGGCCATTTATTTTTTATATATGTATAATAAAAGGATAACGAACCAATTATCGGCCTTGTCTCCGGCAAGCCTAGTACAGTGAATTCTAGATTGCTGTCCAGCTCCTGTGCCGATTACTTGCCCGTCTTTGGCATAACAGACAGAATTGCTTTGTGTATATTTTACGGTGACAGTGGCCACGATCAGATCACGGATAGCGTTTTCTGGCAGAGTCTTCGACTTCATCGTCACGACATTGTCGAACGCCGACTTGTCGATAACCGCGTCGTTACGTTTCTGCTCCATAACCAGGCCGTACAGAGTCTTGCGTTCCATCGGAGACGGTTCGTAAGAAGGATCGATTTGAAGCACACAATATGCGCCACCCTTCTTCTTCTTCAGTGTTTGAAGAGCCTCTTCCGAGTAGCCAGACGCGATAATGCCGTCTGAGACTTCTCTAAATAGTTACAGAAATTTATTAATATAAATATTATCGTCAATATTACATATTATGTTATTATATTATCATCTTATATTTGTGAGAGAGATATTAATACAATATATTACCAATATTGTATCAATATTATCATCATGCATTAATATCAGGCATTAGCATCATGTACCTTGAGATAATCTTTGCTGTTATAGCGTCGCACGGTTCAGACAATGCGATGAAATCGCCAAAACTGGACATTCGATCGGCACCTCGCGCACGAGCGTAAGCGGCTGCCAAAGGGGTGAGCTGATCGTGAAGATCATCCACTTGGCACAGTTTCGCCTGTATACTGTCCAGGGGAACGCCGACTGCGGCCCCAGCCGGGCTGACGTGCTTGAAGGAAGTCGCTGCCGGTAAGTTTAGAGCGGACTTCAATTCTTTCACCAGTTGATAGCCGTTTAACGCGTCGCACAGATTGATGAACCCAGGTGACCCGTTCAGCACGGTCAACGGCAACTTCTCCAGAGTGGTGAATATCTGCGCGGGCTTCTGATGCGGATTCATGCCGTAACGGAGAGTGAGCTGGGAGACACCGGGGCTATATTGCTTGCGGAAGTAATCCGAGATAGCGTTGTCGTATTCGGCGGTGTGAGTGAACGCTTTCAGGGCTAAAGTTTGCCTGGAAATTATACATACATTTATAAGGAATCTTGCAAGATTGCAATGCTGCATTTATATCGTGCAAGCTTACCTAGTCTGCAACGAGGTATTCTTGTCGGCAGCAGTGTCCATCTCTTTGATGACCTTTTCGTAATCGGTCGGGTCACAGATAACTGTAACTCTGGTATGATTCTTTGCAGCCGCGCGCAATAAAGTCACACCACCGATATCGATGTTCTCTATCGCGTCCTCGGCCGTCACGTTTGGTTTCGAAATGGTATTTACAAAGGGATAGAGATTGCAAACTACCACCTGGATAAGATCATAATTTTGCTTCTGAAGATCTCGAGCGTCGGAATCTGTCAACCTGGCGAGAATGCCTGTCATGGTAAAAATAATGTAAAAATTATAAGAATTGCATCATAGCTTAGTTGTACATATTGCTACATAGTTGTTATTGCACTTAATTAAATAACATTTTGATAAATATGAATAAAGTCACTTAATTATAACAAATTTATTCTTACCAGCATGAATGGCAGGATGAAGGGTCTTCACGCGTCCACCAAGCATCTCGGGTGCTCCTGTAACTTCAGAAACATCTTGCACCGGTAACTTGGCGTCTCTCAATGCCTGTGCGGTACCTCCAGATGCGATTAGAGTCAATCCAAATTCGTGTAGTTTCCTTGCCAGTGGTAACAGGTCCGTCTTGTCAGATACGCTTAAAAGAGCTGAAAATTTCATAAAACTGATTAGTATCTCTGTCATTGTTCATAAAGTATTATTATTTATAAATAGAAATTACGAAAGATGTGAAAAATATATATATTTTAAGTATAAATATTGAGAAAACAGTTAGAAGATCTATAAAGATGCAAATATCATTTAAAGTTTTGTCTCTTCTTCGATATTCTTCTACTGTGTATGTTTGTTCCAGTAGCATAAATTTTTTATAATTATCATAATTCTCTCGATTTATATTTCTTTATTTTAATCTACAACATAAAGTAATATTTTGATTTTATATGCAGAAAATTTATTAACTTTATGTGATTTCGTATTAATCAAAATTTAAATTTCATGCCTAATAATGCAGTTGCCAAACAATAACGATTAAAACGTAATTCGCGTCTAGATGGAAGAGATACAGAGAAGAATATTTTAAATTGTTAACGTTTCATTAACAAAAGAAGAAGTAGATCCGGCAAGCGGTGCTCCATCACGTGCTGCTCAATTAAAGGTTAATCAGATCATCGTCGTTTCTTTTCAGTTCTATGAAATAGCTCACCTAATTTGCTCGCTGGCATTTTCAGGCGTTAGATCCGGACGGGACGCAGAACTAAACAAACAGGTAGTGTTTATCTTTCTGAACAAAGCCGGTCTGCAAGTATCCTATACTGAGGGAACTTCCTCCACGCTCGATTGGAAGCAATTTAGGCGATGCGTGGCAAAGAGGATGTGCCACCAACGAGCACGTATTATATCGAACGATATAATGTACACACACATCCATCTCCCCTGCAGGCGGTGAATAGCGTAAATACGATAACACGCGTGTGACGTGTGACGTTGACGGCATGTCGCAACAAGCCAACAAGTGGCAACAACAGCAGGAGAACAGCAGGTCAAATGTCATCCTGTTATATTTAGATGATAAATATTATGTATATCTGGACGACCACCAACGTACAGTCGTTTTCTTAAAAATTTGAAATGTTCCTTTAGGTGAGCGGAGAAACAGAGATAATTCAGATAATCATTCTCTTCTCTTTTATCGGACTTCTCTTTTAAGCTCTGAGAGATATTAACTTAATTAGTGTTTGATTAACTTAACAAGTAATATTTATACCATTTTATTAAAATAAAGAGAAATTATAAATTTTTGAAACATTCAATTTTTGAACATTCATCTGTTTCGTGCAAGTTTATATACAACTCGCGAGATGAAAGAAAATAGAAAAAAAAAATATTTTTCAAAAAATCAATGTTACCTTGAATTTTTTAAACGACACTATGCTATTTTTTTTACAAGTTACTATGCGCGTAGCAGCTATAATATTATACTATTTGAAATTCAAAGTTGTATAACAAGCTGTATAATTATCTTTTCTCGAAGGTCTTGAATATTAATAATTGGTTTGATACGCAATAGATTACAGATATTCCTGTATAGGACTTCGCCCTCTTAGTTTTTTCCTTTATTGTTATAAATAAATGACATTTCTGATAGTACGTTGAATCCTTAAAGTCCTCTTCACTCCTCTATGATATCATGAAAAAATAGCATAGTGCCGTTTAAAAAATTCAAGGTAATATTGATTTTTTAATAAAAAATATTTTCTTCCAATTTTCTTTTATTTTAAGTTAATTGTAGCTTGCATGAAACAGATGATGAATGTTCATTGTTCAAAAATTGAGAGCTTCGAGAATGTATCGAAAATCCCCATCCGGATGAAAAGTTTCCACGTTTCCAGTAGGCCAACGACGCAAGAAGGAAACAACTAGAGGAAAGTCTCATAACCTCAAAAATACGGAGATTCGAAATGCTAAAATGTTTAGATGTGAACGTGGATTGCGGAGCAGAGTCTCAAGAAATAAGAATTGTGTTTGGATGCATTAGACTGTATCGTTAACAAGAAACATTGGAAATTCCTTATCCGTACAACACACAAGAGCTCACAAAGTGATTTTCCAGTACTCAAGAAAAAGAACTGGATGTGCCAAAGAACTGAAAAAACAAATAATCAGTTAACAGCACCCTCATTAAAAAAATAGGATTTGAAATACGAAATACAAAGGAATAGAATCGTAAATATATCTTACAGTATTACGAAATATGGTAAGAGTGTTTTAACTGTCTTGAATATTATTTTGAATTATTTTGAATAAAAATCTATACTTCATTATCCTGTTCTAGGATGTCCAACGGCATTCTGTGCACACGCTAGTGTTTCGGTCCTTAAAGAGAACTCACGATATGTTCCTGTTGAATCAAGGATCTTTACCGCCGGAAGATCCTATGTTGTGAGTAACTTGCCGTTGCAGCTACTCTGAATTTCTACTTAATCAAACCTGCCTGCTTTAATCTCGTGGACAAGCAGTTATTTATTTATAATATTTATTTTTTTTAGGCAACAAATGAAGAAAATGGTTAAGGCTAAAGATTGTTATGGTCCAATATTAGAACGGGTCAAGCAAAATACGTTTAAAGTACAGCAAGACAATGACACTGCGGATCCTCCACCGCCAGGAGGTAATATCCTGCGATACCTACACACAATTGAGATAAAAATAAGTACCGTTACTCTTACATGTGTCTTTATTGTATCAATTTTAATATGATTTTTAGATGAAACTTTTGGAATTAACCCTACCTCGGCAATTGTTCCTTACACTACGACAAAAGGAAGCGCAAGCGTAGTACCAATAAGTGCGGGAAGCAATATGGGCGGCGGTGCGCTCACAATGCCGCAAAAGAAAACGCCGTCGATGGCGAAACCCAAGTGGCACGCGCCATGGAAACTGTACAGAGTTATCAGCGGTCACTTGGGATGGGTGAGATGTTGCGCCGTGGAGCCTGGAAACGAGTGGTTTGCTACAGGCTCGGCCGATAGAGTAATCAAAGTGAGTGCTTCATTCTCGCATTATTTAGTAATATTCTAGTACGTAAGATTAACGAAGTTAACAGGTTCTCCATGCAAGCTCGTACAAATGTTTGGAATTTACAGATATGGGATCTAGCCAGTGGCAAGTTGAAGGTTTCGCTGACCGGCCACATAAGCAGCGTTCGCGGCCTCGCGTTCTCGCAGAGGCATCCCTACCTATTTTCCTGCGGGGAAGATCGACAGGTTAAATGCTGGGATCTGGAATATAACAAGGTGATAAGGCACTACCACGGCCACCTGTCGGCGGTGTACTCCATGGCGTTACACCCCACTATAGACGTCCTGGTAACGGCGGGGCGTGACTCCACCGGGAGAGTGTGGGACATGCGTACCAAGGCGAACGTTCACACCCTCGTCGGGCACACCAACACGGTGGCCAGCGTGATCTGTCAGTCTGCCGAGCCGCAGATCGCCACCGGCAGCCACGACTGCACGATTCGCCTGTGGGACCTGGCTGCCGGCAAGTCCAGGGCCACTCTGACGAATCACAAGAAGAGCGTGCGCGCCCTGACGTTCCACCCGTCTCTGTACATGTTCGCCTCGGCGTCGCCGGACAATATCAAGCAGTGGAAGTGTCCGGAGGGGAAGTTTATTCAGAACCTGTCGGGCCACAACGCCATAGTCAATTGCCTGGCCGTGAATGCCGACGGAGTCTTGGTTTCCGGCGCAGACAACGGTACGATGCATCTGTGGGACTGGCGAACCGGATACAATTTCCAGCGGCTCCAAGCGCCGGTTCAGCCCGGGTCAATGGACAGCGAGGCCGGGGTGTTCAGCATTACGTTCGACATGTCAGGCACTCGGATGATTACGACAGAGGCTGACAAGACGATTAAAGTGTACAAGGAAGACGATACTGCCGTAAGTTGATTTTATATCACGCTCGTGTCGATTTGGCAATCGCACGCGCGCTGATAACATTCGACTAGCTCATCGTTTTCTAAGCTTTGCGCTAATTATCCCCGTTATCTATGTTTTCAGACTGAGGAAACGCATCCCGTCGACTGGCGGCCCGACATAATAAAGCGAAGAAAATACTGAGCTCTAACTTATTGGAATGCCGTATACGCTCATTCAATTAATTTAACGCGGCTGAATGTAACGCGTTCAGAAATTTATTTTTTTATATAGGATCGCTTTGGCTTCCAGGTTGTAACGGACAAAGCTATCCGAGCTGCAATAAAAGAACGAAAAGATTTCTACCGAGATTCCCGTTTTAAGAGATACGTATTTCGTTTATCGTAAGACAAGATTCGAACGTATCGATTGGCTGGCGGACGCTCGAGTGGGGAACTCCGGTTTCTTTCCGTACGGAGAGAGTTACTAGATCGAGTAGGATAAGTCGGGGCAGAGACACGCTGAACTTGATCGCGATAACATCCGATAGCAATGGCCGACCCGACCCTGCAAACGTTCTGCTGTCATCATACAAACCGAACGGATATGGCGATAGCGATAATGCAGGAATTCAATACAGACGCGTACAACACGGTGTGCATGCTCTCGTCCACGATGGGCATGATAGGCGCGATTTATCAGGTAAATTCAGCGCGGAATGTTATCCCCGAACGAGCCTTCGCCTCACCGATTCGTTCTTTTCTTATTAATTTGCGACGACTAACGTACAGAGCGGGAATTGACCCGAATTCTTTACCACGACCGGAATCGATCGCCGAAAGATATTGTCCCGGAATCGAAACTTCTCTGTCATGATGCGACTTCTCTGTTGATCCGTTTTGGTTGCACCTTGTACACCTCGTCTCTTCCTCCAACGCGTATATTTATCCGGTTTTCCATGTGAGAAGTGTACGAAAAAGTGCAGCTAAAAGAAACCGATATAAAAGTATTTGTATCAAATAATTATAACATAATGTAACATATAAAAAATATTTGAATAAAATATGAAATAATTTTATATTATATTATATTGTACTTATTTATACATATTAATGATTTAAGTTTATAATAATAGTTGTAAACATTTATTTGCACGTGTAATGTTGTTAGATTGAGGTAAATTTAACGAGAAATACTTGAAAGTACCAAGGAACGTTCACAAATTGGCACTGAAGGAAAATATTTTTTCAGATACTGCCCCGAGAGGATTCAAGTAATTCTTATCGTCGGCGGAGTTTCTCCAGAGGACGAGATATTATTGTATGGCTTGCCGTTGCTGATCTCTTAGCGTCCTTAGGTCTAGTTTATTATTGCAATTAGATTATGCCAATAGCAGTTAGTAGTACATAAACATCTGCAAATTAGTTACAAACAGCTATAAGTTAATTTTGGTCAGCGAATACAATGACACGGTAGACAAACAAAATCGGTATCTTATCTCTGATTGTTCTGTACTCTATCAGGTGTGTTTGTGAGGTCGGCGCTATGGAGGAATTTCAAGTCCATCATACCCATAGAGGGTGACATGCCCAACGTGGTGTTTTGCGCCGTGTTATCGGTAATGTTTGACACCTCCCACGCTTGATACCCATTGAAAGTTCACGTGGAGGACTGAGAGAGATCGTTTGCTCGTAGGCGTGGATCCAGTATTTCTACATGGCCACGTGGATATGGACGTTGTGCTACGCGGTGGACATGAAGTTACTGCTGGGAGACAAAAACGGACGTCCTGCGTGCTATCACATCCTGGCCTGGGTGCTCCCCGCTATTCTCACCGCGTTCGGGCTGATCATTCTGTACATTCCGAACGCAAAGTCAGGTCTTAGAAGTATCGCATGCGGCACCCCAGGCGTACGCCCTTAGAGCGATGTGTGTGATAACCGGGCGAAATTTTCTTGCAGCTGTCACAGCCTGACGTCGTTGTCCAGCGCGCTATTGCGCATCCTTCCGAATTACTTCGCCACTTACGTGCTGCTGGCGGTGGTCATGATCGCGAATCCCATTTTGTACGTCGCATCGACGCGGGACCTCGAGACGGCGGTTCTCCACAGTATGGCTCAGATGACCGGCAGGGAGCGAAGGCTGATACAGACGGTCAGATTGAAATTCGCTCTCATCAATGTGGTCTATTACGTGTGCTGGACGCCCAATCTAATTAACGGAATACTATTGTGGACCCTGTGGTTTCAATTGCCGATCAAGGCGATCATCACTTTGTGGTACATAATGGTACGTTCGTGTATAAATCTAATTTCAAGCGCACGGCCAAACGCAGAGAACTAATCGAGATTTCCTTCTCAATCTGTGACAGGCTGTGACAAATCCCCTCCAAGCGTTCTTCAACGCGATCGTTTATCAGTCGTGGACCAGAAGGGAGAAATTGCGTTTAGAGTGTTGTCAAGATTACAAGTCGAGCACCAGTCTGCATTTACATACGATTGCCGGGATAGACAGCGACGTGCACGTTTCTGAATCGTCACCATTGCTCAATCCGCAAACGGGATACAGACAGAAAGTACCGCATGTCAGTATAAACGGATCTTCGTCTCTGTGAGAATCCATTTTACTGCCAGTTTGTCGAGAAGTGTAAATAGTGTATGCCATATCGTAGTGTTAAAGATAGATTTAATATATGAAGTCAGTTTTTATACATATTATAAAGTCAGACTCGTTATCGTGCATTTCCGTTCAGGCGCGATTTCCCAATAAGATTTCTCAGAGAACGTCTCGACTCGGATAAAAGAATATTTTATTAAACAATTTTTTTCGAAATAACTTGGGGGAAATATTTTATAAAATAGAATGTTTTAATATATTACACAGAGAGATCGTATTAAAATATAGTTTTTTTAATACATTATACATCCGCGATACAATAAACAGAAAATGGATGGACATAATTTAGGTAATATTTAGACATCTACAGAGAATCGCGATTTTGAAGCATAACAACGAAGGTGTAAAATAAAAAAGAAACATCTATGCAAGAGAGAGAGTTTTTCAAAGAAAAGATTCGGCGCATATATACGCATTTGTAATACATTTGCATACAATAATAGACTGTTTGATTATTTTTAAAAGACAGGGTGCCTTTTTGAAAGATAGTAAATATACTTTTTTTTACAGTGTGCATCGTATAATAGTCTCATAAATAAAAAGATATAACAAAATAGAAGATAGAGCATATATGTATAATAGGGGTTTCGTAGTTTCGTTATTAATAACATTTTGTACTTAAACATTACGTGTGTTATACGCTCTAAATACTGTTAAAATATATCTTCTTCTATATCATAATATCACGATCAACGGCGGTCATATGCATCATCGTATGTACATATATATCTCATTATCTATTTTAACACCAATCGTCGTATAAATTGGCAATGAAAAAAGTACAAAATCTTATATTTTAAGAATTTTCGTCAATATCTGCATTAGTCATCTTATCAGAAGCGAGAAAAATCATGCAAATGTTAATAAGTTTCGCACGTACGAAAATAATTAAAAATGACTGCCAAGATTTAAGATAGAATGGAAAAAAAATAAGATGGTATTACTCTAAATATTCTATTGTATATAAATTTTGACACATACATAAGTCTTTATATCTTTTTCATATTAACTGAGTATTTTTTTATAAATATAGATTTAATTATGATTTAGATATATATACGACATAGATGTATACGATAATCATTTGCATTGATTTTTTTGCTTCTGGTATCGTCGACGATAACTGATGAAGGAATTAAATCGTATTCGTTAAATTATTGTTCTTTGCTCATCGAGTATTTTATAATAAATTAATAAAATAGGAAGATCTTTTAATAGTTACAAAAAAATATTACAGATTATGCTGCTTATAAGATCTTTATAAATTATTTTACGCAACGAATTGTAAAGATACTAAAATACGTATGTCAATTTCTAATAAAGTTATTTACACTTATTTATAAACAACTTACTTATAAATTCGGATTAAATTATTGATTAGCAAATTCAAGTCTCTGTTTCATCGTTATGTTTCATGCCAAAATATAAAATACAAAAATGTAAAACATCCCAGAACATATCTTCCTTCATAATATTTCCTTTTTAAGATGTCGTATTATAAAATAAATTAGAATTTTCCGTTTTTCTGTTTGGCACTTTGGCAAAGTCTGTAGCATTATTACGTTAACATTTAAAATAAAAGGACAAAGCACTTTACTTACACAAATACATAAAACATCTATACTTAAGAAAAACTCAAGCCTCAGAATCGTCACGTCAAGTTTACACCATCAAGAGGGAAGATTTGAAGCTCCAAGTGTCAAAGACGTGATTTCACGAATGATCATCTCGGTGATCCTCCATGCCAATTCCTCTTTAGCCTATCAATAACAAATAATGCATTAATCAAACAATGCCCATTATTACTTTTATTAATGAATTATAAAATGCCAATAAAATATTTACCTTATCTTGTTCTATATTTATAAGTCGTTTTACAACACGAGTTAGGCGAGATTCTGAAATTTGCGTACATGATTTTATACAATCTCATATATATATATATATGTTAGCTTACAAACTAAATATGTGTGTAACTTACCGTATTTTCTATGAGGATCTGGCTCTATTTCGGTAATAAATCTACCTAAGTTGTCAACGTAACCAATGCTTAAACTACAAAGTGCATAAAATTATTTACGGCTTACAAATCAGTACGGATATGTGTATTAATGTTAAATTGTCAAATACCTATATTTGTTACGTCGCCACAAGGAATCTGGATCGTAAAGTTGCCTGGTGTCGATATTCATGTGACTGTTGATAGTTTTTTTATTATCAGATACTCTGCTGCCATTATTTCCTATTTGAGAAATACTTGGCATACTAGTACACACGGAGCTTACTTCACTGCTGCAATCTGAACCTGCAAGTAATTATATATCTTTTAATTAACATCATATATTATACAAAGATAAAATTACATAAAAATTATATGATTACTGATCAAAAGACACAGTATTCTTTAATATCTTTCATGCGTGACAACATTGGAATCAACGGCACCAACCTGTTCTTCTTATCTTGGAATGTAAACTCGGACACGGGCTGGTCTGAATCGTGCTGATTAGCTCCGATAAGTATTTATAATACAGCTGTGATGATAAGAACGCTGGGAGATAATGCTGGAAGACAGTGTTGGCTTTTAAAACGACTACTTTGAAGCGAGAGCTTGTGCAGTGAGTGCGGCTGTGTACGAGTTATAGGCAAATCTGTGTAATAAATTAGTAATACCTTATTGAGAAAATTATATACGATTTTACTGGGTTTATCGAAACAATCGGGCTGTGGACCACTATCGTCCTCGCGGCAAATATTCTGTTCCACATGGAAACGAATCTTATCACTAAATCCAAGAGGCATGGTTGCTTGTAAGCTGAAATATCTGAGAAAAGTAACATTCATATAAGTCACTTACTTCCCTCCTCCATATACTCATATGTTATATAGAAATTACTTCTCGTATATAATAACGGCATCGGATTGCGCTTCTTCGGGATCGGCTGCACCTTTCTTCTCCAAGAGATTCTGCTTGTAACTTATAGCCGACATCCAGAAGTCCAACAGCTCTCGTTTATTCTCGAGTTCCATAAACTGGAATGTAAAGAATGGAGAAGAATCTCTCACGAAAATTTCGGCAGAAGTAAGCGATCGTGAAGAGCGCGATGCAAACCTCCATAAAGTAGAAGAATGCTGTCTCGTTATACAATATATCCGCTAATTGTACATTGCCACTGGTGAGCACGTCAATTTGATGCTTACAGTGAAATTCACTTCGTAAAAAATCGTTAATATATCTGCGAAAAAAATTTATAAATTTTTGTTTTATACGTGTCAGTTATAGATTCGAGTGGCGTGCCAATGAACATGCGTCACTCACTCGTTTTCTAATATATCGTATACTATGCTTTGAACAGCAGATAGGCACCGTAATATAGGCTCAATGTTTTCCTGGACAATGGCCCTCTCCATATCTACCCTCAACTCCTCGGATATTTGATTTACACCCAGAGCCTCCTTGAGAATGTACCTCCTGTAAATTCTCAAAGCGTCCTGCCTGGTCGTCGTCGCGTCGTGTCTCCCACTTGTACAATCGTGGTTTGATTGTCGCGTTTTGCTTACCGCCTGACTAGTCTTTGGCATACCGTTGGACGTCGCGTCGTCCGCCCTCTCGTCCAACGGTATTTCGCTGCTCGTTTGAGTATCTACATCGCTGGCGAGCACGTCGCAGCTAAAGTTTTCGTTATCGTCTAGGGAAGCGGGCAAGGCGTCCAGCAGCTCCTTTTGATTTGACCGTCTGACTCTCTGTGCGTCGGGCATCCCGGATGCGCTGCACAAGCATTCCACCTCCAACCAGAACTTGATGAGAGCTACGCGCTTCCTGATGTCCATGAACTGGATGAAGTAACCAAGGGCACTCTTGTCCTTAAGTACCTCCGGCAGACCTTTGGACAACCGGGAGCTGAAGGCGCGCGCCTCCTCGGCGTCATTGTTGAGAATCTCCTCCTCCTCTTCTTCCTCGAGACTGCACAGTACACCCGAGGGCGTCCGAATGGACGACGCGCCACCGTTGAATCCATCTGTCAGGAAGCTACCCGAGCTCGTCGATCTCGTAGGTGAGGTTTCTGGTAATCCGGACTTATCCCTTTGTCCTGCAAAAGCGCCGCACACAATTTCATTACAATGACAATTAAAATTAAAACGTTGAAACGTACGAAGAAGGATATAACTGTTATAAACAGCCATTTTCCAGGACAGTTACCAGGCGATTTAACTAATTCTAATTTTGAATGTAAACAAGAAGATACATAAATATTAAAAAGGCAAAAATCCAATTCGAATGACGGAACGCCGACAGGTGATTCCCTAAAAAATCTCTATGGGAGAGAGGAACGAAGGAAAGGAAAATAAAGAGGAAAAGGGCAACGTGTTGCAAATGTCAGGAGGTCAGTCGTCTCGGGGGACGACGCGTGCTAGACGGGGGGAGGAGGAGGAGGCGATTCGTCCGTTTCACCTACGCCGCGCGGCATGTGAGGCGTTCGTGCGATAATAATAGTTACCAATCTTCTTAAAAAATTGGAGCATCGTTCGTGTCAGCGCGTCGCATGATAAGGGTCGCCGATGACGCGGGGGTCGCCGTAGGGTAAACAACGGGCGATGCGCTGCTGCGAGTGCGGCGGGCGCGCATCCCACGGGGCGCGTGAACGGCGCCGCGCCGAGGAGGTGTCAGGCTGTGCCGCGCGCGCGATGATCGGGACGGACGATCCGGTCGACGACGATGGACCTGGGGGGGACGGTCGGCGGCCGAGCCACCCCGCTGACGGCGACGACGTACGTACAAAGCACCCGGAGGGGGGGGCAGGCGGGGGGCTACGCGCGCCCGCGGCGGCGCGCGACATTCCGCCTCGGCGTCATCACGGACGTGCGAGGTGACAGATTACTGTTGTTTGCATCGTCCGCCGATTACGACACATTACGCGAGTGCAGGTGCAGGCGGGTGCAGGCAGGTGCAGGCGACGGCACGTCCGGCGGGGAGGAGTCCGTCTGCACTCCGTCTACGATTTGGATTGAAACGGATAGAAAACGACTGGATGTCGGAGGGAGAAAGAAGAAGGATGTAAGTTCCAGCTGCAAATGAGCGAATTTAGCTGCGTCTCGCGTGCACCTTCTCGCTCCAAGCCGCGCGGGCGTGGGCGAGGGGAGAGGAGAAAGTGCGGAAAGTGCACACGTCGTGAAAGTTTTTCGCGCGGGTTTTTCAAACGTTCTTTCCGAAGCGCGGACGATTAATATCGAAATTTTATATTATTGATGTCTCACATTTGGCCGCGTGTCAATTTATCGCGCGCACTGAAATGTAAAATGGCCTGCGAAAAAGGGAAAAGTAGATTACCTTATCTGGAAAAATATTTATACGTTTTTGTCCGGTTCTGATGATTTAATTTGCACATTATATTTATATCTGTGACGTTTTTTAAAGAAATAAAATATGATTAATTACTGGAAGTCTCTGTTGCATCATTAATTTACACAACACTATAATCCTACTGCGCATTATTCATGAAATTCCAACTTTCAGTCTCGAAACATCATTTAGATAGATAAAAATCGGTCTAATTAAAATTAAATTACGAAACACGTGATTAACGTGAGAAATTTTCCGTCTCGTTCCTCGGATATTCCTTTACAATAATCCGCGCGCATTAATTATATTCGGAAGACTTATTTTCATTGAAAGGAGCAACAAAATTACAAAGATACATTAGTCTCACGAGGGCGAGAGAGGATACCTGGAACAGGCTCTCGCAATTCTTTCAAGAGCGCTTCGTTCCCTCTCGTAGCCCCCTTTACTCTATTTGTAAATATCTACGAAGCATCCGACCGAGTCTCTCTCGAGCACGCCAAGTGGACGACGGTGCCGGCCGCCCGTCCGGGTTCTCGAGATCGTCACGCGGGGCACGTGCAAACACTTCATGATGACCGGAGTACGAGGCCGTACGAAAATACACCGCGGAGCGGCCGATCCGATTGCGTGTAAGTGCATACGCGATGTTATGCGGCGTTCCGAAGGCCGGCTGTCAAGGTAGAACGCGTAGCGGCGAGAGGGCAACGGCCGGACATCGTACCCGCCGGCGCGGCCAGGTGCCGGGCGGTGACAGATAGACACATCCGCGGCGGCGGTGGGTATACCGGTTTTATACGCGCGAACCGAAACGGCGTTCCGGGAGCGGGACGGCGAACCGGCCGCCCCGGACGCGTCGGCAGGTTCCCGCCGGAGGCCATCAGGTCGGGGGCCCGGGGCCCGGGGCCGTCCGCCGCGCCGTCCCATCCATTTTTCAGTCCTCGCCACGTCAGGAACGATCGCAGCCGCAGCCCGACGATCATGCTCGCCCTACGCGGCCTCCTCCTCGTTATCGCGGCCTGTCGCGTCGCCGTCGCGAGGCCCCCCGCGCCTGCCAAGGCGGTCTACGATCAGCGGCAGACCGGCGACCTGAACGTGCAGATCGAGCTGAAGGATGTGCAGGTGGTCGCGCTACTCAACTCCGAGCTCCTCGACGACTACACGGTAAATCCTTTCGCATAGCAGGACGCGAGAGCGCGTGGTCCTCTTTTTTTAGTCTCCTCCTTTTCCTCCGCCTGCGTTGGAACGCGCTCTTTTCTATTCTTGTCTCTTCTTTTTTTTCAAATTATTTTGTACTTCTTTCCTCACCGGGGAAGATTTGCGAAGATTAGCGTACAAAGTGAATTTTACTATGATATACCTTTTGATCTTGCTGGGCTACTTCAACTCGCGGTTGAAGGAACAGTCCTCTGGCTCTTCTTCAGGCTTTCGTAACTGCCTTGCATCGGTTTTACATGTACGCGATGAGTTTGACGCAAGATCGAAGCGAGCCTGCAATTTACAAAGTCCATCTTAGATACTTCATATTTAGAAATGCATTTTACAAACTATGTATCTCGCGCTTCACGCTGAACAAATAGGATTGTTTTGAGTACCGCTGATATAATTGTCGATATTCGTCGACGAATATTCACCGTCGACGTCGTGTTGCCTTCGCAGGACTACGATTACTTCTACGATTACGCCGACTTTACCCTCAAGCCGGGCAACGGGTCCACCACGAGCCCCGCGACGTCGACCACGGAGAAAAACGATATCATGCAGGTTTCCGAGCCGATCCCGTCGCAAAACTCGACCGTCTCGGCGTCCGCCGGTGATACAAGCCCGTCCGCGAGCGACGCAACGCCATCCAAGGACGAAGAAGCCCCGCCGGATGCTGATCCGTCGAATGGTACCGCGAGCGATACGACGCCCTCCAAGGACGAGGGGATCCCGAACGCTGATCGGTCGAATGGTACCGCGAGCCCGACGCCGAATGCGGACAACGACAACGATAAGGGTCAGCCGAGCGAGGAGGAGGAGGAGGATGGGGTCGGGACGGCTCCTTCGATCACGGTGAAAGCCGTACACGCCCTGCGCTCGCAGAAGCGCTGCAAATCTGGATACGTCCCGAACGGCAACGGACGCTGTCGACGAGCGAGTCGGCCGTGGCTGACTCGCCTGTTGCCGTGAGTAAAACCGCGACGATCGGGATGCCCCACCCCGATCGATCGGTCCTCCCTTGGTCGACCAGATTCGGGCGGATGCGAGCTGGGAGTAGATTTAGAAATAAATGTCCTTTGGAGATGTGCCATATATGCATCGAGTTTACGCCTTCGCAACGGTGAAACGAATCCCACAATTGGCACCTTTCGCAACGCGATGATTATCTTCTAGCTTTCGGTGCGCTTCCTTTTATCCCACAGTCCTCTACAGCGAACTTTTGACCCTGGCGAACGTCGGAAGAACTTTCCTAAAAAAAATGTAATACATTATTAAAATATACTCATACGAGAGGAAACGCATACATTCTTATAAAAATCTCGCAAAAGTTTGCAATGTTTCCTCTGTTCTCATTTTAACTCTTGACTCCTTTTGATCGTCACGCTTGGGTTTCCGCTCGAACGTTTGTCTGTAACTCGCAATTAGCTGCGCCGTTGAGATTCGCGATACAAAATCATCTGTATGTCGCTCCCGTCCGTGACGACGTTGATGTACGGGCCGATCGTTCCCACGCCAATCGACGTGTTTCCATAATCCTGCGGCGAGATGGATCCCCCTATCACACAGATTCCGGGTGTACCGGTTCGTGCAACGGTCCAACAAGTGCGGCGGGCCCGCTGCTCGCGCGGTCGTCGCCAGTTGCGGAAAGGACCTCGCTCGTTTCGCTCGCGTTGAGCCCGAAGAGCATTGTACCGCGAGGTCGAGCAGAGCGTCGCGCACCTCCCGTCACGCTCTCACGTACCAGGCATCACGACGCAGCACGTGCACCTAACGTGTACGTACCACACCACGAGAGAATAGCGATGGTCCGGATGCTATTTTTCCTCGGCGCGGCGTTTTTCGCGCTCGCCGAGGTTCGCGCCGCACCGACGAGGTACGACCAACGGCAGGACGGCGAGTTCAACGTGCACGCTAAGCTGGAGAACTTCCTCATCGTCGCGGCCATCCCCAACGATACTGCCAACGACCACCTCAGCGACCTGGCACTGGAGACTCTCGAGCAGGTGATATCCCGCTCGAAGCAGCAAGGATCAATCAAATCCGACGAGGCGGTTCGCCAAGAGGAGCCCTATTCCGTGGAAGTAATACAGATAAATGAAAATCGTCCGGACAAGGAGAGCTCGGTGCGAAAAGCGGAAGGAGGAGATGCCGGAGCGTTGAACGTCTTGGATCAGCGACCGACCCCCGTCGGCGACCGGCAGGCTGAAGGAGCCGAGAGAGCCGCGAGAAATGTGAAGAACTTCGATTTCCCGAAGAGCCGCGAGGTGCCGGCCAATCCGGGATATTTCGCGAACGCGAGGAAGCCGCCCGGGCCCAAGGCGGGAAACGGCGGTCGGGCTCGGAACATCGTCGGCAACGTTTGGAATCCTGACGTCGAGTCGGGACGACCGGGAACGTCGTTGAAGAAGCAGCTGCCTGGAAGAGGGGAAGAGGAGGACGTCGCGCTGCCTTCGTCGAGCGCCGACAAGAACGACGTGTCTTCGTTCGCCGGGGAGAAGCAGCAGGACGAACTGGTGCTGATTGGCGACGGCGTCGAGAACTGCGGTCCAGGAAGGCGTCGCGACTCATCCACCGGCGTCTGCCAGTTCGACGAGTCGGCTCGTTCTCTCCTTTAGCTTTAAGCTCCCCCATGGCTGTAGTTCTTAAACATGAAAAATGTACTAGTTATTATCATGCAATTATCTCCCGCTGTGCGATATTTGTTACGCGGGGCTTTCAACGTGCTTAAGCTGCGATATTTTATTTTTTATTTAGCATATAAATCTTTCGTCAGATTTATTACGTCTGCCGATCGAAAAGCTCATTTTCCTTTGCTTATTATTAGTGCAAGAGCCATACGAGATGTAACGAGAGGAGTTAGCGAATTATTTGATTAATTTAGCAGTTAAAACGCGCTGAATGCGAGATGATTATCGTTTTATATAAACTGTACATGTGTGAAGATTTACACTGTATGTATCTATTAAGCTACTTGATCAATAAAATACTTAAGCAACAACAACAACATGAACGTATATTTCAATATAAGCGAAAATCACGAAAGAATATTTCATTGAGAAATCTAATCTTCTATAAATTCTAATTTAATTTTTTAATTTAATTCTAATTTAATTTTGGCTTTCTCTTCTAAATCAATAAGCTCTTGGAAAAATCAGAAGTGTACAGAGATTGCTGGTAGTATTTTCTCGTCTCTCCGTATCCTCTGCTTTTCTTATTCTTATATCTTGTCGCGGTATATAAATAGCGCATGTCGCGGGAATTAGAATCCTTACCCTGAGAATCCCGTAAAACGTGATCTCGCCAATCGAGAACGGAGACCAGCCATATAAGGCGCGCGGTACCCGCCGGCCCCCGGGAATTTTCGGAGAGCGAAGGTCGTTCCCCAAAGACCGGCGGCGATTCTGCGATGGCGTTGATTCGGTTCCCATCGCAAGGCGGAAGCGCGAGCGAGAGGAAAAGAGAGAGAGAGAGAGAGAGAGCAAGGGCAAGGTTACGGTAATAGGCGCCAAGCCGCGAGACGGTAGATCGGGGAAATGAACTCGCCGCGAACGGCCAGTACGGCCACGATAGGACATTGCCCTTTACAGAGATTGGTGACTATAGATTGTGCGGCACACCTACGTACACGTGTGTGTATACCTGCGGCACCGCGTGCGATAACTATTACGCTCTGTCTTTGGCATCATCGCGGCTTTCCCCCTTCTTGCTCCCCCTTTTCCTTCGAATAAAACTGGTTACCGCCGAGAGGGACATTCAACGCGCGATTGACACGTCGTTGACGAGGAGCAGAGGAGTCGGTCTTCGGCCAGTCCCACCGTGTCTCCATCCTCGAATATCGTTAATGCTATTAATACTATCGTGTTCCTCTCCTTTGACGGCGGTTTCGCTTGCAATCCGAATGTAATGAGGAGAGAACGCTCGAGGAATGTTCCACGCATCGTTTCCAGCGTCGCGCATCTCCTCTCAGCTGGAGACCAAATGGGGAAAAACGCAATTAGCCGCAAGATGAATGATTCTTGAAGTTATGAGCGACTGAAAATAAAAAATGATAAGACTTGTTATCTGTCTGACAAGTAGACCTTTCGATTTTCAATTTAAAATTTTGTTACGTTCAAAATTTGACTTTGGAACTGAGAAATTATGAAAATATATAAGTATCTTTATCTCGGCAACTCGTTCTCAAGGAAAAGCATACATCTTTTTAAATGTAAAATCATATATCTTCTTGAGTATATCGTCGACTTTACCTTTACGAGAGTTGGCCGGTAAAATTGCGAGGAGGGAAGGGTATTTTTCAGATTTAATATCAAGTTCGAGCGAATCTCTCCTGGCGATCTTCGCATAAATTACGAGAATTTTACGGCGTATCAACAGTGCCGTGACGATATATGTGCCGTTAGCGGCAGGTTGCCGTCGGCACGCCGAGGTTCTTGAACTTTTCCGGGGATCCGTCTCTAGAACCGAGCCGAAGGAAGGCTCAGGTTCGGATCGCCCAGGTGGGGATCGGGATCGTCCTCTGTTACGAGACATCGCCCGGTCATCACACCTCGAGCATCCTCCGTGTTGTCCAGACCACGTCCCACGTTCTCCAACGTCGTTCCGTCCGCTTTCGTCGCATCCTCGCGGCACCGGTCACCGGTCCTGGCCCAATCGCGTTTCCGCGTCGTCTCGTTTAAGAGCCGCAAAAAAGTGGTCGGTCCGTCGTTCACGCCCGCCGAGTAGGAAATAACTCGGCAAATTCACGACCGGAGAGCCGAACAGGAAGCATCCCGCAGTTCCCGAGGTCACCGGCTTCGAATCGAAATCGAGTAGAAAGCCATAATTAGGAATCGGACTCGAGTCGAGGACAGACTTTACGAATAGAAGACAGACCGAAGTGTGTCGAGTGGAAGGCAACTCGACGAGTAGCCGCTCATCAATGTTATCAATCAACATGCGCGTATTCAAGACTGTGCTAATCGTCGCGTTCTTCGGCGCGAGCGTTCGGTGTTTACCCGTCGCCGACAAGCCGACCGAGTCCAAGTCCAAGATCGAGTCTGAGATCAAGACCGAGACCGAGGCCACCTCGGTGGTACCGCAGGAGATAGATGTAACCACGGCCGCGCCGACGTCCAGGTATCCCGATACCACCGATTACTACGACCAGCGGCAGAACGGTTCGGAGAATTATCGCATCCACGTGGACGGTTTTGTCGTCGTATTGGCACCGGTCGAGGCCCTGCTCCTGGCCGGTGCCGCTGGTGCCGCCGGTACCCCTGGCACTTTGGAGACTAATTTCTCCATTTCCAGTCAGGGTACATCCCCGATTCAGCCCATCGGCGAACCGGACAAACCCGCCGTTGATGGTATCCATAACAAAACCGATCTGGCGGTCTCGAAGACAATACACAAGTAAGAATCCATCTACTCGTCGTTGCCCTGATAATTAATTTTATTGGCATTAATTATAATTATATCAATATCTTAAATTGTAATCATATTGCAATTGGTGTCACGCGTAATTTTTAATTTTTTAATTATAAAAATAATACAGTGTACACTTTTTCTCGACGTGACCATCTTATGTTCCAGACAACCAGCTGTACGGTTGGCGAATTTCTTGGCGCCCTTGATACGTGGCATACGTCATGTGCGAGGCACGAGCGTGCATTAAAATGACTCCCCGACGCTTGCAATTCCAATACATATAAGTGTTCCGCCTACAGCATATATTAAGAAAACGGTATTTTCCTTCCCTTTCAATACAGCGGGCGTACATTCTGCGCGTTTCAAGACTATAATAACTATTTAAAATAAGATATTTAAAAAGAACCATGCTCTCTCCACAGGGATAGGATATCTGCATCTACAGGGATGATGGACGAGTACTCGTAGAATATAACGATGTATGATCGACGATCGACTCGATGTCGTACCACGCATTTATATGGTGTCTAGTATCAATAAAGGGACGTGCCGATCGATATTAGCGTTATCCGGCAAGCTCATTTCTCTCTGTAACTTAAAAGATGGCTTTTAAAATACATAAAATTGCAAAAGTCACGATTTCATTGACCTTATCCGTACAATGTAACGGGCGATTGTGTATCCACATATGTATTTACATGTTAAACGAGCTAAATGCAACATTCGCCTTAGCTATAATTTCATTTTGATTTAGCGTTACAGTATACAATATATTCATTTGCTTATAAAACAATCGTAAATGTTAGCTGCGAATTTTCCACGTGCACTGACGTGATATAATCTGCTTCGTAAAGTTATGTATACATAATATAATTATATGCATCTGTGTCTCTCGAGATATGAAAATTTATTTGATTAAACATTAAAATACATATGTGTGTTGTTGTTTGGTGTATCATCACAATGTTTCCTATGCTTAAAGTTGTGCCTAAAGCAAAGCTCCATTTTGATAGAAGAAACCTCGTCTAAATGTTTACAATAAATCTCAACTTTGATTTCACTGAGCAACAAGTCTTTGAGACTTATCATAAACAAATCTTATGGGTATTAACGTATATACATTCTTAGATAAAAAAGAGAAATAAATTATGCACACACACACACACGCACACAAATAATCGCATAAATGTTTTTTTCTAGTCCTCGTTAAGAAGCTTTTTAAGCATTTTTATATCTACGATTTGCCATAAAATATTTCATCATCTATCTCCTTGGATGTTGCACAATGATTACGGTAATGTGAGTGTTGCAGGATCGAAGACACGATAAAAGGTACCCAAATTCTATTCCTTCATTTTATATGATAGTGCCTTGCACTGTTGTATTTTCCATTACATGCTATTATCTTAAATGTAGGATACTCTACCCTGTTATCTCAATTGAAAAAGCCTTTGTTATGAACCTAATAATTTCACACAGGGAAGAATTATTGTACGCATTGAATATAAAATTCTACGATCAACTACGATCAACTCGGTGGGAATCAGTACTGGATATAATATATTCGCAAATAACGAGTAACGATTTATAATTTTGTATTTTCACAAAAAAGTGTACTAGCGTATTACACAACGTTCACACGTATTACACGTATTCAAATATATGTTGAATATATATTTTGACATAAATATAATTTAGACGTATAAAACATATATTTTATATACGCTAATACATTTACAAATATATATTTAAAATCATTATTCATTATTCATGAATATATTTTACCAAATGCTGGTGAAAAAAAATACAATGCAAAATCAGCTAAATTAAATATCCCTTTATACGCTTATGTAATTAGCCATAGTTGGTTGTAATTTTAACCAGAATCATTTATTCTTTAAATAACCATCTTTTATACAATTATTTTAAAAACAGCGACGAGCCCGTATTTGTTCAAATTTGATTCAATTATTCTTCGCAATTTCGACATATACAACATCGTATTAATATACACATGTACAATATTAAATTCAGCCTGGAATTAACATTACAAAGCGCACAGAAATACGTTGCGATAAAAGGAAAAATATATGTAATTCAAATTTATATGCTGTCTAAACTCTTTCAAAAATCCATTCACGTCGAAATTAGAAATCCCACTTTTACAATAAAATGTTCGTCGATGTTCAATATAATAATTCAGACTTTCAAAATTGACACATTTTTCTTAAGAATTAAAATAATTTATAATAATTAGGAAGAATATATATATATATACGAAATTAATAAGATATTTTAAAATATTAAGCGGAAGTCGCCTCGATCGCATCGAGATCCTCAGTTTATCTCACCGGGACTGCTATTACTAGCAAGTACGGCCTCAAATTTTAATTCCTCCTTACCCGCCTACAGAGGAATTATACCATTTGACATCTCTTTCAGGAAAGTCAATAATTTATGTCAGAGATATGGCAGTAGCGTGAAAGAAGCACACTATAAAAATGTATCGGCGACATCGCCGGCTATTACCTCTTTAAGCAAAATCCGGCAATTCTCCACAACGCTACGTCGTCGATCCGGCACGTTGTTCAGGACTTCTTCCGGTGATTGATGAAGATTATCGATGATCTTGCGAAGCTCGTTCAATTCCGTTACAGTGGCTTCTAATTTTATCTCCAAGTTAGACCTGCAAATAATGACGTTCCGAATTAATAATTGGAGGTTTAATCGTTATGATTCGATCTGATTTATTAAACTCACTTCTCTTCTTTCAATTCCTGTATACACGTATCGTTGTCAAGCTGTATGATTCGTAGCACTTTGAGAAGTTTAGTAACGAGATTGTCCACCTCGATCACTTGATCGACGAGATCCACAGATGGACAGTAATCCGTCAAAGGTACAGGACCGTCATTGGTCCCGGTGTCAGATTCGCTCACGGAATCGCAATCGTCGTCACCCTCGTCCTCCACCTGCAAATTTTAATACGATTAATTATGATTATTTTATATTTCTAATAGGTTACGAGTTTGATTTATCTCAGATACTTGCCTTACGACGATGCAGGATCGCCTGGGTGAGATTCGTGAGACTTGTACATTCGTCGCCGTACTTTGTCTTCCTTAGATTATGCTCGTCCGACGTTTCGGAGAAACTCAGTGCTCTGCGTAGAGAATCGCTGCTCGATATCATGTTATGCGAGTATGTGTCCGGCAAAGGTACGTCTTCCAGGACGCTTTCCATCATCAAACATGGCTCGGTTTCAAAATCGAGCAAGTCGGACGACGATTCCATACTTAGTTCTAGAAAATAAAAATTATGGTTTTAATGGATCTGAATGTAATATCCTTATTGTAGCATCTCATTCGTATTCAATTACCTTTGTAAATCTGTTTAGACGAGTCCAGGCTGGATTTTTTATCGATGTTTCTAGCCGCGAAGGGATGCGTCGCGGCGTTCCGAATTGCGCTGATCACCGCGGAAACGAAGGATCCACTCTTCGGGCTCGGCGTGCGTTCTTTTAAACTCTGCTTAGAGCTAACCGGACTAGACTCCACGCTACTGTTACTTCTACTGTACGCTTCGTTATGATATATAACATCCTTTATGGGGAAAGAATTACAATGCATTTAAACTGTCTAACAATAATCAAAGAAATAAATTTTTAATTATTAAATTTAGAAGGGAAGTTAGCACAGAAAAATAGTAACAATAGAATATTAATTCTCCATCTATTATGGATCGTTATTGTCTATTATATTTATTTATAAAAGGTAGCATGTTATAACTGTTCAAAATAGCTATTCTAAGAATATAAACCACTTTGTACGCAAAAGAGAACTTTCATAATTATACTTACTTCAAGATCTTTTACCGAGATGTTATAAGAAGCAATTAATTGATCTATCAATCCTTCCAATCTGGTGCTAAGTCCGGAAAGAGCTACAGCAGCTCCGGACATAGCAGCGCCTTGAGTGAGTAAAAGTTCCCTACTTCTCCGTTCAACGGCATTCAACTTTAGACTCATTGATAAATTCTCTTGCCTAAAAACGGATAATCAATTGTTGAAATATAATTTATAATGTTTAGGAGAAATATTGTCAAGTTTTCGTGAGGCACGTACCTTCTTTGTTCGCTAATTCGCACTAAATGTTTACACTCCTCCATTTGTCTCTCTAATTCCGTCTCTCTTTGAGTTAAGGCTTCGCTTTTTTTCTTGACCTACAAAAGACAAACGAATATGAAATAAATGGTACATACGTCGTACATACTTCAAGAAGGGAACTTAGAAGACTACGCACCTCCAATTCGGCATCTTTGAGCGCCTCTGCCAATGTGGCTTTCTCCTCTTGGAGAAAATCTTGCATCTCGGCTGATTCGGCTTCCAATTCTTGTTGCTGTTGTAGCAAGGCTTTCTGCGCAGCTACACTTTTGTCCAAATCCTTCAACAAAAATATAAAATTATAAAAAGATATTTCCTTGACAGGAAAAATTACAGGAATAATTTTTGTATTATAATAGAAACTGCTGTAGATATGATTTTCTTACCCTGCTTAACATACGACAGAGCGATTGCAGATCAGCTATTTCAACTTGTTGATTAGCGACAACTTGTCCCGAAGATTGTATATGACTTTCGAGCTCGAGGAAGCTGTCGCTGCCCTCTGAAAGAAAATTTCATCGATAACATTTTATTTTCTACAAATTTTACTTTTGCAAATTACGCAGATACAAAAGTAATATAAAATAATTTTGCATTATATTATCTCGTTTGTTTTTGTACTATTGAATTACCTGCATGTTCTGATTGCGGCGTTCCTAGCATAGCCAGTACCCGTTGCGCGTTTCTATCGAGTTCCTTACGCGCAAACGCGTGATCGGCCCGTTCCTCTTCCAGAAGACGATTCGCCTCGGCCAACTCGAGTTTCAATCTCTCGTTCTCTTCCCGCAGACTGCTGCTTTCCTCATTCAAGCTTCTCAAGTTATCCTGCAAGGTCTGTACGTTGTCCCACGCGTGTTCCGTTTGGCAACCCTTGTGCAGTCTCTCGACTACCTCGGGCCCAGCGATGGCGCTCGGTTGTCCGGACATCGCGTTCTCGATGTCCTGCCCGGTCAAGCCAGTCTGTGCGCTGGTCTCGTGATATATACGAGTTTTTTCGGTTCTCTGTCTGGGATACGGCGGCAGACTCTTGTGAACGGAAGACGAATCCCTCCCAATAACGCTCTTCTTCTCAATGGTTCGGCTGAGGCTAACGTCTCGACTTCCAGATCGACTTCTGGTCGTCTTGTCCGTCTTCTCTGCGGCTTTCGAGATCGTCAGTTTATTTCTGTTCCTACGCGGCAACGTTGCATACGTATCGAGCGCCTTGTTATCTTGGCCAGCGGATTTATTATCAGCACGTGAGACAGTACTCTTCGCGCAGAGAACGCGAGAAGCTGACAAGGACGGTATCTTCACTCTCGTTTCCTCAGACGGCGTGGACGCCGGCGTGCGCGCCCCTCGCGTGCTGGACCCGGTCCTCGATCTCGATGAATCGTTCCTGACAATTCTCCCGCCACGCTGCGCAAGATCCTTGTTGATCTCCGTGGTCAGTGCAGACGGCAGTGAGTCCGGCAGCACTCTCGTCCTCGTCCTCGCGATCGAAGCCGCAGTGGGAGTGGATAAATTGGATACTGCGCTGCTGCTGGACCGACAGCCATACGTCGCCGTACCACGACTACCAACAGGCGTCTTGGTGTCTGCAACGAGAGAGGAGCTCGGCTCCCGATTCAATTTCTCCCTCGATCGTGGTCGATGGTCCCGTTCTCTGCTCGCACCTTGAATCTTGGTCATTATATTTCTGGGCGTTGCTGTTCGCGACTTAGACCGCGGCGTCGTCGAGCCTAAGCTCGTGCTCGAGGTCGCGCTCGTTGGTTTCGCGCGAGCGCTCTTCTGCGACTCGGTACCGCTCGTGATCTTCTTCTTGGCCGCGCTGGACGCCGTCGTGGTCCTCTTCACGTTCATACGGCTCGTTCGCACGGACACGCTGCCGGCGATGGACGAGCTCTCGCTACCGCCCTCGCTGGTGCCCTCGCCGCCGGTAGCACCCAGTCGCACATCGTCTGGCAACGTGGATCCGCACGCGTCCTCGTACACCGAGCAACAACTGACGAGGCTGGAGTCGCAAGAGGCCTCGTCCAGGCCGCCACAACTGCTCGTGTAGTCGACGCTATTTCTACTGCGTACCTGCAAGAATATGTGATCTAAATAAGTATCTATAATTTATAGATCTACTATCATTAGTGTCTGGACATTCTTGGTTTTACATATTGAAAGCATGTAAAAGAGTTTTTATCTTAAGAAAATACTAAAATCTTATCTGTGAATAAAACTTTATACACTGAAACTCACTCTTGGAACTTCTGTCGCGCAACCCTCGACGCCGCTGTCGCTGCCGTCCTTGCTGTCCTTATTCTCAGCTAGCGTCTTGTCGTTTGCCTTGCTGTTCTGCGACTCGGTGATGTGAATGACGGTGATATTGCACTCGCTGTTCATAGTGAGGTCCGGATCCTCCTCTCCATTGAGAGGCGAAGCGAGATCCTCCGGTACGCCCGAGTCCTGCCGCGCCACGTTCATCGGCGAGGATACCTTCAGACAATTTTCAGGCTCGGGGTACGAGGTCTCCATTATTACGGTATCGAGTAAATCGCTCATTTCGTTCTTATCATCTTGCCACTGAAAAATATCGCAGAGAAGAACGAATGAGTACAAAAATAATTAAATATAATATTAATATGTTCTAATTTATATATAAAGTCATACATATCTATAAATACGTTTGAACGTTAAGATAACAGTTAGGTAGATATATTTTTGAGGCTCATAAATTTAATTTAATTAGGAAGAGCCAGTCTTTTGGCTAGCATTCTGATTACGAGCTTGCAGAAACCAATGCAAAATGAAGCTTTTTGAAGATTGTACAGTGAGACGATGTAACAAACATACTAATCCTCTAAAATTAGATAGCTGATTGTTGAACACGGAATTGGTCATGTTACAAGAATTTTTCGAATCCAAGGCTAAAAGAATCCATCCAATACGGACAGTAGCGGATGCAGACAGGAGCAATTAGCTCGCACAGCGCCAAATCGATAAAGCTATTTCGTTTCAAAATCAAGTTATAGCATTCCAATCACGGTGATATTGAATTAGTCGAATGGTACACACGACTCATGCAAAGGAAATCATTTCGGATGGTCTGGACACGATTTTTCCGATTCGCGCGTGCCGGATTAGGGAACAGCTCAGTGATGAACTATTTAGTAGAGAATAATAAAAACTAAGTAAAACATTTGATTCTTATCAATTTACACAGCATATTATATTGTTAATCATTTAATTTTTAACAGGGAGAAAGAAAGAAAGAGGGATTCTCTTCGCAAACTTTACTTACGTTTCACGATTTATTAATTCGTAGACTCGTAAAATTGACAATTTGCAGATAATTTATAACAAATAAATTCTAATTTGCATTTTGAATGATTCACGCTGGAACGGAAAAATACATTTATTATTTTTCGCGAAAGATCAATCAAGGCTAACCCTTTGAGCTCTCTGTTATCAGTTTATCTCTCGTCTCTTGATCGACGTACTCTGGACTGATAGAGGCCAGTGTTATGCAGATATAAAATAGCGGATAACGCGAGGAGGAATTAGGTGATTCCCTCTAAGCGCATATCTAACGAGCACAGCTGATACCTCGTAGATTGTTCGCACAGATATTTTGTCGTACTACTATACAATGAGTCACTAAATTACTCCCCCGATTTATCGAACGACGTAGTGCAATTCACTCGTGAATCGCGATTTACGAGAAATCGTGTGACCGAATGACAGTGAGAGCGGACTGTGCCAGGAATGTTGAGTGGGACGTCGCGAGATAAGATACATGTTGATATCAATGCCAAGTATACCAGCCATTAGCACAATTAGAATTTACAAAATTCTGCGAAAACAGAAAAAGAACATTAAAGAAACGGAGAATTTAACTATAATTTTTTAAAGAAGAGAATAGGATTTGATTCGATCCTAAACGATTAAGAAAGAAGAGTTATTTCTCTTCTATAGCATATAGTAATAAAACAAATCTAGGAATCCGATAAATATAGTAAAGTGTAGGAAGAAGTTATCTCTTATTCTCTTTATACCTTGAAGTGTTCAGTCCAATAAGATAAGTATCAATAGATGATTAATTTTCGGCCTATTATTGTTACAAGGTATACCATTGTTAAAACTCTTGCTGGGGAAAGGTGCATTCCATATTCGCTCCAAGTAACACTTTCTGTTTTAATCTTATATGCATATTTTGGCATTTCTCCTCGATTGCATAGTGAAATCCGCAGTACACATACATCCGCAGTGTCCCGAAAATATTTGTATCACTCTTTCTTTCTTTCGAGGAATTATAATATTTCAGGGGAAATATTTATTTTCAACGGACACCAGCCTCTTCGATGAAATGAAAATATTAACAAAATGTTTCGATGCTCATATTTTTCCAAGGAATATAGCTATGTTATATCCTCTAACAATTTTTATCATTAAAAGGTACAATGCAGAGGCATTCTGCATGTAATTAGAAAGACATTTTAAAGAAATATAATTTATATGTACTATATTTCGAGATATCAATAAAGAAAACTGTAAAAGCTAAGCAGGATTTGCAAGGATTAATCCCTGACACCTTGAAAGCCTAAAGATGACGTTACGATTATATTAAGCTGTTGTAAAGCCCCTTTTCAGACGCTTCGAGTCGGCGAACCGTTTTGTCCTTCGCTCGGCCGTGATGAATGACGGCGAGAGAACGGCGTGCCGAATTAGAGAGAGAAGAAAAGATAAGGCAAACAGAGTCGTAACTAGGCTTTGGCAAATACGATCCTTTTTAATTCCAAAGATCTTTTTTCGTCACATTGCAATATTTGCATCTCTTTGCATATTTCCGGTGTAAGAGAAACGGCATGCACATTCAACTATGTAGGATGTCTTTTTAATTAACAAATTGTCACAAATACTTTGTTGCCGATTTGAAATCAATTTTTCCTCACTGAAAATTTCGAGCAATTAAAATTAAGATTAAGACGTTAAGTTTCTAGTGAGACTTCGGGGGTAGAATAGAATAATGTATATTATATATATTCTAGAATAAATCCTCTCAGGGCTCTCAGAGTGATGCATGAGAAAGTAAATGATGCATATCTTACAAAAGAGAAGATACTTGATATAAGATGATATCTATATTGTAAAATAAAATAATATAATACAAAAAATACAATGTAAGGAGCATAAATTGATATATGAGAATAAATAAAAGTAGGAAAATTGGCAGAAAATATTATGTGTTAAAATTACATCTGACAGTTTAATTTTCAGTCTACTTTAGCTTAATGGAATTTTAATTTGAAATTTAATTTTAAATATATATGATGCTAAGAATTCACGAGATAATCGTGGCTAATTTATACGTAATTACGAGCTGCTAACAATTAACTTAACAATGTCCCCAGTATCAATTTTAAATTCACTTTTAATAGATATAATTAAACACGAAACAGGATAAAATTTAAAACTTCGTGAAAAATTCTAGCTCTTTTCGTACATATAGAAATAATACTCAAATAAATTGCGAGATATATTAAATATTGAAATGTATAACATTATAAAGAGGAAAACTTGTTTAATCTCAACGTACTCTAATTATCTGTGACAGATGAATGACACGTAACCGATAACAGATCGTAAAAGGCGCTGTAATTCCTAGTTACGACTCTGGTATCAATGAACGGAGTGTTCACCGCTGCGAACGGTCTCGCGGGAAGTCCCGCGAGAAGCAATGATAATCGGGGCCGATTGTGCGGTGAAGAACCCGTCGTCACATGTGCCCACCACCACGCGAAGCGAGCATTCGTTATTACGCGGCTGCAACGTAGGGAACGGAGTCGTGTCACGCCGCTCGCCGTAACGTAAATAACTCTCTCTCTCGTATCTCTGCACGAACGCACTTTTTCTTTCTGGTACTCGCCTCTAAAAACAGGATATATCTTATATTTTAGTGGCGATAGAAAGAAGTAAACAGAGGTTTATTAAGAAGAAGAAACCCTTCGATAACACAGTACCTGAGATTAGTAATTAATACATTACTTGTACAATAAATCATCCAACGAGCAACAGCGATTGGATAATTGTTGTAGTTGCCACGGAACAAGTATGTGCCGTGCGAAATGTTCCCTATCAATAACGAAGAGAGATGACAACCCGCAAGTGTCAGTGACGATCTCCCACATCGACAAGCAACCGGACTTGAAGACGAAGGAACGGAAGATTAAGAGCAATTCCATGAGACATTGTAAGCATTCTCCCGACGAGGCCGACGTCGACGACGACGACATCAAGCGATTCCACGGCGACGGGCTCGTCGTTAAGATGCACTCGAATCAGCATGTGCTGGAGATCACGGGTGACGGCTGCCGGATTGCCCTGTCGGAGAATTCCGGCAGCGTTCACGTCATCGGTGACGGTTGCAGACTGCGCGTGAACCGCAACATGGGCGATATCGAGTACACCGGCGACGGCGGACAGGTCCTCCTCGGACCGGACTCCTCTAAAGGAAAGGTGAAATTCGTGGGAGACGGCGGAAGGGTGATCTTCGACTCGAGTCCCGAGACTGACCTGAAGAAGTCATCGAAGGAACAAAAGAACAGTGAAACTTACGTGCAAAACTTTACGTGTTCACGTAAGGAGATTATTAATAAGACACCGAAATGCGAAGATGACCACAGGACGTCGAACGAAGAGGATCTGGACAATATCTTGAACGATACGAAGGAGAAGTGCCAGGGGAAGCACGGGAAGCACAACGAGGAAACGCGGAAATCCTTGCGGCATCCAACCGTTACGAAGATCATCACGAAGATCCAAAGCGACGGTCAATGCGTAACGAAACGCTTCGGCGAGTCTACGTTGATCGTTAATTCCCGCGGTTGTTCTGTGACGAAAAGTGTGTCGAAAACTTCGGCCACGAATGTCGAGCTCAAGTGACGTAACCGGAGTTTCTTGGATGGTGCTATGTAGAAAGGTCTGTTCCTAGAAAAATAAACGATCAGGAGCGATCAGCAGCTGGCTGAACGTATAACTTCACCGAAAGTTCTTCTTTCTCAATTGTACAAACTGCCAGAAAAGATTTTCATTTTACGAAAAATTTTAAGAAGCCTACCGCAACAAAGTTGACACTATAGTTGTAGCTCGAAAGTACAAACTAACAGTTACTTGGATTTTATTAATTTTACGAGTATTATGTTTCCTGCCTTTGTAATATTTTTTACTTTATTATTTTAGAAAAATATCTCTGTGTACATGACGCTATAAAGTTCCCATGTCATTATTCTATAGAATTACGTTCATCATAATTATTTTCCATGCTATTGTCTCCCCAGACTTTCAGACTATTAGTGTGAACTACATTCGACGTAAAGATGAAAAATAGGACTTTTAAACGACTATATTTAACGCTAACTATGTACTGACTAATATGTATATTGTTCATGGATATTAATTATTGCGCAAATACCTCTTTTCGTCTTTTCGTTTCCACTTTTTCTATTAATTATATATTCTAATTTTTAAACTTATTTAAACTTTAAATTTACTATAATTCCAATAAAATTATTATATATATTAAATTGTAAAAGTATTATTAAATATATTTTATTATTAAACTGTTAAACTGTTATTAGTTATTATTTTCCTGATTTCAAAACCCGATGAAACTTTCAGATCGACACCAATTATCGACATTCCGATAATTTGTATCTATTAATTATTATTAATAATTAACTAATAAATGAAAAAAATAACTTTAATAATAATTATTAATATATTAATAGTAATTAAATAATAATTATCAGCATGAAGTCGTTTATGTGCTAAGTTAAGGCCGTCTGCCTTGTATTCTCAGTGTATCAGACCGAAACGATCTCAGAGATTTGATTCAAACAACGAATAAGACTCGTAATAAATCGGCTCACCTAGACATTGACGCGTCTTAGCGTTTTATATACGAAATAAATGTAGGAAATAGCGATGACAGACTAAACGGAGAGTCATTTATATTTAGACACGAATAAAGCTAGCAACGGCATTTCTTAAGAGCACAGTGTGATCGATAGATAGGATATCGGTCGTAAACTATTCCTGGCAACCATATGAAGCGCATAGCTGGAAAATTTCTATCCGAAGATACAAATGTGTAAAATGACGCATTCAGATCGGTCGTGAACGAAAGTTCTCCCCAATCGCATCGTCTATCCCCAATAGAAATATGACAAAATTTATATTTAAACTGATTAATTCAAATTTAGTTCCAGTTTAAAAAAAAAATCCAAAAGACGTGAAACAGACCAATTTTCCGTCGAGGTAAATTTCAATACGTAAGTCTTTCATCGTTGCTTTCGTGTGAAATCCTGGGAATTAAGAGATTGTTACTTTGTTCGGCACTCTCAATGTAAACTGTATAGCGACTGGGCGCACTGGATTCAGCAGTTACCGAGATATTTCAGTAAATGGACGGCGGTCACACATGGGGGCGACTGCGAGGAAGATAATTCTATTTATGAACGACAGTAATCCTCAGCATTCCCGAATATCGCGGTACGGAAAGACATTAGTCCCGTGATTTACCAGAACTTCTTTCCTGAGATTTACAATGCCATTTCAGTATATCTATATCCCTATAAAGTACTCGTTCACATTTCTCGACTCTCTCTCGCGGGTTTCTTCGAATAAAATACTTTTTTCAATAATATACTAATGTTAATATACTATTTTTTAGACTAACATTCTTCCAAATATAAATATTTCGATTTTGTGTCTTGATTATGCACAGAAAGCTACATTTTTCGTCGGCGGGTAATAAAAGTAGGGAAAATTAATTCGATATGTTGTAGAATGCAGGAAACGATGCTAATGCGAGGCGATGTTCTCGGTAATCGACGTGTGCAATGTTGCTGTTGTTGCGCGTAGCATGTCAAAGAAATCGTCAAAACATCGCTCGTGAAAGCAAAGAGAAGTGAGAAACATTCCGTTCCCTCTTTCTCTCCGAGGAGACTCGATTCGGAGCCGCGAGATCCGAAGTCCCTGCTCCCTCTCTTTCTCTTTCTCTCTTCCTCGGGGTCCATGCCATGTGGATATATTTATCGTACGTGTTCGCTAAAATCATTCCACGAGGCTCGCCTATGCGAACGAGTCTTATCCAGCGCATTTGCATTCGCTGCATGCTCGCGACTCGCCTCTTCAACATTAGCGTATGTCGAACGTCCGTGTGATAAACTCGCTCTTTTCGCTGGCACAGTAATTAAAATAGATTTTAACAAACATGATCTTTCCTGCGGTTAAAACCGCCCTACTTTAATTCCTCCGCGATAGATTTAAATAAAAAAATTCGCGACAGTGAAAATTTTCATTGTACTAAACGAAGAAAGTTGTCCATCGTAACGAAAGGATTTGAAATAGAAAAAAAAAAGGAGAAAATATCGAGGTTCCTCGCGCGAGTCCCAGTTATATATAATCGTTGTAATAAAAGGAAAAGATGTAAACACGCTAAATTACGTTAAATTACCGTATACGTGTCGTGGAGGCCGTACCGGCGGCAGGACTACGTGAAAGTTTAAGGCCACGCGTTAATTGACCGAGCTAATTATCGCGCAGAACATCTTCGACACCGCGTACGGACCTGCGCTAATTAGCGAATTAATAGGCGAGCGGAAGCCCGCGATCACATCGCCGTAACAGCCGTAAAACGCAAAGTCTCACCCACGCGCGCTTTCCTCCGAGGCTTACTCGCCGCGGAGTTTCCTTCGCACGGTCGCGAAAGTAAGATACAATTTCAGCCTACGTGTCTGGACGCGTTTTTTTTTCCCCTCCTTTTTCTTTTACTACGATTACTGTAACGCGAGAGCTCGCGGCTCGCGGCTCTCTCGTCGCGTCGAGACGAGATTCACGGCCAGGCAGCCTCTGGCCACGTACCTATTGTTAGTCCTTTCCTCCCATTTGCAACTCGCGATCGCTTTTGCGAACGACTTCTACGTCAGAGTGATAAATAAGCTGGTAGCTTTCTAGCTAAAGTGCATTCTCGCAGAAGCGCGATGCGTTTGGAAGATAACGAGATAATCGAGCGCCATTGTTCGACGATTAATTCCCCGTAACGTGGCGAGAGAGGGGTGGGATTAAAAACGGCGTGGGCAAACTTTCAGTATTTTCCTTCGAGCCGGTCGAGAGTAACCATCTGAAGATGTTCGACCGCGTTGATTGGGATAAACTGCGTTAATGACTACAAGTTGCACGGCGGGAGGAACGAATCGAGTATCCATAATTTGTGAAGCCCATTCTAGACATTGTTTTCAAATTCCATCTTGCGAATTGGATTTGTAGGCTCGATCCACTTTCACTCCTGAAATTTTTACGTAAATCAGAAGTGAGAAATGATGAAACAACGGGCACGCAACCGCTTTGTCGGTCGAAGAGGTTTAGAAGAAAAAAATAGGAGAGGCAGATAATTATCGGCGAAAAATACACGTTTTCTCATTCCAAGAACATTCTTACGTCGCAATGATAATGTTTGCTTGACCATCTGTTCGTTGTAATTGCGAATTCATACACGATTTGGTCGTATCTAAGTCGTTATCCTTAATTTATCCCGTCAGTCTTGTTTGGCGGGATAAACGCGCGTTTTTCCACGTCTCTGCGCGACGTGGATGCCGCGCGACTTAACGATTCGTTTTATTGTAATGTAAACATAGTCGCGATGGCGTGACATAACTATAAACACGTCCGTTTTGAACTACACCTTCTGCGGCTCAAAGTCGAAACGGGTCTTCCCCTTTTTGAAGAAAAAGCTCTCATTTCCCGAGACGAAAAAAAAAAGGAAAGAGCGGGAGGCGCATCTGTAAGTAAACATCTGTAAGCAATTCGCTCGGCCACATACCGAGAATTAAGAAAAGAGAAAGTCGAGACCAAAATCCTGCGGTTTACAAAAAACTTTCCTCAGACTTACGGGGAAGGTATTGCCGTGTGCGTCGACAATTACCTCATCCATTATCCTTTCTCTGAACGTTTATCCCTCAAGGAAGGAAGATCTTCAACCCTCAAGCATCGACGTCGGTCTCCGCGACATAAACACAACAGCTCGAATCATCATATCGGATACGGAGTCTCCAGGACTCCCGTTACGTATTTTGTAATTTTGATCACTATTTTCTTTTCTAGAAAAACAAATAAAACTTTATCTTTGCACAATTAACGCTGAAAAGTGGAACAAATATAGCGACAAGTACAAAGTGGAGAATAGCTATTTTTGTCTCCCCTTTTTTTCATATTTGAAAGTAGGAGTCCTCTCGACAGTTGAAAGTCGAATATCAAGGATTAATTTTTTAGATATGTCTTCCCACTTATTTTGTGATATTGATTAATTGTTTTCTCCTTAAGAAAAACGAATGAAACTTGATCCTGCACGATACAGAGCGAAGAAAAGTTCTTTTCATTTCCCTTTTCTTTCATATCTAAAAGCAGAAGTCCTCAGGACTCAACGGCGTAATATCCATAGTTGAGGACTGAATATCAGAGATCATCTTTTTTTAGATACAGACATCCCAACGTGTGCAATGTCTACCTAGTTAACACATTTACCACCATAACACCGAGACCTTTTGTTTATGTTTCGTCGGTCGTCAGTGACTGTCAAATAATTATCACATATCACATCTCTATGCAACTCAATGCTATAAATTTGATACTATAAATTAAGTATCTTATTCTTCTTCTCCTTAATATAAAATATAAAATCAATCTGGCGTGAACGGAAAATCGGTAAAAATAAAATTAGCTCGGCGAGATGAATGCGTTAAGAGGCGAATGTCAAGGATGATGTAAATACAACGGAGTATCACGTTAACATTTTTCCACATTCGGCGTAATATGTCTACTTATAACTTGTGTTCCAGGCCAGACGTCGGTTTCGTGAGGAAATTTTCCCGTTATCGCCGTCGTCGACGCTCGGGATTACCGCCTGCGACGAATTCACGACCATCACCAGCCGAGATCGCAGCCTCGGCGGGAGGGTGGATCCGATCGCCGAGGGCAGGTGCGTGGTGCGGTGGTCTAAACAACCGTGATCGATAAAAGGAAACTAATCGCTTACCTCGAGCTCGCCGGTGTGACGATTGTCCCGATTACGGAGCCGCGCGCGGTCGGACGACCGACGGATATCGAGATCCCGGAAGACGCGGTCGATACCGGGGAAGGTGTCTCACATTTATATCCTGCCCGCTCGTTAAAACCGTCCGGCGTAAACGGAGCAATCGCGGGGGCCGGGAGCGGTTCCGCGCGTCAACAGCCGCAGTTCTCCGTCTCTTTTTTTAAACGCACGCCTCGCACAGTTTCGCTCGCCTCGCCGATTGCGAGTCGCAGGTCGCAGGCACAGTCGCAGGTCTCCTAGGTTCGCGACGGGGATCGCGGAGTAGCCAGCAGCCAGCCTTGGAGTCCGAAACGGTCCGAAGTGATCCGAACGAATGCACGGCAGACGGCGGAAGCAGGAATCAGGATAACGAGACGGCGGGATACACCGCCGGCGATGGCGGGCCGAGAAGGGAGGCAACCTTTTTTCCCCGCAGCGAACAGCGACAACTGGCGAGAAGCGACAACGATCCTTGCGGCTCGAACCTCGAACGTCAAAAATATCCTCTGCAGATAACGGCATCGTATGTTCAAGTCTCGAAAAGAATCCCCAAGATAAACTTGGAGTCAACATTAATTAAAAAAGGAAAAGAAAGATGAAAAGGGGGCGAGTTTATTCGATGTCGCTTATCTCGTTGCGTCCCCCAGGACATGTGAGAAATGTCGTGAAACTGCATCGCGAGACGAGATTAACCGTGTCTTGTAAGTTATTATAAGAAATTCCGCTTTTATTTGTACTTAATATTAACTTAAAACGCGAACGGTAAATTAATTACTATCTATATTAATCTACAACGATGATTTTTTTTACGCGAGGTCTTTCATAGCGGGCGTTAAGGTCATCAGGAGGTCCTCCATCCGTTTTCTGTCGGTTTCCGTTGGCAATTTGGACCACAAACGTTCCAGCTTCCTCTCCTGATGTTTCTAAAGAGAAGGAGAGAAGGCGGAGTAATATTTTCTTTGTTAACTGGACTTCGTTAACGCAAGCAAGATAGGCGAATGTTGCATGCTTACTCTGATGAAGAGAAAACAGTGTTTCAGAGTCGCTCCGACGTAGAGGATCTTCGTTTTGACCAGTCGCTCCCCTACGTTGCTTATTAGCGGGATAGCGTGCAACGCGAATTTGTGAGGCCCATGCCTGAGCCTCACTATCGCTATTTTCGTTTGTACGTTGCAGTATTTCGCTGCGATAAAAGACAAGATTGTATATTTAGGCTAAAAAAGTTACGCTAAGAACAGATTCAAATCCATGAAATTAATATAATTACATATTCATGTCTATATAATTGTTGCATAGATAAAGAAAAAAAATATATGACAGTTTATATAGTTTTCTTCTATATATACAAGCTAAAAATTTGTTATACAAAAGAGAAAAAATGTTTCATCATGTTTTATTTTATAGATATAAATAAAGAACAAGAAGTTTGAGTCGCCAGTAGATAAATAAAGACCAAGTAAATTCTTGATTTGAAAAAGGGATGTTTATTAAATATAAATTTCCTTTTCCAACAAAGAAAACTGTTTCAAGACCAACACATAATAGTTTGGTAAGTTGGAAAAAATATAAAATATTGCACACAAATATTATTACTTAGATTAAGATCTAGACTGACCAAAGATGACATTTTCTCTATTTAATTGTAGGAAACCAAGTGCGTTTATCTAAAGAACTGTCATAATATGTCCAACGCCAAATTACCATCAAAGCCGTCCTTTATCGCTGCTACCCCCACGTCGCCGTACAATTGTTGCACCTTCCGTTTAATTGCATTGGACACATGTGTATTCTTCCACGCCGCCTGCTTGTCGTCCTTGTCGTCGTACGGCTTTATCGTGAAAACGATGTATCTAAAGACAGTAAGTAACAGGTAATGAAGAAATGTTATTAGTGATTCCTCATCATGAAAAATTGAAAACTTCGCAATTTTATCCTGTCACCTGTTTTTGAAGCGGACCATGTTTCAGGTTTCAGGTTAATTCAGCGGCGAACGCGATTCCTGCCCGTAATTATAGCATTCGCCAAGGTTCCGAATGCTCGGCGTGCTGCGGGGAAGGTCGAGAACGACGACGTATGGAACGTTCCTCCCAAGGGAATGAAAATGAGCACAAAGCGGATGATGCAGATTCGCGCTCTCGGCTATACACGTGCACGTGCGTCGGAGTCGGGTACGGCTAGGTCGCGTCGGTATCAAGTGTGGTATCAAGCGCACGGCTTGGTACGGTGCACGTGCGCTTGAGCCACGCGTGTACACGCCAGGAACATGCAGCGGTTTCCGCGCGACGACCGTGCGGAACGTTTTTCATGCCCGTCACGCATCGATCCCGCGTGCTTCCTCGCGAAAAAGCGCGAGTGACGTCGCGATGTCACGTTGCCGTCGCCGCGGCGTCAATTCGGATGACTTTCACCAGGAGTATGCAAAAAAGAGTTTCCTAATTGAATATGTAAGTATAACGGAGCGGACGACGTGGCGGCGGTAAGCGTGCGGAGATAATTCGCGTAGAGATACACGGATATTCCTCCACGTCTCTGTGCTTTAAGCGACGATTGTGACGTCGCAGAGAATGAGATAATTTTGCCTGGTAATTCTGAGACAATTTCCTGAGACAATTTCGTTATTTAAGGTACCGGAGCACACCATATGTCGCACGTGTACATCTCGCTAATTGCTATTTAAAGCTACTCGTGGCCGCTGATGATGTGATGACGATCCGCGAGAAGCAAGTAAATCCATATTCGACTCGTCGTGTTCACCAATGTGGCGCATTATCCGCATGTGTGTTGCTGGATTAAAGAAGTATTAGCTGATAACATTGCTACACTGTTTGAAGTCTTTATTCACTTCGCGCGTATCTCCTTCGCAATTAATGTTATCTCAGGGTCATGTCATCTTAGAATATGTGTCAATGATTAACGCGCGCGGTATGGTTGGCTGATGGTCGCTTCCTCCTTACAGCCTCATGCCTAAGCTCGGCGCGGAGCGCTTAGATGACTTTGCTCGACGCGAGATTGCGGACGCGATCTGGCCACAGCTGCGACGGACATGGACTTCTTCGTCGGCGTGGATGTGGGAACGGGGAGCGTCCGAGCGGCTCTGGTCACCTCGAGCGGGAAAATAAAGAGGGTGGCTACGTGCCCGCTCGAGATATTTCATCCTGCGCCGAACTTCTACGAGCAATCCTCCGATAACATTTGGAGCGCCGTGTGCCACGTTGTCAAGGTGAATATGAGATTTTCCTCGCAGCACGATATCACGAGTCCGACAAATCCGGCTTGAGATCTGATTTTTGTCCTGTTCGCAGTCGGTTGTGGCTGACATCTCCGCAGAGGATGTTAAAGGAATTGGATTCGACGCTACTTGTTCATTGGTGGCTGTGGACGAAGCGGGTTCACCGGTAACAGTTAGTCCTACAGGTACAAAGAAAAGAACTGGCGGATATTTCTTATTTCGACTCTGTGTCGAATTCATGTAACAGTAGTATTGCTGTGATGTGGAAAATTGAGGTGTGTGTGTGTGTGCTAATTGTTCAGGACAGGAGAAACAAAATGTCATACTGTGGATGGATCACAGAGCGCACGAGGAAGCTGACTTTATCAACTCTATGGTTCACGATATACTGCAATATGTAGGCGGCAAAGTTTCTCTCGAGATGCAAACGCCGAAGATGCTGTGGCTAAAAAAGAATTTACCCGTTTCTTGGAACTCGGCGGCGCTCCTGTTTGACCTACCAGACTTTTTAACGTGGAAAGCTACTGAATCGGAATCGCGGTATGAATCCTTGATGCTCAAGTTCTTTAATAAATGAGAAACAAGACAGGAGAGAAGTCAAATTCTTATTTCTTGTTTCAGATCGTTGTGTTCGTTAGTATGTAAGTGGAACTATAGCGCCAATCCCAATGGTAGAAACGGATGGGATGAAGATTTCTTTGAACAGCTCAATTTACGAGACCTGAAGAAAGATAATTGGAGAAAAATAGGTATGTTGTCATATTTAATTTACTAAAAATCGAGTTCTTACAAAGAAAAATGTTTTTTAATAATGATGAAAAATATAATTCTCATTAATGATAAAAAATTTTAACTCCTACAATATGTATAAGGAAACATTCGAATTGTAAAGTATTCAGTTAGCTTTGATATTACGAAACATTAGTATAATTTGAATGTGTTATATGAGACCTTTATATGACTGAATTCTTATTTTATCTTAATAAAAGCTAATGTTAATGTCAAGGTAACGATGTAAGGGTACCTGGTGATGCGATTGAATCCGGACTGTCGGCGAAAGCCGCGGCTGAATTGGGATTATTGAAAGATACACCGGTTGGGATCTCGCTGATCGACGCACATGCCGGTGGTCTCGGGATGATCGGATGTTACGCGTCGGATGTGTCCCCGAATTTCTCCAACCGATTGGGTGCGCAAGATACTATTGACGATATGCGTTGCTCAAAGCTACAAAGAAAAAGAATCAGCATAAATTGTCTTGTAATGTCTAGCTTTGATTTGCGGCACTTCGACTTGTCACATGATAGTGAACGAAAACAAGATATTCGTAAATGGCGTTTGGGGCCCGTACTACAGCGCGATGGTGCCCGGTTTCTGGCTCAACGAGGGAGGTCAAAGTGCCACTGGAAAATTACTCGATCACGTTATCGACACGCACCCCGCGACGCCGGGAATCCTGAAGACTTTGGGCGGCAATAAGTGAGTTTATCGAAACGAGACTGTGAACGTTATGTATACGAAAGTCATTTGTTCCAGACACATTCAACAATACTTGTCCGAATTGTTGCACGTTATGGCTGAGCAGAAAAATCTGCAGAATGTGTCGTATCTGACGAAGGATATACACGTGTGGCCGGATTTCCACGGTAATCGTTCGCCTCTTGCCGATCCAACGCTAAAAGGAATGGTATTGAGACACATACGTATTTTATTGAGTCTTGAATATGTCTTTAATACGGATATATAATTTTATACTATTATCTATCTTAGATATCCGGATTATCCTTATCTGTGGATGAGGAGAATCTAGCGTTATTATACTTAGCAGCGGTGCAGGCACTAACGGTACGTTAATTAAAAGTAACTCTAATTCAATAAAAGTCGTAATATAAAAAATTTCATTTAAATCAATTATCTTTATTATTTTATATGGAAACAAATAAATATTTTTTTGAAAAATTAATAGATTTAAAAATTAGATATTAAAATGATTTTTCATTATTAAAATCATCTTATTCGCGATAAGATTTTAACTCTGTAGATAAGACGTTGGTTGTTAATGCATTAGGAGATACGATAATTAGTAATGTAACGTAATTCATTTTTTGATTAACATTATAAAATTGTATTAATTTTTCAGTACGGTACAAAGCATATAATCGAAGTCCTATCGGCGGCCGGTCATAATATAGAAAGTATATTAGTTTGCGGTGGACTCAGTCAGAATCCACTATTTATCCAAATACAAGCCGACGTGTTAGCGTTACCGGTTCTTTGCCCCGTGGAGCGAGAATCGGTTTTGGTAGGCGCGGCGATCCTCGGTGCATGTGCCACGAAAAAATATTCCATGCACGAGACTGTCCAGAGAATGGCGGGATCGGCGAACATAGTGAAACCGACGAGCGAGTGTTACAAGTAAATATAAAATTAATAAGTGCAAAAAATGCGAGAACAGTCCAAAAAAGTATTGCATTTCTACTTAAAGTTCGGATAAAATAAAAAGCCTTTAAGATTACTAAAAAAAAAAGGAGATATTTCTATATTATTATTTGTGATTTATCGTATAATCTAATTTTTCATATGTATCTGCTTTTAACTATTTCAGATATCACTTTCGGAAGTATCGCGTATTCAAGAAAATGGTCCAAGACCAACAAGAATACAGGAAATTAATGAGTGAAGAATTATAGCCTATTCTTCCGTTCCTTTAGCCTAAGCAGATTAAGAATAGACTGTTTAACAAATGTTCTTATAATTGGGAGAAGTCTGAGTGAAGATGAACGATCTGCGAATACTCGATGGATATCCAGAAAGAATCTCTGAAGCCTTTAGAATGCGTACAATGTATAAATACTAGAGATGGGTTTAATATTATAGAAATTTAAAGATTCGGATCGAGGATCTTGCAAAGAAACAATATTCCGCTGGAAAGTATCGATATTACATCTGAAATAATAGGTCTGTTCGTTTTCGTTGCGCACTTCTGAACTAGTGCAATAAGTTGGAATGAAAGAAAATATATTTGTTTCATTCTAACTTATTGCACTAGTTCAGAAGTGCAGCGAAAACGGGCAGGCCTATTATTTTCTCTAATATGCATCGCGTAAGAACAATTGAACATACTTACTGTAACGTTAATGTTGTTTATGACAGTAATAGTTATATGCACAGTTTTCGATTTACTACGTCGCCCTTATAATGCAATCATCAAGGATCTAAAGTGCTGATATATAATATTGATTTAATGTAGTAAACTTTGCGGCGATGAATGTTCCTTTGCAGTCGATCTAATTTATCTTGTGATCTGAAAAAGACAGCGCCGCCGTTATTACATATTTTTATTTTCATTTAATTTTGAACTTCTATTTTGTAATGCAAAGATAGAAAAATATATGGGAATTTATATGCCGAAGATATTAATTCGTGTACAACCACATTGCCACACAGGTTCTCCATCTGCATTATACTTTATATTGTGCATAGATATTTTTCGCTACAAATTATATTCTATTAATAAATTCCTCTAAAGAACAATACGAGTTATGATTTCTAAAGCAAATTAGTATCGAATATCTTCAGTGACATAAAGATGAAGTAACACTAAAGAAAAGGGATCGGGGATTTGGGGATCAAGCGGTTTCTACATAGCGTGCTATTTATAATCGACAGCTACAAAAAGACATCCGAATCTATTTATATAGCATCTATCATTGGATGAATCGCGGTTACTTTTGGACATCCTGCATAACATTTATATACATATGTTGTCTCTATTTGTCAAACAGCCTGTATTCAAAACATAGTCAAAACAATGTACGAAATACTTATATTAGTATTGACAGCCTCCTGTGGTACAATTTGAGCAAAAGCACTGTGCTTCACTATTACATCATTCGTCATTCGCACGATCGTATCGCTAAACATCTACTTTCATTCTTACGTACTAGATAAATACATCCCTCCAATCGTCGCTGAATAAATACATTAATTATTATTCTTTCTTACGTACAAAATGTATTAACGTACGCACTAATTGCCTGAACTTACAGACTAATTCGATATCTTCACCTTTCGTCCAAATTAACTTCTTTATTTTCGGATGTTTCATGATTTACTGATCTTATTAAATTTATCTTATAAGCGCTGACTTATACAGAAATATATCGTGAAACGATATATAGAATTGATGATATTTAACTATGTATTTACCGGGCTAAAAATAAATCCATGTTCCGTTGAGAAAACTGATTTCAATATGTAATTATTAAAGAAAAAAAATGTCCTTATTTCTGTCTTCGTATTTTACTCTGCATAATTAAATCTCTGACTCGTAACTTAATTATGTCAGAGGTCTCCTATATCCAGCTACTCCATAAATGCGCGTACCTTTTCTAATTGCATTGACTAGATTTTAATACTTAGGAACTAGCGAATTTTAATATTATTTTTATGCTTATTCGTCATTGTCATACTATACATTATATTAAAGACAAATGCACAATTGGATTGTTAACGAGGGCGAAGAGACTGTGAGATTTTCGAGTGTCAAATATAAAAAATTTTAAAAACTATGTATATATGCGAATTAAATATAGAATATCAATTTTTAAAATATAATTTACAGTTATAATGAAATATATATTATTATTATATATAAATTCTTCCTTTTTGTGCGATATAATGCATATGATATTAGGTAGATGATATAATTTGTATTGCAAAATGAAAAAGTTCGTTTTAATTACACGTGAATTGTTTAAAACTTTGATAATATAGTTAAAAGAGCTGTTTCAAAAGTTTTTGAGACAATTTTTATAATATAGTCAGCGCGAATAAATTTTTGCTTGATAAAAAATTTATAATCACCTCGCCTTTTCGTTGCATAATTGTTATAATAATCGCGTTCGCTGTTACATTTCACATGAATTCATCAAACTACAAAGAGATACATTATATATTAATATTGCACTATTGTGATTTTTCTACAGAATTAAAAATCTAAAACTAAATAACCGATAAATATATCCTAATATTGAGATTCGGTTTAACTAATTACGGTGTATTAAATTAAATTTATTTTATTTAGTAGAAATAACTAATTTCATGTTGCTCTGAAGAAACTGTAACTCCCGTTTATTTTCGCACGCATTATTAATATATATATATATATATATATATATATATATATATATATATAATATATTTCATACAGATTTTATATTCTTTTCATTGCGTATAGAAGTATCTTCAATATTCTCAGATATAATTTCATTATTGTGGCTTTATTATAATAATTATAGGATAATTATAGATATGTCACGGTTTCTTTTCGTAAAGACTTCCGGACGGCAACTGTACGCTCATAACTTTTAGAGATATCGTTCCTTTTTTTCGTTTTACGGTGGCAAAATCTAGTATTTACTAAACTACGAAACTAAATAATCTCTCTAACTATGTTACAAATAACAAACGGAACACAATGACTTCTATTATATACGGAGTTCTTAAATTATTTTATAATAACGCTGTATTAAATCAATATAACAAAAAGATATGTATTTTCTTGCAATTCAATTTGAGAAGATTAAAACTTGATGAAATTAAAGACTACATCATCGGAAGCAAGATTTCGGAAAAGTTTCGTTCGAACGCTATATGGACTAACGCGGCGCGCTCTGATGATATGACTGTAATATATATGTTCCTATCAGGTTACAGATATTCAGGCGTAGTAGATATCGTATTTGACAAGTACCAATAAGTACTTGATACACAACGAGAATTGACTCCGTTCCGTTTTCCTGCTTACGATATGTATGTATGCGATACGCGTGGATTTTAGTACCAGCCGAAATCCATACCCGCCAATTGATAAAATCGCTGATTGAACGGCCGATAGAAATCTCGAAGACGCTGAATCGCCATAGGATCGATGTAGGGATGACTGCGACCCTTGTTTTTTCCTGAAAAAAAATAACGAACAATCAATTAATATTAAATTTATAAATAATTAATTTATAAAGTTATATGATTCTTTAATATTCTGCGCAAACAAGTAGAGATCAAACGATACATACGTTCTATAAAAAGTTTGAGAAATTTTACTGTAAAAGATTAATCGGAAAGACCGAGAGCTTCATCGTTTTTGTTGAAGAAGTATCGTACCATTTAAAATCAAAGGAAGACAGCGCTCTAAAATCTATGAAACGCATATTCTACTTATAATTTCTCCAAAAATGGATTTTTAATGACAAATAATTGCGTGCTAGAAGTTCATTTATCCGCGCATCTCCCTCGACTATCCTACCGAGACAGTGCGGCGTCGCGCGGTCCTCCGACTTGAGCAAGCAGGGGAAGCCCTTAGTGGCGTTGAAGTAGAAATGTTTCTCGCATATCACCCGCTTCAGGCCCAGGAAGTCCTGCACCCGGGTGATCTCCATCACCGGGTCGGCGATCAGACGTTCGCCGGACACGAATAAGAACTGCGACAGCGGGAAGTATTGCAGCCACCGCTCCAGATGCCGCACGTAGACCCCGATCTTCAGCGGCATCCAGGAGGTGTCCACGATTCTCGAGCCGTTCAGGAAGGCCAGATCCTCGAAGCGCGGCATTTTGCGACGCTTGCTCTTCACCTGCGTGTAATCGGAGATCGCCCGAGTCACCGGGTCCCTCACCACGACGATCAGCTTCATCCCCGGGTTCATGTGCTTCACCCTCTTCGGCACCTCGCTCGTCACGAAGTACGACGGCGTCTTCTCCATGGTGATCTGACCGACCAGAGTCGGCGGCATCCTGCGCCTAATTACACACCAACGTGTTTTATTGTATATCAGCGTTATTAAAAAATTAAATTAAATAATTATAATTAACCCGGGAACGGGTTCCTAATTTTCTTTTGTATAAATGGTCACTTAAAGTGATGTTTACACCCCAATTAAAAGTCATTGTTATTAATTACATAGTGCATATTTTTCATTGTTCTATGAATAATTAGCATTTGAGGACAATGTATATAGATTCACTCAACATTTTCTGAAAAAAGTAAAGAGAGATTAAAAAAAAAATTTAAAGCTTAATTTTTTTGATACTGGGGTGTAAAAATCACCCCGGGCGCCCGTTCCCGGGTTAATCACTTATAACTAATTATTTATAATAAATTACTATAAAATAAATGAGATATTTGTAGATGGGTTTATACGTTTATATTTACAAAAGCTATCTTTACTTGAAGAAGTTATTACTCAGAAGTTATTACTTATATGTAGAAGTAATATTAGCGGAGGAGCAAGCTCAAACTTATATCTCAGAACTTCGTAATATCGAGGTCTTAAAAGCTTTAAATGGGATCGGTGTCGTGTTGCGCTTCAATCGTTGAAACGATTAGTCGCACGCACCTGTACCAACGGAATCCTTTAACGTAATGATGATCGAAGAAATGAACCTCGGAGCCGGCGGCGCGAATCGCGGGGTGCAATCGCAGGAACTCTAAAAGGGCCCTCGTCCCGCCTTTCTTCACGCCGATTATCAGGGCGGTCGGTAATTGCCGGCTTGGTACCAGACCCTGTTGCTTAAGCGTCTGATACCCCGATATACCTCCTTCGGGCGTACCGCTGGCGTTTCGAGACGAGAGAGCGGGTCTTTTCAAGTCCGTCCGGCCGTCCGGAAGTGCCTGCTCGATCCTCGATCGTTCGGGACCCTGGTACAAGACGTTCCTCGGGGAGATCCGCGTTTTCTGCAGCGTGATCCTCTGCGATATGTCGGCCAGCATGTGCGAGTGATCGACGAAGAGCATCCACAGGTAGACGACCAACAGGCACACGAGGATCACGATCTTCCAGGAGCCCTTGCGCAATTCCATCGTCGTCGTCGTCGTCGTCGATTCTTACGAGTCGTCGTACTTGGTCGGCCTCCTGGATGCCATTATATCGCTGCGGTGTCTTCTGTCAGCCTCATCGACGCCGACACGCTCGCGCCGATACCGTCTGAAAGATATTCCGATATCTTGTTTACGTGCCCGTGATCAGACGGGAATAATCTTCGCTCGTGAATTATGCGCGGAAATGCAACTGGTGTATCCGGCAGCGGGTGAAAAATCGAATGCGATAGCATCCGCGACATTTAAAGGACCCGGTGTATCAGTCTCCCTTTTAAATTTTAATACAAGACGGAATTGGGAGATGTACTCGGGGTCTTCCCCCTATAAAGAGAACACCGCAAATTCAAGTGTGTTATTTTGGCTGAAGCTTTTCTCACACATTTCTTGCCGTTTTGAATCACGTCATATTTAACATTGAACGATTGAACGTGTTATACATAGCGTAATTTGACACATGAAGAAATATGTAAAAGGAGCTTCAGTCAAATGTGTCATTTTTAGATGTTTTCGTGTGTAAAGATAACACACTTGGATTTACAGTGAAGACACCCAAATAGCAGAGTGGCGTCAAAAAACGTATTAATAACGTATTAATGACATCTCTAACGTTAACAATACTTCATTAAGACGTGTTTAATATCCTGCTACCTGGGCAGTGAGAAAAACGTGAGCTTAAATCGAACAAGAATTTAGTTGAGTATATGTATAATTTCCCAATTACATGTAAGCAGGAATTGATGAAGAAGAAAATTTGTCATGTGGAGATAGGTATTCGGATAAATCATCTGCGTGTCTCCTTCCCTTATGGAAAAAGCTACCGTAGTTGCGAAAGAAGCACACAAAATTACAGCAATTATTGTAATATTTGCTATAATTTCCCCGTGTATTCTTTTTCGTAACTACAGTAGTATTTCTGCAGTCCAAAACAAGGAATACGGTCTCAAGATGTACAATCAAATTTAAAATAGAAAAAATAACTTCCTCCGCCAGTGATTAAAAACAAAAAATATTATTTTATTGCTCGACTAACTGGCAACAATATAAATAGTAAGCACTACGTTTCGACTCTAGGTCTGAGTCCTTCTCAAGTGCAGTCTAAAAAATTAGGAACATGACGTCATATAATACAATAATTGATAATCAGTGAAAAAAATTGTCAAATTTAAAATATTAAAAATTTAAATTATAAGGCAAATAAGAGCAAAACGTCAATATTTAAGTGAGAAATATAAAATACAAAAAAGTAACTTTAATACAAACATAGACACAAATTACAGACATTTCGGTCTTAAAGTTTAGGACCTTCTTTAGTGTGACAATTAAAAATATAGATCCTTAAAACGAGTCATTTGCCTATATTTTAAATTTGATTGTCTTTCAGTAGTATTTTTCCATAAGGGCTGTTTCGGAGAAATATGTATATCTTTTGGTTTTAGATAAGATCTTTTTATTTTTAAAATAAAAAGATATCAAATGTAATTTATGATACGGAGACGATTGTAATAAGAAGATACACGGAAAAAACTTGAGATATTTTCATGTTCTTAAAACTACCCGTCGGGATGTTGGAATATTAGTCTCGAAGTCTCGAAGACAAAAATGCATTTCTCAAAAATTACACAATCTCAGCTCACACTTAAAAAAAAGCCTCCGTAATACGGATACATAATGGATCCGCTTCGTTTCTCGTGGCTGAAACGCACTACTCCTATTTCCATAAAACGCAAAGCAGGTTCGCGCAAAGCTTCGTCAAGCTCCGTTCTTATATTCCCTTTGCTTGGAAGTGCAAAATAAGATATGCAAAACGGTTCCGTCCGATTCGCTTAACTTGAAAGCGGAATAAATTACGGAGAATATATTACAGTAAATAATTTTGAGTCTGAAGAAAAATATGTTCGCCAGCTCTCCGGAATTTCCGAAAAACGCCGAAAGTACGTCGGGAGAGACTCTTCCGGCCGTCGGTTTTCCCGGAGGGAGGTCCGGTCCGGTCGCCCCGACCGAATCCGAAGTTTTTCCCCAAAGGGAGGCTTTCGCGAGGAGAGAGAGAGAGAGAGAGAAGGATATCGTCGCACTTACCCCAGAGTAGCGTGCCGCCGGTCGGAGACGCGTTCACTTTCACCCCGTGCGCGTCCGTCATCGGCCAACGTGCGACTGGCGCAGCCGGCGGAGGGTTGCGGATGCGGGCGCGCGGTCTCGCGCGCGGATAGCGTACATTTAGCGCGTTATCAAACGGCACGGGGCAGACCCGTAACTGGTCCACGGCCCACCCGTCACCCGTCGCTCCTCTGCCCGGCGCGGCGGCCCGTCCGCCCGCGCCGCTTCTCGCCGCCGTCATGCGTGTTGCGTCCCGCCGAGATCGACGGGAAGTCGACGGCGTCGCGGCGTCGCGCGCGTACGCCGAGATATCTCCCTTATCCCGCGAGATGAAAGGAAGCTGCGGGAGAACGCATCGCGTCTCTCTGTTCCGACAGCAAACCGCGCGGCTAGACTATCGCGGTCGTGATCGTTCGTTGCCCCGTTTCCGCGGATCCATTGGCTTCTCGCTAAATTTTCGGCAGCGGACAGATTTCTCTGGTTTCTCCTTACTTTTTTAATAATTATAATAATTATAATAATTATAATAATGAGATTTTCTTTTTTTAGTTGCTTTTCGGAAACGGGGGCGTTGGAAATAATTCGCGGGTAGGCGCCGCGATCCTCGGCTACGGTTCTGGCGACGGTCTTCGTAACAATCGATAACGCCCGGCCGGCTGGGAGAAGGGAGACTATCGCCCTATATAATGCGGCGTGTAGGGATAAGATATATATCTGCCGATGAACAATCAGGCTAATGAGAGCGCGAGAGCGACCTTCCGCTGGACCGACTCGCCCTGTCATCGCGTATACATCATTAACCGTTGTATCGAGAAACGCGACGCGGCTGTTGTGTCGCGCGCGTGCAAAGGGGTGTCGATCGCGTATAGGGTGGGTGACAGGAGGGTGACTTTTCGAACGACAAAAGCTTTTTAAATCATTTTTGAATAAACAACCGTTCTATACAATTTTCACTCGCGATATGAAAGACGGATTTTAGGTCTGGTAGTAGGACGATCTAAAGCGGATGATGATCGATGACGATCCCCAAAATTAAACTGTAATCGTAAATTTATCGCGGAAATCGCGAAGAACGTCTGCACGTTAATCTAAACATTTTGATTCTTATCTGACTTAATTGCGACTATGTGACGTGCTTTTTTACAATAAATATATATATGCAACGCGTCGCTGATTTTGAGAAGATTGTTTCGAAGCTAATTGCGTTTCTTCACGTTGGAGACTGGAAATGACTGGAAACAAATTAATACACGATTACATAATAATTACATATTAATTGACATGTATAATATATTATATACATATGCAGATATAAAACAAACTATTGCAATTTATATACATTGTTCAACCGCTTGTAAGTCTATATCGAGTGGACGAAGCTTATCCTCGATAGCACAGATGCAGACGCTATTAAGTAATTTACCACAGGATTCTATAATCTTGTTTTATGTAACGTAATTACGCATAGTTGCAGCATAATATTTCTCAGCAGATTAATATCGGCATTATCTTGCCGAAGTAGCACGCCGCATTAAATCCATCTTTCAGCGACGAGAGCCCGTCGCTGCCGAAAGAACGCAACAACTTTTGCTTTTGCTATTATATTACCGCATCGCTTAAAACCCTGTTTGTTTAATTTACTTAAAATTAAATTGTAAGCTCTCATATAGTTGTTACAGTTTTAATAATAATATTAAAATTAATTATCTTTACAATTATTATTACAAAATATATATATATAATTAATACTATTTTTTACACCATACAGCGTTTTCTAAAAAAATTTTTGTTAAACCATGCAGTCATATAATAGAAAAAACGTTTTCCTTTTACCAAACAAGAATATTATAAATTAGTTACGTTTTGCAAAATTTGTTGTCGACGCGTGAGATGAAGCACGCGTCATCGATGCAATAAACGTTTTTTAAAAATTCACGAGAGATCTATCATATTCCCATAACAAGCGTCACGACGGAAGCTACGATCCGCCGAATATCTCTCCGCCAGATTGTCCGCCAGACATTCCCAAGGAACATATCGCAGTCAAAGTGACATCATTTTGCCGTCATATTGATATAAAAGTAACGTAAATTTGGTCAATATGACGTCAAATTGACATCATTTTGACTTCCTGTTCTCCTTAGGTTGCTTATAAAATTATCACAGTATCGTTTGAACTTATTTTACTTATGTACACGCGTTCCTAGAATACAGGAGGTGCTACTTTCCATAAAGCAGTAGCCGTATAAAAATGTACAATGGAAACTTCTTCCTGCCGCGAATCTCAAACAGCGTAAGGGGTTTAAATACGAGAACGCTGAGTGATATCGATTGGAACGTTACGCAGATGTTCCCGCTTCATCACGGAGTTAAATAAATACTTGGACGAGACAAGAATTTGAACGAGGATCTATGAGACATTTGAGATGTCTAAAAGGCGCCTTTTAAGCCGCATTTTAATTTTTCAGACGTTTCCCAGTCGCACCCGGAATTTCCTATCGTACAGGATATTTCCAAGCTGCGCTTCTACATATAATATCTCTCTCTTCGAGATACATAACAGTATACATGTATATTATATACATATACCGACATATTTGAAATGTATTCGACATATATATTTATACATGCTTCAACTTTTCTCTGCCTTCTCCGATTGCTTCCGCTACCCACGCGAATCAAGATTTCGCCAGTATTTTTTCGCCTAGATCCTAAACGAGGATTTAAAGTTAAACTTTCAGGCATTGTCGTTACGGTCGATGATACCTTCTACGTCATTCTATCGTCGCTTTCGTTGTTATTTGGAACTTCAAGTCGCGAGATACCGCCGAACTGGCGACGACGTATAAATACACAAAGTTGCTTCATAAAATTTCGTTTTCATGACGATTGGATTTGAAGAGATTCACGTACGGGCTGCCTCGCAGTCCAGTCGACCGCGTCAAAGAATCGGAATTATAAAAGTCTCCCAATTCTCGCGTATTTGGTAACCGGCTGTCGCATCCGGATAACAGCCTCGAGGAACATGGTATGAAAGTACGAATGCACCTTTTACGATCGGAAGCAATATTTCGACCGTGCCGCAAGACTTCCATTTGATCTACTTCATGTAGCCCTTCTCCTTCAGTAGATCGTCCAACGTTTCCTGATTGTAGTAGACGACGAAATCCGTGGGTTCGACGCCCTCGAAGACGGCGTATACCGACGGCTTCAGATTGTAGAAGAAGAGCGGCTGGCCCCTCTTGGCGAAGTCCTTCGTCAGGATCTCGATGACCGTGGCGGCCGTGAAGTCCGCACCGTAGATATGCGAACAGTCGATCACTACAGGCGTCGCGACGCTCTCGGCGCGTCGGCTGTACTTGGTTACCAAATTGCGAACGTAGTCCACCGACGGGAAGATCAAGCAACGATCCGGCGTCAGCATTAAGTACTCGATACCGTGAAGAGTCTGTCGGACGAAAGAAAAAAAAAATAAGAACGGGTATTATCACGCCGAAAGACACACTGTTAAATATTTAAAGGATGAAATTTAAACGAGTACCTTGAGTTAAATAATATTTTGTTATTTTTAACTACCACGTGTGTCAAGATTTATTATTTTAACGCAAAACAGTATTATTTCAACTCAATTGATTTAGTTAAATTAACGACACATTGAATGGGAGCACCGGTGACCTATAGGAATGGTTAAAAATAATGACTCAAATTGAGTGTAATTTAATACTACATGAATTTAACAGCGTATCACTCAAATCCGTAAAGAATACGAGCTTGAATCAAGAGCAGTATTAAAAATTGAAGAGTTAAGGCAAACGCTCGCGAATGAGAAATCGATTTCATATTTTAAGCAAATCAATAATTACCTTGAGTTTCTCCACTGATATTTTCGGCCTGGCGGCGTGGTACAGGATAAAGAGAATATTTATCCCGACACCGCAGAGGATGCCGATCTCCAATTGCAGCACCAAACACGCGATAAACGTTCCCAGGCCCGGGATGAGGTCGGATTCTGCGAGAAGGAGGAACAAGTTAATTTCGTGGCGTATCGCAAATTTATCTGGTATCTTGTGTGAGGTATGCGCTCTTACTTTTCGTCCTCCACATCGGCTTCACCACTTTGACTTCGACCATGAAGATGACCGCGGCGATAATGATAGCCGCCAGAGCGGCGCGTGGAATGAAACTGAAGTACGGGGTGAGGAATAGCAGGGCTAAAATTACCAGCACACCTGAAATTCCAGATTGTTACTATACTTAGTCTTCATCAGCACAATCGAATAAATTAAAAAATAAGCGAATTAAGATGTTGACATACTACGAGAGAGTTACAATTAGTATTTGCTGTTTTAATACTGTCATAATATTACATTCCAATAGTAAAATAAGGTTTAAATTTACATAATTTTTTTATAAAAAATCCCAACTCTGATTAAAATTTAATTTGCATGAATAGTTTATTTTTCCTTTTTTTGTGTTCTGCAGGATAAGGCTCGTTTAAGATACTCGTCCTTAAAGGGTTAACAAAAGACTTGCTTCTGGGCGAATTCTATATTATCGAAGAAATTTAGCGAGAGCGCAGGAAATCTTTGCAAGATATCATTCTCCGATTTTTCTCCGCTTTCAACTTTCCAACTCTGCAGGATAAATGGATGCAACAATTGATTTGCGGAAGCCGCGAACGGAACTCACCAGTATAAACGCCGCCGAACGGCGTCCTGACACCGGAAGCGTTGTTCACCGCGCTCCTGCTGAGGGATCCCGTGCCCGGGAAAGCTTGCATGAAGGAATTTCCGATGTTCGATATACCGATCGCTATTAGCTCCTGCGTGGCGTCCACCGATTTTCCGTTAGCTGTAAAAATGCAATAAATAATCGTTCTAAACGAGACGTTCCAAGCAATTCGATCACATTGGGATAAAAGGATAAATGTCGGCCGTTCGTGATAAAAGTTCTGGTCAGTTCTCAATGCGAAATTACGCGGCGGAACACGCAACTTTCTGAGGCTTGCTTACCAAAGGCCTTGCAGATAGCGATGTCTTCCATTAGAGAGATGAGCGGTATTACGACGATGCCGCTGCCCAGATTACCGAGCATCTCGATAAACGTGACCGTCGTATTGTCATCGTTGGCGAATCCGAATGGCGGAACTTGTACAGCAGGCATACCTCCCGGTATGTGGCCTGAAATAAGAAATTTTACTTTTAGGACACTCTATCGGATAATCGAATCTTATGATGTATTAAGATTTAATAACAATTTCTCTTTCAACAATATACATGCAATCAAAATAAATTTCGTATACATTTTATCTCACTATAATTCATAATCGAAATTTTTTCTCTTTTTTCAGAAATTTTGCATTTATTGATATTATGTTACAACGTGATGTGCCTGTTATTTTTGATAAAAGTTTATTGAGCGGTCGGGTTTTTTCGAAAAAACAGATTTTATTTGCGTTGCATACCAATCAATCTGACAGGCGAGTTGTTTTGAAAACTCCAGCCCAGTAAACCGCAAATTACTACTAGAAGTGCATTTCGCGAGGTGCCGATCAGCCAGATAATTTTATTCACGACTCGATGTTTGGTAGTATGATGCTCCTCCTTTTTCGGGCCGATTTTGCATGAGGCTAATAACTGCAATCACATGTAAAAATATTATTTTATTGCAATAATATTAATATTAATATTAAATCGCTTTTATCGTTAATTAAGTGTTTCCCGTTAATAATTTTAATCGCTTTCTCTCTCAAAGTTGTCACAAATATTTATTTAAAATAAAGCTATAATTTATTTCCGTTCGCGTTTGAAACGAGATGCTCTCTCTGCATTAAATTTATATTCTACACGTGCAATATCTAAATCGCTTGATTTAAATTTAAATATTTACGTCACGTTGCGAGAGGATTTTAATACTTTCTCGCAATATACATTTCTCGTAATGCCGTATTGAATAATTACCCTCAGAATTAATAGCAGTGCTATGCAGGATGCTCCAAGAGTAGCGTCCCAGGCGGATGTCTGATGTATCAGTCCACCGATACTCCGCCACATCTCGATAAATTGAGAGCCCTTTGCAGGAATACCGAGGAGGTCTTTGACTTGCGACGTGACAATTATCAAAGCCACCGCCGACGTGAACCCGGAGCTTACCGGTCCGGACACGAAATCTATTAGAAATCCTAAAAAACAGGAAACAACGAAATATGATCTCAAGTTTTCACACGACGGGATTTGAAAGAAAAAGCGACATTTTAATATTAAATAGAATGAGAAAATGTATTTTATCTCATGTTTGAAAATGTTAAAAAATTCAACTGAAGCACTACTTGATACTCTTATTGTTAAATTTAATTTTTCAAAATTATTAATTATGGAGTTAGTTTAAGTAAAACCTTTTAATGTTTTTAATTCACGTCAAATAATTAATTCGCCCCGCTCTTTTCATGCAATTTCATATTCAACGACGGGCTCTCTTAAAAATACCGAGGTGTTTTACGATCTCAAATTAAATTAATCTTGATAAATTGCTGAAAACGACTTACCGAGACCGAATATACCCATTATTAATTCCACGATTCCGGCCAGAAAGCACAATAGAATCGCATGCTGCACCGGGGCGTCCAAATGAGACACTGTTTGATAAGTTAACAAAGATATTATGGCAGTGGGTCCCATGGGTATGTCCTTGCAGGACCCGAAAATCACGTAGATGAAACAACCCAGGAAACTGCCGTATAAACCATACTGAAACAAAAGATTGATATGCATCCGTATCTAAAAAAGGTGTAGAAAAATATAAAAAACCGGTCATTTTTTTTCTTAAAAAAGTCCAGCCTAGTCATCATCTATCGCTTTTCAATATCGATCTTTGTAAGCAACTAAAATCTTATCAAATTAAATCTATCTGCAATTAATTAAAAGACACAGCCATTATTTATTTCGTATCTCTTGAAAATTAGTGAGAATCTTCATACTCTCCTTTTAAGACCTCGATTTCGTTCTTCCTTTTCTATTAATTAAGTTAAGCGAAAGAACATTTGGCCAAACGTGCAAAACGTACTAACGTAATCTCGTCGCAATTCTTATGTAAATCTCCGTAAGTCATTGCGCGAGCGATAAACGTCTCGCTCGTTTATGTACCTGCGGCGGTAAACCGGCGACGTTCGAGTACGCCAGCGACTGAGGAATGACGGTGAGGCCCACGGTGATCCCGGCCACCAGATCACCGAGCGCATCTTGAGCGTTGTACCTTGGCAGCCAGTTCAAGACCGGCAGCCTCTTGTAAAGGGTTTTCTTCGTGCATATGGCCCTGGCACGCCGCCTCGCGTGCTGCAACGCCGATGTCAGGAGACCTTCCTTCTGCTTGACCTCGTCATCCCCCGGCTCTTCGATCACTGTTCGCACACGGCAAATAATTTTATAATATGAATATAATAGCATAAAAATTTACGTTATCCTTAATTTTAGCTTCTATTATATAATATATAAATTTAACCCTTTATTTATTTATATTTCTCAGATATATATCACGTGAAAATTCATTTTATAAAGAGTCTTGTAATTTCAGTCGTAATTTTGCACTTGTCAATTTATATAATCTATTGATTTAAACACGTTTCCGATATTGTTGTTCTTTTTGAGTTTTATAAGATTTATTCGGTTTAAAAATGCATGATTCATCTTAAATGATTGCGATGACTAAGTGCAAATTGTTTTCAGTCCCTTCTCACTTATTTGTCAGTCATTTTCGATCGTATAATTTTTTGACCCACTTATGACGCAAATAAGAACGATCTGCAAAAACCAGCTGGCCAAACTTCACCGTGACCATGTACTTTTAACACGGGGATTCGCGTCTGTCGTATCATACGCGGCCCACCGGCCAACCCATAAATAATTTCGTGTACGCGAAAATGCAACGGTGACAAGCACGGCAACAAGGACGGAGTACTCTCGTACAGACAGCGCGACACTTGAATTTATTATCTTGGCGAATACAGGCACGTGAAAAGAAAAAGGGGAAAAAATATATGCTACCGTATACATAGGCTGAGATGTAAATTTCTAAAAACATTATGTACTCTTCAGAAGGCCGATTTTTCGTTCGCCGGCGTCAAGGAAGGCGAACCAGTTCCGCGGAATGAAATCATTGGCGACGTGCAGGCACATTGCCGTGATCTTGCATGCATTAATGTCATCAGGCGCTTGGATTATGCAGTTTTGATGATGCAGTAACTCCCGAAAGTACGATAACTTTTTTAATTATTTGTTTTATTACTTTTATACGAGCGCGATGCGCAAGATGGTTGATGCAACGGGTGGATTACATGACACTTTTTTTTTACCAAGAAATAAAATAATAGAAAGATTAACACGTTTTGTGCCAGGCTATAAATTTTAATTATATGACATTTTTTTACCCAGAAATAAAATGATGGAAAGATTAACACGTTCCGTGCCGGATTAATTTTATGTAATTTGCCCATATCGCGTGGATCACAGGTGAATCATGCAGTATGTTCATTATAGTTGTTAAATAAATTGTGTTTCATAATAATTACAAACGTAAACAAATTATTATTATTATAAAGAAAAAGTACAAAATACAAAACAAAGCCTATGTTTTTATTAAACATTTACTTAATACTAACATTTAATATAAAAATACTTATTAATAACCAAAAAATAAAATATTTAACAACTTGAGCGGAAAGTTTAACGTGGGTCAGCAGTGATTAATAATGCATTCTAATATATGGAGAATAAACTCGCTGAATATTAGAATATAAAAACCATTTTTATACAACAATTTATCTTTTCTATTTCCTTCTCTTGATTATTTGTAATATTTTGTAATACTTTTATCAAACCGTTTATTGAAATTGAATCAACTGTTATCATCTCCAACTTGAAAAATTATCAATGTGGAATTTTATCAAAGCTCGTTTTTTTTTAATCAATGACTATTAAATACGATGCAATTGTGAAGCAAGAGTCCTTATCTCTGCTGAATAAATTGGGGCCGTGGCGTGAAGCCGAAGTTTCGTAACGTGACGATCGATATCGATAAATTTACATGAAAATGTAATCAGATCAGAAACTATAGTTATCGTCGTTTCTATTATACGTCGTTGTGTAAAATTGAATTAAAAAATTCCGAAATCTTCTGCATTTGATAATTTAAAGTATATCTGCGACCGCATCTTGTTGTTTTATGTTTCAAGATAACGTAACTGCGGCAACGTAGGACGGACAATTCAAATTATCTCTGTCAAATTAAGTTTAAACACGAGACTTCGTATATCATTATCACCCTCGTGAGATACTTAAAAGTATCAAACACACGCAAGATCTCGGCCGATTTCGTAACACGAGTCGCTGTTAGATGCTGTCCGAACATTCGTGGAATTTTACGATAGGTACTCACTTTTGTGGCATCCTCGCCGCGTGCGAGAAGTAAATTATGCTTTAAAATACGACGATGAATAGAACTTATGTTTATACAGCGTTCCCCTGCGTATCCATCCGGGAAATAATTTTTCACATATAATTATATATAAAATATATCTTCATTATGTTTTGTATTTTTTTTTAAATATAATTTCTGTTCGTTTATATAATGCAAGAATTATTTTTTAAATTATTTTTTAATTCTTCTTCTAATTATTTTTCTTGTATATACATTCAGAGATTATACAAGAGAGAGGAAACATATATGGACATATTTTATATATAAAATATATGGAAAATTTTTTCCCGAGCGCTCTGCGTGCAGCTCAGCGAAAAATACGATTTCGTATTAACCTTTTGCGCTACGTTTAGAACTTACAGATGAAATCTGAAGAGCCTTGTATATCGCGATGGTTTCCGTGCGATGTGTGAAGAGATTGAAACGAATGAATGAGATCCACGTTGTTGGTGGATCCGGTTAAGCCGTGATTCACGTAGCCCTCCAAGCCCTGCCTGCTGTCCGAGCTGCTATTGTCTTTCATTCTGAAAACGTGAAATATCAAAATTAATACGAGGTCAAATCAACAAGAGACGATCGAAATTTTCTATTCGCAAACGCTATTTAAAATAAAATGATCTACTACGAAATAATCTACCCAGCAGGATTTTATATTCTTTGCAAAAAAGGTAGGAAAAGATAAAATGAGATGCAGAGATGGAGAGAAAAAGAGGATAATTTCATAAAAGAAGAAATGTTCGCGTTTCGAAGAATTAAAAATATCCCGAGCTTTCGATTGGCGATTAGATTAATAACATGTGACAACGCGATCGCGATACTCTAGTCATCGTTAGTTAAAACGATTGGAGAGACGATATTCACGAAGTGGAAGACACCACGATCGGTCTATTAAACTTGGCCGTGAACCAAGTACTAATTGCAGTCAAGGCGACATTGTCACGAGGATGTCTTTAACCCACCTTATCTCGTCCGTTATAGGAAAAATACATTATGAAAATATTATATCACTATATCATAAATGAGATGATTAGATTAGACGTGATCCGTCGCCAAGACACTCGCGGAGCAAATTCTGTCGCGAGAGAATCGCAACGAGAGATCTGCTTGCTATGCCGCAAATAAACGAAAGCGATGACTGTTTCTGTCCGAGCGAAAAATGTCGAGTTAACCGAAATCAATAGCTGTTATAATTAATATTATAAACAACAGCTATTATAATTAATAATATTGTAATAATAGCATCTCTGTAATTAGATACATATGTTAATTCAGCAACAGATACTTATAATTACAAATATTAATTCAGTTGTATCAGTTATATTAAAGTTCTTTTTTTGCGTTCGCCAAAGTAACCCGATGTTGTCAGGAGTGTTATCCGGCTAAGCGTCTCTTTTTTCTCATTGCGGGATTGCCGGGTTTCTCTTACGCTAAAAGCGCTAGCGCTTAAGCGCGTCGCGGGCGCAGCCCCCAAATGCAGGCCGGGCTGGGTTACGTGAGCTCGTGGTTATCGTAACAACTAGTGTCTCTATTTTATGTAAGACACCCGGGGTTTCATAACTTTTAAATCTTGTACTCCCCACAGAACGTGCGGGGATCGATATTGCCTCGCGCGCGGCCAGTACGAGCAGTTTGCGCGAATTCGCGCGCGCGGCGGTCCCGCGGGAACATCGCGCTTGTTTCTCCTTTATTGAAAATTAAAGCGAAAACTTTCGTCCATTCATTTCAGAGCCGTAGGGAAATTACAATTCCGCGATTTACGGGCGTTTAATTTTGAGAGATACTCAGCGCGCGGATCGGACGAAACGTTTGCGCGGCTCGCTCGCTCGGTTTTTCTACCGCGACTATTCGTAGCGCTTGGCTCTCTAATTTTCGTGGGTTTAATTTTGATCTTGTTTAAATCTTATTTGGAGAAGATTTTTTCCCCCTGATAATGCGCAATGCCTCGTGATGATAGCACGGAAGATAATCCGTGTGAATCCTCACTCGAGGTATGCTTTTGATATTGAAGCCGCATTGCGTAAGCGCGCGACATGCAAGCACAATTCTGCATCAATCATTGCAATTAGACAACAAAGCAATAAGTATAATCAGGTGACTAATTTTATTGACATACTTTCCTGCTCGGTTCGCGGCAGTTCGAAATTGATGTTCCCAGACGAATTTTTGCAGTTCATTCGTATTTACGTTTGATTTCACCAATATTGACTCGATTGTAATCACATATGAAATTTGATTAATTTAAGTCTTTTCCGAGCGATTCTTTTTATATACGTTACACATTGGACATCATTGCTAATTAGATAATAGCGCTCGATATACGGCAAATAATGTATAATACAATACGAAATATATAACACTTTAATTAGAGAAGACGTGACTTTTATAGAGATAATTTTAACGTCTACAATTAATCAAGAATTAATTAAACTTTGTGCATATTTAAGGTCTAAGTTTCGTGCATATTTAAATTTATTTCCAAGAACTACGTTTATCTCTTTTATTTCTAATTAGATAATAACGATCCGAAGGCGACGAGGAATTAGAATTGCATAAAATTTAGGACTCAAGCTTTCTTAAAAATAATGTCAGCATATGAATTTCTTTAAATTTTTTCACCGGTTAGTTTTCGAAAACGTTTACAACAAAGTTCAAGATTTTTTAATGGGTTCTAATGGCAGTCTCGATGCTGCACATCAATTATTAACAAAAATGCTTATTAAAAATGTTAAGAACTGAATAAATTTATGTTTAATATAGAAAGAATGAAGTAAAAAGTATCTTCAAAGATTTGAAAAATATGATCACATGGTCTTGCTATATTAAATTGCACTGCAGCAGAACCGCAGTGATAAATCGATATCAAAATGTGTATTTAATTGACATTTACTTAAATGGGACAATGGAAATAGAAAATAGATATAGACTTCTTGTCACATCTCAAGTACGTTGGTTAAGTGCTTCGCAGTATAAAATGCACATACAGGATTACGCGATAAAACTTTTATTGTGTAGCGTAAAAGTGACGTTAAAAAATCGTGACTTTTTGCTAGAAATGTTCTAAAAAATTAACCGGTAAAAATTTTTTTAAAATTTACATACTGATATTATATTTATAAAAGAATTTATATCTTAAATTTTGTGTAATTCTTAACATTTCTACGTCCTTAACAGACTTCGCAAAAGTCGAAAAAAAGTAAACTTCTTTATCACAACTTAAGATTGAGCTCCCGTCGAGCACTTTCTTTATCACTCGCGACGGATTTTATTACGACGGATTAAAGCTTATCAGTTGAAATTGACATTCGTTCGGGGCGATATATAGGTGCCTTCGAGCGAACGTGTCCGAATATAAACTGAAATAAAATATGTCGTCTCATACGCGCGCACAAAGTGCACGACGTGCCGACGAACACAGTCGGCGTTTGATCTTCGATAGAGCCGGCGTAATTCACTGTTAGAAGTAGCAATTACTACAAGTGGGTTCGATTGACTGGCGTCATTTCGTCTGATTGTTTCGCCAATACCGCGACGTTTGCTTGCAAATGAAAGCAAAATGAAAACGATAAGGGAATTAAAAGCCTATTCCGCGATTTTGTGCCAACGCGACGGTATGAGTTTCTCGGCGGTGATGACTGCGAGAAATTTTTCGACTCGCGTACTTTTTATTGCACGGCGATTACCCGGAGACTAGTGACAATCTGTTCAAATATCGTAAACATTGGGCAATGAACCAGATAATCTTGTGATCTCCTCGAGCGCTGATCACACGCATAGTTCGTCTGAGATTTATATGAGTCACGTATAATACGTTTACATGCTTTAATAAACGTCAGCACACGGTCTTAAGAGGAAATAAATGTAAAGATATCTCCTCGTGCGGTTGAATCATCCAATAAAAATGGAATAACGAAATGAGAATGACACGTGCATGCAATTTAAGAGGTTTTAAGTTAAACAATGATATATAGTTATTTCCAGCAGGATACAAAATTAGAGAACGTTTTGATTTTATTAATATATATTCTTTAAATAAATATTTTCTTTCTATTTCATTATTTTCATATTGTTTTACAAATTAATGGAATTATATAGAATATTTTATTGGTTAATTCGGTTTCTAAATTATTAAAAAATTATGGGAAGATTTATTTCGTGCCTTTCATCACCTTTTGGTGAACAAGAAATCATATTTCAGAATTGAACGTTTTAAACATTTTGAGTGATATATTGCGGATTTTCTAAGATAAAAACTTATGACATTTATTATAGGTAATAAAACGTTTGCAGTTTTTTTGCATAAAACATCAAGATGTTGCGGTCGCGTATAATTGTTCCACTGGCGTATCCGACACGCGCGTCCCACGCGACTTGAAGATGATTAATGATCACTAGCATTGCCAATCGAAGCTAAAAAAAGATGAGAAAAAGAGAACTATATGTCGCAAAACTAGTTCCTTATCATATTAATGATTCATTTAACTTCAAATTGCTACATGTTAATAATCTTAGATCTTAATCATGAAGGACATCCGTGCAAAAATTGTTTTGCGGTAATTGCATGGTTGGAAAAAAATAATTGCCAGAAAAATTACATCGTTTAAAATAGGTAAAGCGGTCTTTTTTCGTTCCGAGCTCTACTATTTCTTATTTTTAGCTTAATGCCGATATTATCGGTTTTTGAAGTGAACTTCTGCAATAAATAAAATAACTGCGGTAATTACATGGTTGGAAAAAAATAATTGCCAGAAAAATGACATCGTTTAACATAGATAAGGCGGTCTTTTTCGTTCCGAGCTCTATTTCTTATTTTTAGCTCAATGCCGATATTATCGGTTTTCGAAAAGAACTTCTTGCAATATAAATATATTTTCGTTCACTTTGTTTGATAATTCGAATGATATTTTATTTTGTTCCGCATGTATGTGCGGGTGTGTATCATGTTTTTGACGCCCACAATCTATATGGATTATATTATCGCGAATGTATCAATAAATATCATAAAATGTATATACGTGTGTATGTACGTGATAACAAATGCAATTCAGTGTATAAACTTCGAATCATGTGTTCGAGCTTGTTTTACAAACGTGCACCGCGACAAGCACGGCGATTTCCCGAGTGCATATCCTCATAGCTCTTGTTGCATTAATGAGCATTAGCCGTTGAGCCGGCTCGGTTGCAAGTGAAAAGATCATCAATTGATAAACGCGCGTGCCCGCTTATCGCTTTGACAATGATACTCTCTCACTCTCTCTCTCTCGCGTGCCCAAGGTCTAGTCGTAGACCAACACGAACTGGAGTACGTAATTACACCTAATTATACCGCGAGACCGAAAACTCAGATAAACCGCTAGGCGGATGGATTAATTTCAGATTGCGCAAATCGATGGGGGGAATCGATCGTTATCGTGGCGCGGAGGCGAAGACACGCGAGCTCGCGGTATTCTTCTTTATCGAGAGCAAAATCGCGAGAAACTATCGTCTGAAATACGATCCTCGGCAGAGATTTTCCATCACGGGGAAAAACACGAGCGAGCGTCGCGAACAGATAGATAATTGCCGGCGTGCCGGTCGATTGAAGAAATTTACTATGAGCCGTCGAGCGGCGATACGAGCGGAACGCGATTGGTACGAGGCTCGGCTCGGTAGTGGAATTAGTTAGGAGATTTGGCGGACGCCTACCGGGGCGTTTAATTTAATAAACTGACCTCCCTGCCCCGTAATCTCCACATCAGTTAATTATTACAATCTGATAGTTAATCTGGTCGAACGTTATTAATACGTCATTTGACGTCACTCTGCTACCTGGGCAGTTTATCGGTCATCAAGATATTCAATTCGAAAAGAAAGAACTTAATTGATAAATTATACGGCCTTCGTCGATATTTTTTGTAACAGTTTTTATTTCAATGAATCTGGATAATCCTGGAAACATATTAAAGTAAATAGGGATTTAATGAAGATTACACTCACTTAGATTACTAAGTAATCGGCTTAAGGAAGATCCGTTTTCGTTCTTCGGTTCTCAGCGACTGTCTCCTCAAGCAGAAGAAGAGTCAACGGAACGGCAGAGAGTCGGCGTCAGCTTCGTGTTCCTCGAGGGATTTCGAAGAAGTTTCACGTTTCAATTTCGAAAATTCTCCTCTCCGCTACTTCGAGGCATCACGGGCTGCGCGGATCTAGTCCCGTTAAGGTCTTCGTCGGCATTTGTCGGCGGACACGCTATCTTCCGGTCTTCCGAAAATCTGCCGGTCTCTCCAGCGGGTCTCCAGCCGCTGACTTCCCTACCCGTTAAAGGGGGACGTCGCGGAACGAAAATGCGAAAATGAGAAAACCGCGCTTTCGCAATGGTAATATCTACGGCGAATAATGCACGTATACGTGTACGAGGATTTATGTCGCAGGTATATAAGATTTCGGACCGGTTTTCGCGACGCAATGGTGAAACTGAGTTCGCGACGACGCGCGGCCGGCCATTTAAACGCATCGCGCGCGGGGCGAGCTCCCTCTCCCTCCTCGGCGACGACCTCAGCCTCCCCCGCGACGACGACGACGACGTTGTTGGAGAACGAGCTAATCGTCACGTGGTGTGGTGACTCCGATTCCGGGCTGCCGGGAATTCGATTGCGATCACGCGCTTATCGGTGTAATGCCCTCCGCGTGGCGTCGCGAGAATCTTCTAGCATGTAAACTGTGCCACGCGCTCGCGTGTGTGTACCAGTTAGAAATCTTCCGACAGCCCCCCCTCGAGTTGAATCTTGCCTCGAGGCACGGGAGATCGTACGTCTCGATCGGGTAATCCATCATCGTGTCCGCTCGCGGGGGGCGCGTTCGGTGAACAGGTCGATATTTATATCGACACGTTGAAGTAACGGACGAATTCGCGAAGGAAATTAATTGCTGACGTTTGTAATTAAAACTATTGCGTAAGATGGGTACCGTATGCACCGTAAGTCTTCACTTCCGGCCTACAGCGAGTGATGCGTGCCCCCGTCCCCCGAATGTTTAATTGTTACAAAGTGTTAATGCTGCGTTCGCATTTTTCTTGATTGCAGAGACGAGATGCTAGAATCTTATGATATTTTCGTATTTGAAAGTTAATTTAATTTCTGAAAGTCGTTAATGCTACTAATTCATTAAGAGTTTATTATTAATTGGAAACATTAATAAAACAGCGATATTGCTGTGTACCTTTGCTGATTATCGCTTTCCCAACTTTCATCAAATTCATCCGGTTTGAATAAATAAACACATTAATATTCTCTTCAATATTCTCTCCTTTTTAGTCTAATTGTAAGGTGTCGAGGCTGCTCAATGCACATCCATATTTTGCAATAATTAAAGCCAAAGTTTATTATAAAATGTATAAAAATGCATCCATGAGAGAGAAGAATAACGCGAGTATAATCAGACGATTATATATAAAATAATCTGCATAGAATAATCTCTTGTTTTCCCGGTTTTAATATCCCCATATCTGCACTAGTCGATGATAACAATCGAGATTGTGTATCATCGCTCATTAAATACTGGATCCGAGGCGAAAATATGTCTGCTTAAAGAATCTGTCGTGGAGGTGCGAAAAATGCGGAAACTTCCGTGCAAATTGTTTACTGTGTTTATATGTTTATATTCAAATATATCCTACATATCTGAAAATACGTGTACTTTATTTTTACATTATCTAAGTATAGATCTCTATTTTTCGTATTACCGAAGTATTGAGATATTTTGAGATGTGTACCGTCTAAAGTGTCTAAATTTGGATAAGGATTCCTTATCTGAGTGTCGATACTTGTTGTTGGTTTCCGATACAGGATCTAACAATAGCTGACCGTCGACATTGAAAGGCAGTAGAATAAAATGCACTCGCATATTAAATATTCGACGAAGGTACTAATTATTTTCAGCTGTATCTACGTATTAGCCATTTTCTGGATATGGCATTTTCAATACTTATTCAATACTTATTCTCAAGCTAATGTAAAAGAAATGAAACATCTACTTTGAAATATTTAATCGGAAGCTGAATATCGATATTCTGATAAGGTATCCTTATCCAGATGTTGTCACTAAGTTCAATCATATAACATACAATTACAATGACAATTAGATTAAATATCAGCGATCATATCGCTGATAAGTTTGTATTCGCGAAGTGTAGTACACTTCGCAAACAACTCTCGATAAAGCTAGTTGATAATGCAAACTGTCGAACGACTAAATACGCACTAGCATTCTCGTGCGGTGAGCGATTCTTTAAGCAAACATATTTTCGTCTTGTTAGATTCAGTATTTAACAATGCACAATCTCAATCGTTCGTCGACTAACGCGAGGATGTAAGATTCCGAGATATTGGGCGAGATGAGTAAGAGATTCGAATTTCAATCAAAACGGTAGTTACGCAATGAGATCCCGATTAAATTAACCATCGAATTAATTTCTGTCGCATCACATTTTTCTCGATAATAGTGTAAATATGATTGCAACATATAATTTAATTTAATATTTATTTTAACATTCTGTAATAAAACTTTTAATTTTTACATTTGTGACTGATCAAGATAATTCAAAGTAAGTAGTCTTGATTTTTAAGAACCAATTAAAAATATTAATCCATCTAGGAAAATATGAGATGTAGGCGTATCTTTTTTACAGAATTTTTTAAGTTAATGATTCTTGCACAAATCACGTGCACTGAGTGTCCGAAATATTTAAATGAGTTGAGAATCTCTGGTGTAATATATTTTCGCGGTACACTGTGTTATCCAAATGATTAATCGTTCTGTTATCATTTTTCGCATCTCTAATCAATTACCATAAACACTGATAATGCTCTTAAATCATCGTTAATTATCACCGGTTCCACGCGAGTTAACGCTCTTTATATACGCGCGTACTTAACATTTGGATGTTGAATACCAGCTCTGTTGATATTCAATTAAAAGATCATTTATAACTTGTTTGACGGCTCATTGACTCGTGACATCACGCCGAAGAAAGTCACAGCGGGTTTTTCTGACGTAAATTGACGTACGAATTGTTGGGGGAAAGGCTCTTGCCAATACGAATCGGTGACGTTAACTTTTCGCATCCTCATCGTCACGTGTATAGGTGACACGAGAAATCTTCTCTCTGATTTTGTCCGGAATATCCGCTCGAAAATGCGCGAGTGCATTGCATTACAATGTTTTTTTAAAGACAATGCTGATATCATATTTTATATTATTTAAACAATAACTTTCCTAAATAATTTTCCTTTTATGTACCTTTTATGTACTAATATAATTATTAGAGAAAACTGAAATTATAACCAACATAAAGACAGAGAATGGCTACTCGAATAAATAATAAAAAATTGCTGTAAAAAACTGATTGTTGCACCGAGAAATGGTTAATCAAATTTATTTTTGAAATCGAGTATCCAATATTTTTATAATCGATATCCAATAAAAATGTCTACGGCTGAAGAATTTCAAAACTTTTGTATATTTTTTAACAACTTATATTTCTAAGGGAATCAAATAAAAATAAATAAAACACGAAAGAATGTAAAATTAAACCTGATAAAAATAGAGAAAGCTAAATATGTGTTGAGAACTGCTATACCTGTGTCAAGTGTAAGTTCAACTTTCTTAAATATTTCTATTGCCTTATGCAATATTATACAAATGTGACGTGAAACCTCGTGACTGGTCCCAGGACTCCCAGGACAGAAATGCCTTTTCGCGCTCCGCGCCAGCAATGAGATTTCAAGGTAATCCCGTTGTTTTGCGGCGTTTTAATCGGTCACGTGCTTTCAGTTGATCTACCAATCTGATAACACGCTGCGGTGCCAGAGAGTTTTGCGGTTCGACAATAAATCCATATCGAACCGACCCATATAGAGATACGAGAAAAATGTTAACCTATATAGACGTTGAACGATCTCCACGGATATCCTTTAATTTTTTTCACTCATTTCTCGATCATACTTCCGGATATAAATTCCCCCGTCCTTAAAATATGTATATAGATATGTAATGTTCTATTTCATTTTTATCTTTAAAATTTCGTAAGAAGCGAGGAGAAAAGAAAAAAAGAATGAGAATTTAAAAGAGTACTAAATAAAATTATTCGCTAAGAGATTATTAAATGTAAATAGCTTTCTAATACTTAAGAAGTTTGATCACTTCGGCAGATTAATTATTGACCCAAGATTTTAAACATAAAATAAAAGTTAACTTATTTATCACAAAAAATGCTAGACGTTTCACTTAAATTTGCAAAATCTTTATAAAAGATTAATTATTAAGATAGATTATTTTTATCGCAATTTTATAACTTCCGACGTTAACTACTAAATAAGCTTTGGAAGTAAAATTCTGTTTTTAATGCTAAAGTCGACTTGAAACTAAATAAAGAATAGAATTCCTTATTTATCGGGACTGCAGATGCAGTCCCGATTTTAATATATTTAACAAATAGTTTTGTTTTCATCCTATGTTTCATGCTACGTTTCTCTTATTGTTTCTTTGTTTAAGTAGACGGAACTGCGGACTGCTTCTCTGTATTTAAATGGATAAACAGTATTACACATTACGATGCTTTCATCTCAATATGGTCCATCATACCCCACGGATCAATTTACGCGATCACGAACCTGTCGATCACTCTAATTCGATCACTCTAAATACTTTATGACGCATTCCGGTACTAGTACGAGAAAAAAAATTGACGTAACGGGTACATAAGCGAAAGCGCGTGCTACAAATTTCGCACATAAACAAATTAGACTGGGCATCGCCTTGGAAATCTAATGCGTCAAACAAACGACGTAATATACGACCCTATGAGAGGCTTGAATATTTCGAAGAATAATTACGAGGAGACGCAATTATTATTGACAAATTAAATGTAGCGGAATTATTCGTAGAACTCCTGCATCCTCTTAATATTCAAGACAAATATATACTTTTATCGCTTCTCTCTCTTTCTCTCTGTCTCTCTTTCGTGGTGGCTCTCGTTGCGAGAGCTTCTCGCAGGATTGATCTACTGAACTATCGAACTTCTATCCCGTCACGTCGCCGAGATATTGCCTCTTAAAATCGACATTCAACTCGCATTTCCTCGCGGTTTGCAAGTTTAACATAATAGCACGCCGCAGGAGAGGCTATATTACATATTTGATAAGTGCAACCTTGAATTTGAAATATCGATTTCTGCGGTATTCTCTCGTTTTTACAGGCAACAATTTAAGAACAACCTGCGACCGCAACGTCACCCGACGCGGCGCAAAAATCATTTATCGGACAAATTTTCCCGATGTGATAGACAAACAGCTAAAAATACTATACGCGAAACATTGATCGTTTCGTTCAGCTACTTTTTTTTTTGAGCTTCACGATTACGATAATTAAGCGATTATCGTGTAATTGGCGTGTATATTTTATCGTCTCTTGCGTTTTCATTTCTAATAAATACCTGAGGACGGAAATGTCACTTGTTCGAAGGGGAATTCCCGCGGGAAATCACATGCAACGAATGACGTATCTTAGCTAGTCCCGTGTCCAGGTTTACTCAGCGCAAAATTATCGTCACGCGACTAATGTCCCATCGATATTTTGGCCGATTTGTTTTCGCGGAACATTGGATGTACCTCATTCACGATCGATCTCGTTAACGTGATTATCGCTTTAACGTGAAAATACCATCGTGCGAATAAATTCTCATTAGCACATCCGATATGTAATAAGTAATTGATATACGTGTTATTTCTGTAAAATATCGGATAGACTTTTTCCATATTTTTCAATTAAAACCGAAGTGCGGTTAAACATTAGTGGTTTTAATAGATTTGCATTATCATTACGATTTATTAATAATTCACGACGTGATCGAACGTCAATAATTTATAACTTAAAGCTCCGTAACGGCCAATTATCCCGATCGTGTAAAAAAGTTTTACGTGAAACGTTAATAGTCTTTCTTGGTCTTTCTTGGTCCGTGAACGGAATAATAAGAAAAAATAAGGGAAAAAAGGATTCTTATTGCGTATTAAAATGTCGAAAGACATAACGATATCGTATTTTATGTAAAGTTCCTTGCAGAGCCCTTGTAAGTTGTAAGTACCCGTAATACTTATATACTTCACGCTGGAAGCGCAGAAAATTAAGTTAAAAATTGCAGTAATCCTCGGCCCGAAATTGTTAATGTCTTCTTTAGAAAGTTTACAGCCGCAGAAATAAGCGCGTTTGTTTGCGTTCGTTTTGTCAAACGTTGGATAAGATTACATCCTTAATTGCTTGAAGAGCTATCTAATTCTATTAAATACCTAGGCGAGATGACGTTTATCATGTATACCTACTTTTTTCAAAGATTACATTAACCACACCTGACAAATAAAATAAAAATTGGCACTAAAACAATGAATAATGAAACGAATGATAACAGTAAGCAGGCGTATAATTACAGGCATATTGCGAGTAATAAACATAATTCCAAAAATTTTATCTATGAAACGAGTTTATTTTAAAAACCTGCAATAATTACTATAAAAAACTGACTAGTAAAAATAATTACTATAAAATTGTGAGAACAAATTATTTTGTTCTATTCACAAAATACATCATAGAACGAGCAGCACTGTCCACTGGAACGATTTCGGTATAGCTTCTAGCTAGTTTGTCATGGGTTGTTACACATTTCCAATATTTTTAAAAAGTTTTCCCTTCAAACTCGGAAATAAAATACGGAACGTTAAATCAAACGAGCAGGTGAGTGAACAACGTATCGCTCTCGAACCGAAAATAGAAATTGCTGCTCAAAACCAAAACCTTTTGAAAAACGAGATAAATAAATAAATCAAATCGATTCGATTTGGCCTGTTAATAGATAATATTTCCATATTGGCCTCGAATTGAAATTATTATTTTCGAAGACATTTAAAGCGGCACGAATAAAGCACATGACAAATTCCCCGAAAGCTACACCGCAATAGAACACCATGTCAATGCCAGAGAGAAAAACGTACTTTGAATAAAATTAAATAGTTCTTAGCATAATTATTCTAATTATAATAAAATCAGTTTCATTATTTAATCGCCGATACGTACGTACAAGGTAACGCGTGATAATATGGGAAGGCAAAGGGACGCAAATAAAATGATATAAACGTTACTTCACGTATAAAAATTTTAAACAAATAATTTATGAAAATCTCGCACTCTTTCTCAAAAGAACTAATTAAAAAAAAAATAATAATAAATCAGTTTCCTCGCTCTATAACCTCGACTCTTACCTGGTAGAACTTGAGTTGCGTCGAAGTTGATCCGGCCGAACCGAACACGTTGCCTTATTCCAGAAATTTGATCTCGGACGTATCGCCGTAGAAGAAATTTCTCGAAACGAGATGCACTCACGTCACTCGGGAATTCCACGATATAGAGGACATTCAACTTTTCGAACAGATATACGAAACGTGTCCACCGTAATGTGGAATCGTGTCTCTACGACTGACGTGTTTGTTTACATTTTACATCGTACACCGTTCCGTACTTGTATCCGTCCAATTTACATGTTTGGCCCTCTCGTGTAACTGTTAACGTAGCCGAATAAAGTAAACAAGTAAACTCTACTCTGTAAAAAAAAAAAAAAAAACACTTTCTACTTTTACTGTTAATGTTACATTACGCAAACCCCCGAATTCTCGTCAATCGTGAGCTCGCGAGATACAAATGTGAAACTTTGAATGAAATAAATTATCACGTTAGGACAAGTTCAAAAGTCGCAACGAAACGCTTCGATTTTCCACCTTATGACTCTTAATGACAATGACCAGCAATAAAATATCCACGATATTTTATTAGTTTTATAGTCGTATGTTCAACTTATTTAGTTAAATATTTTAATTATATTCAAATGGATTGCGGAACACTTTGATATTTCAATTAACAATCAATTAATGACGATTAATCGTAGCAAGAAAGAATTATACACAATTATAATAAGTAAACCGTAAATTTATAAAAAGGTGAATCAAAAACAGAGCGTAACTAACCGGTTATTAATCCTGATTCTTCGTCGTGCGCGTTTGCGTTTGCGCTATCATTCGCGATTCTTACGTCCTTTAATTCCTTTTATTCCGAATCAGCGCGATTCTTTAAAATATTTGCTCGAGTATTTGTAGTTATTATCGCGGGACCAAACTCTCTCGTTGTTTCGCACGTGCTTCTGCGCGCGGAGTTTCAGGAATCTCGCGAAAGTGTTTGCATTCTTATCTTCGGCACGTGTTTCTCCTTTTTTCCTCCTTGCGAAACCACCTAGCTTTTTCCGCGATAAACTCGTCCACGCAATCACGATTGCGATTGACTGTAATCCATTCTGTAAAAGACGCACAGTTTCATAGATACATTTCGTAGAAGAATTCAGAAATTGAGAAATAATAGTTCGACAAAAACGCTGTTATAACGCAACGCAATACCGTCTTTCCTTAATTATGTGTGCCACAGGATAAAGATGGACTTTCCTCGTGCGCTGAATAATCGTTGCTTTTAGATCGAATGGAGGAAATATCACGTATCGGATGTATTAGAAACACCTGCGAGGCAAACATTCCCCATAAAAACGTGTCGCAATGTGGAACACAAGATTGATACGACGATAGTAAATACACTTGAATATTTAGATTCGATGAACGTATTTTAGATGCTGATAACTTATCGATCATCTGTCTAGCGGGATTAAGTGGAATTAACTTATCAAACGACAAACGGTAATGACTTGAAATAGATTGTATATCATTTTATATACTTTTCATCTTCTTTGAAAGCTGCAATTGACTTGAGAAAAAATTTTTTTTTATTATTCCGGATAAATCTTGAAAAATAATGCATCTGCTCTCGGAATCTTATACAGGATGATTCTTAATTATATGTCATTTTATGTTTCTTGTTTTTACCCCATAAAGTATTACGTATAATTAAGAATTACGCTGTAAATCAATGTTCCTTTTATCAATATCTCCGATTTTGCTTGTTCGTTAAGCTATCGACGAATGTAGATCTTCCAGCACCTAATAAAATAAGCACAGAAAAGTTTTATGAGAAAATATAACATATACTTGTATGATCGTCTATGATACAATATGTATAAATAGCTTATTAATAATTTTCATTGTTTTGCGTATTACATAATTATCATAATATCAGACCTCTTGATGCGCCAATTTTGATTTAATATCTCTGAACCGCTGTTCATTCATTAATTTCACTATATTGCTATTCTCTATTGCTCATAATTAGCGAATGAGCATTTCATACTTTTATACTCAGCGGTAAAATCATTTAAGAATTGCCGTTGGCCCTGGCGACTTCGTACATCGCGTTCGAGGTTTATTCCTCGCGACACAGCGTATACTTAAACAATAATATCATAAGCGCTTATGTACATCACATGCTTATGTGAATCATTCACCTTTACATGTTTCACCCTGTACAATTCAAAATCTTCGAAAGTCAATAAAAAGACGTTCCAAAACTTTATGTACAAATTTCCAGGATTTCTCCGATTTATAATTATACTTCCGGGAACAGCCTGCATCGTCCGTATCAGTTTTGCAGAATATTGTCGCATTACAAAAATTATCCTTAATATTAAGACAATCAAGGCCTTGGTCAACGGCCTTAAAATAAGATCTCTTTGAAGTAATAATTATATAATATGTATATACGGAATCCTTATGTGTCTGAAACATATAATCAAATAATATCTTTTAAAATTTAGTCTTAAATGAAAACAATTACAACATTTGGTATGTAAAATACACAGTAAAGTGGACAGCCTTTTCGTAAAGCACTCTTTATGAGATCGTGCAAGCGCTCTGCGGCGACGTGTCCTCAGTGGCGTTGAGATTATTGTAACTTCCGTGAAATACGGACTCCTCGACGGTCAATAGCGATTCGTGGGAGCGTTCCTCTTCGAGTGGAGCTGTGTTGGAAGCGTGACTAATCGAAGAATGCCTCGAGCGGGAGAGAGTACCGCGTTGGTTGCTGCCGGCGGATGGAGCCGGACTCGGCGAAGGGCTTTCCGGTATCTGCTCCTGTTCCTGCTGCTGCTTTATTATCACCAATCTATTCAACAATGATATTTGGCTTTGGATGTTGGACATGAAGGGACGGTATCCCAAACTGAAATCAGAATAGCAATGTTTATAATTAAATTGTAGAGAATATAATCAATTTAACTTATAGATTGAATATATTGCGTATATCAACGCTTGTCAATTATCGAGCAAATTAAAAATATTTTCTAGCAAAAATTTAAATTTTATAAGTTACTCAATAAATTAGAAATTTAAGAAAATATCTTCGTTAAAATGTATTTAAAATATCTCTTATTGAAAGAATAGACTCCAAGCTTGTTGTACAGCAAATACTTAAATTTTTAAATCTTAACTTTTAAAAAATTGCCGCATATATACATCGTGAAGATACATATATGCGATAATGTACACATACCATTCCGAATGAGACCATTTAGTCAATGTAAGTAATCCGTCCCTCAGGTTGATTATAGAGTCGAAAGTTTGCATTGGTGCATGTGCTGTTCTGACGGTTCTAGCCATGGCTGCCGCATCTCGAAGAACAGTAGCTACCACCGCAGCCCATCCTAGACAACTGCCCTCGAGAAACAGTTGCAGTAAATACCTGTTAAAGATTTAAAGATAAACATGTAGATATAAAAGATAAACAACAGTAATTTCTTAATTTTGATTTTCAATTAAGAAAATATGCATATATTTATACCTAAGCTGTACTTCTGCCCGACCGATTGATGGGGAAGTCAATGAGGCTTGATTGACTTCTGTAGGTCCCACTGACTCCGGTGAGACCCAGCACACAGAGCCAACCATGGAGTCCGCATCATCTCTCCAGATTGTACTAGTATCGCTAAGAACACTGTTGGCATCTGAAATTACAAATCAAACGCAAAAAAAAGAAATTATTAGTGCACAAAGATCTTTTGCTATAAGAATATATAACTTGCATCTTTTTAAAAAAATTTTACTTGAATAGAAGTTTACCTCTCGAATTACCTCTAACGAAGGACTCACCATTTATCAGGTTCGGCGTTAATTTGGCTTCTGCGGTCGGAAATTGCGTCTCTAAGCTCGCGACGGGTGAGACCAACGTTGTATACGGTGGTCTACCGCTTGGAAGACTAGTGTATCCGCTGTCAGGTACGTCGACGACCAAGTTCGGGGACAAGGTCTCGTCATCGGATACTATGGAGTGTAGAGAGGTGAGGCTGGATCTCCGAAGTTTCTGCAGTGTTGGCAACGAAAGTGTCGGGTATGGAAATGCAAAGTCTTCGTGGACTGCCTTCAACGTGCCCACATAATCGTCAATTTTCGCTGCTCTATCACGCTCTCGAGCGAACCATGTCACTAGATGAAAGTCAAGACGGGCTGCGAATCTACCCAAGTCGGTCAAGCGGCGAGCTGAAAGCAGCCGCCGGGCGTGACGTTGCAAAATGACATCAATGAAGAACTCCTCCGCCGATCCTTCTCTGAAAAAATATATATATTTGATTAGTTTTAGTTCGGCAGCAAAAGAAAAGAGAATAAAATAGAAAATTTGTAAGACTTGCTTTAAATATATTTTGTTTTAGCTTATTTTATGTGATTCTCTAGATGTCTTAAATATTGAATATTCACGTAACTCTATGGTAATATCTACTTTTAAATGAAAAGGAAAAACTTACTTGTTTTCTGTTTTCTCGCTCGATTTTACTGTCGGAACCGATTTCTTTCGCCTCATAACAACGTTCCGGGTTTTCTCGAGCATAGAGGACGGCGCGACGTCTTTCTCTGATTGCACTTTGGGCGTAACCGTGGTACTATAACTGCGGCTCCTTGAAACTTGCATAGTGCCCAAGACCAAGGCTAGATCATCCTCGTGCGGAGAAAGAGGAGGTGTCTGGGGAGGGCCTACCAGTTTCGCACTGCTACTCCATGATGTACGTGGTGACTCCACGTCATTCGGATCTAAATTTAGAAAAGAAATTTAATGTTAATTTTATAAGTACAATTAATTATATATTTACAAAGATTTATGAGATTATTTACCGATTGCTCTAAGAAATCTCACAAGATCCCTCGATAGCTCCCATCTACCTTGCTCTAACGCGGCATCTAACAGTAACGTGGCGTGTTGCCTGCTGACAGAGGATGGCTCTAAATTCTGTAGAATGATCAGATAACTGGCGGCGGTATCGAGTTGCTGACGCTGCAAACAATCTTGCAGTAGCTTCTTCGGCGGACCGGCGACAGAGAACAGGTACGGCCAAAGCGCGATTTCGGTCTTGCGAGCGCATTGCACGACGGCTCTGGCCCAAACACCGGGGAACTCGCGGATAAACTCCACGACGGACGGTAGTTGAGCATCCGGGATCGGGTCCTTGCTCGTCGCTTCCTCCTCGAGGACTTCGTGAAGCAACAGTTCCAATGAATGCGGGAAATACGGCAATGCTGAGCACGAACGCGCTATTTCCCACGCGTGATAGCCCAAGTTCCGATGTATCAATTGACGCAGAATCTGATGCAGATACACTTGACTCTGGAATATAAAGTCACTACATTTAAGTTACATAATTAGAAATAATAAGAAATAATTAAAAATAATAAAATTGTTAATCTTCTGAATAATTTCTGAATAATTCCTTGAGAACTTGATAAATTATCCTAACTAATATGTCATTAAATTTATTTGTACATGTCAGAGTTGTCTACATATAGAAAGAAATAAAATTAATACCGTAAGCTCCAATAAATTGAAGGGCAGTGAAAAGGGCGAGTTAGTATCCGACGTGAATAGTACGGTATCGTTTTCGGCTCCCAGTAGAATCGCGTCTTCAAAGAGTATCGCCAATGGGTAAATGCGCAAGTGAAATGGTAGCATTATCCGCTTGCTCATAAAGGCATGGGCTTTCTCCTGATGATTACGGAATAGCGGCAACCAAACTCGCATTCCGTGAGCCCCGCAGAACAACCACAGAGCCTCAGTTAAGTGCGGCTTGTCCCTCCTTGAGCGCGACGGTACCCAAACGTTCTCGACGTAGGATGCTAATACTGTCGGCGCGCCGCATGTGAAGAGGACCTCCGAATTGTCGGTAGAATGTTCACGTTGTACCATGAGAAGACGTCCGGAGACGTTCAGCAGGAGACTCTCAGGGTGAGGATGACTGCCAGCGGTCTCGGCGCGAATCGAAGTCAACGTGGCGCTGACTACGCAAGCGGCATGTACGCACAGTCCACTGATGTCCACCGTTTGTATTCTCGTTAATTCGATGCCGCCAGCTTCTAAAATAATAATAGCATGTCCATTGAGTGAGGATTGATTGAAACTTTTTCAAAATCGATTTCAAAATGTAGAAGCAATCTCGCACTTACCCACGCCGTTTTGCAACACCATATCGTAGATACTAATTTGAGCATTGGCACAGAAACTTAGGAGTCTGTCTTTCATCGTATTCAATAGTAGCACCTGCGAGGGCATCCTAATGCTCTTGACATAATTATTATCGAGCCGAGTATCGCGCGGATAAATTCTAATCTCATCTTTATCGTCCAATATGGAATAACTGCTGGCTATGAGATATCCTTTATGCCATAGCAATCCACCAGTCACTATGAAATCTCGCTCTTGACTCTCGTTACCGAACAATTTCCATTTTCTCGAAGGTAGGGAGTAATGAGCTAATCCCGTTCGACCGGCCACTGCAAGACTTAAACCTTCGCTATCTATTGCAGTGTACTATAAACATAAATACACATATATGAATTAACACATGATATTTAAAAATATGATATACCTACACAAGATATTTAAAAAACAAAACTTTTAAAAGTCTTTTTCATTAATGTTATATTAACGAATTATTTATAATATCAAATGATCAACAAAATTACATGATAGAATAATAAAGTTAAATAATATGAAAATTGTCAGTAATTTGCAATACGTTTTCTTCAAATATTATATTTACCCGAATCGGCCAATTAGAACCACTGTATGCAGTCGGAATAGGAACAACGAGCCACTGTTTGCAGCCGGCGAGTGTCTGGAGCATACTGTCGTTGGGCATTTCGGCGGCAAGATGAAAACCCGAAGCGGTCGAGGATAATCCGGCGCCCAGATTTAAATACAGTCTATCTTCACCTTGAAGATATAGATGTCCATGATGGCCCATACATGGATTGATAGTCAGAGGACTCTTAGCAAAGTCCAGTTGAATGAGAGAGCGATTTGAATTAGTCGCTGTGTTGCCGTTTTCGTTGGTAACCAAAGATCCTGGAGATTCTCGCAGCATCCACAACTGATAACCCTCCGCGGACCATTCCATCGTATGGATATGCAGAGGATTATCGTGCGTCAGATCCACACGTAGGCCGTAATCCCATTTCAAGCTACAGAGCAATAGAGCACCAAAGGTACTCCACAGTGCTAAGCCGCCGCCTTCCCAAGCTAGAGCGATAGCACAACTATCGGGCGTCCATCTGAGACATTTGACGCTACCCGGTCGGCCTGGGTAATCCTTGGAGGATAGACTCAGGGTGTGCGACATCTCTAAACTGCCAGTTGTTTCATCGACATAATATACGACGCCTTCGGAGCTGCAAATTAAAATATTCGAGTCACAATATGTTGCAGAGATATCAAAATTATAGTTACATTTTATAAAATAATAATAATACATTTACAAACTGAAGAATAGCATTGTAAAATTGACACTTACTTTTGCCTACCAATAGCAATTAGCCGATATTTATGATTAACAGCGGCGCAAGTAGCATCGTCCAAATCCTGAGCCCAGATTCCCTGCACTTGATTAGGATCAAACTTCAAAGATTGAGCAGTGAGAAATGCGGCTTTGCCATTATTTAGCACAATAGCGAAACCTCCAACGAGAGGTGAATATTCGATATCGGTAACATAAATGTTATTCTCCGTCAGTGGTACGGCCACCGTAGAAATTTGCTGATCAATACTGAACGGTATACGTCTCAAGTCTAAGGAATAGTCGCGATTCACGGTGCCGTCCCATTTATGGCGCACCACATGGCTAGTTTTGGTCGCTACCATAAGCTCGTCTCGTATACAAACTAACGAACTGATCCCACCGTCGATCCAAGCAGACTTTTCCTGCGGAATAAATAAGATAAAGTTAAATCACTATTTGCATTCAACCTTGATGAACCAAATAATTTAATCGGTCAACTAATAACACACAATTAATTTCACTTTTAATAATTTTCACTTAAAATTTCTCTTTGCGCTTGACAAGGAAACATTATCAAAGAACTCACGAAACTCAAGACGAGGGATGGAATGACTTCTTTGATAAATAATTCTGCGCTATCCCGTTTCAAGCTGGTAACCGGCGAGTCTCGTTGTTCGTAAAGTCCCCGACCCTCCGCGCTGTTGTCTGAAAGTTTGTAGAACAGCAGGTAGCTGTCGGACGTGGCGATAACCAGCATACTCGAGTCTGGCCTCCATTGCACCAAGACGTTCTCACCATGTTGCCACAAAGAATTTGCGGACCGTCTGCTAAATACAATCGGTACACAGGGCTGCAATATAAATTGTGTGTCAAAAATTATTAGATACAGAAACATCTGAGGAAATTACAAAGGGGAACATGCGCAGCTTAACATATGTAAAAGATTTAATCGTAAAAGGTACAAGGAATCATAAAAGCATGTATAGTCACAATGAAATTTATCTAACAATTTGCCAGCAGATTAGAGCAGAACATTGCAGCAAATTGGCATCAACTGTGTCTACATTGCTTACGTTCTGCCAGCTGAGCTTGTCAACATAGCTCGACAGCAGATTGTTGACAGAAATCAAGGAAAATTGAGCAAAATCTGTTACTTTGTAAGCATTTACTTAGGTGAAATTTAAATAATTTCAAGATAACAGATTCTGCTCAATTTCTGCAGTTAAATCTGTTTTCAACAGATTTGACTACCCGAGTAGTCACACGGAAATTTATGATCTCAGTACAGATAATAAAATTTGATATCCCTGCTGTTAACATATTATAAACAGATATTGTTCTATAACGAGATAATCGCGCAGAGTTCCGATCTTCCTAAACATGAAGTTATTAACAGAATTCTCGCTCCAAATCCAAGATTTGGAACTGCGAGTTGGACGGATGAGAGGAGATCGTTCTCGGCCTAAATTACGTGCCTTGCAGTACCAGATGACGATGGCATCCGCGGTGAGAATGGCGAACATAATTTTGTCCCTGTTGCACACCACCGCGTTTATCTTGCCCTGCTCGCAGGTGTTGAGGACCCGCGGCCATCCTACGGGGAAAAACATGATTTCGCGCGAGAGCGTGCCGTCAGACCTTCTCAGATCTCCCTCATGTTTCGCCTACGTCTTCCCACGACGCCGCGGGTTTGACAAGTAAACACTCCCTAACCCTAACGTCCCTAACCTCGACATAGCGAGACAGGAGACTTTGGACAGAGAGAAGCCTGAGAGTCTGAAGAGAGCAGAGAGGCCATCCCGGGGTCTTTTTCACGGGACCGTCGAAAGCCCCTGTACACTAGCGCCAGTACATCCATTTTCGAAATAGCCACGTTCATTTTCCGACACTGCTGATAAAACATCATTTTGGTGCGTATGTGTCCGTGCTACATCTGCAATTTGCGTGGTTTTATCTGATAATGCACAATTTAATTTTATTTAATCTGGCACTAGTATCAAGGAAAAGGTATATGTATATAAGCAATATTTTTTAAGGCCGTCCTGCTTGTAACGAATGCCATTGCGATTAAATGCATTTTGGACTTTGTATTTTCTTATTATTGAATATTCCCCAATTATCGCGCGCTAGGAATACTAGAATTGTATATTCTGTATGTTCTTCTATTTATTTATATATATGATATATAATTTTCAGGAATTGGAGGAATATTGCTCCCAATTTAATTTGAAAAATAGGAAGAATGTGAGACGGACAAAAAGGTTTAAACGGTTAGATACAGATATATGAAAAACATGGTCATGCGTAAAGTGAACGAATTTTTCAGATCGAATTTTTAGATTTTCGATCTTTTTTAGATCTAATTTCAATTTTTTGTTTTAACACATTATTGCTATTGTATTTTAGCTTTCGATTTACGTTGGATAGATATATTTATATTTAAAAAGATAGTAAAATATTTTAATACGTGGGGTGGTAAGTCCAGGAATCCGAACCCGGATTTCTCCTTGATAGGTATAAATTAGTCTAGCATCTGACTTATTCAGCACCTCGACAATAGAATAAGTAATAATGAATTTTAAATTAAATTTAACATATTGAGTTGTAAAAAAGAATTTGTGAATGTTATTTAACTGTCGTCCGATGATGATCACCAGTGATCAACAATGGCATAAATAAGAAATTCAGTGTCATAGCGGTGAATGTGTTTAGATCATAACGTGTATTACATTTTGAATAAAGAGGGAGATTTCCCACATAAAATTATTCAACGTGTAATGAAGAATTCTGCATGGATATAATTAACTCCCAATTATCATTTCATACATCTATGAAAGTTTATGAGAGATTGGTTGAAAAGTTGAAAATTATGAGCAAAAAAAAAATGAAATAAATTGTAAGCTTTAAGAACAATTGACATATACATATACATCCCAATGGAAATAATTATCGAGCTTTGATGTTCCTATAAGTATTAGCGATACAATTCGTAGATCAATGCATGGAAATTTCCTTCTGTTCCTTTTTTTTATTGTTTCCTTCTGAAAGGAAGTATTAATTCCGCAAAGTCCGATAGCAGAAGTACGTGACATAATAATTATCAATACGTATTCATAACGTCAAATAGTATGTACAGAGAGAGGCAATTTGATTGGTGTATACTCTAAGCTTCGGCGAAAATTATAAAAGCATACCAATCAGATCCACTTTTTGCAACAGTTGTAGAGCAGCATAATAAGCACTTTTACAGACAGATTCTTTAATGATTAGTTCTTGCTTTTAGTCCCTTCTTGGATCTAAATAGAAACCAATCGTAATAAAAAAACTATTAAGCGTTCACTGATGTCCATTTCTATCAATGCAGATTAACTTTAATCTCTAAACTCTTATTTTTTGTCTTTTTCTAGTTCTAACAATTAGACAAAGGTGAAAAGTAAATTAAACCGAGATTAAAGTCAATCTACATTGGTATAAAATGGTTATGGAGCTGCTTTTCCGCCGAATGCGACCATTATTGCGTTGCCACTTGCCAGAGGTTCCTCTCTGGCGACGCATAGAAATCTCATAGGAAAAATATGGGGATTTGTAGCAACTGACAATTCATACTTTCATAGTCAAAGCAGAGAGAAGCCTTCTCTCTGGTCAAAAGTAGTAAATGCTTGGACACGTGCTGGTTAGAACGTGCCTGGGCGTGCATTCATCCAAATGTTCATGCATCATGTCAGACTGCGTCATCCTGAAGTAACGTGACGTGATTTTGTAATATAGATTACAAGAGATCTTGAGTCGCGCCATGTCTTACCTGATTACCTAAATTTTTCGATACTCTACCAATTTTTGTGGTTTTTGGGAACAATATTTTAGGAGTATAAGCCAATGTGAACTCACGTCTGATTTATCTTGCCAATTTTTCAGACTCTGGGGTTTTTGCTGTTTAAATGTTGAAATTGCTAGAGTTACCAAGTGCCACCTATCGCTTGATTCTTTTTATACTTCGTTCATATTTTTTTGAGCTTCGATTTCAACGGCACAAGTTCTTGCAAAATAAAAATTCTCATACTTTCCAAACTCTGAAAAACTGACAAAGTATCAAGCAGTATAAGAAAAAATAAGAAATAAAATAAAAGGTGATGCTAAAACTAAAATTCCAAGATTGTTTATCATAAACTCTCTTTTTTGTTATTCGTACTAAGATTGATATACTAATTCAATACATAACACATATCATGCATGCCCATAGTTAATGCAATTTTTGTATTTTAATATTTATACATCCAGTATACATTTTAATTAAATGAAAAAGAGATAGCGACATTGATTACTCCAAATGCTTTTTATATTTCACGAAATGCCTGCACTTGAAACGAAATACCTCATCATTTAATGCGTATTAAATACATAATCGCAACTTATTCATATAGAAGAATTGAGACAATGCGATATAGCAGTCCTTTTAAATCAATAAATAAATGATAAAACGAAATATAAATATTGCAACAATTCGTATATGCAGCGTAAAAGACAAATGGTACTACTAGATGTGAAAACATACCGGTTTCTAATTATTATTTGTTAACAGTTTTAATAAACGCTGTATACATGACAATATTAAGCTTCGCGCGTTTTTCATATAAATAATATAGTAGGTTTTTTTCTCGTACAGGTTACAGCGGAATAAATTGGCTAGTCGCCGCCATGCATATGAATTTCCATTTAGTTGACCATATGCCGTGATTAAAAAATTCTGCCCTATATTTGCACTGCCTCGAGTCTCATACGTGTGCCACTAAATAAATTGCGCTTACGTGGATTTCATGCCTTTATCGAACAGCGTTCCTTCCGAGTCTTCGTGGAAGTGTCGATGCAGCATCCGAGCAGGTTGCAAGGAAGACAGGGAATCGGGTTTTGCGTACTGGTGATAGTGAATCACCGGCATCTCGTTTCCGCGCAGCTTCTTTATTTTCGCTCTTACTCGTCATCGCTGGTATTTATATGTATGTACAGAAAACCGTTAACAAATTCGCGTCGTTTGTAGAAGAATCGCGGGAAGGTAAAGGATACCGAGTCATTGTAAAAGCAGTTCTTTTTTCTGCGCATGCACTTCTCGTTTGACGTTAGTTGATAAAAGGAATATTTCGTAGAAAAAGTCTCTTTTTCCCATCAGGATACAACTTGTCTTACCTACAATTGAATGGAAAGATAATTAGAGGAAATTACAGGTCCCATTATCCCAACGAAATCTATCTTTGTCAAGACCTACTACCGTTGCCTTCTCTAGCCTAAATTTCCTGAATTAATAGTCTGAACGATTAATATAAAAAAGCTACCAAGACAAAATGATATACGGACATCGCCGCAATATATATATTATTTTTCTTCTGATCAGACCGTATAGCTACCGTAGATGTGAGAGCGATAAATGAAACGTTTCTTTAAAAGGATGATGATAAACTTGACAAGTCACCAATCGAGTAACTATGTCGATGTAGAGTAATAATGACATGTTTCTTCTCGAGTATCGGATATATACAGAATTTATTTCCGTATAGTAATTAGAAAATATAATTAAGCCGCGCTAAATTATGTTGATGTTCGTTATGAAGTAGTTGGTAGGTGTACGTTGTTTACGATAGCTCGCGCGAAGTTCGCTCTTCCTCCTAGCGACTCCCACGAGACGAAAAATACATATCGGCCAGCGGCAAAATGTCTCCCGTGTTCTTTCCTGCGAAACTCCTTGCGGTGAAAAAAATGACGGAGCCATTTCGACAAGCGAAATGTCCGCGTGTCGAGGAAGCGCGGTAGCCGCGCGATCTCGCATGCACGAAGCGCCAATCTTCGCGATTGGATCGTTGCTTTCTCATTCCCGATCGTAGCTCGCGTTAAAGTCCTCACGAGGTACTCCGCTGTAGACAATGCTGTCGAATTCGTCTCCTGCGAGTCGTGCAAAGGAGGGTGAGTTACGTCGGCTGGTGTACGCCGTTGTTCGCCCGGCGGCATATTCGCACGGAAACTATCGGTGTATGCACGGAAACTATTACAATAGTTATTTCTTCTTCTGGGCTTTCTCAGCGGCCTTGGTGACTTTGCCCGTTTGATCCTTAAAGGTGACGGCCTTGATGACACCGACAGCTACTGTCTGACGCATGTCACGGACAGCGAAACGTCCCAAGGGCGGGAACTCCTGGAAAGACTCAACGCACATAGGCTTGCTGGGTACCAGGACGACGATGGCGGCGTCACCGGACTTGATGGCTTTCGGGTTCTCTTCGGTGGTCTTGCCGGTACGGCGGTCGCACTTCTCCTTGATCTCTGCAAATTTGCAGGCGATGTGGGCAGTATGGCAATCCAATACGGGCGTGTATCCGTTGCTGATTTGACCAGGGTGATTAAGCACGATGACCTGTAAATGGACAATTGCATTAATTACATGCTCATAATTTACATGTTTCAAAATGCCTTAAAAGTTAATAACATTTAATTTTTATATTTAAATATCAAGACACTCAGACGCATTCAACCATCATCAGAAAACTTCTGGTGGAAACCGCGAATGAAGACATTAGTTTCTCATCATAGTGTCGAAAAGATAAATTAAAACGAGTAGAATTAAGTTTAACGAGCGTACCTGTGCGGTAAAGTCGGCGGCACCCTTGGGCGGATTGTTCTTGGAATCTCCAGCGACGTATCCACGACGCAGTTCCTTAACGGACACGTTCTTGACGTTGAAACCAACGTTGTCGCCGGGCACGGCCTCCTGAAGGGCTTCGTGGTGCATCTCGACGGACTTAACTTCAGTGGTCAATCCAGCGGGTGCAAAGGTAACAACCATACCAGGTTTCAATACACCGGTCTCAACACGGCCGACGGGTACTGTTCCAATACCGCCGATCTTGTACACGTCCTGCAATTACGATAAAATGTTAAAACATGTTATTCCATTTCAATAAAGTTAATCATTCACTTTATAATATCGCGTAGAATCAGACAAACTTTGGCCGTCAAAGGATTAAAAATCCTCCGGTGGAAACCACGAATGAAATTGTAAAATCATATCATCATGTAAAATTACTCGCGTGAAGATTGAGAATAGCGAAATTAAGACAACGTTACCTGAAGGGGAAGACGGAGAGCCTTGTCAGTCGGCCTGCTGGGTGGCAGGATGGCGTCCAGAGCTTCGATAAGGCATTTACCTTCAGCCTTGCCTTCCTTACGCTCCACGGCCCATCCCTTGAACCAGGGCATCTTGGAAGATTGCTCCAGCATGTTGTCTCCGTGCCAGCCGGAGATCGGCACGAACGCAACAGCGGCCGGGTTATAACCAATCTTCTTGATGTAGGACGATACTTCCTTCTTAATTTCCTCGAATCGGGTCTCGGAGTACGGGGGCTCGGTGGAATCCATTTTATTAACTCCAACAATCAACTGTTTGACGCCGAGGGTGAACGCGAGAAGAGCGTGCTCGCGGGTCTGTCCATTCTTTGAAATTCCAGCCTCAAATTCACCAGTACCAGCGGCAACGATCAGCACCGCGCAATCGGCCTGCGAGGTACCGGTGATCATGTTTTTGATAAAATCTCTGTGTCCGGGAGCATCGATGATCGTCACGTAGTATTTGGCGGTCTCGAACTTCCACAGGGCGATATCAATGGTGATACCACGCTCACGTTCGGCTTTGAGTTTGTCGAGTACCCAGGCGTATTTGAAGGAACCTTTGCCCATCTAAAAAAACAACAATCATCTCAATTAGATTTATTCCATATCAGATTCTTCTATTATCATTATTAGATGCGTTTTAACGTTCTAATATTATTGATAAAGACTTTATTATTTCAATATTATTGAAAATGACATTCAGACACTCTAGGCCGTCAACGGATTCAAAAATGGTTCCTCGGGTGGAAACCGCGAATGAGAAAAAAAATGTATCATCACCATGTCGCAACGAGTCATACTGCAGGCCACGCTAACACACCGGTTATATACTTTTATATTGTATAGAAATTGTGGGACGTTACCTCCTGGGCTTCTTTCTCGAACTTCTCAATGGTACGCTTGTCGATACCACCGCATTTGTAGATCAAATGACCGGTGGTGGTCGACTTGCCGGAATCGACGTGTCCGATAACGACGATATTAATGTGAATCTTCTCCTTGCCCATGTTTGTAGTTTTAGGCGACTTCCTCTAGTAATCTGAGAATAAAGAAAATGCGAGTTAGAGCACGCCACCCGAAGAAAATTCAGGCTTTCGATCGCATTACATTTAATTCGTATCTAATTCGCGCACCGGAGACTATCCGACCATCCGTATCGAGATCAATTGATAATCGCGATGCCGCAATATGGAACCGAACGTGGTGTCCGGAGCAACCGAGGCTCCGCGGGGGGAATCACCGCGATTCGCGTCTCCCGTCCGATTTCGCGCCGGCCACGCGTTGCGCCAGATGGTGCAACGGTTTTTCCCGGACGCATGTCGAACGCCGCCGCGCGTGGACCCGATCGGGGGACATCCGGCGGTCTTTGTCCGCCCGTCCACGTGGCCGAACGTGAATATTCGAGAATGGCATGGCAGCCGGCCGCCATTTTGTAAGTGACGAGGAGGAGCGGCGCGCTGTTGCCACGATTGTCCGCGACGCTCGGCACCGCGCGCGCGATGCCACGTTATTACGGATCCTCTCTCTCTTTTTTTCTTTTTTTTTTCCCCTCTTTCTTTCTTTCCCTCTTACGAAACTCGCCGAATGGACCGTGAAATTTCGCCCGCTCTCGACGGAATCGCGGGCGGCTAATCTCGGAGACGAACGTGGCGGATCAGGTGGCCAAATGTGCTGTCGCCGCCGCCGCCGCCGTCGCCTGTCTCTCTCGCGGTCCAGCAGCTCGCGATGGAAAATTACGGCGAGGGCCCCGCCGAGCCTCCGGATGCCAATTACAGCCGGCGATTCGCGGCGAGCGTGATGGAACGCGACGGGATCGCGAGGCCGACCGTTATCGCTTCGGGGAATCGCTTCCTCTGCTCGAGAGATACCGCCCAGTTTTTTTTTTCTCTCCTTACGAAACCCGACGAGGTTTCTCCCTTCCCCCGCGCGATCCGACGACCTTGCTGCCCGAGACGGTACGCGATTCTTCCGCGGATCTTTAACTCCGATTCTCGCGCTAACGGGAGAATATCGTTTTTGCCGAAAGCCGGCGCGACGTGTCCCGGTCGTATCCTCTTCGCGAATCGATTTCCAGAAGGCACGTTCCAGAGGCCGCCGGGGCGAGTCGTGCCGTCGGCGTTGCACACGGCCTCCGGGCGGACTCGCGGCTCCCCGCGAGAGAGAGAGAGAAGGAGAGCACCTTTAACCTCGCGTTTCCGGTTCTCTGGCTCCGCACGCGTCCTGCCGCGAGGCATCGCGGCGATTTTTCGGTGTCGAGCAACGTGCGCGCGCGCGCAACCGAGCGACGGACGATCGCGGAATTTTCGCCGCCGCGCGGGCGAACCTCCTCGAATCTCTCTAGCCCCGCGATCGCCGCGAGTTCCAGCGCTCTGACAAGCGCGGCCGCCATAGTGCATCCGGTCCGCTCCTCTCGCGATCTCGAACGGCGTCCGCCGCCGCCGCCGCCACCGGCTCGACCGGCGTTTTTTCTCCCGCTCGCGATTTTATTTTCGCGACCGACGACGATCCCACACGGGACGACGCTCGTCGTCGGCGCGCCGGTACGCGCCGCGGGTGCCGACGGCCGACGGCCGGCGACGGACGGACGGGAAAGGAGAGGTCTTCTCGGCGCGGCGGCCGTACGACGACCGGCCATGCGGCACTTGACCGTCTCGCGGCCGAAACGAGTTGCGGGTGAATTTTCGCGCGGCCGGCCGCGACGCGATCGCGAAACTATACGCACAGCACAGCACGCCGCGGTCCCGTCGGTCGTTCTATTCCGTACCTGTCGCCCGATGCGGTATCCTCGGCTGAGATTCGTCGGATAAGTCGACCGGTGCGCGAACTACGAACAACCACTCACCTCCAGGTGCCACGACAGAAAGAGACCGTGCTCACCAAGTGACATGCGCATACGGCGTTTTTCGGGGACGGTAAGCCTCGAGCCCAGCCGCGCCGCCGTGCGCGACGCTGGCGCCGCCACGCGCAGGCGCCGCTCTTATTTTACTGCATAATTTACGAGAAGATAAACGCGAATTATATACGTTTGTTTTATAATCGCCGATACTTTCCTCAATTTTCAGCCGCCTTGGATAATTTCGTGATTGGAAAAAGGACGTTTCCCCCGTCGCCACCTTCGTCGTCAAACGCGTCTGGGTTCGAGGCTACGGTTGCGCGTGCGCGTGCGCGCGCTCGCGCACACACACGTGGATGCGTCGGGCCCTCGTGCGTGCACGTGCAAGCGCCGCTTCTAGGATCTATGCGTGCGTGTGTGCGTGCGCGTGACGAAATAGAGAGAGATAGATGGAGAAAGAAAGAGAGAGAGAGAGAGAGAGGGAGAGAAAGACGGAGGATAGGATGCGCGCGAGCGAGCGAGAGAGCGCTCTCACGTTGCACTCGTTGCAATCGCATATGCATTTATGCGTCCGTGCTCCGTGCGCAACGTTAGGCAACGTCTGGTTCGACGTTGCGACTTGCGAAGCCGCTCAAAGCCGCTGCATTGAATCGCGGAACGCGCCCGACGCAGCCCAACGTCGGACAGCGAGCGGAGTCCAGCCGCGGAGTCGCTCGCGTTTGGCGAGACTTTTGGCGAGAGTCGGCGAGAGTGGACCGCCCTTTGACGCGCCGCCGCGCCGCACGCGATTCCAGAGCGTTCTTCGCGCGTTGCATCCCGCAATGTTGAATTGTTACTGTTGATTGTCATCGCAGATCGAGGGTGTGACTTGTGACTTCGACCGAACTCTGATTAACTCGTCTGATTGATCGGTCGTTGAATCAACCGCTAGAATTGCTCGAGACAAAATTTTTAATTGTACACATTTGTTCTTAATCTTTTTTTTTGTGCATTGAGCAACAGAGAAAATTAATTATTCTTATAGTCACGTTAAAGAAATGGTATAGGAATCGCTTGATGAGTTAATCGCCGATTTAATTAATCGGAGTTCGGTCGAAGCAGTTTTTTCGTACCTTGGGGATAAAACGCGTTAGGACGAACTTTCATGAATGGTTTCAGGCTCCTCGGCTTTTCCCAGCAGGGATTCTTCTTCTGCGGGTTCCCTTGATGTTCTCTCTTCCCTTTTTTTTTTTTTCATTAGATGCTTAAGTCGTTTTAAAACTTTCATCAAAAATAGAACTTTCTACAATATATAGGATATTGTAAAAATTAAACGGTTTCCTTTCTCCATTCAAAGTAACGGGGATAACATTTATAAATTTTAACAAAACGGATTTTAGACAGCGCGGTTGCGTTTTAGAAATTCTCGTTTGTCGATACGAGATCCTCTTAAACTTTATTTTGTCCAGAACGAAAGAAGAAAATGCGAGAAAAACCTACAATGCAATACCGGATTTTACATCGAGTTTTATTTGCGTCGATCTCTTCGGTTGTTGAGTGAGAAGTTACGCCTCGACGTGTATTTTTCAGCTCGCTCTATTTACGAGATATCAACGCGATCGATAATTCGGTCGTCGAGATAAACGGTGAAAGGTAAAGGAAAGAGATCGCGCTCTCGGAACGTTAACGGTATCCGTTATATGGTCCTGCGTGTAAACGTTGCGAAGCGAATCCTCACCTACCTGCCTAACAATAGTAACAATAACATTCTTCTGCTATGGAATTTTGTTTGCAACGACCTGCATTAACGGTTGTCGTTCGCAATCCCGTATGTGTCGACGTTACAAAATAAACTTATCCTATCTGCCTAACGACAATGCCGTATATTCTTCTATCACCGACTTCCGCGTTTGCAACAGATTGTATTCGTCCGTCTCGGAACGCATCATCTTCGCGCTGATGAATTCTACCGTCTAATTTTGAAATCACGATTTGGATAGACGAAATTCACTTGTCAGACTCGAGAAATCGAATAATTAATTTCCTCGAGGAAGATCTGTTCTTCTCGCATTGCAAAAATGGAGTGAAAGACTCTGGTTGGAAATATAAAATTAATTAAAATTCAATTTTAATCGATATCAATAATTAAGGAGTGACTTTGCTGCTATTAGATAATAATTATCTCAGAATCATTGAGTTACTTAATTAATTCCCTATAATATAAATAATAGGTCGTTTAATATCGCATTGACTTCTCAATCGGAAACTTTCATGCTTTTTTTGAACACGTGCTTCTTCTTTTACCAGAGAAAATGGATTTGCAACTTTCATCGTGTTTATAGGACATTTGCGGTTTAGATATACTTCAGCTGTACGCGGTTACTCCGATGGTTCGTACATAATAAAACGGTCCTGGTATCGATTATTGATATAGGCAATGGAACATACTTCTGTTAATCATAGAATGTATCACGCGTACGTTACTGTTTCTATGTCACAGTACCTCGGGCTTCTTATGCGGAAATTAAATGACTCATCGGAAATCATGAATGAATAGCATACATCCGTGCTTGCGCAAGATGTATGTATTTAGTACATCACTTTCGCAATCTTGCTAATGCTACTTAAGTGCAAACATCGATTGTCAATTAGTGTGTATATACATATATATACGACACATATAAAACTTAATACTATTCTTACTATTCTTTAAATAATAATTGAAATTAATTCTTATACTAACAACAAATAATTCACGATATATTGTGCATATCGTTAAAAATTAAAATCGAAAGATTATAATTGAATGTCTGAAATATTTTTTTGATTTCTAAAAATTGTTAGGCAGTAGAAAATTTTAATATCTTCCTCATCGCAAAATAAAAGCATTTAATAATATGTCCATTAAATACTAATTTAATAAATATTAAACACTCATTTAAATACTCATTAAATAAGTATTTAAGAAGAATTTAAATGAATATTTAATGAGTATTTGAATAAATATTTAAATATTCATTAAAAACTCATCAAATAAGTACTCAGTGAATAATAAGTAATTATAGTAAAATGCGTAACGAGAACGTGATTTAATGGATGTGCTAATGAATAAATCTAGTCATATTTAAGTTTAATAACAACTTCTCAACTCGCTCCTTGCTTTTCTAATCCTTCGTTCTGCCAGTTCGCAAGAACGCTTTAAGAAAATTAAGAAACTTAGCAAGCTGGCTTAACGTTTCCATTCGAACGGCGCCGATTTAACGAAAAATCGAGAGTTCTAACTCTTCCGGAATGTCTTTGCGAACCACCATCATGTGATATACATTCGCGTTAATTTACGTTCGTTCAGCTCTTCGAAAATATTTGCGATAGACGCGATCCGCGAGCAAGAATTTATTTTTCTCGGAAACTCGACTATTGATCGGGTTCTGACTGCAACCCGCAAATTTTATTGGCCTCTCGGTCTTCGGGGTCTTTGTTGTTGCAAGCGAACAAAGAAGGGGCAGTTCGAACCCGCCGCGCGTCTTTTGTCCGGAAGAAACCGGATCCGAATGACTGAACGTACCGTCGCGATTCAAAAAGTTATATATAACACTGATTATTACGACCGTCGTAATTCAATCGTTCAAACGTTTCTCTGTATCATGTTATGTATCACGGGTCATGTTATTTGTATTTACTTGTATTTTTAGGGATCACAATTTGTTACACTCTCTGACAAGTGAGACTTTTTAATCACCCTTAAGTATTATATATTTCAAGAAGATTAATTATGTCTCCCATTATCTTCTTTGGAGCGTTAATTTTATGAGACAATCGTATGATAAATAATTAACATCCGCGGATGCTGCGTGCGTGGGAAAAAGAGTTCGGAGGGAGTGTTCAGAATCGTTGGTCACGAAAGAAAAGCCCCCGCCGTGATTGCGGTCCACTTCAATCGTCTATTTATATTTCAGGATTCCTACTGACATCCGATTCGTACTGACACTCGCACGCTCTTGCGGCACAGCTAAGTTTCGAAAATTTAAAAATAACCCTTCTATCGTCGTAGGAGAGAACAGATATACGTGTAGAAATGGACAAAAACGCGCGTGTACAATCCGTGCGCGTACGCAACGCGCCGGGATACGCACACACGGCCGTGCATCCTCTGACCGAAGGATCGGTGACTCCTTTCTTTCTCTCACACACACACACACATTCTCTCTCTCTCTCTCTCTCTCTTTCTTTCTTTCTTTCTCAGCCAGTATCTCGACGAAAGGATTTGAAACCGTTAGATTTTCGACCTCGTAGTCAATGGAGAAGCAAACTTCACCGGTGACTTCAATCATTGGGAAGTGAGGACATTGGTCTCGCTTCCGTTTACGGCATCAAGATCCGAGCCTCGTTGAAGCTACCAATTTCAATCCGCGGTCGTGACACTCTGACCGCCGATCGCTACTCAGACAGCACGCATGTCCAAAATTGGGGACACAAGACGTCTTAAAAACAAGTTTAAGACATCTTTAAAACGTCTCGTGTCCCGATTTTGGACATGGTGCGGTCTGGGTCCTCGTCTCTCGTCTTATCTCTCGCGCCGATAGCTTCTACCGATTTCAGGATCGTGCGCGGACGCACAGCGCAATATGCATATTGGCAAGAAATCAATTGACGTCCTCATGAGCCCGGCGCGGCGGTCAAAGTGTTAATCGCGCTAATTGCGCTCGCGAATGCATCTTGCGACATCTCCCAACGAATTCACCGTCTCGCCTCTCCGTCTCTCTGCTTCCTTCCTATTTTCACTCTTTACTTTTTGGTGTTGTCTATATCTTTCGACATGAATGATCGTCGACACGGCACCGTCGTCGACGTTTTGGTCAGTTCTCCATTAATGGAAGTGAATTCTCGCCTTGATCCTCGTACATACAGGTTTACATGATTTTTTTTATTCGCGCCCTTCCACATACACACGCGCACGCATACGCACACACATACACGCAGTCTCTCTCTCTCTCTGTACTCTTTTTCTTTCTTTCTTTCCCTTACGCAGATATACGTACGCGTTTCTATCAGGCTTGTTATCTCTTATTGGGCGATCGTAAAATTGTACAGGGTAATTCGGATTCGTCGTATATGCGAAATCAATACTCCAAATAAAAGATAAAGAGGTTTTCGAGATGGTTAATATCGGGGTAAAATGTAACAATATATTTCTTCGGCACAAATAATTTGTTTTTTACGTTCCGTCGCAAAAGATTGTCAAATAACGCTGAGATTTATTGGCGGCCTGTTCCGAATCACCCTATACAAGTTTATATACATATGTATGTATGTGTATATGCACACATATACATATATATACATGTTTATTTATATGCAATATTGTGTATCTTTATATTTGTTATATTCATATTTACAAAAGGTCGTTCGTTAAATGTTAATATTCAATATCGCAACTGTTATTACATTATAACTTTATTCCTGAGTAACCATTCATTAAGAGCCTTATCGAGAGACTCGCCCCTCCCCCCCCCCCTGTTTCATGTTATGTAATATCGGATAGATCGTTTAATGCTAAGTGCCGTGACGTGTGATCGGGGTAGCGAAATGACAGAAATGCCGAAAACAACGATGCATGGCAGAAGTTTCTCTTTCGCGAGCGATTCACGCGCAAGGAATCAATATCTAGCTGTGCCATATAGATCACGTTGGGCTACGAGGACGAGCTAATTCGCGCAGAAATGAAGAGGGCTTCTCTCATTCTTTTCAGGCGATACAATTGGCTAAAAGACGCCTCGTCCAAACGAGTTTCTTCAGACGCCTTTTGGATTTTCGCGTTATCTGGCTCACTAAAAAAAAAAAAAGTCCGACAGTTTTCCTGCTGAACTACTAGATATACATGACCGTTTTATGTATAAAATATTTGGAGATTTGATCTGGAAATGTCTAGGATACCGCAGAGATAAAAGTAACTTGATAGAAATGTGCAATTGCAATTATTCTGCATGAAAAAACATGATATATAAATCTTTGACTATCTCTTTTGAAGCAATATTAAATCGCAAGTCACGATATTTTTAATATCACTAAACGATCGAATAATGATACTTTTGCATAATAAAGAGAGAAGTATATCTATTGCGGTGCTCGGAGACAGATTACGCATATAATTGTGTAAACTTAAGAAAAATAAGAAATTCGTTGTATCTTTCCTCAGGTTTTCGCACGTATCTCCCGATGTTTTAATCTCTTTCTATAATTAGATACATAGTTCCGATCTGATAGGATTAAACGTCGCTGAATCCATTGTACGTTCTAAAAATTCTCCCTCTCCAATCTACAAGAAAAGAGGTCACATTTGAGATAAAATTTTTCCTACAAGATTTATCTATAATATCGCTTACACACTAAATTTAGTATGCATTTCATCGACGAATCCTCAAATGTCACGACGGAACACAACGACGTTCTAAAACCTATTGCAACCGCTCGTAAATTCGCGCTTCGAATTACTTTTGCATTTCTAATAAACGAAAAAATTTTTCAAGATACGAAGAAATGGAGAAGTTTTTATGTAAAAGTGCTCGAATGTCAATAATACATCTTCGCCTATACTCCTGCCGTCCGATATGGAATAGCGTAATCGCATTAAGCATTAAGGATTCCGTTGCATGCACGATAGCAATATATATTAAAGGCAAACCGATTATTACCGTTTCTGGATCACTTTGTGGAGTTAATGCCGAGATATAATCGGCTTTGTTCTAATGGAAGAGCGCGATATACAATTACGATCGTCACCCGCGCGTTAATTTTTTTTAAAGATTAGCTATTTATGTGTGATTTAAAAAGAAACATTAGATCTACGATCGCGACGCTTCCGGATTATATTCCTCCGGTATTCTTGGCACACAAAAAAAATGCGCGCGCGCGATTTCTTTCGATATTTGTACGTTCGCTGCATTTTTCACATTTTTCTGAATCGCGTGCGATTTTATGCCGCGTGCAAAGGAAGACCATCGTAAAACTTGGCACTACGTTAATACGCATTAGAAATTGGCTGTACGTGAATCCACAAAGTGACCAGAAATTCCATTGACACTTTCCACGTTTAAGAGATTTTATCAGAAAAATCTGTCTGTCGAACGTCCGACTACGTGTAGTGTGTCTATTTAAATATATGCAAAACTTGTAAATTTGGCCTTATAAAAAGTTGACGAACAACACATGCATCACGACTGTATGCATTAATTATCGAAAACATCGTCGTGAAACTTTTCTCCAATGATCGATATGGCTCTCTTTTTTCTTTTCTCCTAAGGGACCTAAGGGAAGGCTGGACTTCGAAATCGCCATTAAAATTAGGGTCGTGGACGTTGGAACGTGACGTTCAATCGTTAAATGTAATTAGGCAATGGAACGTGCACTCGAATTATGAGAGAGAAAAAGAGACGGGTCAACCGCACGATGGATGCGTCGAGTGGTCAGTCATTAACAAGCTTCCTTCATCTCGTAACGAACCTCGGGCGTTACGGCTCCGTAAATCTCTCTCCAATGGCGTTTTCCTCTTTGTACACATCTACGTCGCTTGTAACACCGATAAATATTTCAATAAACTCAATATCGCGCAAACAGTCATGCGGAAGTGTTATTATGATAGAGAAAGATGATCAGATTGATCATTGATAATTGATATCGATCGCGTAAGTTCGCCTTGTATTCCGAACCGTAATAATAAATGTATCGCGGCTAATCTCCTGAAAGTTATTTTACATTTTCCCTTTTGCAGCGCTGGTTTTACTCCGGTTTTAAACGACTCGGAGCAACGCGTGATTATCGTCGGTTGAAAAATCGATTGATTCGGGCGCGCTCTTCGGACTGTGGCACTTAAATCGTAAATCGTTTGCCTACTTGCGCTAATAAATTTAACAAGTACATCGTGCTACAAGTATCCGCATCTCTGATAATAATAACAATGATAAAATGATGAGTAATTGTCATAATATATAAAAGATTGTGAGCTGTATAATTATTTGAGTTGTACTGCTCTCAAAATTCTCGACAAAAAAAATTGGCGACGATCCGCAAACTCAGCAAACGACGTGTCCCTTCGACGAGTATTATGTATATTTCGATTCCGCGATGCTTATAATCGATCGAATCGATGAAACGCATGGGGTACGCAATTTGTACGCTCAACAGGATCAACATAGAGTATCGCTAATCACACAATTAAACTCTGAACATATAAATATCACAGCCAGTTAAACAGCGTAAAATATACAGCACTGACAACGCTATTTACATGTAATCATTAACGTTAAGATAATTAGATAATTTCCATCGAGGACAGGATCCTGAAGCTTCGAACGCAAGATACTCTTTCGGGCGCCGATAACGGCAAATGATAGTCGCTTATGTACAACACGCATGTACCATGTCTACGTTACGATCACACGTTGCTCGTAGATTATCGTTGTCCACAGCGCACATATCGCCAAGAATGTAATTTGTAATTAAGGTACGCCGATATATACGCACATACGCAAATCACTCACGTTTATACGCATATAAATTTAATGTAATAATGTAGATAATAATTGTCTAAGTAAGGCTGATTAAACGCATTTCTCATCCCTTCATAACAAGCCTCCCTCTCTATATATCGCTCTATATATTGCCATTCATTGACCGATCTTCCGCAAATCGCAAATCCACATATTCCAGACAATACGCGCGGTGTCGAGAGTCAATGTGCGCAATTGGCAATTAGAATATTTTGTCTTGCCTTTCAAATTTCGTGTCCATTTGGAATGGGAATATTTTATCTTGCCTTTTAAATCTCCTGTCCATTTGGAAGTAACTTTTGAGAACAAGAGAGAATAAAATATTAAATAAGAAAATAATTCTGTATAATATTCTTTTGTGATAGTGATATATTCACTGGAAAGTAAATACGACTATTAAGAGCGATCCTAGACAGCATTTCTCTGAAATAGACACGAGTCATTATAACACGCGTGATCTTGCTGAATTTTAGATATACTTGAAAGTTATACTTTTTGAGAGTTCTTGACAGCAAAACTGTCTAGCAAACTTTAAAGTGAAGGGTGACCCTTACTCAATAACTGCTCGAGAGTTTCAGCCTGTTCAATAATAAAACGTTCAGAAATTGCGAGCTCCCGAGAGCTTTCGCTCAGAGTCTGATTTGTAACCCTTTGCGGTAGAGTTGGACTTGACATAATGCGTTAATTATTGCATAATTTCTCAAGCATTCGAATCTGCGATTATGATATATATTATAATTAATTATAGTTTTATAAAAATTATTAATTATTGTATAACTGTATAATAGTTTTATAATTGATAATTAAATCAATTTAACTTTTAACTTAACAATTAGACCACAATTATTAATAATTAATCATAATTAAAAAATTTATCATAATTAAATTATACATTTGGAATCTCCATAAAGTATTTCAAGTAATAAAAATTCTTTGTTAGATCAGCCGATCAGATGAAATTAAGGATTAAATACTTGGTCTTCGCACATTTGCGAGAAATAATTTAGGCCGCAAAGGGCCAATGCTTCTCTCCGATGCACTTTCGGCCGTCGAATGCGCTTTATCTCGATACCGAGCGTCTTGCATGAATCATTCGGACCCGTTTCAATCTGATCGTCTTCAGAGACGGAGGCGGAGAGACTCGGAGTATCTCGTCTACCTTGGGATCGCGCGTACGGGAGTAAATGTAAATCTCAACGGTTTATCGAAGTGTCGCTCTAACGTGTTACAAATTCCTCTAACAAATTTACAGAGGTGTTCTAAATCAACGTGGCAGTAGAGTGATGTTCGCCCTCGGCCGCGGAGAGCGCCGTAACTCGAGCGCGGACGAGATCGCGCGGGACGCACGCCTGTAATCCTCGCGAAGCATTTCGTATTTTTATTTTTATTTATCTTTTTCGTAGTAAGAGCACTTAATCGCTACGTGTGTTCCAAACTGAACTGCCGGCCGCGATGTTCCCTTTCCTCTTCCCCCTTCCTTCGTTTCTCTCGACACTTTCTTCGGGTTACCGCGACTTCGCAGCAAAGGCGGGATCAGTTTATCGGGTACTGATACTTCCTAAGGATAATACCTTACGTGGTAATCATTGTTCGGTGAATATCATACAGATGACATGAGCCCAAGTCCCGCGAGATTTGTGATGCTCTCCCACCTCCTCGGGTTGATCGCACCCGAGAGTTCAAAGATTGACCCTGGTATAATTTCGATGTAATTGGCACACGTGTTCGAATCTTTCTGAATTTTTCGTGTCTAGGGTCTTCACGTAAGATTTTTTATCTTCTTCGTCTTAGTTCGCTATTATTTCAAATTTCGATACGGAAAGCACACTAGGACAATCTGCTTATTCGCGAAATCGGCGATAGATACATTTCTTTTCGGAATCATACCAGTTTCAATCATTTTTTTTTTTATGATTATCGACTTTGCGATCGCTCGGATTACCTTTTACGCTCTCTTCGAAATGACGAAAAAGAAAAAGAAAGAAGGAGAATCGGTTTCCCACTTCTTTCGTTAGCTTCTTCATTTTGCCCTGTTTCATCTATATGTCGAATTTGATCTATTTTTCGACACGCCGGAAATTTCAGATTACTTCGGGATACTCACGGAATTGGAAGATGAAACGTTAAAAAACGTACACGTCTAGTAAGGATCCTACTCCATAATTTATAAACGTAAAAAAAAAATCGCTGCCACGTGTTACAAACGTGGGAGGAGAACGAAATCGTCTCTTCTTTTTTTATCTCCCCCGCTTTTACGAGGTTCGGTGAATTCGCGCGCTCGTGTATCGCCTCTAAACGCGTCGCTCTGTCCTGCCTTCTTCGTTATGAGAGAATGAAGTATTCGGTTCGACTGTCTCGGTACACTATGAAGATGACGATGTTGCCGATTTTCGTCAGAATCGGAAGATTATTCGGAATTCGAATTTTTAAATCCCCTTTTTTGACCGAATGAACAAACGATGATCACGGATGGAAGCGGAAGTCGGAAGCAGTGATGTAGGTGATGGCTTTAGTTGGTCCCGAACATGAGTTAGTAGAGAGTTGTGCAAGAATCGTAATTACTTGTGATTAATATCACCTGTTCGTCTCTTTAAATCACTGCTAAATAATAGTAACAATTTTTACAAACCATGTCAAGCTTTAACATATCGAAAAAAAGTACAGAGCATTGATAAAAAAAGGAGCAATTACTCCTGACTGACTAGTAATAATAATTAGCGAGCTGTCTTAATTCTGTTTCGTTTTTGCCCATCCATGTCCACTCGAAGCTACCTAGGATCGATATTACGTACAAAGTTTAATTAATCCAAATTATTGACGCCGTTAATGGCGATATAAGCCCCGATGGCCAATCCGCAACTGAGTAATTATAATCTTTGCACACACCCGCTCTAAGAACCGCGCGTCGAAACGTGTCGACCGTTGCGTCACGGATCTCAGCTCATGGCAATACTGCGCGCGTCGAACGTGATACACACACGCACACACACACACACACACACACACACACTCTCTCTCTCTCTCTATCTCTCTTCCCCTCTTTCCGCCTCGCTTGATCTGCATCTTAACTATTACGAGCTATCTATTAATTAATCTATACGGTCCTATATTGTACGGATCAATTATATCCAGTGGCAGTTTATTTACAGTGCGGCTCGAGCCGCGGCCCCCTTGATATTAGCGTCAACAGTTCGTAAGTGATTTGACGTTCGCCATCGCGCTGGCCGTCCAATTTCGCGGATCGATCGCGGTTGCGTTGCGTGGACGTAACGTCACTGGTCTCGAGTCAAAGTAAAATCATAAAATCCAGCGGGAAGCAACGCCGGAATTTTGCAGTTAAAATTATTATTACTATTTTCGATTAATAGTTACGATTGAGATAATTTCCGAAAGATTAGGTGATCGAAAAAAGAATTGTCGCTTCAACGATCCAATAATTTACAACCTCCGCGCACGATTCCACGGACCCCTCTTTCCGCGCTGAGCAAGCCACGGGCCGCGGATCCGGCCGCATCTATCTCAACGTCGTCATTTTATTTACAGGAACAGCACGATCATGTAATTGAGATATTTCGCGCTAGGGGTACCGTTGAGCTTCGTGCCGCCGTTTTCCTCGTCGTTTTCGCTGGCAGTGTCGCCCTTCGTCTCGACGATGGTGTCGAGCCGCTCCATCGCGCCCCTCGCGGGATGATAATTGCCCGAGCTCTCGCTCTCGGGGGTCTCGTCGGAGTCGATGTCGATCGTCCGATCGTTCACCTGGATCTTCACCACGGCGTCCACCGGGTACTTGCCGTTGCCCTCGTCGCTGGAGCCGGATCTGCCGGTGCTGGACGCGATTCCGGCCTCCCGCTCGCACCGCGGGCAGATATGACCGTTGGACGAGCCCTCGTCGCTCTGGCAGCGGAAGCAGATCAGATCGCCGTCGCTGGAGAAGTCGCAGTGCTCGCAGTGCACGACGACGTAGCCGTTACCTCGGCAGAGCTCGCAGATCGGGCTCTCGCGGTCTGTGAGCAGATCGGCGGGTTAGCTCGACGGTTGTCACGCGCGATCTAAGATCGTCGCCTGATCGAGGCGATCTCCGAGCAGCGGCAGTCGCCTCGCGGAGATCGCGCGAAGCGTCAGCGAGAAGTGCGGATGCAAGCAGCGGCCAGATAATCGGGAAGAATATGCGGGGTGCATGCGGAGAAATGAAATGGAAAGATGCTACCGTAGTTTTTCAAACATAGATAAGAGAAGGGAGAGCGGAGATACTCTCCTAATCTACTAAAGTTGTTTTACGAGCATTTGCTACCTACGTTAAGTAATAACATCCATTCTCGTAATACAGGATTAAAAGGTTTCAAAGGTTTCAAAGGACTCAAAGGTTTCAATAAAGATTTGCAGTCTAATAACAAAAAAAAAATCAAACTGAAAAAGGAATTTTTTTGTTTAGAAGAAGAAAGAGTTCTAGATTGGAATGCAAGTGCGTAGACCGGACGGTGGGGAGACATCGGATCGTCGGGGAACACCGAGGCCATTCAAATTAATTAAGCAAAGCGAACGAACTTGCTCAATCCTCGGACCAGAACTGGTCGAGGTACTCGCCTCTGTCGACGTCACCTCGATCGTCCGTGTCCCTGGCGGTCCATCCGCGTCGCTGCTGCTCCTGCTGCGTCCGGTAGGATCGAGGTGACGTTATCGGCACCGATTGCTCCAGATCGCGGTACGATCGTGGCGACGGCGTCTGCGCCACGCGATCCTGATCGGGACGGTACGAGCGCGGGGAGGACAGCTTCACTGGGCTTCTATAGGCACGAGAGGTTCCCGGCTCCTGGTGCCGATCGTCCATACGCTCCTCCACGTATCTGCCGGCGTGCGAGTCAGGTGTTTGCGGTTGGTAGGTGCAGGTGTGCGTCTTCTGATCGCACTCGCTGCACAGCAGCAGATTCGACTTGCTGCCGGGCTGCGAGACGTAGCCGTTGCAGGTACCGTAGTAACGCTCGTCCTCGTCGCTCTCGAACAGGTGCTGGCTCAGGCTACCGATCGACTTCGTGTCGCTGAAGACCCTCGCTTCGTCCGGCTCCTCCTGATCGCCGTACCTGCAAAAGCCGGATCGGACACATTATACGCGTGTGCAGTTTGATTTTACAAAACTGAGTATGCATACACAGAAAAAAGAATATTCTTGATTTGAAAATATCTTTAGTTTCAACGTGGAAATCTTGAAATAAGATTATATTGCGTTAAACGAAGAGAACTTGCTGAATAAAGTCATTTTATATAGCTCAACCAAGAAAAAAAGTTGAAATAAAAAATTAAAATTCTTATAAGAAGATTATAGATTGTGTATATTCTTTTTTTTTCTGTGTATAAGAGAAAAGAAAAGATATATGCAAATGGTAAGACGTCAGCAATATTGCCGCTGGAATAACTGACCGTAATAATGCAATATAAGAGAAATAAAATAATACAAGACGCGAGAGAAAAAATTATATAAAGTATAATATAATGAGAATAAGTACCTAGAATCAGCGGCTCCGACAATGTAGTGGCGTATCCGCTCGATCTTGGTCTTGCCGCGCTCTCGCGGCATTGTTTCTCGTTAAATAATGCTCTCCCGATTTCTCTCATTGTTGTCCTCGACGCTCGAGGTCGAGCTCGCCCCGCAGATCTGCATCTCGATTTCGGCCAGCCGATGCTCGACCTCCCACTGCTGCTGATTGAGCTTGATGCTCATCGTCGCGTTCTCGGTCTCCAGGCATTTCAGGCGCTCGCGGAGACGCTGAATCTCCGCCAACAGAGCCTCGTGAGTGCCAAACAAGGGTGTCGTACCCTCGCTCACCAGCTGCGTCGTGCTGTTAGTCATGCCTGAAGCAAGACAAGTCGTTTTCACTCGATATAGCGAGTGTTCACATCTCTTGCGAAATTTATCTTCCGTATTCTTGTAATGAACAAATATGTCCGGAAGCTTAATAATAATTTAATAAATCATACGAAAGCGAATAAATAAACAAACAATACGATTTCGTGTCATTACAACCCTGGTGGAAAAATGTCTTAGAATTTTTCATATCTATTATTAATCAAAATTTCTTATAAAAATTTTAAGACTTTCTCAGAATGCTCAGAATTTTTCAGACTTTTTATACAAATTGAAATGTTTTCCAGAAAAACTCAGACAAAATAATAATAAAATATTTCAGATTTTTCTCTCTCTCCCGCCAACACATCTTTATGAAAATCTGCGCAATTTATCAGAAATTTTTATACATACAGATACTGAAATATTCCGAAAATCCTCATCCAATTATTTCTGAAAGATCTGAGAAATTTTATATATTTCTTCATAATTTTTTCATAAATCTAAAATATGATAAGTTCCTAGAAACTTTCTGAGAAGATATAAGAAATTGTTTCATCAGGGAATTGGTCAATAATTTATTCTCTATCTATTTTTATTTAGTATCTGTCTTCCATCTAATGTAGGGATCGCGTTTCAGTGAGGTATATTTAGCTTTATATATATATATATTATGTATATAAATACAAAGTTTTGTCTTTCAGCCAGCTGCTCTAGTACAAGCGCGCGCAATTATCAATCGTTGAAAGTTAGATGAGAAGCTCGGAAAGAGCAACAAACGAGTTCCGCACTTAACAGAGTACCGCCGCGCGGCGAGTACGAATGCGAAATGGAATCCTCGAGCGCCATCCGCGCGGGTCTTTGTGATTCACTGATGTTGATTAATGCGCGCGATTAGTATTTCTCTCTCGCAACAGTTGCACTAGCGCGATAATAGAATTCGCATACAAGATGAACCGCGTCTCTGCCGGTCGCGTCGCGCGGGGGTTGATACGTACGAGAATTAGCATTAGCAAACTGCTAACTAATTCACGAACTGCAACTGGCGTCTGGCCATTCGGAAACCGTATTGTCTAGAGACTCGTCTTGATCGTGTCACTCCTCGCGTCAACATTCGCAATTCGGCACGGAAATTGCACGGGACTGTTTCGAAAGATTCGCTTTTCCAATTTAACGTACCCCCCCAGCGGAATGGCGATTTACGCGCGGTGATATTTCGTCAGTTAAATCACTATCAGTTCGTTGTCGATTCGCATCCGATTTGTTATCGCCCCGCAGCGAAGTCTGTCGCTTTAATTGCGGGGGAGGTAACCGCCCTCCTCCCCCCCCCCTTAACGTGTCATATCGCGTTTTATTCATATACACGCTTTAAACGGAAACGCTCGATTACCAGTGGAATTTTCAGCGCGCGAAAGGCGAGGGGGTGGGTTTTATTCCCCAAACGACATATAAACGTCGGCAGAAACGCGTTAAAATCGTTACTACCCTATCGTATCTATCGGGGTTAATGGTCGGGGCCGCTATTTTACGAGTGGCGCCGAGCGTCGCTCGTCATTCATTATCCCCGCGATATTTCTGAATTTACCTTTTTGCCGTTTTACGGCCGCGCGATAAACGCGCGATGCCGTATTCGCGCGACAAGCTCGCGCGTTATTCACGTCCGGTTAGATTTGATTTGCAATGAGAGAGATCGCGCGCGTCCCGCGGAATTCTAATCCGATCGCGAGCCGAGATTGCGACTGAATCGCTCGTTCGTTTACGAAGGCGCGATAAAGTCTCTTCCGGGGACGTGCACAATGCTGCACGGTTCATCAATCTTTTTCTTCATAAGCAGTGATAAGCAATTAAAGCTCATTCAAAATACGACGATTAAATTTGCCGAGATAAATGAATCGTATAACGATAAACAATAAAATGCATTTCTTAGGAATATCATGAATGATGACAATTTCCATAATGTTGCGGAGAATCTGGGTCTTTGTGTGTGCACACGCGCGCACGTGTAGGTGTGTGTGTGTGTGTGTGTGTGTGTGTGTTTCAGAGTCTTTTGTTCTGAAAATATCTCCAGGATGGAACTTATTACAAAACGTTCAATCGAACGTAACGACATCGATGGTTTATGGTACAAACATTACGCCGCCTTTCTAAAAAAGCTTTTATGGAACGTGAAATATTGATGACTAGAAAGTGAGATGAGAGGCTATGAAGGTCTTCCTATTCTCTCCGTGTTCGCGCTTCACTTAATCGCGAAGTCTTACAGTCTATAAGAAACTACGGTTTTGCGTCAGCAGTTTGCGCGAACATGGCACACCATCGCGCGTCCCGTTATCAGCAATGATTTATATACCCCGGTGTAATACTATCGCAGAAGAATCGGCCGCAGGTAGCGATCGATGACATTTTTAAAATAAATCTGATATGAAATTTGTCCTACATAGGCAAAACGAATTTACGAGATATCAAACGTGATTGGGATAAGATAAAATTTCCACCGTGTTTCCAGCATTTTATCGATGATCGGGAAATACAATTTACGTGATTACTCGATGTTTCGAGTGCTTACCAGAAATATCCGCTACTTTTCATAAATCATTATACTGAATCCACTCGGCGGATAAATTCACTTATTTTACCCATACTTCTATAATATTTCCTATTTATTTTGTTAAAAACATATATATTTTTCTCGAAGCATTTATTATTCAGTATAATAATTATAAATTAACATCGTTATTTTTCATTTGATAGTTCAAATTTCTATCGATCCGCTTTAGCTATCGATTTTTTGAGAGATACGTGGCACAGTAGTCAATTAAATTTAATTACAGCCAGTAGTTACAGTCACCACTGGTAAGACCGTAAGAGGATTACGAATTGCGCGATTTCTGATATAAATATACCAGTTATATGTGGAGTGTTGTGATACATAAGAATATAATAAATAATAAATAGAAAAATTTATATCCATATAATATATGAAATATTTATATTTATCTCATCGTCAGGATCCTTTTTAAAACGTGTTGGAAATTTCAATATTTCTTGGGGAAAAGAGGCAGGGCAGAATCCTATTAACTCGAGCGAAATTCTGAGAAAAGAAGTGAATGAGGGAGGAAATAATATATGTGTTCTGCGAATAAGGTAGGGATACTATTAGCCGCTATGTAAAAGAGTGTGATTGGACCAAAGATTGGTTTATAGAAATAGGGATAAGTAAAGGAGAAATAATAGATAACATATAGAATGATGAATTAGATAGGGTTAAAGGTAAGGTGTTGAAATATTTATGGAAAGAGAAAGAAGCTAAAGCAAGGAAGAGCAAATAAGATTAAGTATGGCTGCATGGATAGTATAAGATGGTATAAGTGAGTGAAGTTATTTATTGTAAAGTCCACTACTTGGGATAAGCTGGAGTTAATAAAGCTTGATTGATTGATTGAAGCGAGTGAGGGGAAACTTACCGGAGTGGGTGGATTGCCTGCCGATGGAGGCTTGGGTGGCGGCTGACGGAGGCGCCCTGGCCGTCTGGTCCTCGCTGCTGGGGCCGCTGCTGGCCCCGCTCATCGGGCTCTCCGTACCCCTGGGCACGTTGTTCGCGTCGGTCAGCGTCGCGCCCGGCATGGTGCGAGTCACCGGGCTCGGACTCGGCGAGAACAACGAGGCGGCGGTCGAGTACGCGTGGGACTTGAGGTCGATCGGAGATACCCACATATCCTCCAGCGATATGCGGCCTCGCGATTCCACCAGACCGGGCGTGCTCTGGCACCTGCCCATGGCCACTGGAAATTCACTTGCTTTAGTAACAGCGATGATTCCACTGTGTGGGATCATGATGATTCTATTAGCTCTATCAACAAAGTTATTAAATTATTTATCCGCATTAAAACAATTTTATGTTATTCAATATTCTCCAATATGAATTTATATACTTTGTATTGGCTAAAATTTATTAATCAATATCTCTATAACATTCCTAATAAATATGATCTCTCTGAAAATAAAAGCAGCAAATTTAAATTGATCGCAGAGGATTGAATACTCTTCTTTCTATTTGCTATAAAAATTATGAAAGAGCTTATTACATTAAGAGAATTATTCGTCATTGTAGGATGGAGTCGCGACAGGGAAGGAATGCAAATATGCGGTTTCAGCAAAAGAAGCTTAAGAGATGGAACGTGGATGGGACATGTTTAACGTGTTCTATTTCTGGAAAATCGTTCTGTGTGCCAACAAAATTAATATGACAGCTTGAATAATTCCACAAATTCACGTTACCTTAATTAACGTAAAATAGTAATACTACTGCGGTGCGTTTCGTTCACGGATCCCCCGAGTTTCATCAAACAGTTTCAAATCTGTTTTTGCGCGCGGGGCTTTTATTTGAAAAACCGCGACGAACCGATGGTCCGAGAAAAAGAGAGTCGCGATATCATCGTCGTCGCTGTCGTTGTTTCCATCTTGACGTGGAAGTGAAACCGCGACGCGTTGTCGCGCACGAAAAATTCAACCGGAGTGTCTCGCCAGAATTTACGAAATATGGCGAAACCACGGGGAGAAATACGGGACGAGAGCCAGCCATTTGTTTAGAATGTATCATTCATTCGCAATGCGGAGTTATCCATGCATTGTGTGTTTACGCACGTCGTGCCCGATACGATCCGTACGTGCTCTCGAATTTCCGCTTTTGGGGCGCGTTGACGTTTAATCGACGCCGACAGTATCCAGTGGCATCAATGGTACGCCATTTCACTTTGATGCGAATTCTTCGATCGTCGAGCGGAATTCACGATCCTTGGGCTTGTTTCCGCATTGCGACAATGTCATTGTCGATGCGCGAAGACGTTATTAATCGCTAAAGACATTCGGCCGATTATGACGAAAGTCTGCTTTAGATCGGTTCATAATTAGAAATCACAATAGAATTTTATAATTGTATATTTTCTACAAAAAGCATACAATTATAACATCTGAAAAGTGTTTGAGAAGAGAATCCGAAATATATATATAATTTTAATAAAATGTATATTAAAATACACGCGTGTATCACAATATACACTACAGCATTACGGATCATTTAAAGAAGGCTTTAACGATATCCATTCGCATTTATGTAAAACGGATATTCGCGGGTCGAAAGATGCGGATTATAAAATAGCAAATTATCCAAAGCAACGAATTAAAAACGTATTTGTGCATCGTACTCGTAAACATTTTTAGTAAAAAAAAAAAAAGGTTTTAATAACACGACTAATCGTTATGTGGAACGCGTGGGCTCGGGTCACTTAAATTAAAAATCCTTCGTAATTAAAGTGACCTTTAAATATCACGGCATGGGAGGTAAATCGCGGATCAAGACGCTAATAGCGGACGCGACGGCAAGCCCAAAAAAATTGTTATTTTCGTGACGCACGAGACGCGATTCTTTGAAGCTATTTCAATTAGAGGTCTAACAATAAGTTGTTCATTTATCGCAGGCGTGTCTGTACTACCTTTTCGCGCAGTTTCACTCCGTCAAATGCCTGGCTCTCCGTTGATCCGCAATCCGCAAGGAATGACGTGTACTTCTAAACTCGTAACGTCACAACGGCGACATGCCTTTGTTCAATTTTATGTTAATTAATTAGGGGAACGTTGCACCGATAACGGCGGCCGGATCGATAAGCCGGCGGATCTCGCTCTTGGCATCGCCTACACCCCACGCGGGGCTCTTCCCTCCTTTCCCCATAATTCACCGCCGTAACTCACGTTACGCATTACACTTATTACAGCGACCTAATTTCCCATACGTCATCCCTCGTATAGCGACGTAAAAGTACATTTGCCGCGCGCGACGGGATGAGTGTCGAATGAAAGTCCGTCGCTCTGATGGTGATGAATGGCTCGAAAAGTTTATAAACGAAATAAATTTCAGCGAGGTAAGCGTATTACCGGAAAATACGGCGATAGTTCGCGTTCTTAGAAAAGAAGCGGGGCGGCGCGGCGTCCCTCAAGGTGTGCCCGAGTAGAATATCTCGTTTTATTCAACGCTGTTTTTGTTGCTCTTGAGGAGGTTGCTCTTAAGGAGAACCAGAAATGTTAAGAATTGCATCATAAAATTTAAAACATAAGTTCTTTTATGAATAATGTTAATTTTTTATTATTAATAAAAATGACTGTTAAAGTTAAAAATGTTAAAAACTAAATAAATTTATAGCTAGTATATAAAAAATATCGTACTAAAAGTAGCAGTAAATGAAGAACATAAAAATAAAATCTTTCTCAGGCCGGAAAGAGAATAATGTCCGTTTAAAATTGTATGAAGTCTCAGATTTTACGACTTCTGTAATATTATCAAATGTGTGAAACAACTTTTTCCCCGACGTTTTATTTTCATCTTTTATACTTAAAAAGAGACAGCCTTTAACTTCTCATTGCGAATAAAATCAGATACCTTCTTTTCTCTTAATTCGCCTTCTGGAATTTATGGGCTGAAAGGACAATGGTTCGGCGACGCCCCTACATGTATATCCGCACATATTTTGTCAGAAAACGGAAAGTAGACCGGAGGATGTGCTCAAACCGTGTACACGCCGACCTATGGACCGAAGCTGATACCGCCATATCGCGGTATTCTGACCGCTGTTTCCGCGCATTTCGGATCAACGAGACACCCGGAAGGAAAGAATTGCCGGGATAGTTTATCTCCATCAGCGTGGCATCGACTTTCGCCTCTGAGTACCCGCCCCGTTCGTTCTTCGCGCTTTTACGTACGTCGGGAATTAGGTCACGAAAACATTTCGCATGCGGATGAGTAAATCCCGAGATAAAGACATCCTCCGAGATAGCGGTGTTCGCCGTTGCCTATTTAGCGTTAAACGCGACCGTCTAATTTCCATCTCACGTTTACCCTGCGTGCGCTTCTCGCATTAGGCAAATGAGACGTATGAGGGAAACATGTAAAACAGTGGCGACGGAATTTGCAGTATGCGGCGCTGAATCCCTTGAATCGAGCACGATTTCTCTACGTAAAAGTAAAATTTGCGTGTATAAACGCTTTACAACACATACATAATATATGTATAATTTAAACATTTCTGAAAATGACAAATAAAAGCGCTACAAATATATTTATATTATATTTACGCATTTTGTAATAATTGAAGAAAAGTTAATAAATAAAACAAATTCATTGCAACAAATGTGTTTCAATTAATATCCTCTCCTTTTTAAACTCACATTAAGATATTTCATTTCCCAACTCCACCTTAAGTTCGACAAGACGTGCGCTCGCTCATATATAGAGCCAACGTAGCCACATTTGGCGTTAAACGCGCAAGTTCTCCGCGCCGCTCTGGAATATATCTTTCAAAAGCTCGACCAAAGTTCAACGATCGAAGATTCTTCGAGACATTAGTGGCGCGAAGATATCGAGGATCGCGTAGCGCGGCGGTGATCTTGAAAGGACGCAGCGAGGCGAAGACGCGATTTCGTTGCGCCTCGTTCAAAAGATTTTCGTCAGCGTACACTGGTAATAGGCGTAGCGGCGAGCTGAGGAATTTAATTAATTAATCCCGGAACTACGCGCGCAAAGCAGCCACCCTTCGCTCACCCTATGCGGTACAAGGTGGCGAAGTTTGCTGCCGCCAGTTACGCGCACCAAACTTTCGAGCGCGAGCGGGCGGGGCATCGTCATAGAATTGCGCGGCAAATATAATACAGTCGCTTATCCCTTGCACAGCTTCGGATCCCCCGGTCCGTAAGAGAGAAATAAAATTGTTCTCTGTTGAATGGAGTGGTTGAGGTTTCATCTGTATACCCGCGGCAAAGGTTCAGACCGTTTTCCCTTTGTGGAGGACTCAAACGGGGAAGAGGTAGCTTAATCTTACCGCGGCGATCTTGTCGAGTAATATCGAGCAAATTAAATTTATTTAACTCGCAGCAATTTTGCGCGTTTTATCCGATTGCGGATTAAATGTGTAAATCGAGTCTCGCTTCAGTAATTTTTGAGAGGCATATAGACGATAGACGGTTAAAAATTCCATGTACTTTTCGACGTCGCGTCTTTTCGGCATCGTGGGTATTTGTCAGCGTCAAGTGATAAGTCGACTTTTTGAAAACTTTCCTGTGAAGGCTATATACCTTCAAAAACCGGCTTTTCATCCACGACAGCCCACTTGCATTAGACGCTCGTTACGTCTGCAGAAGAAACGAGAGGGAGAATTGCGCGGGGAGAAGGCGGAGAGTTACCGCGAGCGTTATTTAAAGCAAAAATTGAGGTCGGAAAGAATATTTTGAAACGACAGTTTTTTGGGAAATAAAAAGACGAGCGATATGAGATAGACTTTTATATCATCCAGCCCTCGAGCCAGTCGGCAGTGCATACAATATTCTTTTTTTAGGCACGAGCATGTATTTTACCACAGTCGTCGCACAATCCGAAAGAGAGAAACAGACAGAATGGGGACATTTTTTGACGTCGATCGTCGCTTTATTAAACTTTAACGCTACTTTTTGTTACATAATAAAATTAAAATTGAGAAAAATATGAGAAAATTAATATCGATCTAGCAAGTGAATAAAAAATTAATTCATGTTTTTGCTAAAGAAAACTTTAGTAGCAGTAAATCGAATGGTAAAAAAATTTATCAAAGCTTTAAGGGTGGAAATATTTGTCGAAATCTTTTCTCTTAAAAAGTTGGAATAAAACTTGGCCATTAATTTTAATAAAAAAAATGTTCGGAAACCGGAAGAGACTGAGAGTTTCGTCGTTAGTCGCAAAAAGTAACGAGCTCTAAAATAAGTACTACGGCTGTCGAATCTGCAGCCGTCTTCTCTGGGATGTCACTCGAGAATACGATACAAGGTATCCGTTTCAAAGACATCTTTAACGGCTATTATGCTGGAAACTCCAGTCTACTGCGTTCCACGACGGTTAATTCGTTAATGCGTCGTAACAGCGACGAGGATATCTTGATGGAATGAATCCCCCCCATTCTTGGCCTCGGTTCTCGGTTCGAAGTTCTCCGGATGGCATCCGCGCCCCGAAGAACTTACCTTGCCGAGGGCGCGTAAACTTCCGCGAGTCTAGCTATTTTAACGATGGTAACGAGGGAAGTTTCAGAGGCATTCGGGGCGTTTCGGTTGTGCGCCAAGCTGTTCGCAAGGCGCGTCGCGTTCGCAGTCGTATTCGAACCTGTTCACTCGTCCTCCGCGCAACTCCGAGGACGAGTGAATTGAAATGGAGTTTTAAGCGTATTTCCGACGCGATACCAATTTTCGCGGATGTAGCGCAGCTCGCACGAGCGATCTTTGAACCGCTCGCGAAGCACGCCTGAGACAGGAAGAGAGAAAACGAGCCGAATTATGGAAGAAAGCGCGACAGCAGTTCTTCTGAATGCCGATAGTTAACACGAGTTAACACGAGCTTTCCCGTTAAAGTTTCATCGAATAAAACGAGAAAAACATCATCGTCGTAATCAGCTAATTCGCGCGAGGATAACTAATAACTTTCACAAATCTGATTTCTTATCAGCCGTTACTTGTAAGATCTAAGTTGTGCGATCTGGGAAATTTGGTTGAGGTATCTTTAAGAGCTTTTTAACTTAACTCGAGGAGAATTTCGAAAGTCGTTCATCCGCGCGCGCGCGCGCGCGCGTTTCGAGAGGGGTGCCTCATCGATTTGCCCTATCTATCTGGCGCCGTTAAAGAAATACGATAGCTGTTTGTATATACTTGATGCGCGAGCGTAAACGAGATAGAGAGAAAGAGAAGGAGAGAGGTAGGCTCGACTCACCTTTCTCCAGAGGAGCTCTCTTGTACTTCTCCAGCCTCTTGACTGCGATGGCTTCGAGGCGCACCCTGGCAGCCGGATACTCCTTGAGCACGTCCCACATGTCCTTCTTGCTGAGGACGAAGAGGTCCGAGTAGCCGACCGAGCGCACGCTGGCTGTTCGCCGGTTACCTGCGTCGATGTAGCCATTTATTGGTTATCGGGATGCATCAAGCTTTCTTATGTAACCGCACCGTGATCGATCTCTCGATCGTTTCCCGCCGCTTTTCATCTACAGCCGTACTCGCTATCATTTCCTCGACTCCACGGATGCACGTGGTTCCGACCGCTGCTATACGCGCGCGATACGCCCATGCGCGAGCTATCTCTTTAAGATCCCTTTTACGTCGTTTCGTACCCCGTAAAAGCGCAGTAATTTTGATTAATCAGATTCGTTACGGTTCAGCGTTCTTTGCTAATTGATCGCTAGGTCGCTCGGCTCGTTTCCCCGACTTTTTCAGAGAGAGGCATTTAATCGTCTCCGGCGTTTGTTCGCTGATAAATTGATGAATAATGGGCGCGAATTAATTGTTCCACGGTCTGCCGTATTTATCCGTTTCCGAGCGTGTTTTTTTTTCCACATAGTTGCAGCTTTTCGCGGAATGGAATGCGGTTAGCTTCCGGCAGAGGGGGGGGGGGGGAAAGAACTCCGCGCAGACTAGGCTAATAAAGTAGTTTACCCAGAATGTGATAATGACGGCGGCCGAGCCATTGTTTACAACTTTAATTGGTGTCAACGATATTTTATATGCCGGCGTAAAAGGGCGCGTAATTAACAAGGTAACGAAGAGCGTAATTGCTTCAGACTACAGACGTGCGCCGCGGTCTGAAACGTAGCAATAACAGAAGCTACCGTGCAAACTTTATAAATTTCCGGGGAAGATTTAACCGTTAGATAAATGTTATGTTCGGAAGTTCCGCTTCATTAGTATGCTACGAATGCACCTGAGCCGTAATACAAATTGTAATAATTAAGCTTAAGGCGACGGAGGAAATTCTTTGCAGTTGATTGAAAATTGTACTTCCGCGTCCGCGTGCTGAAGCTTCACCGTGAGCAAAATTGTAGCACGTGGCAACGCGTCTCTCTATCACGGTGAGAATTGTAAATAGCCCGCGCGCACAACTCGCGTCATATATTACTCAGAAAGTTTTCATATTTCGAAGGGAACGAAGCCGCTCCCCCGCTCAGCTTCTCGTTCGCTCTCGGTCGAACACGCTCAGAAACATTAACCGTATATCGAAGAAATTTAGCGAATGGGAATTCCATATTCCTCGAGTATCTGAATTATTTATTTCGAGCAGCTTTTTCGCAAATAAAGTCCGACATGAAGGATATAAGTCGCCTAAAAGCATTTTACTTTGTCAGAATTCGCGGGATGTTCGAGTAAGATGATATCTCGCTGCTCTTTGCGTCTCTATTACGTTATAGTTTAAATATACGATTAAGCGAGTATTTTAACGAGACGGCGGTACTAACTTTGCGATTGTTACTCGACTGCGGTACGATCGGACGGCGATTTTGTTGTACGTTCTTAGCGGAGGATTAATTGACAGTACTGTCTTTACGATAATGCGTATAAGCAGGCGACGCAAATTTTACGTTACTTCCTGTGGTACTGTACATCTTAATTTTAATAAATGTATACCTTATGTAGAGATACGTTTGCTGTAGTTTCTTTCGCATCGGTTTTCTTTCATCATCGTTGTTAGATTTTACTTGCAATAAGTTAATATATTTACAATGGACAATATATCAATCCTTAATACTGGATATATATGTTTGAAGGGAGGTAGTCTATTTTGCTTTTCCCTGTCGATAATTTCTTCTCTTTACGTGTACTAGGATAGCGAAAGCAAGTTCGGCTATCTTCCTTCATGAATAAATCAAGATAAGCAAAGTTATATTGGACGTTTCAAAAAGTTAGCTAAGATAAAGGACACTAGAAACTACTGTAATCAATTTGTACGTGTATATATATATACATATATATATATATATATATATGTGCGTGTATAAATATATATATAATTATTGATAATAATTGGCGGATCCGAATGCAGGTCAATATGTATGAAATCAGCACGCATCACAGCAGTAAAAATTACAATCATCAATAAGAGCCTACATCAGGGAGTTAATGGCGATTGTGAGAAAGATACGTGAATGGTGCAATGAATAGTAACATGGTAATATCGCGTGAGAATGGAGATGCTCGATCGTAGGAAGCATTTGTAAACGACTGTGCAATGATAAATTCTCATAGGCAATCGAACACCTGTGTTAGACCCATAAATAACCGCCATCAATTTAAGCAAGCGGATAAGTCCTTTACAAATGCCGTCCTTCAGTCATAATAGATAACAATTAATAGATATATGCAAGTATAAGAAAAAGAAATGTAACAGTCTCAGCGTGATGTTGCAGCACCGATTGTGAGAATCAAAGATTATGATGCTGAAAAGGGCGCGACTAAAGAAATGGGTCCAAATCGACCCAGTTCTAAGCCATTTCCTCTAATAGAGCTACGAAAGCGAAATAGAAATTGTGAGCACGACTGACTAAAAATATGATTCATCAAAACCTTATCGACCGGTACGCCTTGCGAGGGGCTGAGTCGCCGTTCGCTATTTCGTCCGATTGGCACACTTACACGTATCTTCGAATAAAAAAAAAAGAGGGCTAATGAATAATTTCGATACGTTATCGACGATTCGGTCTATATCTGATCTCTTTGGCCTCTTATTCTTCTCTCGGAAACGCGAGTGTCGCCAAAAATTCGCGGTGAGTCCGCGCCGTAAAGAAAAAGAAGAATCTCTCAAACGGATATTTTACGACGTGTGTCATAATTCGGTCGGTCGTTCCGGTCGATCGTAAATAAAAAAATAAAAATAAAATGAAGTACAGTAGCCGTGAGAAATACTGAAGAAGGGTGGAGACTATATATATATATATAAAGGGCAATACGTGTCACGGGCCTTATTCAAGATGCGTCGACGGTCTCGCAACGACGGACTCCGCCACGAAATTCAATTAGCCGTTACTGTTTACTAGATAAGCAGAGTATTATAAAATTTCTGATTCAATGCAAACACAATACGAAATTCAAATGCGATTGATACCGCTCGCACGAACTGAAAACGCCCGCGGAATCCACGCGGCAATACCTTCCTCGAACGGGCCGCCCTGTTATCTACGAGTAACAGCGTATGAAAGGCTTTTTATACACTTTCGCGAGACAATATTGCCCGGGTTTTTTTTCGTAGATACAATACGTAGCGGAGTTACAGAGCTCGTGTTTGCTAAAAAGATAAGCTGACATAGCCGCCGGTATAAATAAGGGGTAAATTCTTTATCAACTATTTCGTAAAAAATATGGAGTATCGCAGAAAAATTAAATTCTTTCAACTTAATAACAGCACTGGATCGAGCACTGAAAATACGGATGGAGAGAATTCAATTTATAGCGGATTAAGATCATTCAGATGGCGGCCAAAACGGCGGCTCTTATTAGCCCGAAGTTTCCTCGCGAATGCGAATGCAATGTTCGTTCGGGGAAAAAGAGAGTTTTCTGAAGGAAGTTTGATAGAAGAATAAAGTTCGTGCCGTCACCGAGGCGACTCTTTATACGCGCTGGCGGCCGTTGGACGCTTATTTTTTCGTCTCGACGGGAGTCATTCGAAGGGAGCCGGTCCTCGAAAACAAGAATGAGACCCGCCATCGATCCCGGGCACGGACGGCTCTATCCTGACAGACGGCGGCAATAGGATTGTCGATGCAGAGAAATTGGAGTGATACTTTGCATTGCCAATCCTTTTTCTTCCGTCCTCGGAGCTACGGCGAAATCCCAAAAGAGGCACGAGTGATTTCGCGGCGCTTTAAGAAGCTAGCTTTGATATCGCGTTCATTAAACCGTGCAAAAAAAAATGTAAGCGGGAGAAAAATATTTTTCCCCGTTAATTTTCTTTTGTCAATTTGCGCGTGCAGCGAATGCGAATGGCTATTACAGTTTGTTACAGTTGGTTGCAGTTCGGTCATTTGATACAGTACCGCGCGGGTCACGAAATTAATCTAGTGAGATTTATTTGTCTCGATATTTATAGAATTTTTTTTGTATAAATTCTTTTATAAAAAGATATTTTTTTCTATAATTTTCCACTCTTTTCATTTGATTTCCATTTCGCATTTATAGCGATGCGACACTACATTGAGACACATATATAACTTCGAATTCAAATAATCAAATTTCGCAATAAATTTACGGTGACTACACATGCCATAAATTCTGCGACAAAGCCAATAATAATATAGGAATATGTCCTATACAGCCAGCAAAATTGTAGGGTAGATAATGCAACGTCAATCACAGTTAAATTAGATAAAGCTCGTTTTTCGGTGTGTTTGAGAAAATGTGATATCACGACTGTGATAACGGAGAGGCTCGTTTAATTCCCTGCTCATTTTATTTTCACGTAAATCTAAATTTGCGTTTAATTTTGTTTCAACCGTAACTTGAAAATTATGCTTAATTTTGAAAACATCCCGGAAATAAGCGTATTAATAATATAATACGTATCTGTATTATTTCTCTTGCATGCAGATTGGAATAGTTATGAGAAATTTAAGATAATTACATTTTCGAGATTTCTGTCGGCGAAAGAAATGTATCACTCTTAATTAAATAAATAATAATGAGGCGCACGCAAGTGACGATGTATAATTTAATAATGTATTCTCTCTATTATAAAGAATCCTGTTGCTTTTATCCTAATTGTAATCCAGAGAAAATATGGAATTTTTTTATTAAGTACAAATTTTAATCCTTTATCCTTTTTAAATTTACTTCGGCTATTTCTTAAATACTGTTTATTAATAAACCATAATTTTTTCCCTTGATGCAAAGAGACTAAAGAATTAATATTCCTACTCCTCGAAGTTAGTTTCTTTTACAGATCGGCAATCGATATATATATATTTTAATCTCGTTCACCGCGCGGACGTCGTTGCATGAACGTCGATCGCGATTAAAAAAGGTGAAGATCGACAAGTGGGTCTGCGAGAAAAAGAGAGATAGTGAAAAATTGCTAGAGAGATCGTTTTTAGATCGGCTCATACCGGCTCGACGGCTTGCCCTCTCACAGAGTGGTAAGAACGTGAAACGTGAAAACGTGATCGTGAAAAACGAAGGGGGACAGCTCACGGGCCCCTGGTCCGTTTGGAATATTTACCGCACTCTTTACCTGCGGTCCCCATATTGAGAATGCTGATCTCCCCGAAGTAGGAACCCGCCTTAAGGGTGGCGAGCACCGTCTTCCCGTTGTCGGCCACCACCTGCAGTCGGCCCCTATTCACTATGTACATCTCCTTTCCCACCTCACCTGCAATCGCACAAAAGTGACGTCTAAGCGAGGGCTAATTAATTCCCGTCGACCGTACCTATCCTTGAATCTAACTTAATCAAGGCGTTTACGCTACATCGCTGCTCGACAATCCCCGATAACAAAGCTGGTATAAAGGAACAGCGCTACAAGCTACAAGTCATATTTCCCTCACTCCGAGGGATGAAAAGTTTTGCGAATGTACTTAACATAAATTTCAGTTCTTTTTATGCAGCAGCTTTTTTATGAGTCTATAAAAATAATAAGCCGTCGACGCCATTGGTCCAAGTACAGCGGTTGGTACATATATCTCAAGGTATACGACAAGGGCTGGTACCTCTCTCTTACTACGTAGAAATGTGCTCGTATCATTCCACCAATCCGACTTTTGTCATCATTAACCACGACGTATTTTTCAGTGGAGGTACAAGAATAGAGAAAAAAAAATCAAACAAGGATAAGAGTTGGAAACTTTTACAACGAACACACGCACATACACAGACAGAACCTAGATTACCTTTTTGTCTCTTCCTAAAATGTCACACGCGGAGAAAAATATCGTTACAATTAATTGACGTTGGAGGGATCAACTATAATAAAAAAATAGTACAAAAGAGCGCGACAGGATACGCGAGGAATGGCCGTCATTTGTTGAGCAAGTAGTAACGCTCAGTCATAATTCCGACCGTAATCGCGCGACGCGATGCAGCGGCGCGGCGGAAGTGCGCGAGGTAGGTCGCCCATCAAAGGTATTGCTTCCCGCATTCCTACGCGCACATGGCGGTCATTCCGCCGGTAGTGAAAAGAAACCCTGTCGAGAGGATAAAGTGGATGGAAGGCAAACGATCCGCGGGAAAAGACGATTCGGTTCTCGGCCTTCGCGCGCTTTGACAAGCTGGAATTACTCCCGCGACCGCTTACGGATCAAGAAATAAATACTAAATATGTCGATAAAAGTGCCAAGCAATAGCGTAAGCTTTTATTTGTCCAACGATATACGATGCGGGTACACGGAGAGTATCTGGAATGCGTCATAAATATTCAAAAATAGATAGCAAAGTCATATTTTTCAGCGAATTCCGTTCCGACTAGATTTCTCGATATCGAAAGAATAACTGCTTCCTGAATATAATTGTCATTTAAGTAATCGTAAATTTTGTTCCACGAGACAAAATATGAGTTGAAAGAAAAAAAGACCACGTTCCGTGACGGTAGGGTACTAAAAATAAAAGAAGAAATCATTTTTGACATAAATAGCCATACTGGATCGTCTTTAGCTTTTTTTTTTACGGTATTGAATTCTGCTGTATTTTATGAAAGAAATATATTTTCGGAGACTTCGTGTTGAATGGCGGTGTCAGTCGTTAGAATTTACGAGCCGCTTCTGTATGCAACTGGACTATACCGAAGTAGTTATGCAGAGAACAGACAGTGGCTCGCGCTTCCTTCTATCGCGTTAATAACGAGCGCGGCAGTCACTTTTTCGGTCGTAAAATAAAAATATTCGTCTACCAGAGACGGTCTCCGGTGACGGGGATGGAATGAGAGAGAGAGAGAGAGAGAGAGAGAGAGAGCAGGAGCGCGAGCAATCATTTTTCACACCCACGGTACGTCGTTTGGCGTGTTTCCAGCACAGCGTGCCTCCATAAGCAGGGCACACCGAATCCGGGGAGAAATCGCGGGGAGTGGGAAGAGAAGCCCGGTATCTAGGGTTCGCACCTCTGAAAGGCCGTAAATGGCGAAACGGGGATGAGCAAAGTCGACTGCTAACAACGGAACATTTAGCCACATTTTTTTTATCTGAATCCTAATTTACGGCATTAATTCTTCCTCGCTAAAGTGGCGCGGAACGAGGAGTATGTATAAAACACACGCTCGGCCTAACGCTTCCGAGAACTCCCGCGCCGCGCCGGGAAGAATGATGACCGGGAGCGATTTACATACCTTTGCGGCAGATGTAGTCGCCAGGTGAGAAAAGAACGGGCCGTAGTCGCAGCACCAGCTCGCACAGGAAGCCAGCCTCCGTGTTCTGGAAAATCTCGACCCTCCTCAGCGTGTCCAGGTGCACGTTTATCGCGATCTCTGCCTTCAGCTTATCTGCGAAAAGCGATTAAGTGCGGAGCGTGAAAAAAAAGGGGGAAGAGCACCGGAGAGGAATCCGAATCTCCGAATTAATTCCGGAGAGTGCAGTTTATACTTTCGCCGCGCGGAACGAGCTGAAAATGCAACGTGTACCTACCGCCGAGGTGGTTCGTTATAACGTGTAAAGAGGAGCGTATCCATTTTTAATTAACTTAGAATTTCAAAAATTTACACGATACGCGCCCTCTCCACCCTCGTTTTCTTCCGCTATTTTATATACTCCCCCGCTTGATATTTAAAATTTCCTCCGCGACGAGGTAGTGAAATTTTTGTGCGCAACAATTTACGTCGTTGCACAACAACGACGGAAGTCGCCGAGCGCCGGAGGACTGTTTCTGTTGCACGGCGACTTCAACCGAAACTTCAAAGTGTAAAACTGTTCTGGAAAGAAACGGTGTTTTTATCAAAGCGACGTCTCATTAACCAGACACACTTTGTCGTACTTATTTGCGAAAGGTGGAAATTCCTGTCGCAATTAGGTGGCCGACTAAAAATGGTCAACTAAAGGGAGCTCTTATAAACTGTCGATACATGTCCATCGTTTTCGACCATAAAATATTCTTTTTAATATTATCTCGCGTAAAATTATTCATATTTTCGCGCAAACTCATAATAATTTAAAGCAGTTCTCATTATAAAGCTAAAACGCTTCGAATTTCAATGTTCGTACAATTTGAATCTCCGTTAAATTTCAATGTTTGCATTCTTTTCGGAATATGTATAAAGAGATTTATTACTACAAAATTATAATTATTAATTATTTGCTGTTTAAATTATTTCTTTGATTAAGTAATAATGATTTGGTTTGGGAAATAATCGCGATTATTTCTGTGCGAATATATTAGGTATTCTTGGCGGAAATACGAATAGTATATGCTAATTAATATTAATACTAAATTAATTAATAAACAAATATACTCTATTAAATGTCTATTGTAATAAATATTGGAAGTTATTTAATTAATAACACCCTCGCATTAATAATTATCCCCTCGCAGATTAATATAGGAGTTTCGTAAAATAAGATTTATTGACTTGGTAATTATTTCCCGCATGAATTTTTGATTAGCAGGGTAAAGCTTAACATATTGTTACTATTGTTACTGAGATAATTATAGCCGAGCGTGCGCCAGAAATTGGTAGTTAACCCAGAAGCACGTCGGCCGTATAAGTACGCAATACGACGTTACCATTGTTATTGCGGCAATGCAGCTGCGTAATTAGCACTAAGGTCCGCAAATTAGTGTTAATTGTGATTGTGCAAGCTGTTGCAAGTATCGGGAATATCGTTGGCATTTTTTTGCTTTTCATGCAATTTTGTCGCCGATCGATATGCCTTTTCCCGATATATTAATACGTAAATGCAGACTAATTGCTCGTCTCTGTGTCCCGATATAATCCGATTATTATCGCCGCGCAAAAAATGTCCGTACCGATTGTTTTATTACGCGTGGGCACAGTACTACAGGTTATTTCATTATTAATTAGAGGAAAAAAATCTTTCAGGCAACATTCTGACATCTCGACGAAGTCGCAGTAAACTGCGAAAATAGGATCAGAAATGATAAGATTTGATGTGTCGTCCATTTTATATCGGGAGGAATATCTCTTAAAGACGTAATTTGAAATTAAAGAGGTATTTAATTATAAAGCGTTCTAAAAATCAAAATTAATTATTCGTTAGAGGAAATGTCCAGTATTATACAGAGACGTTCCGTGGGTCTTCGATATCATTTCCGGGACTTTATCGCTCGCGTTATAGCCGATTAAACGATCTATACGTATACGAAAACCTTTGCATCGTAATGGCCAACAATTTTTCATTTCGCACTAATATTCAATTTCCAACTTCTCGTTATGTTGTGCATTATACTTGGAGGCTTTATAACTCGCGCCTTATAGCAGGTTTATTGCTTGGGAAATGCGCGCGCCATTCGAACGAAACGATTTTCAGGATGTTGTCCGGTCGTTCCTTGCTGTTACTCTCGTGGAAACTCGTCTGAAAAGTGCCTTCCGCTTTTGCGGGGAAATAATAACGTTGCTCCTCGCCATTTATTCTCTCTTTAACATTCTGCGTTCTAGACTGCGTTACGTTAACTCGGTTAACTATGTCTAAATTCCGATTCTTCTCCCATTAAATAAGGGGACGAGCTGAAAAACGTTATTACAATGGTTGGGTGGAAAAAAAGGGCAATATGAAATACACTTTTCTCAGCTTGAGAAACAAAGGGACTCGCGCAGGAGTGGTTAACGCAGAAGCCAGCTGCTGCTTTATTATGGAGATCCTTTTCTACAGTTGTAAGGAGAGCGATTACAAAGAAGTCCCTCAAGAAGTACAAAGAGAACGATTGAAAATTTTACGTCACGCCACAAAAGAACGGGTGCTGTACGCAGGCGTATGAAAAAATCGGTCGATGTTTTCGCGAAAGCGAAATAATACATTTTCGAGAGTTTACGATAGCTTCGAGAAAATAAAAAAACTGACAATTTCCTTCTTAGTGGGAGCTTGACTTCGCGTTAAGCACTCTTGTATATCTCGTGCAATAAATTTCAGCGTAAGTCCTCCTATGTTACCCGGCGCAGCGCAGCCCGTGGGTCCCCCTTCCTACCAGTTTATTTGCTTCTATACACGCTGCGTTTTATGTTGCATATAGTCTCCTTTATAGTGCGTCGCGAGCGATAGAATCATTATTACGCTGCTTTACTAGCATTTTAGTGGGGAATTCTCAGCAGAAATATCGTTTCATTCCAATAATCGGCTCGGAGTCGCCTTTAATAGTCGATTCAGAACTTCATTCTTTATCATTTACGAATCTTCTACATTTTACGCAAGCAATAAAAAAATTATCTAATTTATTAAGGAAAAATACTCGTGCGCATTAATTAATATAATCACATTTTTTATACTATAAAAATATTAGCCGAAAAAGATGATAATATATAATAAATAGATTTATCTGTCATAAAAGTAAGCCTTTAATTTTGTGTTAATAATAGCAAATATGCATATTCGTTATAGGTACAATATACAAGTCGATTTGGTTTTCTATTTGTTTTATGCAAATTCCAATTACGTAATAAATAGATTTATTTATCATAAAAATAGGCATTTAATTTCGTGATGTAGTAGATATATTCGTCACTGACACGACGTACAGATCGATTTGTTTTCCTATTTATGATGCAAATTCCACTTACGCAAATTGTTTGTTGCATCACAAAGAGAATGGATTTAACGAGCGTGTGGGGGGGGGGGGGGGCTGAATAAATTATAATTTTCGGATAAGTCGGGAGCTTTCAGCGCGCACTTTTATCTCGCCACTCTGCGACAGGCACCCCAGCGAAAATTCGCCCACGTCCGTTTGCTCTCGCGCGGTTTGCATTAAAGGGCGACGATGTCGGCAACCGCACACGTAGCCTGCTTACGCGTTGCTTTGCTCGCATTTTAGTTTGCGGATCCTGCCAGCGCGGTTATGAGATCAAATGTTTCCCGTGAAATTATATACGCTAACGCACCGCCGCGAAAGGCGGCGGTATCGTTTCATTGCTCGTAAACACTCGCCCCGCGTAATTTGCACTCGCCGTTATTTGACTAATAACACTAATAAATTTGACTAATTAAAAAATAAAAATTCTTTCTTCGGAATTTGCGACGGACGAAGTCCGTTACATTAATTACACGCTGCGTTAAATTACACGTTCGTGAAACAGCACCTCACCTAGCCGCGCTTGCATAGATTCTGCAGACTTATATAAATATCATAAAGTTACGGCCACGCCGAGACGACGCCGGATTTTCATATATCTCGCGCTTATGAAAGTAAATTTGCGCCCGCATCTCTTCTATATTGCGCATTAATAACGATAACTACAGGGTGAAGAGAAGATAAATGATTCATATAAAAATAACTAATTATGTCTGCGTTAATTGCATTACTTAGCTTTCATAAATCACTTATGCTAAAAATAACGGTACACAAGCGCGTTTTCTGTAAAAAAAGAAGCTCCGAATTCGCGTGAATAATATTCGTCACAGATATTCTTCTCAATTTTTAACCCGCGGTTGCAGTTTTTCGATGTTTTTCAGCAAATTAAACGCGTAATTTTTTTTCCGCGAATTATTTTGACATATGTGTGTAAGCGAAACCTACCTGGAAGACAACTCACTGCTTTCTCCTCGTCGGAGCACTTCTGCGTCAGCCACAAATAGTCGAACCACTTGATAACTTTAACCTGCAAGTGATTCGGTACCCTCCTCATCCGCATGTAAGTCTTCACGCCGTCCAGCTTCGCTGCAACCATCAATTACTGTTAGAATGTACACTCTCAAATGACGATAAAATAACAATTGCTTACAAATGCCTGTGGCGATTATAATTGACCCATAACTTAATTTCTTAATTTCGCATTTATCGTGCAATATCTGTCACGCGATCGCTCGCGCTACACAACAAACAAGATATTAATTCTCCGCGAGCTAATTATGCATACATATGACACAGCGTTTCCGTTAATGTATAATGTTTCCGGGTTCCACTAATTATCATTTAAGCATCGAAAATCTCGCGTGATATCGTGCCATTTGCTAATTCGAGAACGTGATAATACGTCATTATACAAATGAAATGTTCGATGATTATTAATCGTCGCGGTCAATATTGATGATTAAAGTTGATAAAATTGCATATCGCCTTCGGTCTCGCGTGAGTTCGCAAGCTGAATGATTCAATGAATAAACGCATTACAAATGTAGGGCTTGATAAAGCCAAAGAATTAAATTTTTTACGATTGGATTACGATTCCATGAGAACGGTGTTTCATTATCGAGATAGACTTTCTGTTCCTGTTTGAAAAGCCTTCTCATTGTTTTCACTTAAATGAATCGATTATGCTGATTATTATAAATGAACGATATATTTGAATAACTTAATAGTATGTTTTCTCTGGCGCACTCTTATTCTCGCATACAACTTTGGACCGAGGCAAAGACCATATTGCCGTATCAGTTAATTGAAATGAATGAAGACAAAAGAAATTCTTTCTCGCGGGCAATCTCCATTCTTTCTCATCTCTCCGATGAGGAAAGCCTCGATGGGATCTGTTAATATAGTGATATTCTGGTATATCCACCGTACAATCATTGCACAGGTCGCAGATCAATAATAATGCAGCGAAACGGAAAACCAAGATACGGCTACAATTTTACAATGACTTATCTCTCGGCGCTATATATTCATACAAACGTGACATTCAGAGGTAGAATTGAACGAAGATATCTACTCTCAAAGTTATAATTTCGCTGAATATATTAACAGTAGCGAAAGATGTAATAATGCTCAAGGTATTAAAAGAGATGTAGATTTTCTAGATTCCGTAGATTTTCGTTGAAAGAGATTAAAAATCCTTGATTATATAAAAGATGATGAGCTAATTCGACATTTAATTATCTGAATTATATGACGTTTCAAAAATCCGTACACGGAAGAAATGATGTCAACAGCATTAGTCTGATTGAAAATAATCTTGTTAATTCAATAAGAGTATTAATGAAATACATACGTCATGCTCTTGTTTTAAATAATAAATTGTTATTGCCTCATTAATACTGTTATAGAATTAACAAGATTAGTTTTTCAATCAGACTAATGCTGTTAATACATCGTTTTTTTTTCATGTATACATTTATTTTACTTTAAAATTAATAGGGATATCATTCTTAAGCATTTTAATTATTGCCTCTTATGCATATTACGCACATTAATACTGGCACGAATGTACGTAAAATAAGAAATTTGCAGAATTGCATAAGGAACGGCTGATACGTGCCCCTCGTGCCAAACTGTTTCGGTGACAGAATGTAATTTTGCAAGTACTTTTACGACGTACTTGAAGAAACGCGGAGCGCGCACGTAGCACGGTTTCAGCTAAAACTTCTTGATGGCAAGCCAGCGCTGAGTAAATGTTTCGACGAAACGCAAAGTAAAATGTACTCGTGTACTCGCGTCGGATCATCCGAAGATTTAGCGCCGGTTTGTAACGCGTCGCATGTACTACGGATATTCAAAAGTATGTAAAACAAAGAAAAATAGAAGAATTACGCTCGGATTTCAACGCGGATCTGTCTCGCGTCGCTGAGGATATAGACATTATTACTGGATTCACGTCGCTCGCGTCCGTTACGTTTCGAGAATCTATAAATATGGATTATGAGGAACGAAGAATGCGTATCAAGAAATGAAACGTCAAACTGTCTCCGAACGCCAATTGTTATATTCATGTTAGATATTCAATCGATACTCAATCGCGCAAGTAAGAAGCAATGGGATCAATAAAGGAGGTATAACGTGTTTCTTTGTCAGATTACATCGAGCTGTTGCATTCATAAATATGTTCGAACGCCTCAATCATATTTTATAGAATGTGTCCTATTTGGAAAAGCGAATTTCTTATGCAGTTTGTCGACAACAAACTATCGGCCAATATTATTTTTATAAATCGTAAAACTTTTCCGTAGATTTATATTTTAAACATCATAAAAAATGAATTCCATTACTTAATTCCATTAGCTGTCACACGTCTCTCTGGATTAAATTAAGTAATCTCTACGGTACGTAAAATTGGATATTTCGCGGATTTTATATACAATATGAAATTTTTCGCTACCCGAGAATCTTACGTTTTCAAATTTAGCCGGTCCTTTTTTTTCCATTTCGGATGCTCAAATGTTAATGCATGACGCGGCCCGAGAGTCCGCAGTGCGGAGTTCACTGCAGCGATCTAATTTTGCCCCCGTATGGCTACCGCGGGGCAACGGGGTAGACGTCGTTTCGGGGTTCCATCGCCGATCTATTCCGATATACCCGCGAATAATCAATCCCAGATACTTCTCGGCGCCGGATTCTATCCAGGCGGGATTCCCCGCGAGCGGATCTACGAGCGCAATCCGGAATTGGCCGAAAATGGGTATAACGGGGTACGCTGCCGCCGCCGGCCTGGCTTCGTCTCGCCTGACTGACAAGGAAGAGGGGTGGTTTCTATCGGAAATGGGCTTTCGACCGGCCGGCAGCCGTGCCCATTTCGACGGCGCAATTTAACTTACTCCCTCGCTTTTCGCGCTTCTATATCGCGCGGCCCGCTGCGTCTCGCCGCCAGGATTCGCCGCCGCCGCCGCGCCGGCCGGCGCGGACGATTCGGAGGAAGGATGGGGCATGGACCGATATTGATAATATACAGCGACGGCCCGATTCGGTCGACGGCGCGATCAAAGGAGCGAGAAGATCCTTGGCCGCGATCCAGCCGGCACCGTTCACCCGCATCTCTGATCATTTTTCCAGCGGGTTCGTCGAACCGCGTTTGAATATGGACGTCGAATTCGTAAGGAGCGTTCGATGGAGATCCGAATCTACGCTTCGGAAGGACGATGTCCTTCTTGGAGCACTTTTGCGCATGCAGCAACGCGCGAAGTGGTCGTGTCGAGACATACATATATGTATAAATCTTCGATAACGGGGTTTCGAACTCGCATCGACGGGCTTACTTCTCGATATTACAAATGCGAAGAAATATAGCTTGTGCCATTGTCCTTTTTTTTATAGTCATAAAAAACTGTGGGGATCATATGTGTATAATATTAAAATTGGAAAGATTAGCATATTATTAATTTCTCGATGAATTTCGTTATTGTTTTCTTCCGTGATATGTTTTTTATTTGTTCATCTATCGTTCGTGGAAGGACCTGTGCGAAAATATTTTAGATTCTATAATTATTACAATATAACACACTCTTATCTCTTGATTTATACGTGTTCATTCTATGATTGTTTTTTTATGCGGTTGAGAATCGCGTAAATGGAGTCTGTTAGTATAAAAAAAAATACGTACACGGAAAGAACGGTTTTGTTGAAGTATCTAAAAATTTAGCTAGATATAGATCTGAAAATAATTTTGTTGCCCCATCAAAATAATTATAGTAGGTCGTTGAAGTATGATGATAATGTTATAAAAAATTTTGAAATTTTAGCAGTCAGTTTGAGTGTTCTACATAATTATTTTGATGGTCCAACAAAATTATTTTCAGATCTGTATCTAGCTAAATTTTGAGATACTTCAGTAAAACCGTTCTTTCCGTGCAAGAGAAAAGCTCGTGTGTGTTGTAAAAATGTTTGTTTCATATATATTTTGCTTTATTTGCACAAAATGCAGAAAAATAAATTTGTTATCACTTAAGCTTAATATATTTTCCACAAGTCAATTAAAAAAGGTCACAAAATAACGTAATAAGTACAATCAAGTTAAGAACTTTTGACTCCCTATATAATAATTTCAATAAATACCATAGAAAGTTATATTTTCTTATCGCGTAAGAAAAAACCGTGTATAAAAAGTACCGTATAAACGGAGAGATTATTTACCGTAGAAAAGAAAAAACTGCGGATAAAAAATACCGTGTAAATCGAGAGATGAGTGTATAATATAATAAGTAATATTGTATAATAATATTGTATAATAATATTGTAAATAATATTGTATAATAATATTGTAAATAATATTGTATAATAATATAGTAAGTAATGTTGTATATAATATAATAAGTAATATTGTATAATAACTAATATGGTGCTACAATATAATAGTTAAAATACTATTCAATTTTATGGTATTAATTTCTAGTTACTGTCGGATATCAAAGCGAAATGTCCGACACTTACGATCTGAAATGTCCGTATTCACCCTGAGTGATCTCGAAGAAATAAAGGGGCGATGTTAAGCACCAAAGTGAGACGCACGTGCGTCAACGTGGAACGAACGTAAAGCTCTACTACCGTTGCTTAACGACGGAACTTTCGGCTGTTATTTCAAGGGTTAATGGAAGGCATTCGCGCACTCGTGCCAGCAGCAAGATCAAAGCGATAATTTCTGGCTCGTTTCCAACTCCAACTCGATACAAGCTAAGTCACGTTTATTTCGCGCGCCAAAGAGACTCGGTTTTATCACGACAAATAGCGGGGTGTACCTCGAGAATGATTGTACCACTGAAAAAGAATTTAAGTGGATCCTATTATCTCTTTTCAAAGACGTCGTGAAAGTTTCGCGGCGCTTTAACATTCCGCGAGCGAGAGATCAAAGTTTGAAGCCTCGGAGAAGTTAAATTTTAATTCGCTCGGAAATCAGCATGCTGAAATACTAAGCAGCGAGTCGTCCGTTGACGGCTTGGCCTCGTGAAAATGTATGATACGCGCGTAGGGTAAACTCGGGTAAGATGGCCATAGAGAAAAGATGGCCAACCTATGTTCTTTCAATCTAGCTCGCCATGAAACATCGAACGAACATGAGTTGGCCCATCTTTCCTGTATATGGCCATCTTACCCGAGTTTACCCTATATAAACGACGCGAGTAAATTCTGTCTTTTCCCCTTTAAAAAAATTTGCACGAGGACTTTGCTTGAAAAATCACTGTTTGTCCTCATCGATTCTGGTCGTCAGGCTACGACCCCTAAACGACACGTCGACGTTGTCTGTCCGAACGCGCAACCTGAAACTGACAGTCGCAGACGAGGCTCCGGAAGATCGATGGATCCTCGAGACGCGGTCTTAACGACCTTGTTCCATGTTACCGATAGCTTCTACCGGAACGTCATTACTTTCCTTTCAGTCCACTCGATCAAGGCACTCCCTCTAATGAACGGCGTCTGTAAATAGTTTGCACGTAATAAAAGTAAAGACACCGCCAGACTGTCCGCGCCGCGCCGATCCTATAAATCATCGCCGGCGACAGAAAAATATGGCCGCGTTATTTCTACGGTTACCTCGGCAGAACGAAAATTCCATTCGACCCGTGTATTTTGTCACAATACTATTTCTAAGTCTCTCTTTTTTTTCCCCTACATTCGCCGTGTCATCCAGCACCGTGCATCTTTTTTATCCAAAAATACGACCGTTACACGGATTTCGTTGAAGCTTGCGTTACGATCGAGCAAAATAAAAGAGGAGAGAAAAAGGGGAAAAAAGGAAAAAAAATATCCTTGCTCGCTCGTTTCGAGGGTTGAATAAGGCATGTGCTCACTAAACACCCGAAACGAAAACAATGCACCCGGCGAAGGCAGTTGATTAGCGAGCCGCTGGTGTTTTTGAAACCCCACTGCGCCGGCAGGTATCGCGGCGCGAAACCCCTCGGAGTGGATTAATTTTCGCGAAAGTCTCCCGGGCCAATTAATCGGGAAACGCAGCCTCGTTAATTATTCTGAACAAGCGTGCGTCGCGCGGGTTACCCTATTAACAGACTCGTTTCTCATTGTTATCGAGAAACGCGATATTCCGCAGGTGTATAGATCACATCGGCGGCGCTTCGGACGATTCTTTCGCGGTTCGGATTTCGCGAATTTCTCGCGAGTTTATCCCACATGTCTGTCCGCCGTTTTGAGCTTGTCCCCACTTGAAACGATCGCAACAAATTCTATTGGAACGGAATGCGCTTCTCAAGAAAAGAATGCGTTTCGCGTGTCTCCGACTCGCGACGGCGAAGACTTTAGCGCAGCGCGAGTGATTTTTCCATCGGAAATAGCGCGGAAAAAGTTGGCGCATATTTTTCCCGCCGGACGGGAGGAACGCCCGGCGCGTGCGTTCGTTACTCGGATAATCTCCCGGATCCATTGAGCGGGATTAAAGGGCTTATCCCTTTGTGCAAACTTAATTCCTCTTTCCTTTCCCGCGCCCGGTCATATATGCATACGCAGGTAATACCCTCGCCGTCCTTCTCGGCGCGACGTATCGCGCGACGCTTAATTCAAACCGGCAGCTCCTATTTATTCGGAACTCCCGGCAGTTACGCAATTTCAAGTTTCGCTAGGGAAACTTTCAGGAATTTGTGCCGCGGAGTGTAACGTCCCTTATTAATCAGGTAACATTCAAACGCGTTCTATACCGTGAAAATTAATATCTAAATTACTTCGTCGCGTTAGGAGCGCAGTTAACGCCGCGCGCGCGCGCCACCCACGTTCCTTTCGCTCCCCTTTGTCGCGAGTGCATTATTCTCCTCGTTTGCGTCGCGATTATTCGTGTCAAGGAGGAGTCACCGGCAACGGTACACGTGTTTATCGCGGAACGGGCGTTGTCGAGCCAGCGACGGCAGACTCGCTGTGAACTTCCCGACAATTCCATACAGACGTATCTCTATTGCGAGAGGGACCGAGTTTTCCGAGGCGCGCTTTTATCTACCTCCATGGGAGAAAGCTCTCGTAAATATCTAAAGACCACAGTGATTTTTCACCAATAACTCGCTCCATTACGCGGATGTCGCAAGCAGCCGCGACAAAGCTCGGTCTCTCTCCCTTTCTCTCTCTCTCTTTCCGTCCCCCTGCTTCCTGCAGAGTAGCAGCATCAAGCGGAAAGTGAATTTTCAACGCAACGGATCGATGGGGACCGAATCAACAGCCTTTCCGCGTTTCCGCAAACGCAAATAGAATTCATACCAGCCACAGCACCCCCGCCCGGTGTCGTGGCTCCGTTATATTTCGCCTGGAAACGGCTTTCGATTCCAGGCTCTCCCTCTTCCTCACCCTCTCCGTCGCACGCGTCGTCCGGTTACTCCCAGCGGAAGCGTATAATACGAGGGCTTTATTTATGAACACGACGAATTGAGTGGACGTGAGATGAACGTTTGGGGGTACGCGAAACGTTTGCTCGCTCCGCCTGGCATCCCCTTTATCCGCTCGCGCTTTGCCTGAGGTTCGGTTACGGCCGCTCTGTCAGCTATGTAGAAACGGCACGTGTGTAGAACGGGATCGTCTGGGGACGCACGGTGAAGCCGAAAGAAAAGGGGAGGACTGAAGGGTAAAAGAGGAAGATATTGGATCCCGCGGTATTCTATCCATTTACCGTCCGCGCCCGCGTCCCCGCGACGGCATTCTCACATCGAGGAAAATGTGACATTCAAAGCCAAGGCAAATATGGAACGGAGTAAGAGACGGGGGAGAGGAGGGGGGGGCGGAACCCGGCAGCGGGACGACTCGAAATCCGTGCGCGAAATTGCATTGGCGATACGGTATGCACCCGCCGAACCGTCGTGTCGTTTGCTATCACCTGTTTCCGAAGAGCGCATCTACGACGGCAAAGGCAACTTCGTAATCGAATCTCCGCTCTCGCCGCTGGCGCTCGTGCGAGCCCGAATTAATGATTGCCGTAGGAATGGAAGGAATTTCGTTCGGCGAACCGCACCGATCGAGACTGGATAATCTCAATTTTACATCAGCTCTTACCGACTCTCTTTACTGACTCTTTGAACATGTCTCTCCAAACTATCTGCATACCACATGGCTGATAATTTAAATTTTATCATTCAAAATGTATCATGCAATGTTACGTACATTTTAGAGAAAGATATCAGTAATAGAATCATTCATTTGAGTAGAAGTAAATTAAACATACAAGTAAAATTATTCATTTTAGGTATAGATTTGAGTTGATCCTATTCGTAACGGTTCACGGTTTCTCTTTTCTATCGCTTTCTCTTTGCGATCAAACGTTACTCATATAATAAAATAATCTCGACACCCGAGTGCAAATAATCGAAACAATTATTTGCTCGTTCGGTTGTCTAAACGAACCTAACAATCTATGTAACTACACCGCACCAATTAACCGTGGTCAAGCTAACGAACCAGTCATCGTGTAATTCGTTTGCCTCGTGGTGAGTGAGCTACATCGTGTGGCGTTAGGTCGCTCTTCCCAAAACTATACCATACCTTCGCATATCTGATCGGTTTCTTCGAAATTCTCGTGTCCGCAGCTTTTATCGATAAAGTGCCACTATACTTCTTTTCATTTACAATTCCCTAAGATCAATATTTGTTCGCACAAAAATATCAGGGAAGATCAACAATCCTAAATAAACGAATCTCTAAAATTTTTAATAACGCAGTAATATTTTAAAAACAGAATGAGAGCAGCGTAATTTTAGCCGATTAAAAAATTTTATTCCTCGTGTAACTTCAATCAGATTTTCTCTTTAATTACTTTTAATTTCAGATTTAATTTTAGATATACAAAGTTGAGTATTAAGAAAATATTTCTCTCTTCTATTAGAAATTAGTGCTCGTTCATTTGCGTTCATTCTCATCGCTTCTCAGAATATTACTCATACGCGGCGGGAACTTCGTCGCAGTAGTTACGGACTTGAGTAGTCAGACGCGCGGCAATGTTAGGTGCGGATGTGTGCCTCGTGGAATAATCCGCAGTGAAATCGGCAGCCGTGAATTTTCGGCACGGTCGATTGGATACGGGTGTACCGATAAGAGCTACCTATAACGTATAATTTAGAGGATCGGCAGATCGGACTGAAATGGCGCGATCCGTCTGAACAAACTCGAATCCCGCCAGACTGATATGCGCCCGGCACGAGTACGCGCATATGTAATTAGGCGTTAAGGCAATTGGCATCAAGATACATTGAATGGTGCCGGAATTAGCGAAGGGCTCTTTGGTTCCTCTGGCTTTCGCCGATAGCAATGCCAATAGACATCGCTATTACGAATACGATTGCCTCAGAAAGCCATAATTGCGGTTCCTTCGCTATCTCAGCGCGTAACATGTTAATTCCGTCATTCCATCCGTGTCCATTACGGCTATTAATCGGAGAAAGAGACTGAATCCGGAATGAATGGCAGCGGCATGCGAAAATTAGCTTGGTTTACTCCAACTTTAGTTACGATTTTAATAAACAAATTTCGACAAACGCTCAAGAACTTATGCCCATATATTACGGTATTTGCGGCTTTAAGAGGGCTTAAGGAATAATAAACATGAGAGAATAATATATATTGTCTGACCTACTTAAACCTAAACCGCGGAGTAAAAGAGTAAAGCTACACAAGCGTATTTACCAGGAAAATTTGATCTGTTTTCTGCCTGAAATATTTTTCCACGTATATCGCGAGAAAAGGCAGATATATCTTCCGGTAATTCCTCACAGACGTTGAAAGGATGAAAAATGGTATTCCGTGCAATCTACCTTGCAAATCATCGTATCACGCGTTATTACATCTCGATCCTATTCGCCGATATAGTCTTAATAGATGTTTCGCGAGATGTGCACGAGCTCGTTAACTATCATGCTCGGCGTGTTATCGGAAGCGTCGGATTTCGCGCGCGTATAAATCTCCTTTCGCGAGGATTTCTCGCGGGACGACCGGGAATTCCTTCTCCGTTAGATTCGAGTTACGTGCCTCCACGCGAGATAATCTACCGGCGCGGGTGGTACGTAAGGATCGAGTCGCGTTGTACCTTAATCCGCTTCTTTCAGTGCGGCTGAATGGATTTGAATTTTCAATTCAGTCTTATCGGTAGCGCGGGGTGAATTTTACCCGCGTTTTCTTGCTACGGAATCGTGTTCTCGCTATCGCTTTTTCGACTTCTCTGCGCGCGCGAGGGCGAAATTTTTTCGCTCCTTAATCCTGAATCGCGTTTTGAAGCGACTCCGCTCGCGCAATTGTAGTCAGCGTCAGAATTATCCGGGTACAATTCAACATTCGTGCGCGTTTTATTATTAAATTATTAGATTAAATATTATAAGCAATTAAGTCTCATCGAAATCTCGAAATATTCGAAAATATTACAACGCGTTTAATTTTTCCTTCGCCTAACCGACCGGTAATTTGTTTGGAGTTTTTCTTAGAGCGCGCAGTTTTTCTTCTCACTTTTAGAACTCCTCCTGCGACGAGAAGAACCGTGAAAGGAGATCTCGGGGATACCCCTGTGGAGTGTTCGCTTTGCCCACGGAACTGCGGGGGCGGAAAGTCTTTGATTATCGGGTAGAAAAAGCGACGGGAGCATGCAACACGCTGACGTACCGTGAACATCGGCCCGAGAGTTTATTTAATCGCGACTGTGTGAAGAAATCTGTTTGGTTGCGAATCTAACAGTCATTACACTCTCAGTCGTTAGATTCTCTTTCGAAACACGTTTCGTTTGCTGATGCTTTTTAAATTTTTATTCAGGTTCTTTCCTGTTGCCGGAATTGCCTCCAGTGAAATTGTGGCGCCTATTTTTCTCAAGCGGATGTAGAGGTTAGTTTGTGGCGTTTCGAGCTTAATAATATAACCAAAAGTAAAAAAGTTCCACTTCCTTTCATTAGTGAATAAATTCCCTATTGATTGATAATTAAAGAAAACTTGCTTCTTCAATAATTTAATAAATATCCGGCTTGTTAATGAGCTATTAAAAGTTTCCTTCACATTTAATATTTTCCTTTATAAATATTATCGATGCTAATTGCAATTTAAACAATATCGATACCGATTGGTGAAAGACAAAAGCCCTTCACTAATGTTAGCATGTGACAAAGGGAAACACAAGATGAATAATTCGACGATATACTTTTGAATGATGATAGCGCAGCGGGCGAAGTAAAGCGGAACGTTGACATCGAATGGCGTTGCGGGAGCGAGTCAGGAAGTAGAACTTCCGAACAGATTCTCCTGTTACAAATTAACTGCAGATCCCGAAAGTTGGTCTGACTTTTGTCAGGAGAAACGCGCGAGATTCACTCAGACGGACGGGTGCTTTGTTCCGCACCATTTCAATGATGATTGCGTGATTTCATTGTATAACGAATCCGTATAACTTTGCGTGATTCCCTTGGTTCTTAATTAATCTTTCCTGGCTCTTTCGTACGAATTCGTTTGCGTTCTACATAAAGAGCAGGAAGGATCATGGGTGTGTCAAAAGGGAATGACGTGCTTAATATAAGTGCGTTGTTTAAGACCTGCTTTAATTAAATTAAAAAAATAAGAATGGAAGGGGAATTGATAAATTACAACGTGTGCGTAATTTCATTGGACAGTTATTTGTCAAATTGTGTTCGATTTAGTAATTTTGCATTTTATAATAATATAAAATGAGGATTATTGAGTGCGAATAATGAAGCAAAATGGTACTGGCTTTACGTTGCTTAAAACAATTAAGAGATGATTCTTTTAAAGTTCCGCTTATAGAACACGCCCTTTAGAGGAAAAAGCTAGTATTTTAGAAGCTCTAAAGTACTTACTATACCGTACTTACATTCGAAATGATTTCTCAAATGCGCACTGTGCATATTGAAACGTAACAAGTGACTCAGAAAATTAACCAGCACGATGCTTGCGTCGGATCCCGCTAACGCCAGTGATGGGACCGCGAGTATACACCGCCGGCAGGATGGCACACGTACATTTCCGGATGTGTATGCAATAGGCAACGATTTGTGGAATTTAGGCAGTTACTGTCGCGTGCGGGCCGCGAACAATTTAATCTCGCTGGATCGTTTCTAGCGCCGATCGATGGCGGGTGCAAAATTGCCGACGCCAGAGATCCGCCGACGTCGGATATGCGCGGATACCCGCGCGGCGTCGGCCGCAACTGTACGTACGTGGCAGCGTTCAACAAAGCGTGCAATTCGCAGACCACAGAGGACGCGGACACGTGGCTCGTTTACGGCGGCCCTTTAATCGCGCCGGAACTTCGGTCACGGTTTCCATTTACCAACTCCTGCATCAGTACCGGAATCGCGAAATTCCGCGGTCAACGGTGCCGCGTTGGCGTAACACGTTTGACATACGGAAAAAACATGTTAGCCGACATTTTGTGACACTCTTCAAAGCGACATGCACATCCATGTCATCATCACAATTTTTCTAATCAATGCTCTAATCAATCGAGAACCGACGAAAATTGTTCGAGCACAAATTGTTCCAAATTTTTAGATATATTTAATAATTTATGTAAAATTTTACTTATTATAATTTTGAAAACTTCCGCACTGATGTTATTTAACATTTTCAGTATACATATAATTCACGTTACTAATTTATTAAAAACGAATTTTAATACATCCCGAAATTTAACATATACTTATGAGAACATTTTTTAATGAACGTGTACTAATTGGCGCTAATAATGTCAGGGTAAACGACACAAGCGATAAATAAGCAAGAATGGAAAGTAAAGATAAATCAAGACAAAGTCGGCAAAGAGATCGCGGAGTATGCGGATGACAGATCGAGTTGCTGATGGTAGCAGATTTTGTCTCGCTTACAGAGAAATATAAACGAGCGACTTAATCATGCGCGCAAGGCGACAGCGGGTACCTAGAGATCCTTTGCGATGGAACGAACGTACAGAAAGAAGCTCGGAATAACCCGACAACTGGCAGCAACTTCGGCGCGATGAATCGCCATTCATAAAACAAAGGAGCGCAATCTCGCTCTTCCGCGGAACATGCAACGATGCCGGAAACGCCGCCGCGCCGCGCCAGCCCGGACGACGCCGTTCGTGGTCGCTGACCATAAAGAACGGTTTTCGCCAGATATATATGTCACCAGCCCCTAAATGAATCTCGGCTTTCGTTTCTCGGTTTTTGATCTCGGTGGAGAATTTTGGTGGCTCCACCGAGCTCCACAATCAGTTAAAGCATCGCTATCGGCAAAAAGGTTTTTCGGACTCGCACGGATATTGAACCCGTCGAAATTTCGCAACGCTCGCAATCTCCCAGATAAAAACGATACGGAATCGAGACGCGGGAATCGCGGGATTTTCATCCATTTAATGCGGCAGGTGCGCGTATGCTCGCGACACGAAAATCAGGCTCGCGCACGGCTATGGAACCACGTGTTATTTATGCAACGGGGCATCCTCGGTCGCGACGGCCGGTCAATACTTTCCCGACCGGCGGGATCGTCGGTCGCTCGTCGGCCCCGGCCTGGCACCGGGGATAGTTTCGTCCGACAACGAGGACGATAGATCGATGACGTCAGCGGGATCTGGCTATTTTTAGCCGTGGGAGAGGCAACGCTAGTAGTCTGCGCCGCAGGGGCGACGGTGGGGTGGCAGAAAAGCAACGGAGGGGTGGAAAGCTGGTGACATCCCCGGCGTGTGCTTCGCCCGACTCATTCATCCTGCTGACCCAAAGAATGGAGAGGGTTGGTTGGTGAAGGATCGAGCGGGGGTGGGAGAGAGACGCCTGCGCAAACTTGGCCGATATACTTAAGCTCGATGGACCATTAGATTCAGAGAAATTCGGTTTCTCGAAGCGAAGCGGGTACTAAGCGACGAGGGAGAGAAAGAGAACGAGGGAGAGGAGAGAAGAGAGAGAGGAGAGAGAGAGAGAGAGAGAGGGGGGGGAGGGGAGCAACGGTGTGCAGGTGTGTGGTTACTCGCAAACCGATCGATTTATCGAGGGGGTGAATAGCTATAAATAGACTGGCCGCGATTAGCGACGCGCTGGTGGGAGTTATTGATATTGGTATTGATACTGTATTGCGGTTTGGGTCATTGCCTGGCGAAATCGTACGACACAGAATGAATAGCACGCAGCTATATAGAGAGATACAAAATGTTCCACAAGACGCCAAAATGAGAGAAACCAATCACGCTAAGAGCGCATCCGTAATCCAGAGAAAAACGCAGCATTCTAGAAGGTTTGTCATTGTGAATAAAGAACCGTTGGTATTCTACATTTTTTATGATTATTTATAATTAAAAATATCTGTAAAATATAATACAGAGATATTGCGTGTTGGATATATATTTCAACGTTATGCAATATATTTCACAGTTTCGCATCTAAACTAGAAATTAATCGCCAAGGTGATCATTTTGATGCTAATCTCGTCCGACAGTGCTTTGCACTCTGCCGGCTTTCCATCGTTTGTTATTTTATGCTAGTCAATTTATAACAACAGCGGTATCTGATTATACAAAATCCTCTATATAGAAGCTATTGGTAGACAAAAATAAGTACGCTCCTTTCGTGTCGAATAAAATCTCCGTTTCCGGGATTTGGAGAATTTTCTCTCCAATAAATAGAAAGAAAAAAAAAAACATTAATTGTTCGATCAAATCGTTGGCACATCCAGTTTCACGTATCGATTACGGCAAGGCAGAAAAACTGTCGGTGAAAATCAACGTCGTGATCGACATCTTCGGTTGCACGTAAACGTAAACAAAGCGGATTTCGACGCATCCGTTGGGAGAACTGCTAAATTAGGAAACGAGAACCCTCAGTCGGCTAGGCTCGCGACAGGTTTTAGGTTCGACCGAGTTATTGGCGAAAACTTTCCGCGGCACGACACCGCGGAGAACGGAGGGGGAATTTCCGGTAATCTCCCGGAGTGCCCCGCGGGAAATCGTAAGATGAATTTCATGATTGATGCTGATGACGCGCATCCGGCACATTCGTCTTTCCTGAACGGGTGATATCGCGGATACACTTTCGCGCGCGTCTCTCTCTCTCTCTTTCCCCTTTTCTCGCTTTCTTCTCTCTCTTTTGAAAGTTCGCGACGGAAGAAAATCGCGAGGGAAAAAGTTTCGGCATATCGAGAAACGCGCCGCGTGCAGAAGACATCGTCGGTGATCCCCGATCCTATAAATCGCGAGAGCGCGCGGAGCGACGCTGTTCCGGCCGGGATTGTTCGCCGATCAAATGCATTAGGACGGTCTCCGGGTGTTAAAATACGTGTCGGTCGCCCCGACGACGGAAACTGGCTATTGAAATTCCACGATAATCGAGGGAAGTTCTATTCCCTGTTTGTTCTGGTACGTTTCAGTAGACTCAGAAATGGTTCATCTATCCTGCATTCCCGACCGTGAGAGAGATTGGATGGATGGCTTTATGCGGACTTTGCTACAAATGGACCGACGATTCCAGGGTATAATTTGGAGTGCTCGTTTTCGACGTGGCAGTGGCACGGAAATTAAATTACATTCGATATTGTTAAAAAGCGACTTTTGCGCGACATTTTTTGATCTGACAATTATCAACATGACATTATCAACTGACATTTAAACACTTAAATGGAAAAATGATTACAAATGTGTTATAAACGTATCAATGTAACAAATCAAATCTTGTAATGTTTAATGAAGAACGAACTAGAATCAAAGTATATGTAAAACGCTTTTGACGAAAAACTCGTTTAGTCCACGTGTTGTGGTTTATACAATTATCATGATGATAACGTACGTGAGGGAAGAAGTACGTGTGGGACGAGTTTGATTAATGGCACTTTGGAGAAGTAAGAAATACATGGGACAATGCTCGAAGCTACGGTTAAGAAGCGAGCGTGGACTGGTTTTTGCTGTAATAAAAGTTTTTATAGCAACGTATACACTTGCACGAATTCACGAAGGAGAAGAATATCGTCATTTGTCTGAGCGTACTTACATGAAGGAAATGCGATAGCCGTTCTTGTCAGCCACATCTACAACGTAGCCACCGCACAATCGCATTCCGCGCTTTAATCGCAGCCGTTCATTACACGCTAAGGAGACAGGCAATTCGGGATTTCTACGAAAAACTATTTGGCATTTTACTGAAACGTTATTGCACGCCATGAAGCTTTCAGTCACCTGATGTGAATGTTAATAAGACGCTAAAACGAGCGTAGACATTAAAGTCATATGAAAGATTTTCGCGAAAACGGGAGAGCATAAGAAGGAGAACATTTATATCTAGCTTTCATTTGGAATAACATAATTCCTTTTATGTAAAGATTATCTCCCAATGTTCAATTCGAAATATATTGTTCGAATAAGCTTGTAACTCAAAGTGTTCTGTAATTAAAGCGCTTTAAAAATATATGTGAATTTCTTGTGGAAAAATATAATTTTTCTTTTTAATATTGCCCTACCCTCATCACACGTCTATAGACGCTTTTATAAAGTTTAGGATTAGGATTAAAATTAAAATTTTCGATCGCTTTTCCACTAGTAATAGGCGAGAAAATTGGAAATGGGAAAATGGGAAAATTAATAGGTGGCGATCCAGCAGACCGATGTTACTCTATACATACCATGAAAAATATCGTATTACGGACGGCGGGTTAATTGCGCTGAAATTTCACGCGTTTAAATTGTGATCGATTGTATCGACTCGCCCAATTAGGCAACAACCGCGCTGGTTGCAAATGAAAGAAGGGAAATTGCTGCCGGTTCGCTGAGCAGCGCCGGCTACGAAGGACGGCAAAATCGTAGGGTAGTTCGGGGGCGGGTACGGTAATCGGACCAACTGCAGCGACGTGAGAGCGTTTGACGCCGGAACCCATTACGGAAAATTGAACGATGTTGACGGCCCGATCGAAGCCCCCGTGGATCTTCCGAGTTGGAATCGCCGGTCGGCCGAATTCGAAATGGTTTGCTTTCGGCGGCGGTCAGCCGCTTTTGCCCGATGGACGCATCGACTATGTGTGCGCTCCCGCCCCCTGATGATGGACACTCATGAACCGCGTAATTCCCGGAAAGGGACTTGAGTAAGGCGTGACGCTTCCTGACCGAACCCCGAACCTATCTCTCATCTTTCGATATCCTATAAATGATTTTGATCCTCCTCGGTCAAAAGCAGTCGCGTGACGGAAGACGAATGTCGACGCATCTCTCATCGATGAGGTATTGAGGTAATTAAGCGGTATATTTTGACATATTAGTTGAGTATTATATTACAATTAAAGACGATTCTTTCGTTGTCCAGGATTATTCGATTTGCTAGTTGGTAAAACAAATTTTTAGAAATTATAAGATACAGACTTCTGTAATTTCTAATTATATATGTAGATGCAGGAAAATTTGCTTTCTCAATTTTTATTAGATAACTAAAGTGCCATAGGTGAAGTATCCAACGGCTTTTTTATCTTCGTATTTGTAATGTTTTGATAGCTAGTTATAGATTTCAGGCGTAAATTTTATAGATTGTACTGTGATTAAAATTGATATCGGAAAATTCAGAAATTTTTTTCTACTGTGTGTGTTGGCAGATTTGTATTTTATTCGACAAAACCCGCACTATTCACTGAGTGCTAAATGGTAAAGAATTTGTTTATTGAAAAATAAAAAAGGGCATGTTATATTGAAAAAAAGTGGATTAGTCTAATTTAAATTTATAACAACAACAACAGACTGTTAATTCTTTTTAACAAACAAATATTGAAACCGATACTATTTTTATATAACATATTCCGGAATAACTTGGTTTTTTACAGATCAATGCGTATCTCGTTTTTTTTATATAAAAAGAAAATTATATTTTTATTAATATTATTACTCGGAGAGATCAATGGACACTGAATATAATTAATATAAACATGAATAAAAACGTTCAATCACAGAAGAAATGCTTCAATATTTTATTTAGATATTCTATTGAGGAAAATATTTTGTGTAAGACATGTACACTATTATGAATTTAAGGAGGCACACTTCACTGATTTACGTTTGGCCGCTTTAATTACGGCCTACGTGCCCTATCGCGGGTTGAATGGTTTTGTCGAGGGTGAGTTCGAATACTTCTTTCCGGTCGCGTACTAGCACTTTAATGCGAGAACCGTCGCGTGTGGCTCGCGGAAATCTCTCTTCTTGCCGGTGGTCTCCTCGTTAGGCGGGCGGAAAAGCGTTCAAAGTACAAAGCTGGCAATCACCGCAATTTCTCGCATTGTATGCCCGGAGATGCAGCTACGTGAGGAAAATCATTGTTTGCGATTCAATACGGCGGAAAGGGTAGAGAACTGAGAACGTGAACTGGCGCGCATTCACGAAGGGACCGACCGAAGAGATTGCGAGCAATAATTTAGAAGACAGGAAATGGCGTGCTTTAAAGCAGCTATATCGGGAGGTGCAACATACCGTTTCTCGCTTAGCCCCGCTAAGCGAATTCAATCGCGGGATGATGAATTTTTGTCGGGATTACCGCGGCGTTCAATTACCGCGTACGACTGCAACCTCTCTGCTTTGATAAAAAAAAGTTGCAATCGCGTCGACGGCCGTGCAATCTTATACAGAATATCTCTCGGAGGATAGCGAGTGTTTACGAGGAAATACGCCGGAAAAATGTGTCGTCAGTATATACATAGGATATCGACTTTTTCTCGTGATACTTCACTCGATATAGATTTATACTAAATTCTTTGGTAGGAAAGAGAGAAAAAAAGAGGGAGAAGAGACTCTCCATCGAGGGGATCAGGACGAAATATGACTGGGGAACGGCAGCCGCTTCCTTCCGCGACGTTTCTCGATAAATCATGCATCTATATCTCACCGTGTCTATGCAAATAAAAACAGAATCGCAGGTGCGAATTTTTACCGCGATAACGCGCAAGATCGTGCGTCGCATCCGTATCTCTTCGCGATTTGCCAGAAACTTGCGCAGCTGTAAAAACTTGTTTCGCCTTCCAACGCGGAGAGGTGAGAGTGCATTGTCCTTCGCCGATTCACTCTAGGTGGCGGCGAGTCCTTCAACGGCGCGGCTGTAAAGTGGAACAATTTCCATCGGTAAGGACATTGCACCCCTACGATAGTGCGGCTGCAACGCCGCACTGCGCGGCGCAACGAGGCGATAGGGTTGAAGGGGTTGGGAGGCTCGCAGGGGTCGGTCCATCAGTTTGCCACAGCGGGTGGATATTAACCCGACGCTGTTACGATAGTGCGTAATGCACCGTGGTCGTAATGAGACCCGCATTACGCAGTAACGCGAGTTTCTATGGATATTTCCACTTTTATCGGTAAAATATTATTTGTTCGCATCAATAATAACGCTATTTGCTAGTTTTTTTTTATCTCACGATATATCAAACGCAAAATTTATTACTACGTGACAAATACAAAAAAAACCTGCCTTAATAAATAAATATCAAAACGCACGAAGCTAAAATTTGGCGCAAAGTTGGAGTTATTTGTCAAATAATGTTGATTATGACTCTTGGAGGTAATTTATATAAGTTTAATAATTACTAACATTTTCAACGTTTCTCGTTTGAATTTGCCTTAGCGAGCGAGAGTATGTAAATTTGTATGGCCTGGTGAGTGTGAGTAAGAGGAGTCAGCGAAAAATCGAGTATCGATATAGCAGAGCGCGCAGCAAGTTTAATCGCCGATAGAACATAGAACGAGTGTCTTTCCAGCATCGTCGTGCTAACCGCAACTTCGCCTGCTTCGGCATGAACGGGGAACATATGGAACATCATAGTCGACAATTTCCTCCTCGTTACCCGCAAGCGCACAGAAATCTTAATCAAGCAAGAGGGAGCGGGAAATAGAGAAAGAAAGGGGTGACGGAGAGAAAGAGAGAGAAAAGGGGTGTGAGAATGGTTAACAGCGATTTCTGTTTCCGTATTACCTATGCAGATACATTTAAACGTCCCACTCCCATAAGATCACGTTGAATTTCCCTCACGACCGATTGGAGATACAGCAATGTGGCGGGATAGCACGGACGACGGTGGAAATTCAGGGATTGGAATACGTGCGAGTAGATCGGTGCATTTCTCGTGGAAACCAAATTTAGGGATTTTCCTTGCCGCCTTTACGCGCGAAAATACGGGCTTACGAGGTGAGAGGGAAGAGGAGAGAAAGCGAGAGATGAAGAATCACACGGTCGAGAGAAACCGGAAAGCACCTCGCCGGCGGCGTGGTCCTTCAGTGCGATTGGTTACGTCGGAATAGCCATATTGCGACTTTTACATACATAGCCACGGAGAAGGGATAATGCAAAAGCAATTTCTTTGGAAAGAAATATCGTGGAACGAAGCTTGATCGAGTAGCACGCTACGTGATGCTCTTATCTCCGCGCTTCTGCATAGAAATCGAAGATCAAGTGGTAGCCTACCATCTGAGATTTATGCACGTCATATCGGAGCGGGATACAAAAGAAATCAAAGGTTTCCTATCGAAGCCTGAGTTAAGGATTCACGTCAATAAGCGTTTCTTTAAGCGACAAGTATTTCGTAGTTCCTCGGAAGCATCGAAAGCTCTTTCCGTTCTGTTTAACTTTTAATTAATAATTAAATACTAATAATTATAAAATTTTTTATAATAAAGACGCATTTGTATAATGAAGGTAAAAACCATGGCCCTAAAATAAAAATGGAAAATTTGAAAAAAAAACGCACAAAAGCAGGATATATAGGTAACAATATAACGCGGAAACTGCAAGGAATGGAAATAGGAAAATAATCCCATTTTCATAAGCCTTTTTCAGGAGGGTCGTGAAAAAAAAGGACACGTGCAATCCGCGGATTCTCCGTAGATCCGTTCGTCGATGACTACATCGATGGGAATTCCTGGTTGGTCCACGGGAAGATGTATCCCGAAACGTCTCCGCTCTCGAGATCTGGAATCTCAATGTTGTAGTTCGGACAAAAATCTTTTGCCTGCGCGCTTGATGGTTAAAGGTTCTTTCGCGAACGTCCCAAATATATATAAAATATCACCGCAGTCCCTCATAAACGGAAATTCCTGCAACCACGGCTGAAGAGACGGCTGCAAGAACTTTCGCAAATGCGTCACTGCAGTTTGTACGTTTCAAGAGACACGATAGTGTCTCGCGCCAAGTACGCGCGGAGCGAGACGCACCGTGATGACTCTTTTACGCGAACGCACGAGTTGCGAGTACCCGAGATTTTGAGATCTCAATAACGAGTGAACGGATCAAGTTCTAAGTAGGCTTGATCGATAGCTTGGGGTCGATTTATTATAAGAGTGTTTTTCCGCTTTTTTTTCCGCTACGTGCCCTACGAGCGGAGATATTATGATGCAAAGTCCAACCGCGCGCTGTCGCGAGGCAAGGTGCGACAACGCGCGCATACGCGCGTACGCGAAACGGCGTACGCGCGACAGCGAGTGTCCTATGGGTAATGCCGCAAAGCGTATCGTAGACGCTCGTCGTCACGCGTACGCCGTTTCGCGTACGCACGTATGCGCGCGTTGTCACACCTCGCCTCGCGATAACGCGCGGCCACGCGCGGCAGCGCAACCGCGCGTCAAAACCGCCTCGTGTGAACAGACTCTAAGAAGGAAGGTGTATCCAAAATCGCACACGTACGTATATGCTGTCTTGTAAAAGTTGCTAAAGTTAAAGAGAACGAAAAAGTGATCGGTATCTATGCACGTTTGACAGGCACTATTTTTCTGAAAAAGTTATCGTATTTATATGCACGTGTAACAGACACTATCGCGCAATAAAGATTTCTCCGAAGTATATGTTAATTGTTTTTAATACATGAATTATTATTTATTTGAAAATTAATAACTAGTGGATAAGGAATAATTAGTCTCATTGTCAGGTAAATTACTTATTTTAAAAAGTATTAATTGGTTTAATATAAATAATTTAATTATTGCAGTTAAACATGATTTAAAAAGCATTATGTTAATGTTATATATATGTATATATATGATATATATGTGTATTTATATCCACTTAATATAGAGAATTGCAAGAATAACATTAAATATAATAAATACATATTTAATAAATTTCAAAAATAGGAGACAATAGTTCTATATTATAGCTATTATTATATTTAATGTTATTATTGCGATTCTCTATATAATACGAATTTAAATACACATATATGTATATTTGTAAAAAATATATACGTATACAGGGTGTCCCATTTTAATCGATCACTCCCAAAAACTTTTTTATTTGTGATTCTAGAAAGAAATGCTTCAGACGACAGTTGTTTGGTTTGAAGGGGGAAACATGATTCTTACGTGAGTTATGTCGTAGATATCATCGTTTTCAAGAAATTTTAAAGGCAACTAATTTCTTAAATAGAACTTGATTTTTTCCTTGAGATAAAAGTTGTAGATCTTGAGACGTTTTCAAAACACTATAATAAAGCTCTCTTATTTTATATTAAAAATATGATAAAATTTAAAATATCTCAAAAAATCCTTAACGAAAGAGACCTTTATTATAGTGTTTTGAGAACATCTCGACAGGATTTACAACTTTTATCTCAAGAAAAAAATCAAGTTCCATTTAAGAAATAAGTCTCCTTTAAAATTTCTTGAAAATGATGACATGTATGATACGACTTACATTGAAATCATATGTCCTCCTTCAAACCAAACAACTTTCGTCTAAAGCATTTTTTTCTAAAATCACAAATAAAAAAGTTTTTGGGGGTTGATTAAAATGGGACACTCTATATGTATTATATGTGTGTATATATATATATATATATATATATATATATCAGTACGAAATTACCTTTTTCAAAAAAAGGTAAAAAAAGGCGCCAAGTATTACAGAGAATTAAGAATTAAAGAGATAACAGTACAAAATAAAAATATTTAATTAAAATAAAATAAATAAATTTTTCTTGTAAAAAAACTTGGCACTACTAGACCTTGAAATTTAATAAAGTATTAAAATTTTGATTGAATTTAATAAAGCACAAAATTTTTGATTGAATAAAAAAGCAGCGCCAAGTTTTTTTTACAAGAAAAATTTATTTATTTTATTGATAAAGCCTGATAAACGATAATAGATATCAGCGACGGGCATAAACAGACGTAGGCTGATAAAAACTTTCAAGGTGCACACTCACATACTTAAAGAGATTATCATTCTATATTTCTATGCACCAATGATTCTGTATATGTATAAGCTGACCGATCACCGAACTGATTCAGTTTGAATTTCACTGAGTTGACTACAGGTGAGGATACGAAAGCTTCATCTCTATATAGTTTAAAAGTATTGTTCTACTTTCTCAATAGTTCTACATATACTTTATAAAACAGGAAATCTCTCAAGCAATTAATCGAAAATGGGAAAATTCACCGTTCTTGGCTTTACGCTTCTCGCAATCACTTCCGGATCAATCGTAAGTACCATTGCATGATATTATGTTTTGAACTGTAATATATGTGTATCTCCACATTTTTTATTAATTCATATATTTGTTTCGTGAAAACCATTAAATTAATTAATATAACTTAATAGTATACTTTTTAAAAATATGATGGATTCTATATGTAATTTATAGAGATGACATAAATTGAAAATTTAACAAATGTAGTGAGATTTTTATACTCACTATACTTTTATACTTTTTATATTATATATATATATATATATATATATATATATATACATAATATTTTAATCCGGTGTATTAAACATGTTTTCTGTATGTAAGGAACACGTTTCATCTCTTTCCTCCAAGTTATACACAATTAAGCAGAATAAAGAAAGAGTAAAATATATTGTTGTATAAAGTGTCACATTTTGAATATTTTAAGTAGTGAGTAATGACAAGATTTGAGTGTTGATTACAGGGAACAATTTTATAAATGTGTGGATAATACGGATTAAGTCAGAAGTGACGAAAGTGCATTGAGTTTAAGTTTAAATAATTAAGTTATGTAATACGAAAGACATCGTGCAAGATAATAATCTCGCGTAATCTTTTTCAGTGCTGGTTTGGCGCTAAGTGTTGCGTGACATATGTGTGTGATAGCAAGAAATTTCGTAGCACCAAAGTATCGGGCATAAACAGCGCAGAACCAGAATGGCCACAAAATAAACCTGCCCCTGCCCAATAATCATAAATGGTAGCTCGATCTGGACTTTGTTGCGTAGAAATATGATTTAATCTTGATTGATTTAAAATAATGTGAAAATTTACACAATAATTGGAAATATACACTTGCTTAGTCATTACCCAGCAATATACTCTTTATGTCTCAATGACTAAGAACCCTTCTTCGCATTATCAACCAAATTGAAGTCGATTTGTTGAACAGCAAAAATAAGTCATTTCATATGATAATATTTTTATAAAAATAAGAACGTACCCTGGTATTTATATTAGAAACAAGTATACATATACATGACGTAAATTATAAAATAAACAACCACGATAATCAACCCATGTAATAAATAAATAAATAATTATATAATAATATTAAATTACGATGTCTTTAGTCTTGTTACTTAAATTATATAATATGGTGACTGTAATTTGCTGCGAGATAAATTTCCTTTTTAGTTTCCGCTGGAATATGCAACTGTTGCAACTGAATAATGTATGTTTGCTTAAAATATTTAGCAATAATTCATCTTATCTTGAATAGCCAGCGGCGATATTTGATTAGAATCGAAAGACAATTAAATTATTTTTTAACAAAAGATTTATGTTAACGTAACATTTTATTTTTGTTCAATGTAAATATAAAAAAATGTTATTTTTACATTCTAGAAATGTTAATTTTCTATTAATATACATAGGGTGTTGGGTTGATAAATTATTATACATATTAAATAATTGAAATACTTTTATTTCTGCTAGACTTTGCAATTTGAACATTAAAATTTAAACATTAGTAGTAAGATTTTTGATTAAATAAAAAAACAATATACATAATTTAGGAAAGAATGCAACAGAAGTAAAAAAGCAGCGCCAAGTTTTTTTACAAGAAAAATTTATTTATTTTGTTTTAATTAAATATTTTTATTTTGTACTGTTACTTCTTTAATTAATTCTTTGTAAAATGATTCTTTGTAATATTAAAAATTTGTTAAAGAGAATTAAGAAGCTATTACCACTTGGGTTGAAATAGGAAGACCCTTGAATAGGAACACAAAGATACCACTTGGGTTTTATTTTTTTAAAGTAGTTGCACAACAATTATCTTTCAAAGCAATATACATATTCTCTTTGCAATTGGCGCAATTTAATTTAAAGATATCACATCTTTTTTTGAAATACATGTCACTTGAGTTAAGTTAAGTAATATAATTTTGTGAAGGAGAAATTAAAGATTTCACATCTTTTTTTGAAATACATGTCACTTGAGTTAAGTTAGGTAATATAATTTTGTGAAGAAGAAATAAAGCTACCACTTAGGTTGGATTTTTGAATTTACAAAATACATTGCGTGTACTTGGCGCCTTTTTTTTATCTTTTTTGAAAAAGGTAATTTTGTACTGATTTTATTTAACTCCGTAAAATTTATCTAAATTTGTATAAAATTGTCGTCACGGTAATTTGAAATACTAACTTGCACGAGTTTTTTGACGAAAGTGCTACGCAAAGTTTTCAAAAGTACTTATAATAATGCGCCATTACTGACGTTGGGGATGTAAATCTTAGGAATAAAAAAAAAGCAACGAGTGGAATTTTCTAACCGGACGTGATTTCTGCGAATGATTGAATTGAAGGACTTTTCGCAAAAGTTAAAGGAGAAAAGTTGTCTCAATCAGTTTGAAACGACTGTATTTTATAAAAAGTTATGCGATGTTTCTAAAAATATTATTCGAAATGTTACCGTAATGGAATATATCTTATGGGAAAATATTCTATGCAACCTTTTTGCGCTCGTAGAAGCCTTAGGGCTCAGACACAATGACAAAAATAAGGAATGAGATAAAGGAATAAGGAATAAGGGAATGTCGCATCTCACTTCAGTACACGTACATTAAAGTGAGATGCAACATGCCTTATTCCTTATTCCTTTATCTTATTCCTTATTTTTCTCATTGTGTCTGAGCCCTTATTGCGTTTGTATTTTCTTGTTAAGTTCCGAAACTTTTCTCTAATGCATTTTTATATCCCGATCAGTGCATATACGCGCGTTGCTGTTGATGCAACGGGATAAAGAAATAAAACATTCCGTTATCATTGTCGTGATAAACGAATGTCAAACAAGTCCTTCAAATCATCGCCATCGTCTTGCAAATTTAAAAATTAAGATTTTCTTTACATTTCAAAGAAACTCCAGTACAATCTTCTTACACCCATAAGTATTTTTGTTACTTTCAGAAGATTTATTAATTAAGCAGATAATGATAAATTTATATGCGAATAAAAGAAAAAATTCATTTAATTTACATTATACTTTTTCTTTGAACTTTTGAATTTCTGTGGATTTTTCTCTGTTACGTAATTTGGAAAAGCACGGGTTGGAAATCGCTCTTTTACAGACGTTTGACGGACGTGCGGGTGATAATTATAATCCGAGAATTTGTTCATATTTGTTTCACGGATAAAATCGTGGCTCGTCTGTAATCGCGCTCGTTATACCGTCAATAAAAACAACATATGTCATCGGTCGTTGCGAGATCGTGAGTGGATATAATTATAATGACGCTACAGAGAGCCATGTGCGACACGATTGCAACAATTTTCAGCTGATTTAATCGGATATTCTGTTTGACGTATTCACGTACGTGTAAACGCTCGCGTGGCATGTTCTGTAACATGCCTCTATACATATCATATATTTATCATAGCTACTACATATATATATTTATGAATTATATATATATATATATATATATGTATATATATGTGTATAATACACATAGATGTAATATATAATATGTATTATTACATATAAATTTGCTTCGGAAAAAAGGTGGAAACTTTTGTGATGTATTTGATGTCTCATACGAACATCGGTTTTGAGTAGAGAGAGGGATGGAGGGAGGGAGTTTCCGGAAATCCCGACAAGGCAGGGCCACGATATTATCGTAGCTGATCTCTGATCCCAAGAGAGAGATATATCTCGAAATATTCGCTTGTCGATCGAGCTTGGTTGAACCCACGTCGTAGTTACGCTTTCAATGGAAATTTGTCCATTTGACATAGCTGCAGCTTTCTGCCATGTGACATCAAAAGTATCGTACATATATCGCAGTTCACTAAATCACGTATACGCAAAGAGATAATATAGAAGTTACACATTAGTTCACTGATATTATTATCGTATATTTTTATTATCATTAAATAGAATTCTCGATTATGAGAATATACTTTTTTTAAATAGCTTTAATGAAAAGATTTACATACAAATGATAATATTTTAATTATCCGTGATTTTCGATAAATTTGTAAATTTTAATCACTTTTATGTAAGAATATTTAATTAACAAAGGGGAATTAAGTTCGAAACCAGAGTGAAAAAATTTACGCGTAATTATTAAAACGTCCAAGAGAGTAGTTGAAAAAAAATTATTTTTTCCCCATCAAGTTTCAATACTGAAACATCTGAGCTGTCAATTCTGTTTCAATCCTGCCATATCCTATATTTTAAGCATATTTTCCGAGTTTTATGCTTTTTTAATAAAGACTGATGGAACGTTCATTCTATACAAATAAGAAGATTAAAACATTCTGTTTTTTACAGTTTGTGCTTTTTTTTAAATATCCAGAAACTACGTCGACTGTAGGGAGTAACGGTGAAATATATTTATCGCATGTATCTCATTCACATTCGAGAAATATGCTGACTGTTGCACGTACGTCGTTAGAAATCGCCATGTCGCGAATTTTATACTTGCGCAAAGTACCAGCGTGTTCATATTTAAGTGCGTCTCGAGTGGGGCAACGCGATCGTTTCGATGAAGATTTTCGAGTGAGAACTGCCATGAAGGAACGAGGAAGTTACTGAGCTTGCTGGACTGTGTAAAGACGTCGTCAACGCGAAAACAAGAGAGGTTTACTCGTTTCTCCGTGAAACTCCTTTCTCAAGGCAAACTTCAATCTTTTCAACCACACGCGAAATCACTCTTCTGCAGTCGCGCAATAAACGGATACATCGAAATAAATCCGAAATATAACTTGGCTTCTCGTCGACGCGTCATTTTACTGTATTGAAATTTTCTGTGTGCGCTACCAGCGTTCCTATAAATATTTCTCTTCCCGCTGAAGCAATCGTAGAATTGTAAAGAGTACAGGTGGGCGATTTGTTAAAAAATTCATTGATGCACGAGTCATCTTGACTGGAACAAGCGGAATGATTTAAAGACACGTATACGTATCGATGGCTAACTAAATTAAGAAATTGCGGCGTGGTCATGAAAGCTAATATTCCGATCGTCACTATTGCTGCCTATGCATACTGATGTTTGACCAATGTACGAGAATCGCTACTTTTACAGTGGAGACAATCGGTTTCAGTCAGCCACTAAATCCCCGTTGCCGCAGCTGCCATTTCACTGATCATTCAAACAGCGGCAATTCACATATACAAAAAAATCACGCGAGCAAATAATAGATTGTTTCAGCTGTGACATTTTATTATCATTATTCTTCAAAGCGTCTCTGATCGGTAATGTACGCGTTTTTCGCAGTTTATTTTAAATCACCGTGTGACTTAACGCATTTATGGAATTAAAGCGAATGTGCAATGTTTCAATTGCATAACACTTGCGCGACACGATTCTCCATACGTTGTGTAAACTTCCGCATACATTTGGTGCTTTCCGAACATCGCTTGTGCGGCATTCAAACATCCGAATAAAGCAGTAATATTATACATATGTTATACTGCGGTTACTATTTGGTCTCGAATATTAAAGCAATTTGAGCTTGCAACAGAACTTAAATAAAAATTAATATTTGCATTACTGATCAATATTGATAATCATAAAATCATTATTGGTACAATCTAGTTATTTAAATCCCAAATAATCCTTTGACTTTAATTTCAGTGATACGGATACTTTGATAAATCAAAACTTTTCTTACTAACTAAAATATAGAGAATTAGTTATCAAATTAAAAGTAATAGAAAATGAAGGATTCTTTATAAGTTATGTAATGTACAGCTATAACTATGTATTCAATAATATGAATTTAATTTATAATAATTATATAATCGTGCACCATTTAAATTGATCGTAATCGAGAAAGATTCAGATGTTTTATCTGTAATTAAAGCGTATTACAAAATTCATATTAACAGAAAAAATAAGATAAAATAAATTTAGGAATGTGGAAATAATGCAGCGATAATTCGCTAATTATTCAAGTGGAAAATTCTTGAACATTTTGTAATGCGCGATTTAAAATGGTATTCGCGATATATATTTTTAATTTTATTTTCCCCATGCAGTGCCATTACTACCCGGTTACACGTCAATGACGGACCGTGATGTATGTTAGAAAAGAGACGGAGTAAGTAAGACACGTCATATTTCACGCGCGGGGAAACTTGATCAAGTATTGCGAACGTGCATTTACACGAAAGTGTCGTCGCAGACGCTGTAACCTAATAATTCAGGACGGCAGGTCCCGCCACGGCAGAAATTGCAATTTAATCCAATCCACGGGAGTCTAAGTGGTAATTTCAAATCCAAATGCACCGTCTATTTCGCCGTCGTCGTCGTGAGCTAGCCGCGAGGCCAAAATAGAACGTGTGCTGATACGTATACGATAGTTTTTCAATCCCCGGTATCTCGTTTGATTGAAAACGGCGGATTTTGAACGGAAATTTTAATATCCTACACAACTGCGATTCTTCTATACTTCCTGTAAGTTAAAAAAAGAAAGAATATGAAGTATGTATTGATATTTTTTTTTTATAAAAATATGAATCTCGCTTTTAAATTTTTATTTTAGTAGCATAAATATGTATGTAAATATATACATATTATATATAAACCGGTTAAAACTGTTATTAAGGCCCGTATTCATAGTCGGATCCCATATTTAAGACCAATCTTAAGTACGATCTTAAGATGTTATGAACCAATCACAGAGCCGTATTAGCACCTCAAGACATCACTTAAGACAGTCCCGACTATGAATACGGGCTTTAGAATACGAATTGATTTGAGTTCTCAAGGATAAAAAAACGCGGATATTTATATTGAATCCTGGACATACTCTCTTTTTTATAATAACACTTGTTATACGTGAATGACATAAAATAAAACCTAAATAGCGCTGCGTGTCAAAAAGAGGTGACTGCTACGATCTGTAATTTTATGAAATAAAAATGCAAATAAAAGGCACTAAGATTCTTTTAATTAAAGAGACACCGACGTCTTCGCATCGCTTCAACTCGCATCACGCGGGTAAAAGCAAGCAATCCTCTATCTGCAAGCGTCGTGAAACGTCTATTCCTTCAAAAAGTCTCCTTTCTTTCCTTTTTTTTTTGGTATTTTACGCGCAGTTTTACGGTGACAATTTTTATGAAAGACCGTAAAGCTGTTTTAATATTTGTTAGAAAATATAAAAAACTCGACAGGGCCCCCCCCCTAAATATCATATTGTACGACACTTTTTCAAACTGTATATTCAATGTTAATATGAACTGCAGCATCTCCTTAAGTTTTCATTGTGAAGAAATATGAGAACGCTGTGATAACATTGATCATTAAGTTTGGTGCAGTCGTTCAGAACATATTTTCAAGTATAATTCCAAGTCTGGACGTGTAAGGGAAAGATTTATGTGACACAATATCTTTCTATGTTCCAACAGAGAGAAAGGAAAGATAAGATCATACTCATACTATATCACGTAGCGAGCTGAGAGATCGTTGTTCACTGTCAAAGAATTCCAGAAATTTAATTAATTTCTCAGAAGTAGATCATTCGCTCAACAATTCGACTAAATCATTTTTACCCCGAAATTCGCGGAGATGTCAGAAGATCAATGAACGGTGTAACTTTATACATTTAAATATAGTAGTTTGAGACAAATATATTCACCAAAATTAAAAATTAAAGGAAAGTATTTATAAAATATTATAATAAAATTACAACTTACATGTTATAATAAATATTATAATTAAATTATAAAATACTATATCCAATTCTGTAAAATATAAAAGAGAAGTTCGCTCTGGAAATTTTAAAAATATATAATTTTGCGTTTAATTAGTGTAATTTGATAACTCCACGCAAGATGCGTAATGCTTTGTCCTCGGATTAGTTGATTAAATGGGAATTAACACTGGGATAGAGTGGGTGGACTACTCAGGCTGTATACCACGTAAACGTAGAGCACGAAAACTGTGGCAAACGTAGCCAATGTAAATACGGCTGTTTGGTATCCTGAAAACGAAGAGAAAATACTCTGATAAGGTCGTAGAGAGTGTTGCATCATGATTACTGCATTTAGCGAATCAGTGTAATTGAATAAACACGTGTGTGTGCGTGTGTGTGTATCAATTTAATATAAAATCTCTATATCGACAAATACGTAATAATTTTTCACGGTAAAACGAGAAGCATATTCGATATTTTAAGACTCTTATCTAAAAACTGCCTTTTCGCGAATATGTTTCTCTGCTGAGTGAATAATAATGCCGTTTTCGATCGTGAGATATCTACTGACGACAAAGCGTCCCGAAATTGACGTTCGTAATCTCACTTTCGTTTTTCTCCTCGTCAAGCTCAGATCTTCCGTCGATAGCTGCCTCCGCCAAGCTACCCTCTTGCGTTCCTTCGATCGTCGCAGCCTGTAACGAGGAGTTTTCCACACCATCTGGTATTTCTGATTGCATCATTTGAGAATCGACAGTCTGATACTTGATCGACGCTGCAGAAACATACGGAACATTTCACTTTCTTCTCGTCGAATTTTAATGTCAGCCTAAATCTATCAAGATTAATCGCGTGTAATTAAAAATGTATGGATCGCTAATTAAAGATTTATATCCGATTTTTCAAAGTTCACGTCTATGCTGCACATCATTACATTCTTACTTGAGGCTTATTTATATTCTTTGACAGATATTTAATTGTTTGCGCTATATTTCCTCAATTTTCGAGATGCGAAATTTAAGGAATTTAATAGTTGTTTTGAAAAATCCCGCATTTCGAGGAAAATAAATGCGTATTTAATAGATACCCCAATCTTGCTTTCTAACTCCTCGAAACTACGGTCGACAAATGTTCGAAATCAGCAGGAGGCAGGAGGTAATAGACAGACCGCGATCAACCCGCATAAATACAGAGAAATTTCGATTTAGCAATCTCGCCTCGGATTTACCTTCGTCGTCCATCATGCCGGCAATCAGGACAATCGGATCGGGACAATCAGGGTCGTTTATGCGCGCTTTTTCGTGACAAAGCTGTTCGATAGTATCACGTCGTACAAAATCACGTCGCCGACTTAGCTTGAGCTCATCGTGATATAATGGCGTGGAAGACGACGAAAAGTTTGTTCAGGACGACTTCGGTAAGTGAGTTCGTGCGTCTCCCTTCGTTTTTTCTCTCTTCCTCTCTCTCTCTCTTTCCCTCTCTCTCTCTAGGGCGGGGAAGTACCAGAATCCCCAATTGGGATGCCCTTAATTACTCGGGTAGTTGGCAAATTTACCCTTGTGACTCGTCGCTCTCCCCCGTAATCCGTCGTTAAGTGGAGAGGTATTTCTTTCGTATCAACTTGTTTTTGCAAGGGCTCGGAACCAGCTGGAATCGGCTTCACGTGCATCGAATCGTCTTCGGACGAGGGTGTAATTAGGGACGGGGAAGAAATAAAACAATATGTTATCTGGAAAGTATCAAAGAGATTGACGCAAGAAAAAAAGGCTTTCGCGAGCTACCGAAATAGTCTAAATACACGTTTCAATTAAGAAATCAATATGTAATCAACTACGCGGATTGATCCGATTGAATTATTCGTTGATTTACTATCTATAGGATGAAGCATCAGAAACAGGCTGCACAAATATCTCTTTTAGACACGAAAGATACGAGAAAATATGTAGAATACTCAGATGGAATCTATAATTATCTCTAAAAATTTTTCATGTAAATTAAATTAAATAATAATTATGAAATTACTGTATAGTTCTTTTTTATTTTAGTTACTACATGCAAGAGATAGAAATGTGTAATTCCATTAAGAAGAACATAAATAATTTTAATGATTTTGCACGAATGAAAAAATAATATTAACCGATAAAAGAATCATATTCTTTTCTCCGTATATTTTTCTGTATCTTCAAATGTAACAGAGATATTTAACCTATTTCTAATAATTTTATGTTGATTGTACAATACTTATAAAATGCTCTTTCACTTGAAAAAATAAGTATTGCATTTAAATCAGAGATACATATAAAATATCGCGGAGTAATATCAAAGATGCTTTTTAATTACAAAAAAATTTGATAACGTATCTTTTCGAAAATGTAAGAATCTATTAACAACAGCCACAAAATCGTAATTAAGTGAATCGCCGAAGCCGAATTAAACAAATTAATTAAACAAAGTTATACGAGATTGGGGAAAGCTTCCATCGTTCATTATGTCGAAGAGCCTTACTTGGCCGCCGCGGGCTATCGAAGCGGAGAGAATACCAAATTAGCGTGAAACGTTAATTTTCGCTTCGGCTTTTTGTCCGGGAGCTTTAGATCACGTCTTGACTCTCACGAAACTCCGAAGCTGGGATTTCCCGAGGCGCGCGTTGACTTTCAGCTCTCGTTTCTTGACCGTCGACGAACAATTCTGAAACATCAGCTTGTCGGGCCTGGACAAGTGTCTCGGGGACTGTCGACGTTGCTTGCGGGATTTCAACGGGATCCTTTTGCGCAACTACGACCGGTTCCTCGAGAGCGGCTGCTCGCCCGTCCAGATATTTATTTCCGGATGCGTGACGCGTTATGTCATCGGGATTTCCGGGCAAATCTGGGGCCACGTCAACGCCTGATGAAACTGTCGTTTCACTAATCTTTTTCGGATCGGTACTCTCTCCTTGTTTATGCGGGTTTCCTAATCCCGTTAAAATAATAGTTGTACGCTTTCATTCGCTCTGGGATCGTGTGGAATAATATTTTTGCGCCAATATAAGTATTATTTGATTCGAGATGTCACGAAACCAAATCGGAACAAGCTGTACCTGCAGTGCGTTCGGCCTCGAGCTGTCTAGCTTTTATAAACGCATCTCTTTTGCAATTGTCCTCTTTAGTGCATCCAATAATAGGCATCGTTTATTGGATTAATTTTAAAAATATATTGTCTAAAGATATTTATATAATAATGAGCATATATCGAGAAATATCTAAAAGATGGTCATTTTATAAAATACTAATCTTTATACAATCCACTTTTTGTAATTATGTTTTTATATATAGATATAAAATATTTGACTACTCACTTTATATGGTTTATTTAAAGAGAGTAAAATTGCAGCTACTCATTAACTTCGGGTAATATTTCGTTCTAGGACAATTTTACATCGGTTAAATCTTTCTATTTGTTATATGCTATTGATCAATAATTTATTAATTTCTAAACCTGTTTGCTTTTATATTAGTTCTCTTTTGTGGTCTTTTTCAAACTTGTGGATTCTTCAATGTCTCTACAACTTTTGCGATTATCGCAGCCTTTCGGAAACTTTTTGACAGGCTTTGATTAATGAGAATAAAAGTGAATAAGTAACAAAAGTAATATATATTACTTAATTAATAAAAATAAATAAGTAATATAAGTAATGTAGTGAAATATATATGCGTTACGTATCTTTTCAGTGTAAATATATTTAAGTTAAGCCGTATTCTCGTTCATGAGATTTAGCTGAGCTTATGAAAACAGAAAGGATAATGAAACTCTAATCTGTAATAATATAATAAAGCAGAATTTGCGAAAGTTACAACCTGCATTAAATATTCTACTAACTTTTAGAATAAATATAATATAAATTTTTAAAATAAATATAATATAAATACAACCACATGGAGTTTTTTAATAATTATAATGTGAAACTGAAAAAACAGAGTATATTCTAACCTACTATAGGTTTTAGAAAATTTTTTAATTAAATAACTTTGAATAAAAAGGGAATTCATAATATAAATAAAAAAGAAAAATTCAGGATAGTTGGTACATAAAATAGCAATTTGAGATCTAAGATTTAGCGAAAAAATATAAAAGGAAAGAATAAAGAGGAATGCTATTGTCGAGCTAGGAAGACTTTGATTAAACGTCAGGGAAATCAGTCGCGCGTTTTTTTTATCATGTCCAAGTGAAAGAGGGATGTCACGGGGAGAGATTTCGATCGTTACGCACGATTAATGTCGGATCTTCAGTCAAGCCGGAATTGCGGCAGTGAGGATCACAAGCAAAACTCTCGAGCACGTCCTTAGCGTGTACTTCGAACGAGACAGGTTCCGACGTAGGTGAGGGTCCTCCGGTCGTTTCACGGTTCGTCTCTTTCCGTTCCGTCATTTCGAATGCGCGGTTTTTATCCTAAAAGCGGCCCCGGCGCGGCGCCTTCAAATCCGACAATCTCTTTTGCGGGAAGATCGAAAAGTTTCGAGGGGGTCGCGCACATTTCACGGTTCATCCACGATAAAAACGTACGTGCGGAAAAATATATCAAAAGAAAACTCCGCGTATGGTTTCACTGACAGTCACACGTGACGCGACTTTTTCGCTTTCTTTACCAATATACGAGAATTATACTTACTTACGAGAATTGATTGCAGAATAAATTCAACAAGTGATATATGATAGGAAGCACTTAATTCATAGGACTATTATAATTTTCAACGTTAATAATTTAGAATTATGCCTTAAAAAATGTAATAAATTTTGAGATTGAACCTTTCACGATCCGTGAAGGTATGTACAATCTAAGCAACGTTTTTCTTTTAATTTTTGTTTTCGTAAATCACGACACATTTCAGTTAAATGTTTTATAGATATATATGGTGATTTGTATATATTATTCTTGTTCATTCATGACTATAATTCCAATTTTGAGATTTATTAATCTAATATGAATACCGCATTTAATTTAAACATGAGGTAGAAATTAAAGTGCGACATTTAATGCTAATTGTGCGGACAGACTGTGCGTTAGTCTACGGAGAGATTCCATCGAAACGTAACACTGCTGCAATTTGTATAATGAATGAACTGCGAACTTTCTGCTTTCGTGTCGCATAATAGAAAGTGGGGTTACTGTAATCTCACTCCATTCATTAATTAATGCGATTTGATTTGCGTTTGCATTTGCGTTCGCGAATGTTCAAAGTTAACGATTTGCAGCTTTGTGCACATAGGATGTAATCAATCGAAGCCACGGCGCAGTGTTGCGATGATCGAAACTGCCATCGGCCAATGTAAAATACACGTCCATCCATTGCGCGACCGCAATCGATTAATCGTTAATTAATTAACTATTACCATTTCGACCACTCGAACGGAATAATGCGTGAGATAACCGTCACGGCTTTGCGCCTGTAAACGGAATTCGATCGGGCGTTCTTGCGAATTTCGGCCAAATTCAACATTACAAAGCATTACGTACGCGGCCATCAATTTGTCTAGAAGAATATTGTTATTTCGGTTATATGATTAATTTCGTTGATTAATTTTGATTAACAACATATCTCTAACAATGAAACAAGATATATATTATGCATATTCCGACAATAAAGCGGAATGCATATGAGAATGAATTTAACGTTACTTCCATCAGATTGACGCTAATCGTATTACTTATTACGATTGAGCGTTCATTCAAAAGCCAGCACAGGTCACTTGCTCGTACAATATGCATCAATTATATTTAATGAAATATTAATAATTGCTCGCTTCATTACAATTAGTAAATTATACTTCAGAGAAATTATATCTCGTTTCAGAAATAATACCAGGTCTTGTAATCGTGGCCCCCAGTAAGAAAAGGTCACGTAGAATATTGCCGTTGATGAAATTGCGTGCTGTGCAATATCCAGCTTTTATTTTAAATAAGCTAGAACAATTAATATCTTATCTCATTTATAAATATATTTCCTGAAAATCATTTTACAATGGAAATTACGCTGTTACATTTTATGAACCGTACTATTCTTTCATTAGTCGTACGTAGGACGGCTGTTCTCTATCAAAGAAAAGGTTAATGTACCCATTCATTTAGCTGAAAGCTCCGAGAATGCCGATATTCTCTCCGCGCGTCTCGTTAATATTATGAAAAAACGAGAAAATAAAGTAGCAATTGTCCGGACCGTCACTAAGCCTGCTATATTATACAAGGCAGTTTACATAATCGGTATTCGTTAGACCTTTATAAATATGCATTAAATTAAAATATTCCACAAATTTCTAAACACAAAGTAATTATTAATAAAACGATAAAGAAGGTCCTATTAAGGTAGATGTACCTATGTCTGGACATTTTTATCATTTTAGTCCTTAAATCAGTTATAACGTGAATTAAAATCAAAGAATCAAAGATAAAAATATTCTTCTTGTATTATATTTTTAGCTTTAATTTTAATTCGCGTTATGCTTATTTAAAAATTAAAATCATAAAGGTGTCCAGACATCGGTCTTAAGTGTCCCGGCATTAAGTGTTGGTATATTTACCTTACTGTTAAGAAAGAAATGGATAATAATATGACCGTCTGTCAATTTTCGTGTGTTAATTTAGCTTGGATGACATTTTGTGCACTTGTCTATTCGCGATTTTCTTACACCGTAGATTACTGATTAAAGACAGCGTTTTTTGACTTGACAGGGAACGTCGTTGCGTTTATATATAATTCGGGCAAAGTGCAGACGCCATGGAACGACGCGCACGGGAGCAAAGCGAGTGTACGAAAATCTGATGGGGTTAACGTGCACGAGGAGTTTTAACATCGTTTTCCGGCCGGCCGCATCAACCCGCGATTAACGTACCGCGCAATTTGGAGCAACGCATTACCCTTAAGTACGCGCACGCGGTACACTCCACTCCGGTGACAACGTTTGCGCGAAATTAACGCATCGAAATGTCGGGATTGCGCGACGAGAACGAGCTGCTCGTCATTTAAGCGGCACTTGCCGCTCGCTAAAGATATTTCATTAAAAGTCTATAGCTTGCGGTACCTCCATGTGATAGAGACAATTGAATAAGGATGCTGAAACGTACAGTATTTGCTTCAAGGTGCACTTTTCCTGCCAACACTGTTTTTACACTTTCGATAAATAATATTATACATTATCTGTCTATAATATCTAAAGCATCATACGGCTATATCTATATTCACCGGGAATTTGAATATATTATTGCATGCTCGCACATAATCCAAGGCGTGTTCTATAATAAGATCGATAAGCGTACTTAACGAACGGGAATGCATAGCCTATCAATGTTTGGTCGTTGACTATGTGAGCGTGGGGTGACTATGTATCGAAGGAGTTAATGAGGATGCAGAGCCATGGCCTGCACAAAGGAATATTCATAAGCAGAACGTTGTATCACGGTCATGCAATAAATGTTGAATTATCGGGCGACACGGTGCCGGGCAGGCCGAACGCTCCCGGGCCGCAAACGCAGCAGCCGTGGTGTTTAGAACGTGCCGCAAATGCGGAGATACCATTTGGCGGCGCGATATCGCGCTGCCGCATCTCAGTCCCGATTAATGTAGAGAGTTAACTTCCAGATAATTTTCCGGATGCACTGCCGTTGATTACTCCTACGACAACGGGAAACAAATGTGCAAACATACCGCGCTCTCTAGCTCTATTGTTTATGTCTAGCTTTCGTGATGCGCTGACGCGTTGTCGCTCCGGGATACGCTGCAGCGAATCAGTTAATCGACATATTGTGGATGATTGTTCTATACAAGAAATATTGCTTTCCATCCTACGCAATTTTCGAATGTCAGGGAGAATAAGCTCATTTGACGTTGGTGAAATTACTCGTAATTAAGTTAGTGAGAATTAAAACGGCCACAACTTTTAATAATTTTGCGGGAAAGAAATTTAGAAGTAAATAGCTTCGTTAAAGAAAGAAATAACATTATAATTCTTTTAGAGGGAGTCAGATTGCTTCGCTTTGTAAAAAAGTATACTTCTTAAAGATTCTGTAAATGTCTGTACACTTTGATGATGATTTCATTAGATTTTGACTAACGAAATTATTAAAAAGAAACCTCTTTTCTTTGATCTTTAAAATTATATTTCTTCCTCCGTCGCGACCACAACAATGGTTAAATATTTTTTGCAAACGTTACGTGCTTAGCAATTGCAGCTACGTGCAACAGTTGCAGTAAGCCGGCGCGAATCCAATAAAGCCGTTGCCATGGCTAGAGCATCGGTGGCTTAACGATTACGAAGTATCGGCTACGTGCTCTTAAGCCGGTGTAATGACGCTGCGACATGGCGGGGCGCCCAGCATCGTGGTCGCCATATATTATTCAGACGCATGGACCAGTTCGCGCGCCATGTAGCATGACCGTTACGGCGTCGCCAACGCGATGTCGTATCCCGCCATCCGCGACTCCTTTTATTTTCCTGTTTCACGTTTCGACGCATCGAAGCCAACGAGAGTCTCGCCGTCGACTTAACCCGCGACACGCAGCGGCGTAATTTATCCCAAACGAGGGCCGGAGGATGCTCCCGTGAGCTAAATCCCAACTTCTGCGACATGCGTTCGCGACCGATGCGCGACTGAGACGTCATGAATCATGATGCGACTGAAGGGGAAGCTGATCGAACGAAGTTACGTCTTCATCGTGGATGTCTACCGTTAGTAATTGAATTTTTTGTACGACTCGCGTTTCTTTTAACCACGGAAAACTGGCGAAACCTAGTTATCAGCAGGAGATGAAAATGTAATTTAGCGGATGAAACTTTTAGCGAGAGCGTAATACTTTCTGAAACCCGTTTTCCGCTTTTTCCAAAAAAAAAAGAGGCCGCGAGCTGACCGAATCATGGTTAACGGGTACAACGTAATTTAAAACATTCACTTTGCATGCGTCACTCACTCACTTTGGCAAGTCGAAACTGTGGACCATCTCTCACGTGTACCATCGCGAAACGATAAAAATATATTCCACTGTTTCACTGTTGGTAAAAAAATTCTAAATTTCGAATAACATATTTATGGACCGCATTTCTTTTAATACAAAAGAAAGAATGACTAAAAGATTACGTAAAAATTTTCCGAATAAAATAAAATACTCGTATTTGTGAGATTGCTTTGTACGAGATTAGGCATCGGAGGAGAAATTCTTCGTTTACTCTTCGCGAACAATTTAATCTTTACTTCAATCTCTTTCTCATACCTTTCATGTCTCTTTCAGGAATCTCTATACTGTGAATAACGGCTTCCAAGGCTTTCGCGCTTTAAATAAAAACTTTATGTTGTAGCTCGGACTTTTATGCGCGCTCTCAAGGGTGATAAACGATGATGATCTCAATCCTTCGTTCAATACATATTAATTACTCACGGCAGGGTGGACCGACGGCACAATTACCGAGGTTTCGCAACTTCACTCCGGCCTAAAAGGGTTAGATCTATAATACCATTAATTACTCTCTTCGCGGAACGCGCATTCAATAACGGCGTTAATTACATCTCTTCACGTGTCTGTGCAAGATGCTCAAACTAAAATCACGTGATTCATGCCCCTGATAAAAATTCAACGTGTAACGTCGGACGCTGCCGTTATCTGTCTTTAGTTTACCTAGCCGAGAGAAGGATTTTCTATGCAAGGAAGTGAAATAGTAATAAAGTAAAACGTGATAAAACAAAATTAATTAACATATTATTTTATGCGTTTGTTAATATAATGAGTTAAATTGCATTCTTTTGGTAATACAATCCTTCATCGAGCCTTAGCTTCCCTTACGTCTCTTTATCGCTTCAGTTATAGATTCATCAATATGCGTATCGGGTCGTAACGTTGCCAGGTAACGCAAATTGTTTGCAGACGACAATACGGAGGTAATTTCGCGAATTGTGGCAATCGTGTCGTACTTTAAAGCTTTGAAATCAAATTCAGCATATTCGTCGCCGAGTTTTCTTCCGCGGTATGCCCCAAACGCCATCCATACGTGCGAGCGTTTCCGTACGTGCCAAACGTTTCAAAGCTTATAGTTTAAACTAAAGCTGTATCCACGCCGTGGGAGTGCTTCTGTACCAACCTATCGAATAACCGCAACCATAATTGCGCGGATCACGTCTGGCGCTTATAACCATCATATTTCCGATTCGCGACACCTATACACGATGTTATGTAATTCGCATAAATCGATCACGTCACGTTTGTTAACGTCGCCGTACATTGACATTCGCGATGCGAATATAAGCTGGTAAACGCGTCAGCTTCCCCTTTCTTGCGCAGAAAATATTTTCTTTGAAAACTTTGCGAACTCTTTTGTACAAGGAATGACTCTACGAGTGCCGCGACTTCCTTTTAACATCGATTTTTTGATAAATTCTAACGAATGTATATCTACAAAATGTATAGCTGTCGTTTATGATGTTTATATAGTTGTTTTATAAAGAGTATTCGAAACTCTATGTTCATGATTATCTACGGATTATTTTAATAAAAATGTTTTTCCGCGCAAGAAGAGAATATTCTTCGTGTTTAAACAGATAATTTAAAAAACTTGTCAATAGAGATCGAGTTGCAAGATATTTGCGAAGTAATATCGATTATTCTTGTAACACGTGTCTCTCAGTAAAACAATAGAAAGTTCGTACCTATATATGTAAAAGTGTTTTATATTATAACAGGATTTTTAACTGCATAATGAAATTTCTTCTTCAACTCCTACCTGTTAATTCTTTTCATCTTGCATTATATTTTAGATATATTAGAATCGTAATTTACAATTATAATATAAAAAAATTAAAGAGTTATTTTTAAATTGAAGGGACAAAATTATTATGTCATTTTCGAGTAAGAAATACCGTGAACCGATATATATTCAGTAAAATATAAAATGAAAAAATAGAAAATATAGAAATATACGTTTCGTTCACTTTGACAGATCCACTGTAATTGAAGAAACTAAATTACGGTTTCAAACTTGCGCCGGATATTCGAAGTATCGCTCTCGAGCGCCAAAGCTTTCTTTAAGTCTATGCGGGCCCTTTCTTCGAGGTGCATGGAATTTAGTTTCAAGGCTTATGCCTCGGTTTAGAGCTGCGGCCCGTCCTTGGGCAATGAAGCTGAGTAACGGCCGCTCCCGAAATTACAACGTCAAAATTACTGGCCTAATATATCAGAACACGACTGATGTAATTAAGGAAATTGATGTTGCTCCGCCCTTGGTTGCTCGCAAAATACACCGGTTAAATTATGATGCCGCAAACTGTGCGTGTGAGTCGGATGAACTTTGAGCTTCACGATGAACAGTCTCGAAATACGTGAAGAGAGTTTCTTTTAACGCATCATATGTTACGTATAAAACGTAAGTGAAACGTAGCACAGAGCTCTTTTTCTCTCAAGAAAAATTCACAAAGTCTTAAAATTTTGATCAAATCTTGATAGCGCTACGTAAATTCAAGTAACGTTACAGTCCGTTTAGCTAGATACTAGACAGCTTATATACAAGTGATTTATATAAAAAAACATCATCGTGAATAATTATAGTCCCCTGACATTCCCTTCGCGTTCTATAAAAAATATTAATATTTACGAAACTGATATCACGCTACGGCGGGAAGGGTTTTAACGATCGTGTATCAATTAATTAAAGCGCAAGGTGCGTTCGGCGGAAATGACGGCTGTTCCTCGGCACGTCGATATTACTATCGCTATTACTATCGTAATAGGATAGGACATAATTAGCAAAATTAATATTGATTCATACCACGGACATACAGCTGGACAAGCGTGGGTCAACGTACCGTCAAAGTTCGCGTTAATGGCAGGTTTATCGCTTCTCGATTTACCTTGTCCGCCTAATTTCATAAAATCAACGTCATCTCGGCCCTATGTTTCTCGCGTAGTTTCGCGCTTTGCCTTCGGGCTACTGGTGCCATCCAATTATCTCAACTAATCTCGCGGAGAGACCGGTCGCAGCTGAGTAATTTGCTATGATATTTTGTTCTTATTGCGTACACGCGCGCGCGTATGGAATACGCAACAATTTGTAAGTAAAATTTTCTTTTATACTGACGAGAAAACGCATAATGTAAATAAACGTAAGTGTATTATTTATTCTCTTTTTCACCTTCTCTTCCGGAAAAGGAAGAATTAAAAATACGTTGTAAAATAGTAAAAAATAGAAGCTATATGTACACCCAATTCTCTTTTTATGCATAGATACATTCCGCGTAAAAAGAAATCGCATTATTTGATAAATATTGTTTGCTGATCACTGTATATATTATATAGTGAGCAACTGATTGCAAGAAGAATGAACTGAAACAATTGTGCAGAAGATTTAAGCTTCTAGTCTGATACACATACATTCTTCGATTGGAGGTGCATGTGCCATGTGCATGATTTCTAAGCTTGTAAAAGGGGGAAAGTATGTGCACGTTGTTTTATATTAAAAGCTGTTTACTTGACTAAGTTTGAAAAAATAAGGGTAAATGAACAACGTATGAATAATAATCAAATCACGATTGACAATGACAACCGAGCTGTTGAAATAATTAAAGTTTACAATGATGATTGAAAAATATAGTCTAGAGTATTACTCGCTTTTTTTAACATGATAATATGGAGAACATAAGTCTGATTAAAAAATTTGCATTAATTCGTTATTAGGAATTAAAATTAAGGTGTGTGTGTACATATACACGAAAGATTACAAAAATTTTCCGAAAAACCTCGTTTGTCTAGAAAAACCGCGTAAAAAGAATCGTGCTAAAAAAAACGCGCAAAAAAATCGCGTAAAAAGAGAGTTGGGTGCATTTTAATTGAACTTGCTATGGTAACTTTAGACGTATTTTTTTAGGAACATCTATAATAAAGTTTAATCAAAACTTTCAACGATAAAGTTCTAAACTTCGTAATAATATAAAATTTTCACTATGAATTTTTTTAATATCTTAGAAAAGTAGAATATTCTTTTAGTATTTTACGTTTTCTTTTTTTAAACATGAATCAAAGCAAATTTCGATCTCGTGTAACTCAACTGTTGCAATTTGTGGCAAGCACCGCAGTTGAATGTATAGTAAAAGAGAGCGCGAAATGACTCTGTTTGATGATCAATATCTACAGAGAGAATTAAATACACGTATGTATACTCATGTAATATATGCTCTGTAGATAGCAGGCAATTGGAATTTTTTGGCTATCGCAGATGTAACGGCACGCATAACGCAGAAAAAGGCACTTTTAGGATGTTTCGTTCAGGAAATATAAACTTAAGAACGAGAACTTAAATCAAATTTATACTTTGTTGTATATCTTAGCAGCTCCAACAACGTGACTATAAAAACACGATAAAAATGTACGTATATAAGTTCCCCGTATATCCACTTAGAGTTTTGTTTACATCTTGTTAGCGAGAACTTTATTTAGACAGTCGCTGGGAAACTTGTAATAGCTTTTACTACCTTTTTCCTCACAACAATGTAGGTTTTATCCTTTTTTAGTACCTTTTCCCCGTAGGTTCTTCCATATGTATCTTGTTTCGTTTCGAAAGTTGCAAGAGATAGATAAGCTCGCCTGATAAGTTTGAAACACGTCCCTTTCGCGCGGCCAACCGCGCTTGCTCTAACGAAGGCTGGCTATGCATCGTTATTTCCAATTAACCCTCACCACGAGCGCAAAACTCTGTAATGAACTATTTAATGACGGGCAATTAAAAGTGAACTTCGTGAACATGGCGACATGGTTAGTGTGTGAAATCACGAGAGTTTTGCACCAATTGTGCATGGGGAAGCGGGCGATATTTGTGCGGACAGTATCTAAATCGTCCCGAGTATCCGGCCTGTAAACTCCTGCGAGCTCATCGACGGCTATGACCGTTTAACGATAGCCAATTGTAAGGAGAGCCCGGAAACATTCTGTCGTAGTTCTGACAAATTAGAAAACTTCTCACGTAACCGTAACCGTGCGGATAAATTGTTGACAACGCGCAAGGAGTGAAAATGGAGTTTGATGAATTATTTTAGCAGAGCTCCTCTCGCTTTCGAAATATCTATTTATTTAGCAAGGCTTTGACGAGATATTTAACGTGAACGTATTCAATTCATGAGACGCTGAAAATGAGCGTCAACAAGGTGAACGTGGTGGTTTCGCTTTGACGCTAGCGTCAACGAAATAAAGTTGAATTTGTTTAATATTCAGCGTTGTCGCTGCATCGTCGTTAATCGTTCCACAGTACAATCAAACATAGACTTCGAAATACGTAAAATATTAATTATTTTCAAGTAATATCTTCAAGTAATAATATTTTATGGATACATATGTAAATAAAAGATATTATTTCTGAAGATTTTTGCTTGTTGAAAATGAGCGTCGAGCGTCAACGTGAAAAGGCACCTTTAATATTAATTATTTTCAAGTAATATCTTCAAATAATAATATTTTATGGATACATATATAAATAAAAGATATTATTTCTGAAGATTTTTGCTTGCTGAAAATGAACGTCGAGCGTCAACGTGAAAAGGCACCTATTCGCGTCATTCGCGTGTTTTTTTTTTTATTTTCTTGCTTCAATTATTTCTTTTTGTTTGTCGTACGCGATATAGTTCAAAGCAATCCGATACAGACCACGATTGTTATGTGCCAGGGCAATAACAATCACTGCTCGTAACGAGATTTCGCGCGGCTAAAAGTGAACGAGTACGGAATTAGAAGAAATTCTATTGCATTTCATATTTAATCGGCTGCGCTCTCGTTTAATTCCGCAAGGAAAATTGCAAAAGTAAAGAGCGTGAGGGTCATTACCGCGCTGTCGTCCTGCATTTTATACTTCCGCGATCTTATGGAATTACATTTATAGCATTAATCTCTATTTCGCAATTTCTCGCACATTCTACGTTGTATATAAGATTCCCTCCTGGGGCGCATCGAATCTAAATTGGTTTACGGGAGTAGGAAATATACGTAAAGAGATTTGGTAATGGTAAAAGAGTGTTATTTGCCTCGTACCAATTTCCAGGTAAACCTTATGTCAGGTCACATCCTTTTCCTTTCAATTGTAGTTGCAAATCTTTTGTGTTTTCATCGGGTCGATCAATCTCATAAAAATGGCTTCTTTAAACCCTTATCGTAACATTTCCATTATCCCGTCATTTCTATGTAATGCTGTTTCTTGTACAGGAAAACTACTTTTACGATTTCTTATTCGAGTATTGGTAACTTTTTAGACGATGGCTTTGTATTACGAGAAAACTTGCTCGATTAATTAGACTATTCCGATAAATTTGATAGTGTTGTCAGTTACACGAAATTAAGTTCGACATCAGATCTATTTTTAACACGATGTATATTTAAAACCTTAAAATATTGGATTTACTTGTACTTAGTCCTTCTTAAATTTCAATATCCTATTTTTTGTTACTGGATTAATGTTTAAAGTAATAAATCGTTTCATACGAAATAGTTAAAGAGACAAAAATTATCATGCAGCATACAACTGGAAAATTATCTGTCTGGCAGAGGTATTAAGAACTTGACGTTAAATTTAGAATTAAGGCAATCAAAATGTAATAAAACGTATGACATAGACCTCGTAAAATTATTGAGTTAATTTATTTTGTGTTTGTACCGAACTTAATCATAATTAATATTTCAAATAAATAAATCAAATTCTATATGTGTAATTTTATCGCAATAACGAATTCAATTAACGAATTCTTATTATTAGTCACTTCTCTTGCAACTTTTCTAAAATATATACGTGAAGGAATATAGAGGGAAAAATATACTGCAAAGGATAAAATTTTTGTTATAAATAAAAAACAATATTTAAAAAAATATTAAAAAAGAGAGAAAGAGAGAGAAAGATATGCCTATATATTTATGCAATTGTTGTAATTTCCCAACAATTTCTGAGTTTATAAAATAATCTTTTAAAATTATATACTCGTAATATTTTACACATTTTGAAATATTGATGACAAAAAGCTATATTTTTCTTTTTGCTTGCTTTTATTTCATAATACGATATTTTGTATTGACGTTGCAATAAGCAAAAATAAACAACGTACGTTGCAATAAGTAATAATATTTATCGATAGACAGGTAATTATCGAATGTATAACTTCTTTACAGGTTGTCAAATACGTCATTGTCTCGCAGCATTTTATTCACTTTGTCGCTGTCGGGACAAAGTGCAATGAAAATGCAATTTAGTTACTTTCTGTTATAGAGGAAAATTTAACCCCTCTCTCTCTCTCTCTCTCTCTCTCTCTCTCTCTCTCTCTCTCTCTCTCTCTCTACTATAAATGGCATTTCGATGAAACTTTGGTGGTATTAAGAAATGGAGAATCGCGATGTACAAACACAATGAGATTTTGCATGTGTGCTCACACGACTCGTATAATTTTTAATTTCACGACTATCGTTTAACGCGGATAGATCTCATAAAATGAAATAAGTATTAAAAGTAAAATTAAACGTGAGTGCGCGATTTTCTCGGATATTAATTTTCGTCAAATTCTTACATCATTACGTCAAGAAAATTTTTCACGAACATAATGGAGAAGTAACGAGAACGCGTTTCGCCTCCTCAGAGATCCCCGAAGACTGTCATTAAACATCGATCCTGTCGGGTTTCCTTGCTCTACGAGGGTCAAGGGATTTACAAACCTTCTAAAGAGAATCTTAATTGGTCAAGTAGAAACCCTAATTACAACAAATGATATTTTCATGGTGTCTATCTTCCATCACCGAGATATGCGCAATACGTTCCTTTCATATAAATTTAAAATTTAAGACAGATATATATATAAAGTGTTAAAAAGAAACAAAAAGATATTCTGATTTTTAAATAAGTCGTAATATGAGTACTAGAATAAGTAGCTGCGTTTCTCACTTCAATGTTCTCATTATCTTTTAACGGCGCGTTATGTATAACAAGCATAAAAATGGAGTAATCTGCAGAATTCTAGGTAAGGTAGAGATATTATTGTATAATGACTGCGAGACGACTGCAAAGAATATTATTTTGCGCACACCGCTGGAAGAAATAAATACGAAGCATGTATCTCGTGTGTTGATAGTACACCAGAAAACGAGATAGACATACTCTCATCTTCAGACAGAAGATATAAAGCCGTAAAGTAACACCGCGAAAATATCCTAGTAAATATCCTATACTTTATGGTAATCGAACAACGCCGCAAGAAGCTTATCTGTACAATGGAAGGTCTCTCGACTATATCTTTCAGGGGTCTGTGGCGTATCTCGTACGGCACAATGCCAAGGGAAACTACGTCGATGGTTATTGTCGTAATGGTGCCCGTCGCGCTAGTGTTTAGCGGAAGGAAAGTGTTAACCCGAGAGTACTCGCGCGAATTCGATTAACGTTAACTCTTTAGTTAACGTTCTGCGAACGTTACGTACCGTATATATAGTCAACTAGGATGATCGGCAATTTCGGACTAAACAATCGCCAAATACCTCTCAACGTTATTTCGATGACGATATTATACTGATTTATATAAATATAATTAATGCGGACGCGCGATATCATAATTATACATTTCGATTTACTCGCTAATGATTTAAAAGAAGCAATTCAATTTGCTGTTAAATTAAAGGATTAATACGCGCCAATCATTTCAATCAAAATACATTCTTGCACCATGCGTACATAAAGTATTCCACAACCACTGAATGATACTTTAACATCGTGTTCTAGAAATTAATTAGATAGAGCGAGAATTTCAAACTGTAGAAATTCCAAAATCCTAATATGAAAATGTTAAATTCACGATTTTCAAGCTATAAAACTAAAATTGATATCAATGGTATCGCGTATAATGACTATTCGCATATAATTAATAATTATAATTATATGCAAATATATTTGATTTGTTATAACTAAATGAAATCATTGATTGTTAATTATTAATTATATTTAATTTGTTAATAAAGGATGAGTGGGCTACAAAGAATTTGGATAAAATTATAATAAGAAAAAATATAATTAATATTTATTAATATAATTCTTTTTCCGTTAAGTAAATTAGTTGGAATAAACGGTAACTGTGGTTATTTCTTGTCGTTTTACCATTTATATTTATGATACATATTATAACGCATATGTAAAAAAAAACTAGGAATATATTGCTTTCTTGCAACAGTCTACATACGTAACCTAGGAAAGAAATGTAGCGGAGCCAAATGCAGGCCTCAAAAATTATTCGAGAGGAAAAATAAAGTCCTGCTGTATTTCGTACCAATTTATTTTTATTTATAAGTAAATATTTTTTTAATAATAAAAAACATCTTTGGATCTCCATGCAATATAAACACCATGAGAGTTATAACATAAAATAAATACATATTTCAAAAATGTTCACGTTTTACTTTTGCTTGTAATTTTATTTTACTTCTTTTTCTTTTTTTAATGTAAGCAACAAACTTAAAAATTTAATCGATTGTAATACACATGTAGAAATGAATATTTTCTAATGGTGTTCTCAAATACTGCTTGAAAATCTTATTATTTAGAGTTAAATATTTGCCCATGTAAAAGCAATGGAATTGTGAAATGTTATATTACCGATATCTCTCTATTCCCGATTCTATTCCATTCTATAATATTCACAGATCCATTGCCTTCGAATAAAATAAAGCATATTTCGTCACTCACCCATACGATGCGCAGCAGCGGAATTGTAACATCACGTTGATCTGTAAAATACAAATATAAAATCTGGATTATAGCAGTGTCCAAATATTATTATTTCACAAAATAATCTTTGCATGCATTAAATGTTTCTCTTTCAAGTAAATAAAAAAATAAAGAAATTATATATAAATTTCTCACACAAAAATCTTTTTTAACTACAAACTTTTACAAAGTTTTATGAATAAAAACTTTTTCTCTAATAATCTTACATAAATCATAAGATAAAAAGAATTTAAACAATTCACAAGTAATATAATAAATTATTACTTACTCCAGAGTTGTTCCGCCGGTGCATGATGCCTCTCCTAGGCCTCTACCTCCTCTCAGGTTGCCAAGGTTCGTTGCACTCACACAACACTCGCGAAAACACTTTAATTAAGATCGCGTGACACTTTGCACGGTACTCCCGAAGGTAAATTAACACAAGAGACGAATTTCGAGTGGCAGAGACGAATCTTGAATAAACCATCGTATACAAATGCTAAAGTTATACGATTGACAAATATCAAAGTAGGAAATAAATTACAGTTCTTAATAGTTAAACGACTCGAGACAGCAATTCCAATTCGAAGTCGATCTGTTCCGTGTTCGTTTAGTTAATGACAAAAATTTGGAGTGACAGTTATCGACGCTATTTTACCAATATAGCCTGCGAGGAGTTAATTAAAGATAATTAAACTCTATGAGAGAGTTAATAATTTCTTTTTATAGAAAATAGTCTCGTCGTACTTGTCATGACTGAGGTATTATCTCGAGAGATAATAATGCGATGTACGAAGCAACTTCTGTATAAGGCAGCTGCCTTATACAAGTGCTAAGGTCAAGGCTGCTCGATGTTAACGGCGTAACGATAAAAAAAGACTAAGGCCGCGGCGGCATGCCGAGCACAAAGACCAAGGCTGCGAACCGAATTGTTAGGAAATATTTAACGCTTCCAAAAATATTCACGCCGTTCCGTACTCCGTATTCCGTTTTTCGAAAAAACGTTTTAAATTAATTTCGATATGCGACCTATTATCTAACACTCCAAGAGTAAAATCTGCATTATTTTATCAATTACGTTACGTATGCCTAAATCAATTTAATATTTTATGTCAATTTTATGTTTTTACATCCCAAGAAGAACAAAATTATATAATTTTAATAAAACAAGACCTTTCCTTTCTATTCTCTGAAAACGAAATTAATGGCCAAATAATTACGATCACGTAATACTTCGTGCGAATTTTTGGAATTATTGTTAGTATGTAGGTAACGCGTAATCTCGCGAAATATACGAAATATTAATTGAAATTAAAAAATAGATTCAAGTAACAAAAAGATGTGATACATCAATTCGGTAATTAGTTATCTCACTAATTCAGAGAAATACTAAATAATTCATGTTTAAATTTACGGAATATTCAAACCGCGATGTAAAATATATCTATTAAAATAAATATCATTATAAAAAAAAATTATTGTTCACAGTAATATTGTAACACACAATAGAAATTTATTATTCCCCTTCGTTTTAATTCCGGCTTCGAGAAAATAAATTGCGCGAAATATTTGATAGATATAGCCATCGTCTCGATGCGCGTCGTTATATCGCAAGAGTTACTACATCGCGCGATCCGACAATTGTTAATGATAATAATAATCGTGATCACGTTTCAGAAAGTAATATAATACACGTACTAGCAATACGACAGAACGACTCGCATTATTGTCTGTTCGTTCGAGCGTCACGGAGGGAATATGTGTTTTTAATAAAACAAGAATTTTTCTTGCAATTTTAACAATTATAAAAATAAAATTTAATCGCCAATTAATTACGATCACTTTTAATTATTAGAACGACGATTGAATGAGACTTCGCACGTTTAAATTTGCGGAAAGTTCAAATTATGCGTGAAATATATTAAAATCTAAGTATCATAGAATGTAAAGAATAATTACTGTAAATGTAACGAAACAGTAATTTATATGTAATTCCCGCATTATCTATCGTTTCGATTGCTGTTCCGAAAGATTAAAATACGCGGAGTATTTGTTTCGGTAGATAACCGTCGCCTCGATACGCATTATTATATCGCGAGAGTTAATTCATATTCTTTTCTACTTGTCGCGATCACTTTTCGATAGTAAGTCGACGACACACGGAACAGCTCCTCCCACAACCTTCTCGCTCGAGAGCCGGCGCGCGAGTGATAGCAGCGCGCGGCGCGCGGCGCGGTGTCCTTGTTTAAGCAGCGCGTAGGCCGTATAGACAAAAACCAAGGCCGCGCGCCAACCGAATTGTTATCGTTAAGAAATATTTAACGGCTCTGTGGAATATTCACGTGCGCGGCGACTTTTTACATCTTACATTTTAGATTAATACATCTCTATTATCGCTCAATGCATTTAACGTTTATTTGAAAAATAAGATTTACTTTCGTTGTGATCGAAAAAGTTTTCGTGTAAAATAATATTTATATTATTATTCTTCTTCTCAAAATTTTGTTGTCTTGCATGATTTTAACAAATTATTTTTGCGATTTTAGTAAATCAAGAAAATAAAATAGATTGTCGGGAAAAATGTGACAATCCACCTTGATTTCTTAGTTCATTAAAATCACAATTTCGCTTCTTCTGAGACATACAATTGAGAAACAAAAATAATAATAAATTGATTCTCATCATTTCCTACCACGCAAATGAATTATTTTATCATCGAAGATATGAAAATGATCCCGATTGCTTGTAATCAGAAAATTACTGCAATTGTGGCATTTTTATATTCGGATTTTCTATTCTAATCAATCTCCAAAGTACACAATTAAAATATTATAAAGTAGATGTGGAATACCTTGTATGTTTAAAAAATTATTAACAATGAGTAAAAGTATTTCAACAAATTAAGGAAACAATCAGAAGTATAATATGTGATAATTACATTAATCTCTAAATTACTTTATCTCATACAATTTTTTTGCCTTCGCTAATATATCTATATAAAAAAACATTATTAAAAAATAATTACTGCAATAAAAAAATTACTGCAAAAAAGAAAATAATTTAATAAATGTAAAATGTATAGAAAAATTTAAAAAATAGTTCCGCAGTAATTAAGAGCTGTAATGCAGTAATTATTTTTCCATGGTCATTTGGACGAGTCGTTACGTCTTTTGAACAAGTTTGAATGAAGATAAGCGCAATCTTCTGCTACGTACTATTTGATGAAAAAATGAGAAAAAAATGTACGGTTTGCAGAATGAATACCGTGAACTGACAACAGATTGAAAGATATAAATGGGAAACGAAAATGCGCGAGCGATTATTCGGTCCGCGAGTATTCTCGGATTGAAGTGACCGCCACTATGCCGAGCGTGCGCCCGCTTTTATGCCGGAACGCACCATCGAATCGCGCATTTTGCGGGAAGCAGCGTGCAGAGAGCGGCTCAGTGAGTCGTAAAATAACGAAGGTGTAAGGGCGGAAATGCAGACGCGGCGAAACTGCGATGCGGCGCAATTAAAACGGGGCTTGGACGCAGAACGAAATGTCCATTTCCTACTCGGCGTTAATTGAAAATGCAGTTATTTATCATGCACGATGGGATACGCTCGGCAGATCCGAAAGGGACGAGGGAAACGATCCCTCGTGGCAGTTTGCCAAGCTGTAATTCGAACGACTTGGCAAAAAGAGATGGGGTCATATTTTACTATATGCTTCAGAAGACACAGCAAATCTGTTATAAAAACTTATTTAGTTGCATAAATGTTTCGATCCGCTTTATTGTTTCACATTGCAGGTTTTATTTCTTATAAATGGGTTAAACTAATTATTTCTAACGGTTTATTTTACGTCTTTTTAAGAGGAATTAGTTTGAAGCGATTTATTTGTTGTATCAAATATTTTATTTTATTTAACTTGATTTAACGGCGACACGGTTATTGTTTTTTTTTATATCCATATAACTTTTATTCAGCCATTGCGTATTGCGTAAATTAATTCGTAAGCTTCGGAAGTAAGTAAAATCTGGATAAAAACTCACGCTAATGCCAGTTACACTTTGCGTTCTAATTTACTTTATTCGCGTACTTTGGATGAGTACCTAATTACCACCGTCGCGTAAACGTAGCATATGAACTTTGCGAACTTTCGTGAGAACTTTCGTTTTATGCGTCAAGTGGAAATCGTAAATCGCATTTCGCGCCGTAAAACGTATCACGTGTGCCGAATAATTTACAGTCACGAGCCAAGAGATGAATATTTTCGTGAATTCCCATTTCGCTTCTTACGATACTAGTGGGATCGAAATAAAGTTCCATAAAATACGATGGAGATTCGAACGCGTCGCAATAAAAATCGACGTTCGTTGGACATAAAGAAAAAACGACGGCAGGTCTTACTTTGCTTTCGTCGAACGAATTCCGTTTGATATATAAAAAGTTAAAGTACGACTGGCGAGAGAGCTAATGCAAAGAGATACACATGCGAGGAACTTAAACCCGACTCACCCTGAAACTCCTTTCGCGCCGCGCTGACGGAAGTGACGATGTTTGCGACGTGACCCAACACCGTTGCGAATAGCAGCAGACCGAAGAACAGCTGACCAATCACAAAGAGATACTCGCCCTTGCTTCTCGGTCTGGAAAGGATAAGGGGAAAAAATATAGAGAATAAGAGATATTAAAGTGCTTCGCTAACGTTGAGCGGCTTGCGTTTTTCGCTCCCACGGTTTTCACGCGACAATTGAACGATTTCATCGCAAGAGAACAGTTTTATGAATGTTCCTAAATATGCACGAATAGAGAAATACGTTTCTTCGACTATGTCATAAAACAATTCTTTTTTACATCTGTTAATTAATCATTCATCACCGATGTCGTCGTTCCAAATGAAAACTAACTTCGAAGAGAAATTCTTTGTCCAACACAAATACATTGGCCGACGTGGAAATGTCTCCGGTATTTTTTCACTCTTTCGCATGAGTTTCTCTATTTTAAGTGCGCTAACAAAAATACTGGACTCATTTATTTGCAACTGTGTGATTCTCCTTTCTTTCTCGATTATACGGTTCTTCATCGAGTCCGAAGGAATGACTTCGGGCTTTATTCTGCATTCACAAACATTTTTATAATTAAATATCCCATGGGCTTCAAATAAAAAAATTTAACAAATTTTGGAATTGCATATATAAAAAATTAAAACATACACGTTGTCAAAGAAAATCGCAGTATAATCGGTATGAATGCATTCTCGATGCTGCATTGCAGAGATCTAAATACCGTAAAAAATTTATGAATTTGGTTATCGGTTATTTGATTGTTTGTCTGGCGGTTTTCTTTTATTTGAGTGGTTTGGATATTTCGCATTCACATTGCCAGCGATTTTTATCACAGCTACATTTTGGTTTAGCGTCGCGGTGCAGCATTATAACGTAGTAGCGGTGACGGTTTTTGTTCGTCGCTTTTTTATTCAAAACTGCAAACGGATCATCATCGCGCGAATCCGTGGAATGTTATATGTGGTTAATGATAGCGGATTCGTGGGAATACCACACTGGAAATACGAACATAGAATTAAAAACGAAAAAAAATCGTTATTTGAATTCTCGTAGCTGCGTATACACGGTCTATATATACTTTTATTATATATATATTAATTTGAGAATAAATATAGTTAATGGATTACAATTGTGCGAAAGCTATTCCCGCGAGTTTCCTTGACGTTTTCGAAGGAAAGTCTCGGATTTGCGAAAGACCAGATGGGTCACGAAATGACTATCACTCAAATTGTTTCATAATACGTTTTGCGACGGCTGAAACGGCAAAATTTCCTTTGTACACGTCCAAGACAAACTGTATATACCGCCATTCCATATTTCATTTCATATGCTATTTACAAGATCAAATGTATCTTGCTGTATAAAAGTAGAACAGCATGAATAAAATTTGCTTAAGCGAATAAGAGTTTGCATATGCGAATAAGGGAATTTCATGAAGAAGCTTTCCGAGCATTGAGAAATGTCTGGTCAAATATATTAACGATATATTCGCCCTAAATTTTCTTGCGTTAACCCGTGTAACATACATGTAACGTCGACGCATAAATAAATAAGTAAATACCTGGGCAGATCACCGATGGTCGTTAGGGCAAGAGTACACCAGTAGTAGCTTTGCAGGTATTGCTTAACAACGTCCGCCGTCTCGGAGTCGCTGAACACCCAGTTCTTACTGCCGAAGCCGTTGTTCTTATAAATAATGTGATAGAGGCACCCGTTCCAGTGAAAGATCACTAGTAAATAATGTATCAAGGAGGTGGAGCGAAACAGATTCGGGTAGTTCGTGTGTCGCTCGGTTCTGTCCATGAACGCCCAGAACCTACGTCAGAGACGGAGAAAGCGGGTTGAGAAAATTGGTGGAAATTCCGGCGGTCGCGAAGCGATAAATTTCAGAATTTCTCTTAGAGGATATTCGGCGGTAGGGAATCACGTGGAGCGCGTTCAACGAACGTGGGACGAACGTGTTTTTAATCATCACGCGTACGACGGGGAGGCTCGAGCTTGTGCCTTCAACAGGTTAAAATATGCTCCTGTCCTTTTTTTCCAATTATTATTTACGAGTGCGGCGAGATTCCGCCGTTCGTGCAATTCAGCGATTTATGGCGCAGCGTGGCGCCGTGATTGAAACAATCGCGATCAATAATTTACAGGATGGACTGTAAAAGACACCGGAAAAAGAAAATATTGAAAGAAGTTCATAATTTTCATTTTTAATTTCAGTGCTATTTTTAATTTCTAAGTTGAAATAAACTCAATCCACTGGCTGTTATTTCAGTATGAGATAACAATTAATGAAAACGTTAAATAGAATGGGTTATTACGTTTACCATATTACATTTGTCTTCTCTTTAGTTCCGACCCCTTTTACCGTCAGTCTTCGTAAACATGTCCATGGTCTGTGTTCTCAATGCCACCATTTGTCACTAAATGTGGTCACTGATTCTGAGTTCCGTTTGCTTAATATAAATGTCGCGTCCACAATGTCAACGTTAGATGGGAGTAGAATACGCACAATTAGTAATAAATAAGCCGGTGCCATCGGTCCTGACAAAATCGAATTTTACAAAGCATTGGCTGCCGGATTCATCGACGCAGAAATCTCGCGATGATAAGTCGCGTTTTTCTTTCACATGTTGTTTCTAATAAAGAATAATATTGAGATACAATACGAGCCACCCCGTTCGTTCAACGTATTTTTTGCGGCACGTCTGAAACGTTGATACCGGAATGTGCAAATGTTTGCGTGTAAAAGATCAGCATCGCGTTACTATGACATTAATCGCGAACTTTCGCAATCTTTTTCAATCTCGCTTTTTACTCCAAGTAAGTCACTTCACTTAATGCTGTTGCACGAGAGGAAATCCGAACTTGCACATTCGAAGTCAATTATGGTAGTCGAAACGAGAAAAGAAATTCGCAACAATGACTTTAGTTTTCGGGTCGGATCCGTATACATGTTTAAATCATTGAAACGGAAATGAAATTTTTATGAGCTGAGGACGTTTTTGGATTCCGCAATATGTATAAGAAAAATTTATTTAAAAAAAATATTTCAATTCGTTGCGCTCCACTTAATGCCGCGCCGAAAAATTGTTGTATATGTCATGCATCATGCATTAAATCTACGATTTTTATAGTATATAAGAATATATGGCATCACATTAATAAGTATGATAAATAAAATATTGGACAAAGAAATGTTATCATAAATTTAGCATTTAAATTTATCGTTTAATTTATAATTAATAAATAAGAGTATCGTAAATTTCGTAAAAGGTAGTAAAAAGAGTGACAATTACCGGTAAATTTTTACGAGTCTAAAACTTCGCAGCATACTGTTAAATCCTATAGATAAGTATAAAAAGTCGAGGGGCAGCAGGCACAGGATGTCTATGTAAAACGTGGTGCTGTTCGTATAATGATTTCTTAATTTCGTGGCGTCGGTTTGCAGCACGCCGTCTTCCAAGTATCCCGTTCGAATGTGAAATACTATGTCGAGCACGTATAAAAAATCCGAGAAGTAGTCCAGGCAGAACCACACCCAACGAGTCTCTCCTGCATTCGCAAGCAAAACAATGCCCATTTTCAATATGTACAACATACGTATTTACGATTAGTATTGATTAATCCTTAACGCCTGATAAATCCTTTTTGAAAGTTAAATCTGCTTTTGAAATATTTCCTTTTTATGCCCGAATTCGTTAAAATCTTTTCATTTTCAATCAGTTATAATGGGTTCATCGGTCGAAAGCTATTGATGCTTCCGTATTGATCACCATTATATTTAACTTGGCTTTTTGTATTCGTGATTGGGAAAAAGCAGCTTCTACAATGGTCTGTATGTGCAAAATATTTCATAGCAATTTTATTTTCTATTTAATTCATATGTTTCAATTCGCGTATCGTTTTATAAATCGCAGAGCTATTGCTCGCTTTGATACTTAATTAAAGTAAACATTACATTTATGATCGTTTTAACAAAAATCTAATTCGTTTAATAAAAGTTCTCAAAACTCTTGAATATAAAATGTTATTAAAAGCAATTTACTTTGGAACGTTTTCATATGGATAAATCAAAGAATACATATCATGACGTAATTTAATAATTTTTCGTGTTCAGGAGCGTTTTAATTTCTATATCCTATCTTATTAAAAGTCTTGTATTTATTGAAATATATTTGAATATGGATCTCGCTTATGTAACATGATATAAAAACTAAATTCTTTTACAATTTCATGATTTAATAAATATCTCAAGAAATTAAATAAATGTACCTTCGATTCAAACACTCAATTTCCAGACTTTAAAAGAGACATCTGTTAGGACATGTCCTACATAAAACGCTCCTGTGAACGCGTTTAAAATTAAAATTCGAAAGAAGTCGTAAGCGCATTGCGGACTAACCATTGATCTCCTGGAAGGCAAACCTATAGATGATCACCCAGAAATTGTAAAGAAAGGCAAGAGAAACCACCATCGACCAATAGTAACAAAGACGTCCCGCAGGATCGAAGATGAAGGACCAATTTGGCGCACCCGTGCGAAAATTCCTCGATCCAGGTGGGCCGGGAAAGCCTCTACTACCGCGTTGCTGTTGCTGTTGTTGCGCCGTGTACCTCCTGAGACAGTAATTCAGCGCGAACGTGCGCTGATTAATTACTTTTGTCCCTGGGCACGTTCCGCGACACGCGGCTGTCCATTTTTTTCCGTTACCGTTCGCACTGTGTGCGAGGATTTGCGTATCAATGTGAAAAATTACGATGTGGAAAGTATTGAATGTTCGCAGCAGCCGGAAAAGAGCCCGTGCAATTTTGTACGCGCGCCATGCGGCTTCATCGATTAAAAAAAAAAGTTTCCACTATATTATAGAGGGATTTCCCCCCTGCAATTTTGTTTCCGACAATTCCGTGCTGTTGTAAAGATATTTCTGTTTAAAGAAGCTCCTGGCACAATTAAGCGATCCTTAGGAATGCAAGAAACACCGTCACGGTATTAAATAAACCTCCAAGAAGTCACTTGAATATTTATGATCCTTCACTACAGATTTCTTCGTTACATTCATTTTCCTGAACTTTTACCGCGGATTTGATCTCCCACAAGGAGGGAAATTAGCATCAAATTGAATTTTTCCGCGAATACTCGTTCTTCTCGATATCGAAATATGGAAAAAGAATGGCTCTCAAGGATACGTAAACGAAACTTGATACCCGACGATAATTGAAATCGGTCGCCCGCGCGATTGCTCGCCAATGAAGTACTCACGTTTCAGTGCCGTTGCAGCTACTATTGCTGAGATGATTGACTGATGCCGGTGTGTGGAGGTGCGATTGGTCACGCGAGGACGTGAGCGCAACTGTATATGGCAGCTTGAATCTGCCCCTTAGGTGGTCCCTTCTTCTCGGCTTGCGGCTCAGATCGAGCTCGCTCGCCCCCCGATTCACGTATCCCCCCGAAAGCGAGTCCCGTGACGAGCTGAAGTATCGCTGCGACACAGAATACACCTACACCAATTACGATGTATGAAGTGTCACGAGGCGACGTTACTTTACGACTACGACGTTACTTTATATGCAAGAGTGCAACGACTACAAATTTTTGTCTACAAATGTATATTGTAATCTTTATAAATATCGCATATATATTTATAAATGAGCAGTTCAAAGATGCTGTAAAATATATATCATGGCACAAATGACCATCAGTCTCTTTTATTTATTGAGAAAAATTGGTCATCACTATATGATTAATTTTTTTAAAATAAATTTCACCGAAACTCGCTGTTTTTCCCGCGACCACAGTCGACAATACCGGTTGTTTAATGTACTCATCATATTTTGCTCAATTGCTGGCTACATATACATGGGCAATACATGGCTGGTTATTTTTCATCTCTCGCAGATCCTTTTTGCACATATTTTCCATATCGGTTTTTTCCGTGCAATGTTCGAACCATTAAGATATATGGGTCGTACGCGGTTGTCGCGCATAATGAAACGGATACTGTGAACATTGTTATCCGCTCGCGGGATTGTTATTAAAATTTTTTTTCTGCGTCGAATAGTTTAGTATTAAACGCGCCTGTCCTGGCAAACTCAGAGATGCCTGCATGACGCTTTTTACGAAAGTAAATACAATACCGGTTATTTCGTTGCTTTAATCATATTGAAATAGTTAACTGGTTAAAGCACCTATGTTAGAGGATCTTTTCCTCTATTTTCTTACTTTTCCATTGTGTTTTATTCGTTCTCATTCTCTTTATCTATCCCGCAATGTCGGATATGATAACAATGTAAATTGATTCATATTACATTGCGTGCATATATAAAGTTTATTTATTAAAGAAATTAAATCTTGATAACTTTATGAGTAGGATTTTTAGAAGTTCCTATAAAAAGATTCTATAATTACGTAAATTCACTTTTCTCGGTCGAACTTTGTAGTTCTTTCAACGTGGATAGATTTGAAAAACCGGTAAAAATCAGATTCTGATGGGAAAGAATATTTGACGGCCGACATCGAAGTGTTCAATGACAGCGAGTTCACGCGCAAAATGTCCTCCTCGGGACGTTTCCCCGACGAGTGTGGCAGTGAAACGAATATTTTATCGCGCGATCGCGGGCAGTAACCAACCTGCTGCTGCTGCTGATAGTAGTAGTGGTGAGTGGGTGTGTGTCGGCCCATGAATTTACCGCTGACGAGGTCCAAGAGGCTCTGCCTCGAGGGTAAAACCCCCCTGGACACGTTCTCTGCACTCTTGGTGTCATCCTCCTTCCCCCTGCCGCCGCCCCCGCTTCTACCGTCGCCGGACCTTCCGCTTCTGCCGTACTTTTCGCCCCCGTAGCTCAGGGCGGATGCGGAGCCGCCACTCAGACGATGCCTCACCCCGCCTATGACACCTGCAACATCAAACGGCGGTGGCTGTAAACGACCATTCCTTTTTAATCATATGATGCTTTTGCTAGTTTAGTGCTTTCTCACTCTATCTACTCGTATTTTAAAATATCTCTTTTCGTGGACATCTGCGATTATTGCGATTCTTCAAGATTAAATGAATCTTTTTTGGCAGCTTTCAAAACTTATTGTATAAAGACGTCTGCAATATTGTTTATTGATTATTTTAATAATAACTTTTACACAATCTGTATAATACATTATATTTTCTAAATTCTTAAGAGATTCCTCTACAATTTCTTCTCTTTTACTATTATTCCTTTTACTTCTCTAAGTTCCTTTATAGAATTTATTTCCATAAGATAATTATAAATACGTATATATTTCTACTTTTGCGTTGGAATTTTATGCTTTCTTGTTTTATAATAAGAGATTTAATAAAATTAATATATACCGAGAGAAAGTGTTGTTCCGGTAAGAATATTAAGAATTTATGGTAAAGTGATATCTATACTCAGAAAAATGTTGTAATAAATCTTTGCATCGGTATCATCTGCAGATATAATGATGAAGTGTAGCGTATAAAGAATTCTATTCACAATCAGATATTTCATTTTTCTCATAAGTATATAGGATTTCCTACGTAATGAGGCGGAGTAAAGTACAATGTGCGTGAGAATAACAAAGAGTCTAGTGTGAAAATGTGAGAAATAGAGACTCTTTTTAAAACCTCAGTTATGAATTAAATTCCAACAATTTTGTAATAGGATTTTATTAAGGTTCGTAAAGGAGTTTTTGTAAAAAACTGATTAGAATACTCAATTTTAAAATTTGTAAAGTGTAGCCTTCCGCTTATTGTCTTCAAATTCTCTGTTAAATATGCTTTGTTAAGTAAGTAATATGAATCCACGTCAGAAATAATGCCGACTCGGTGCAACTCAAGGCCAAGCACTGCAAATCTCATTGAAAATGCGAGGAGAAATAAGCAAGTTCCCGCGGAGGTGGAGCATATCCCGGTATTATCTTCGTGCACGATGACACCTGCGACGTCAAAGAGACTGCAACGGAACGGAACGAGTCCCGTTTTCTTGCAGCACGAGATTACGGCTCATCCACTTTTGCTAGATAGTAACGAAGCGTGACATGATAAGGGCGCAAAATCCGCGCGGAGAAAGCTCGCGTTTCGCTCCTGTCGTCCTGTGAATCCGTTAACCTGGAATAAGTCTCGGCGGACTATTTAGTTATCACGCACCGACAGCTAATTTTTTTCTGCGCTAAATCTGAGTTGCGATTTGTTTCTAGTCGGGTAAAAATTCCTGCATATATTTCGGCGGTTTTTATATTATATCTACTGCTGCAAAAGTGACAAATGAAATTGTGTCGTGTTACATTTTCGCACTATAAGCACGAAGAGATTAATTTTGCCAATCAACATGAGACGTTTACAACTTTCTGTTTTTATACAGAAAAAGTAAAAGTGTATATGTGTGTGTGTGAGAGAGAGAGATATATATATAAAAAAAGGTTGTCTCACGCCGAAAGAGGCTCGGATGGAGGAAAATGAGGAAGAGGGTGAGTAGAATAATTAAATAAAAAGTGAATGAAAATACGTGACCGAGATCTATTGCACGAGAATAACGAAGTGTTAGACTCGAGAAACGTCATAACGAGATTCCTGCTCTCCGGAGCTGTTTCGCAAATAATCTCGCGCTCGCGCGCCCAGCGTCCTCCATTAAGGCGGCGGAGAAAAACGATCGCAAGAAAATCTGCGCCGGCGTTCTCCTTCATTACTCTCCTCTGTTATTTTCCCGTTAATGCGATGTAAAATGACACTGTGCAAAACAAGCAGCGAGGAATTTCGTCGAATACGAGTCGAACGAGCTCGCGAATTTACGTTCGATAATGGTATGCCGACGAGTAATGCCTCCTGATGGTTTCAAGCGCCCGGAAAAATAACGGCTGTTTAATTGTTCGATTAATTAATTTTTAATTTATAATTGTAAGCTATTTATTTTTAATAAATTCCAGCTAATTAATTTACTTCTATTTAACTAACTGAATTTAAGACAAGAATGCAATCTAATTTTTTATTGCGTTGCATTTGAATGTGGAAAAAATATTTTATTAACAAAGAATCGATAAATACAAATGACAGATGATTCCAATTAAAGTTGAAAGTGTCTTGTTAGGATCTCACGTCCGAGAGAAAGTGTAGTTTGGTGGGTATAAAAGTAATTGCTTTCTGGCTTCCAAGAGGATTAATAGGATAAGTTTCGAAGTAAGGAAGAACTAAAATAAATTTAAGCACTTAGGCTAAAGACACGTATTGTAAAAAATTGAAAAGCGTTATATATTGGCCATTTTCGATGCGTCGTAAAGGAAATATCAATTATAACTTCAACAACTAAGGAATTTATCATTATTTTAAAATAATATCTAATAATATCTTTTTCATAATATATACACAATTGATTAAAAAGTCTATCATCAAATTTTAATTTAACCCGTACGAGAGAGAAAATCTAAAAGTTCTAATCTTTTCAAAACGGGGCTTACGTTACTCAGAATAAGCGGCTAAAATAATTTTAGATCGACCGAGTCGGAGGTCCTGATGAATAATGCGCAGCACGCCCGACGGTCATTATGGCAGGAGACGAATTAATTTTAGTTGGAAGCCGCGTCGCGAGCGGGTTTATTCGCGTTGCGGGCACGACGTCGCGCGGTCGCTTTGGACGAGGACCATTGTACTGTTCTCTCAAAGACCGACAGTACGCAAATATTGTGTTCGGGTAAACGTACACACGACATACGTACGAACGACATGCGGCACGATATAGCCGTGTCGGCAAGCACATGACACTCCAAACCGAATTTACATGTCCGGGCAACGCACGTTCTTTATACCGAATTTTATTGACCTGGCCTGCTTGGCGGGCTTCCCGGGTGATCCTTTCTGATGGCAATTTGCGCGGCGATGCGCGCGTTGCGCATTTTAAAACGTTAATCAAAAACAAACGGGGGAACGTCGAACCTCATAAACCGCAATTTATGACCGTTATGTGCCGCTCGCGCGAGAGCGGTCCTTCCAGCCCTTTTTCCCGATCTTCGAAACGAGAAATCTTTTATGGATCTCTCGGCGATTTCGTTTCTCGATTTTTTTTTCTTTTGAAAAAGGAGATCGTGCCGAATGGCAAAAAGAAGTTACGCTAAATCGTGATTTATTGCGAGATCGAAATATTATTGCAATGCAGAACATCGCGAAAATCTTGATTTCGAATACAGATTTCATTGGCGCACTAAAAAATGTTTTATGACTACGCGTGTTGCTGGCCATTTGTGTCTCCCGTAAAAAAAAAAAAAGGTTGAGCAAGGTTTTGATAACACTCGGGTGCGTATAAAGCCTCGTCACATATTGCGACATGCATGTACATCTGTAGTTTTAAACGCGAATGAGCTCTCTATACGTGAATGCACGCCAAGTTTTGCGGGATATTAACAGTAACGATTTTGGTAAACTAAAAATTCGGAGTTTGTATGCCACGACAGCATCGTTTCTGGAATATGCCACCTCACGAACGGACGACTTTTCCTCCGCGAAGGATATATTCGCTTTCGAATTTTTGCGAATGAAAATATCGCGATTCCAATATCCGCCTCTCCGGCAGGCTCTCGTCCGCTCTCACTCGCGTAGAAGAAAAGTAAGTTTAATGGTGACGCCGCCCTCCAAACGGCTAAACGGAAATCTCCGTGAGGGGAAAATTGAGAAAGTGCAGCGTCGACGAGGGGCGAAGTAATAAAGTTAATTGCCTTTTGTTGCGACAGCTTGGCAAGGCCGGCAAAATTGAACGAGTATGAGCACACAAGACACAAAACTGTTATGTTATCATGACAGAAATTGCACTTTAATTTGCCTTTTTTAAAATTTGTTTTTCATTTGTTTATCTTGCACAAAGTTACAGCGACGTATAGTTAAATACAGAGAGTATTCGAAAAGACAAGTAAATTATTTCAGCTTTCTCGTGTCTCTTTTATGAAGAAATTTGATACGGTGTACCAGGCTCCTCGAAAATATCTCTTAAAAAATGTTATTAAGTACAGATCGGACGGATGACCCGGAACGAAATGCGGATAAGGCCTAATATCCTACATTGTCGTAGAGACAATTTCGTATACAGTGCGACCATTGGGACGTATTATCATAGAAGTTGTATCGATCGTAATGTTCATTCTAGAGGAAAACGAGAAATTGTCATGAAATTATATACGGCGACACGTGCAGAATACGTGCTGCAAATCCTACGCAGGCAGTATGCATTCATTTCCAAATAATACGCACACAACGATCGCTTATTGTTATTTTTGTTAGACAACTATTAGATAAGTCGACGATTGTATTATTTAAGAAATTGCAAACGCTAATAAATGCCACGACGTTTGAAAAAAAAAAATCTCCATGGTTTTGAATCTGATAGAGGCTATAAATGCTGCACGATTTTGACGCCGTTTATTGTCCCTTCTAAAAATCGTGTGCGACGTCGACATCAAACAGCGTCTGCTCCTATGCCGATTTCATCTATCAAAACTGAACAAATGAATGTAAAACAAGATAAAAGGGAAAAGGGGAAGAATCAAAGGCTCGAGGTAAAATTAAAATGGATGTATGTTCTCGATGGAATAAAGAACGTGATAGAAATTTCATTCCGGGCGTGTTTTTGACAGTGCGTGACAAGCACAAATGGAACTCGAAAAAAAGGAGCGCGACGAGTGGAACAACAACAATATTGCAGGTAGGCAATGGGTGTCCAGATTGCTGAAATAGAATCGGGTAAGCTTTCAGAGTTGTTCCGAAAAAAATGTCGACTGTTGCGAGGACTATTGTGCATTGGCGTACGGAAATATTCGCTACAGGAAGAAACATTGAAGCCGCGCGCATTTCGGTATGTGAATGTGCAAAGATGGATTCGCAACGAGTCAATTGAAGGATGGAACGTTGCATCGAGCTGCGCAGACCATTCCTGTATCTAAAGTATCGTCACCGATATGGAATACGTATCCATCGGACTGCGTAAACTTCGGCGACAAGAGTAGCGCATCAGTTTTATGCGTTATCGAGCGTGAAAAATCCAGGGTGAACAAACACGCACGAAAAAAACAAAACTGAATGAATTTTAGGATGAAAATCGTGAAAAATCGTTATCTGTACTAAACAAACCCACGATACAGTGCATTAGATCATAAAAGAGATTGTCTTAAAAAAAAAAATTACTCTAATTTCTTGTGTTTCTGTTTATTAACTTTAGTTCTTTGTTCGCTAAAACTTAGAATGGTAGATAAATTATAATATACGTTTTATCGTCCGTGCAGTGCACATCGCGACTTTAAAGTTCGCGACTACTAGCGTCGTTATCAAACATGTAAGTAGATATGATTGGAGAGTCCCATTAAAACTTACGTCAAAGCTAGTTCGGACTAATGTTGCAATTTGCGACAAACAGTCTGCCAAGAGATTGCGCCGTTATTACAACCTCGCCATTATTATAACGCGCCTTGTAGCAGCGCTAGAATCAATATACATTTAATCGATAACAGTTCGTATCGCAGAAGAGCTATTCTGCTAATCGTTTCTAACGGAGTTCGTAAACCGGAGTAGTAGTAGTAGAAGCCACAGCGCATAAACCAGACCAGAGTTGAGTAGTAAAACAAACGGTGGATCCCACGTCGCGTCGTCGGTATAGAATTTCAGTGATATGCATCAATATACTTGGACGCAGCGTAACAGAAGTTCTGCAATGGAAAGATAATTGGACTAAAAACAACGCGCTGCAACAAGGCTATCCAAATGCAAAAGTTCTTTTCTATTTTAAAGCTTTTACATTAAATTTTTCGATGAAATCGACCAGAGAGACGAGATTCAATTACGATGCAACGAATCTAGTTCGGCATGCTACATTAACTTCGTTTTGAAGATATTAAGCGGCAACATCTTTTAATTTAGAAATAACACGGCGATTCGTAAACTGAAGGCAAAAATACGCGGGTAGTGAGAGCCAATATGGAAATGTCGCGAGAAGAAAATCTAAAATAATATCTAACAAAGACGAACTGTATTAAAATGCAATTAACGTATTTAAATAAAATAGTAAACTTTTTCCTAGCGAAAACCATCCTGCCCGGCAAAATTCCACGTTAAATGAAAATCGTAAAATAAAATCAAAGCCGAAAGCACTTTGCATTGTTGAAAATAAGATGCTTTTACCAGATACGACAAAATTCCTTTTTTTCCAATAAACTAATTTAACCGTCTTTCGTGCTTTCTCTAATGAAAGAAATAATATTTTGTTTAAACTATTACGTGGAATTTGAAAGTTATATGAAAATATAGAATAATAATACTTCAAAATTTATTTCTTTTTAAAATATAGAATATTATATAATATAAATATAGGATATAGAACATAGAATATAGGCTATTAATATTTCGAAATGTATACACTAATGGATTCTCCAAGTACCTATGCTCTAAAAGTTCTTGACAATTATCTCTTAATTCGGGCATGTGATAATAGCATACCTCGTTATTTAAGCTTATTATAAGATACCGGTACCTCTTGCGAGAATTTTGAGAGTAACAGACTCGCATTACACGAAAACTCGTTTGCTCTTTAATTAGTTAATACGCAGACTTTCTACAATCGTGGAAATTCATGAAAATTGCTATCATAACTAAATTTTTTTATTTCGAATTCCTCTCCCCGTGTTAGAAATTCAAATGCAAACGCTACGGTGTGCATTTGAAACTTAAGTTGCACTCAGGTCAATCGGAAACAAGTTATTCGCATATTACGCATGTAATTACCAAATGCAATTTCGCCGTAATTGTTCATAATTGAACCGCACCGAGTGCGGTCAATGCAATGACTTTTTTAGCATTTAGATTGAACAGTTGCAGCGCGCGTTTTTAGTACAATTATCTTTCCCGCACAATTCTGGGAAAACGTAGAAAAAGGTCTCTCTCTCTCTCTCTCTCTCTCTTTCTCTCTATTTTGCAAAATTATTCGCAATTCAGCAAACACAAATTTTCTTATACCTCTATCTACACAACTTTACTATCTTCTGGCATCGTGGCATCGTGTATATGTCCGAGAATCGATATGTAGATGCGCAGAAAAACAGCTATTAGTATCTTGTGCCGGCAGAAATTGCAATATCGATATTATGCACGGGACGCCTGCAAATAAGAACTAAAAATAGGCGGTTATCGGCTGACCGTTCGCGCGCGGTGAAGGTATTTATGTCGCACTTGACACATCTATTTTCACGTTGGACGTGCCTGTGTCCCAAGTTTTAGATTTTTTTTCCCGTCGAGCTTGACCCGTCCAACTTCGTCAAATCGTTCCGTGAAATTCTGATACACGCCAGAAGCCTCGACCGACGAAACATACGACATGCAGAATACGCAAACGACATTCCTATTTTTTTTTTAAATAAAAATTTACTGGACGCGAGACTTCAGTTACGGTCAATTAAATCGACGGGAAAGAGCAACGGATTGTCAATCGGATGAAATAATGCCCGTACACAACTGCTAGTACGATTAATCGTCAGTGTCGATATTCTGCAGATATATCCTGGTATAATAAATTTTGCGATTTTCCATCTTTTAAACGATAATTCGCGGCAGCTATATAGGGATGGCATACGCGACCCCGATGTATATCAATAACACTATATTATATTTCGTTACCCGGTTAATTCATAATCCCGCGTTCGTATTTACTCTAACCAGCATGTGAAACATTTTCATTATGGAATTTGCTGTCCCGATGCAATTGAATTAATGCCGCTGCCGCGCGCAAAATACTTTCGTCCGCGGCGAATACGCGCCACCGCCGCTCTATTCATTGCGATTAAAGCTTCGCGTTTCCGTACGATTATTGGACTAATAATTTAATTAAATCAGCACTTTGTATTCCCGTCTTTCATCCAGCGGGAGGGGGAGGACAGAGACGGGAAAGCATTTCGCTCGCGAATCAAAATTTCGACATGCACGAACTGAATTAGTGAATATATGTAATGTGAATTAATAATACGGATTAATATTGTGAATTAATCGCAAACACAGAGCGGTGACGCAAATATACGCGTCTTTCGCGTTGTGAGAGGAGTCGAGGAAATTTTTATGACCGCACTCTTTGTTCTCGTCAATCGGGTTGTCGTTCCCCCTCGTTTAACTCGCGAAAATAAAAGCGCGATCGATAATCCACGATAGGCGGCGTCGCGGCACCGCGGCATTCCCCCCTTCCCCTCCTCCCGAAACGACTTCCCCTATTAAAATTTACTAATTAAACACGCGTCATAAACGACGGCGATTTGAACGTATTGACCGGTGGCAGAGACGTTTTCGACGGCGCGTCCGACTCGCAGAAATAATCAACGTCACGTCCCGCAGATTTCATAGCTCGTCCCGCGTCGCCGCCTATAGAGGATAGCCTCCCACGCGTGCCCCCCTTTTTACGAGATTAAATTCCGGTCCCGGGGCAGATTCCAGACCGTAGGCGCGATATACGGACGACGAGGCTCGAGGCGAAAATGGCCGAAAAAACGATGGAATTTGCAATATAAATAGACATGTTTTTTTGAAATACCTGAGATATTGAGTAGGTGAGAAAACGACAGGCTCGACGGCCGAGCTGGTTGCACTCAAGTTCGTTGTGGGGAACAGGAACGGTGTATTTTGGAAATATGCACGCGAGCTGCGGTCGCGAATATTATTCACTTATGCCGCCGGTGTTTCAACTACGCAGGAAAGTCAAACCATGTCACACGTCGGTACGCAGCGCGTCAAGCTGGTTATACTTTCCCCTCCGAATGCTCCTGTCGATATATGCGGGGTATCTAAAATAACGACACGATGTCGGCGACGTTGTAAAGACTGTTCGTTTATCCGAGCTGTGTTTTTTTACGCCAACAATGTTTTTTAACGGATTTCACCTCTCTTTGCCGGTTAGTCCCAATTTTCACTTCCAGTCCGAATATTTTGCAGACCATAAATACTGGCGGAACTTTTCTGTTTCCTCGAGGGTATATTTCCTCTTACTGCTAAATTCGTAGTGTCAAGTTATACCCAATTTCAGTCATTTTTAGTCATTCCTATAGGTGGCCACTGCTAAAAAAATATATATCGTTAATTTAACTGAACCAATGAAGTTGAAATAATACTGTTTTATGTTAAAATAATATAAATGTCGACATACATGGTAGTTAAATAACAAAATGTACTAACTCAAGGTACTAATTTAAATTTCATTCTTCGATATTTAACAGTACGCTTATAAATTACACTATCTTTTGTACGCTCAATTTTTAAATATTCACATTAAACTCATTGGAGAGCATGATATTATTTAATTTATCTATCACCGAAACGATTTATAATTCGTATTATAAATCGCGATTAAATTATTAAATAAATATTGCACAGCGTTAACTCACGCACAACTAACCGCGTTTGACTCTCAAAGCCCACTTTTCCACGTTAATGCTGTTATTATTGCCGCACGTTTCGTTTCGACCAGCACGGTCGCTCGGCTACTGCGCGGCGTACGTACGAGTATTTCGTTTCGGAGGTCGAGCACCCCGCGTCGCGTCTCCCGTGCTCCTCGCCGCGTTTACGCCGTTTACGGGGGGGAAGCGGAGCCCCGCCGGAGACGAGCGACGCGCGACGGCTGATCGAGCGAGGTGAGTTCTCGTATCAATTCGGGAATCAACAATTACCTGCTTCCTGCGTCTCAACGGTGATCGACATCGCGGCGCGTCTCGAGCCCCTCTGGCGTAGGCGTCCATCGTTGCGAATGACCGCGTCACAATGAAGTTGCCGCGGATAACGCGGATTCGAATACAAGCGTCAAGCGTCAAGCGTTACGCGACACGCATTCCAACATGGCCAGGCGTCGCGCCTCCCGCGCTCCCCGGCCGCGTTTACGGAGGGCAAGCACCGAAAGCAGAGTCCCGTCGGAGACGAGCGGACTTCAGCGACTACTGATCGGAGTATCGGAGCGAGGTGAGTTCTCAATCGGTATCAATTCGGGAATTCGATCGACAATTACCTGTTTCCTGCGCGGCCTGCGCCTCAACAGTGACCGACATCGCGGCGCGTCTCGAGCCCCCGCTGGCGTACTGCGTAGGCGTTCAGCGTCCATCGTCGCGAGCGGCCCGGCCGCGACGTAATGAAATGAAGTTGCCGCGGATTCGAATTCAAGCGTTACGGTTACGCGACGCGCATCCAACATGGCGGGCGTGTAAGTAACGTTCGGCGGTGCCGCGTGAAGCGGCGGACGATCGTCGCGTCGGCGTCACGAGACCTAAACGGTCCTGAAGCGGTCCTAATCATCGGCGCCTCCTCGAGGGACGCGTTTGCACGTGGGACCGGAGCGACGACACGGAACGGAGCGGTGCGGAGCGGCAGGACGAGGGGCGCGACGCGAGATGGTGGGGCGTCGGGGAAGGTGAGTACATTCTCCACATTGCGATGCTCGTCGCGAATAACTGCTCGGCGTTTATTTCGACTCGCGACAATTCGACGTCGTCGTTGCGCCAGGCGTGCGCGCGCGCTCCGACATGTCGTTCTTGACAATCTCGACGTCGTTGTCGAAGACAAACGGAAACGCCGACAGGTGCATCTCGCCCGCGTACAATCTTGGAGACGGATTTGACTCCGGTTCAATACTCTCTCGCAGTTGCGAAACGTGTCTCGCGCTTCCGAGCGACTTTTCAGCTTGGATTCGGACGCGAGTCCCCGGAATTTTTGCTCCGAGAATCTCCGCTTAGATTTTTGCGAGTATACGGGGTGGCCGGATAAATTCGCGCGCGCATCTGGTACCAAGATGTCTCGATTAAATCCGAAATCGATGTTTTTTAACATTAAAACATTTTTAAAAATTGATAGGTATTATAATGATATTATAATTAAATATTTTGTTGTTTGTGTACCAAATAATATTCCACGTAAGAAAGGAAGTCCAATACCCGAAATTATTAGGAGTAAAATCTTAATATATGCATTTCATGTCCAATTCTACCAATGTAGATTAACTTCAATCTCGATTTAACTTACCTTTTATCTTTTTCTAGTTTTTAGAACATTGATAAAAATAGACCTCAGTCGTGGAAGTTTGATCTACGAAAATTCTGAATCCTCAATTGCTCAAAATTAAAAGAGATTACTGCTGCTTAAATACCTTTTGTTGAAGTAAAATGTCCTCAATCGTTCAAAATTCAAAGAGATTATTGCTGCTTGAACCTTTTAATTGTTAAAACAAAATGTCAAGATAAATATATGGTCGAGATGAAATCGATTTTAAGTTGGTAAATGTATCGCACGCTACGCTAAGCACGCGCGCAAATCCACTACCAGCCTGCGTGTGCATTGTTTTTTTTTGTCACCATCTGCGGATTGCGCGTTGCAACGATCGCGAAATGCACCTTTTCGGTTGGCCGCCCGCATTTTACGGCGGATTCGGATGAATCTGACGGGTAATATCCCGAAGTCGGTCTCTCGCGTGGCTCGCCGGGGATATTTATGCAGCCACGATGGACCGTAACATCTCGATCGCGTTCCTTATTTAAGATTCGGATTCGCATGCGAGGGGCGAACGCGGATTTCCATTTATCTATTATCATGTATCCTTGTTGCGATATTTCAGAAGTACTCTGCAAGGCGCAGAATAATGCCATTGGCCTCTTAATGCCGAGGCAGCAGAATCACGTGCGTTCTTGTGTTCCGAAGATCCATCCTTTGTTATAATCGATAGACTGGCGGTAAAGAATTTGTTCGATTCTGCTCTCGGCACGAAGAGAAACGACATCGATTAATCTTATAAATTTCTCTTATAAATCGATGGTAGAGCACATGACATAGATATTTAATAAAATAAGAGAGCTTCTACTTTAAATGTATAAGGGTTACATTGCTTCTTATCGATTGAGACGACGCACGGAGAAAAATAATCGTTCTACAGCCAAGGAAAGCATTTACTTATTTTATTTTATTTCTCTTAAGTAAGTTTGTGCTTACACCAAAGAATATTTTCTTACTAATAGTTTTCAAATATCTTGACACAAGTCTTTGAAAAGCCAGAATATTGTTTCGAGTAAATGTAATGGTTATAATGATTTTATGGTAGATTTGCGGATACATAACCTTATCAAATACTTAATTCGCAAATCTACCATAAAGTCATTATAAGCATTACATTTACTCGAAACAATATTCTGGTTTTCAAAAACTTGTGTCAAGATATTTGAAAGCTATTAGTAAGAAAATATTATTTGTTGTGAGAAAACTTACTTAAAAGAAATAAAATAGAATAAGCATAAGTGCTTTCCTTAGCTGTAGAATGGATTATTTTTATGTGTGCGCAATTAGTGCGCATATGTAAATTGATAACGTATTGTGCAAATGATATTTCTATAATATTTTTACGGTTTGTTTTTCTAAAAAAATAACAGAATGCATATTGAAAAGAAATATTAGAGAAAATGTCAGAGAAAAATATCATTTTATCAAAATCAGTTGTGCAGTAAAGATCTTATTATAATTGTATGAAAATAACTTGAACGTGTGTGAAAGTAGAGAATTTCAAATATTACATCATATCTATGACAAAATATCTGTATTTTCTTTCGTGTTATCATATAAATAAAATATGAATAAATCTCGATCTTCCTCGAATCGTCACGTGAATTTAATGTTTTATACATGGGATGTAGAAATTCTGTATATAAATTCACATTCTTTCTTTAAAGTGTAACGTCTGGGAAGAGAAGGAAGGAAGTAAAGAAAGAAGTAAAGTGGTAAATACATGTCGGTCTACTAAACGAATGACGCTATTATCGATAACTGATGCGGACTATCTCGGAACTAATTACGTCATTATCGGGTTAATGCTCGAGCTTACTTCCAGGCGCCTTAGAAGCGTGACAACAACGACAATCCTTCGACAACCCTCGTAAGATCGGATCGATTCGTCGAACACGTGTGCGCTTGTTTCGAATAATCGAAACGATACATTACGCGCGCCGAATTCAGGAGCGGAAGAAACTTTGGAAAACGTTCTCCCTTTTCCGCGTATAAATGCGTTAGGATAACTTTCAAATTTCCGATTGAATTTAAAAGACATAAAGTTACAATACCGCGTATAAAATATCGTTAAATTCATGTGACGGTTCCAGGATGGTTCCAAGTTTGCTACATTTCTACTATAGACGAAGCACGACTGAAATTTCCTGTTGCAATCCGTGTATTAACAGCATTGCCCGGAATACTGCGCGGCGTAGAAACACGGTGTTACGTCGTTAGCCGATATTTTTGGTCGGGAAAAATTCTATAACGAAAAATAGGATATCCTATTACCATGAAAAATAAAAGCCCCCGACGAGTGTTTTCTATTCAAGCTGCGCGTGGAAGCTTTGTAGAACGGCGCGCGAGACACGCGGGATTACAATAGAATTGTATCGCGTCTGGCACGTGCCATTGATTTTCATTACGCGCGTTCGCACTTACAAACCGTTAAATTACGAACCATTAATTTGACTGCCGTAATACTTAAGCGCCCGGCCCGGTGTGTCGGGCATCACTCGATCGCGCGTTTTCGAATACAGCTCGTCGAATTATATTTTCACGAATGATTTAGTCGAAATTCTGTGGTCCTTCCTACAAAATCCATCCCGATTGGATTTCATCGGGATTTGATACAGTGTGTGCAGCAATCGAGTGGCAATGCATATCGGAATTTCGTAATGTAAAAAATTTAGTTTTTTCCAATAATTAATCAAAATAAAACAATGATACGCACTACATATGTATATATTTTTATAGATATATATCTCGAAAAAACTCAAGATATACTACGAATAAACCAAGAAATTTAAATACATAAATAAACGATGCGAAATACATAGGTTTCTATTATTTGCTGAAGCTTGTTTTGAGGAGAAGTATATCTTTAAAGATGATATTCTTTCTCGGTATCCCGTTTCAAAAAGTTAATGCAAAAGCATTTTCCCGAGAGAATTCTTGCGCATTTTTCTTATGCACGTCGCGAATGGCGCAAGCACCTGCTTTCGGAATCTTTTCAACGGCTTACGCGATCGTCCTGTTAAGCAGGGCTGTTCTATGCATACAAACGGAAATACGAAATGGTCAATAAATGTTACCGCATCCGAGTAAATATAGCTTCAGGATCTGCATTATATTTCCTTTGAATTTTTTAAAAGTGTTCGTAAAGCACAGAAATTTATTTGTCCAAACAAGGCAAATGTATTATAGTTTCGATTTAATTCGTTTATTCGTCTATTCGATAGATGATCTATCGCGAATGTCAGAATAATATATAAATTCGCGACTACAATATCTATAAAATTTAAGTTGACATGGATAAAGAGAAACCATGTTTTAGTGACATACTTATCGTAATTAAATTTAGCATATTGCTTTTATATAGATTCCGTTTAATATCGAAGACAATATTGTCTTTTTCGAAAACGTTTGAGATTTAAAATTAAATTATACTATTTCCTTTATCATAATCGAATCTATAATAAATTGAACCAGAAAGATTTCTACAAAGATAAGATATCTTTGCAATGTATATATTATACATAGAATTTTATAAAACACATTTTATCAAAAATCGTAATAAAAAGCTACTTTATAAAAGCTGCTATACAAAATCTCTTTTTGTATTTAGACGAGTACGTCTTCACTAAAAATCACTCGATGAATTGCTACTTTTATCTTTAATAGCAGATGCAAGAAATTTCGCGATGGAAGCTTCCGCCGAAATTCTGGAGGAACTTTCAGTTGTGTTATGTTAGCAAGTCGCACTTTGGAAACTTTACGAAATTCTGTTTTCGCTCGCATATCCCATTCCTCTTAGAAAGTACATTAGGTACTTCTTTATAAACGCACCTGCGTCGGTCAGAGATGATAAGAAAAAATTATCGCTTGAAGAACGTTCTAGTCAGTTTCTTTCACGCAACAATTTATGTTCTCCAAATTATAGTATTATTGAATATAAGAATGTTACAATAAAAATAGGAAAGATTGTTAAAAATTAACGAAATATCTCTCTAAAATATGCTCAAACATTTTGATAGCTTGACTAATGTTTGCAACAATTAGCACAAATTGATGATTTTGTATAATTATTGCATATACATCCAATATGTTTCAAATCTTTAAATATTTTCTGCACAATGTGGAATTAATTTAGATTAATGTAAAATTTTGCCTGTAGTTAGTTTAAATTCGACATACGGTTCAATTAATTATTCATAAGTTTCTATAAATGGATAGTATGGGATCGATAATTCATTTTCACTGTATAATTAAAACTGTAAATATTGTTTTTCTGCTATTCAAATAATCTTATTAATATTCAATAGTTAAATCAAAATAAAACATATTATTTCAGATTTTCGCATAATCAAATATTTTAAAATAGTTACGTTTTTACAGGATAAGAGATATAAATAAGCAGTTTTAATGAAATTATGACCAAATTTAATTTGGAGAAATGAAACGTCGTTTTAATGAGGTTGTTATGACAAAATTTAACTTGGAATACTATTGAATTCATATTAGAGCAGTTAATTTAAATTTAAATTTGCATGAGAGCTATTCGGCAGATGGTTACAATGCTAAAACGATCGTATCGCTCGAACGCATAAACCAATTCGCGGCAAAATTGATCGAGCTCGACGGATAAAAAATACTTTTTGTTGGTTGCAAATGGTTGTAGTGAAGTCGAGAGGTGAGTGTACCGGTTTCGCCGCCGGTTGATCCTGTCAACAAGGTACGCTGGAAGTCTGTAAGCCGCTGACACGTACATGGCACGAACACACGCACGTGTGACCGATAGATACGTAACCAAGTTGCCCCCACAAATGTACTCGCACCCTGAAAATTCGAGCTTCGCAGCATCCGCGAGTACAAACAAATATTTGCTCGCCTCGTATTGCGGCAATCTCTGTTCAGAGATGCCTCTATGGAAATTTTCATGACATGCGAGCCCTTTTGATCCACCGTATTCCATCCGCAGTTAATCGGTCGAACCAGTTTTACGATTTACACTTTCGCGGCGGCGATAGGTTGTGTTTACCCGTCTAGTGGATTTTATTCCTTTTTACGAAGAACTCCATCTCTAAAAAGAAAATATCTTTAGAACATAAAAGAAGTAATGACGATCCTAAAATAAATTTTTTCTTAACTCTTCTACTTTCTAAAAAAAACTGATCTTTTACCATAAATATATCTTGAGATGAAAGAAAAAATGATGAAATACGAATGACATTGACACTTTTCGTGAACTTTGCTTTTCTAAAACTTCTTCAGATATTTGCCAACGTGCTACAACGTTTAAACCATGCGTTAGTAGAAAAAGTTTGGAGTAAAAGTTATCCATTATGAAAAGTTTTAAAATAGGTAAAAAGTTTATTCCTCTCCTCTTTCCTTTCCACGAGATCTGTTTTTACTTTTTTGAATTATATCACGATTTTCTTAAGTTTCCTAAAGAGACTTGGAACTTCATGATGCGATTGTAATTATAACATTGTTGCTGTTTACGTCTGGAAAAGCGAAATATATTTCGTGCTCGTTACTTCAACTTAATTACAAGATGCAGATCCGGGCATTATTGCAATTATTATCTTTAGTAAAAGTGCTGTTGTCAAAAATATGCCAGTTTTAATATCGATGGCAATTTGATAGCACGGAAATGAGTCTGATAATAAACTCCGGCGTATGCAGCTTCAATGTTCATCATTTTCAATAATCTCATTCGGGAAGTAAATTAATGACTCACATGCAGTTAATCGCTTTCCCTACGATTTATCAATCTTTCATCAAGAGAGATCGATAGAAATGTGCATTATAGGTTATTCATTATTAATTCGTCAATATATATGTATATAAATAATAATAATTCCGAAGATGTTTAACATTTGCCGACAATAACAGCTATGGGTCGATTCGTTTACGAATTTAATGTATGGATAACTTTTCCGTATAAAATATATTGAAAAGAACTTCTCGAATTTTGTAACCTTTTTACGCGAAGAAAATAATCGTTATATGATTATTTCGTCAATATAGCTCGCGTATAACCTGCTTGAGGTTTGCGCTGATGCATATCAACATTATTTACCCGCACGATCGATATCGGAGCAACGATGCTTGGTTAGATAGATTGCCACAGTGTGGACTTGATTTCCATCTGCCGCGTGTTACCCGTTGATTGTCACAGCTTTTATCAAATTAGCGAGTGCATTATCTCATTGACACGGCACGTTGCAAGCTAGATTAAATTTTGATCGAATTCTTTATCTTCGGGCTTGGAGCATCGACCGGAGTAGTTCGATATAATCACAAAATAGAAATATAAATTTATATTAAGAAAGTGATGATATAGGTAATATAATTTTAGATAGAAAGAAAATGCATAATGTTAAAAATGCTAGTGATAACGCTAATAATAAAATTTTATGTGATTGTCTCTATTCTTTATGGATGGCCGTGATATATAATGCACAAGAGTGCGATTTTATGATGTTAAGCTTACAAAGATTAATGAAAATTTTAAGTGTCACGATTTTGTGATTTATGCGCGGATATTATTTAAATTTCGCCTAACTAATCTCACGGAAAGTAATAGCAGCATTGCTACTTTAACGGTTATGGATTATGTGAACTTTAGCATTTTAACACCATCGATGCCTTAAGAACGTCATTCCTATCACCGGCAGAATACTATGTACAAGATTAAAAAGAATAAATCTTCCTTTTTCACTCATGACCTTTATTGCTCATAAAACCGTAGCAACTCTTTGAATGTCTAATGGAAAGTTGAGAGGACAAAGCCTTATATCCTTGGCTGCCTTAAGAAGGATACAAAAGGTAAACTCTTAGATTTTTAAAAGATTATATTAAGTATCCAAAAGAAATATTATGATATAATTTCCTATTAATTCGTTCAGAAGGGGATAGCAAAATTATTATAAAGTTTTAACAGCAATACATTTTAACCTCGAATAGATAATCCTTATTCTCTCTTAGCTTTCATATATTATTCTTGCGTATTACATATATATATATATATATATATATATATAATACGCAAGAATAATATTGTATCTTGCAATAAGTCTTTATCTGTAATTTTAATAAATTTTTAAAAAAGAGTTTTTGGCGCTTAAGCTCTGACAGATTTTTTATCTGGCTTAAACAAGCGCAATATTCTAGTCTCCGTTACTATAATCCACTGTTGAGATTTTGTCAGAAATACAATCAATTTGAAGCGAAGTCAATAAATGAATCACCATCCATGAATCCATGCACCTGGTCCGAATATTCGGATTCCTCGTAAACCTCATTTATCCTCGTAAAATACAAATGAAACAACTTATCTCATTACGAGAAGCAGATCCCTTCTTTTCGCGCTATCTTTCGGTCTAAATCTTCCCGTGTGACACTTAAGGGTGGATAAAGTGGTCTTTCCGGACGTAAAGCTAATCATTCTTTAGTGCGTCCAAGTGAGAGTATAGGGAAGTAAGGAGGTGCTAAAAGAATAATGTCCCCTTTTTATCATAATATACATAACTTAAAAAAAAAGAGATCCTCCTGACCCACAGATTTCTGTAGAAATCCATTAACAGATGGGATTTTTGTAATCTGAAACTTAAGTTTTGTTATATACTTTCTATAAAAATCCATATCTTATACTATCGTAATTTATAGTCATCTAACGATTCGGTTACTTTCTCGTCTTATTTTTTTCAGTATACAGATTACATTTTCGTTAGCTCCGTTGTCGAATAAATTTCAAACTGTATCGTTTATACAGGGAAAACAAAATAAGGCGTGGGAATAATCCGGCGTGGGCGCGGATTATCCATGGCGCCTTACTATCATATCCTTCGAGGTTTGTTGAAATTCCTCGCCGAGTGTCGCAACAGTAGAGCACTTGAAGTTTCATTTAAAACACAGAGAATAGATTTTTCGGAGCAAAGCTCACGTTTCTTATTAAACCGCGTTACACACAGATTATTTCTACTCCACGCCTCTCGCATTATGAATACATACGTGCGATGCTTGCGAATGCTCGTTGATTGTAGACATTATTTTACCTCATAAGTGTAACGTTTATTAATAAGTGTAACGTTTATTTAATTATAATCGTATCTCTAATAACATCTTCCCAAAAATATTGAAAATGCTAAAGGGTTCTTGGACCACAACCATCGTAGGTAATTCTAGCATTATCTAAATTTAATCAGAGATTTTATGTTATTCAACTAATTTTTATTTTTTATATAATAGTTTTATTCAAAAGACAGCTTTTTGCTCATTCAAAATATGACCGACTGCTTTCTCAAAATACCTTTGCGTTCCAAGAAAGACAATGTCTTTCACAGTTTGTTAATAGTAATGATCTTCAATGGAACGAAACGAGTAGATAGTATGTACAGCATAGGACACTAACCCGCACTAACCTCTGACTTTTATTTGAATACCAACGAATACGCAAGTGACGGTGTTTTATCTGTCGTTTATCACGACGTGGTAAAGTTCGCTCTCGTCGACGGAAGAAACAAGAACGTTGACGAGATAGAAGGAAAATGTAGGAGTTTGCGTGCATACGCTCATAATGGCGCCGCATGTTTTTCGGCTGCCTCCTGCTGAGGAAATTCGTGAGATTCCGGCGTTTGTCTCCCGAAGATTTCGGGAATTCAGAGTTCCGAGGACTCGCCGGAATAATATCCGCCACCGAGACAAATAAATTGGAGAACGTGGAACGTCGCAGGGTCGAAATTCCCGACAATTCTCGCTGAGATGTGATTTTTATAAAGATAAAGCAGTTATGCTGTGAATTAAATTCTCGACGTGATTGCCTTTCAAGCTTAATTAACTCCGGAATTATTGAAGATTAAGACATATACCTGTATCGATTTAAAAACCAAACTCTTTGGTGAAAAATCAGAATTTTACCCTTTTTACCGATTATATCGAACTTCCGAAAATGGGATATTTACTTCGTAGAAATGTTCGCACGGGCAATGAAACTCTTCTTGCGCTGCGGGATGAAAATCAACCGGTGCAATCATCGTCGCGATTCGCCCGTCGGTCAACTCGGTCATCCAGTGCATTTCAATCTGACACCTGCCTGCCTGAGTAATTCGTGCGTTCGCGTAATGAAATTCGCGTAGCATCGCCCCGGTTAGTTGCAAATATGTGCAGATATATGCGCACTCGCCGGACACGCATCTGTTATACGCCGAGTTTGCCGTTGACGGTTATGGTCGCCCTGAACGAACGACCGCGAGGTACACCGCGATAATGGCTTTAAGCTGTGCCCGAACGTATCCGGGCAAGGTGTCCTCCGCAGGTAACCACTTATCCATATATGTGTTCACGCGTTTATGACTGCATACGAGCATTTTCGGTAAAGGAGAATATGATGAATGAAAGACGGAGCTTCGCGTGATTTAATTATCAAACGATTGTCAACAGATCACTTGACGCGAAATTAATTAAATGCAAAAGCTTTTAGGATAGTGAATACCAGACAAACTGAATACCTTTGGGCGATACTAAAAAAGCTTCTGTTCTTGCTGATAAACACGAATACGTAAAAACCGTGTACACCGGTGTACGAAATGTGCGTTGAATGGTGAAGAGATTTTAACGAACGCGTAAGGTGCACGGGATTAAAATAAAAATATGGAGGTAAAATCGATATTGACTGATAAAACACGACAGCGACAGACTGATAAAACATGAACTGAGAATCACTGCAGAGGACAATGGCACGGTTCCAAAGAGCTGCAGCAGAATTAGGTTGGAAGAGATCCGACGGAGACAAAGACACGCATACACAAAACACAAGGAATCATTAATGCGGCAGTAATTAAGTACTATTAAAATACGAGAGGTCAGAAGATGATGGAGATGCATGGGAAAAACACGATGTGGCTTTATAAAAGTGTCTCTGTAATAACGGTCTCTGAGACTATATAAATGTCATTAAGTGTCATAATGATTAATATGGCTAAAGGCAAATTTTCTTATGAATTATTTAATCTCTTGCTGATAATGCATACATTAATCTATATAGTTACGGTGATAAAGGGATCAATCAATCAGTCGCTAAAAAATTCAATGGAAGAAGTGTTGCAGGTGATACTTTAACGCTAACGTTACGGACTTTTTTATTGAAGCAATATACCGTAGTAATACAACAGAAAAAAAAAATTTTACTCGTGTTCCTATCACAAAGAGATATCATGTACAATAAAATCTTTTTTTTATTAAATTGTAAAGGATAATGCACTAAAGAACATACGTAGCTCGCAGCGATATAACACCATACACAGACTTTATAGCCTACAATTATTCAAAATTATTAATTACTCTTCCACGGTCTTTCACCATAAATCTTATTATCTTGTATAAACACGATGTCAGAGACATACAAAAAATAAATCCAACGTCACATACGATTTAAAATAAAATATCGTAGTGCCCATCGATATTACGATAAAATCAATTCCGAGTGTAGGTGGTCAAATATTCACAGCCGTCCCTTTTATGATAGCGAAAAATTCATTGGGCACTCAAATAAAATTATAAAATAATACGTATTACATGAAATTATAAAATAATATGCATAATATAAATTAGTCATTTTCATACAAAAGCCGTCCATTTAATTATTTTATACGATCAATAATGGCCGGATATGCAACAAAGCTTAGTGCACCCTGTACCGTTTTCTCAAAAATGCTAGTAGGATGGATCTCTGCATTGAATCAATTTTACGAAATTCGGTGTGTTTTACGCACGTGGTTATTGCGTGCATGTTATTGCGTAAGCGCAGGATCTAGAATTTTACGACGGGGAGAGCGGGCAAGTTGAGAACACTCGCGAACAATGACGTAGTTTCGAATTCCTCCACCCATGTAATAAACTACACCATTCCGCTGTATTCAGCTCTCACCACCCCGCGCATCATATTCCTGCTGTGTAACGAAGCGCAGCCGCGATTCGCTCGAAACCTGTAAAACTGGCTTTTATTAATAAATTCATTTTATGATTTTTGCACGCACGCGGAAAACAACGATAGATGTTCGATATCTCTTCGTTTTGCTCGTTGTTTTATATTTCTGGCATAATGAAGCAGATGAGCTTTTAATTTCGAAAAACACTCGTTTTTTTTTTAAATAACGTTGTTATCCTCCATACAAAAGCTTCGAATTTTAAATCGATTTTCTACAATAAAACTTTAATCGCCATATATTATCGCAAATATTAAAATTCTCAGGATTTGTAAATTTGCATAAAAATGTTGGTATAACGTAAATTTTATGATTTAAAATAGATTGGAGAATAAGATTTTGCCATATATTTTTTACTCACAAAAGCCAGTGTCCCTCATTTTCAATCATTTATAACTTAGAAGCTATTTTCGCGAATAAAAGAAAGTACGATGAACCTAGACTACCTCGTATAAGATATAACTATCGTTGCTGGAGGCAGGCGAGGAACATCGATCGAAGTTTCGTCCGTCCAACTGCCGCAATATTGCCGACGTAAATGCTTTTACTACTGACCTACCCCTCGAACGACACTTCGGATACGTACAGCACGCAGCATCGCGAATGCAACATACGAGATAGCATTTTCAAGATGCGAACGTGCTATAAAACCTCACGGAAAAATCCAAATGGCCGATTCCACTTATTGCCCGAAAAGAGTTGATATTTTTTATATCCAAAGTCACTTTGATGAAAAACATGTAATACAGATTTTATCTAATATATGTATATTTAATTCTCTCATATCAAAGATACCTGAGTGATAGTAATATTATAACTGTATTATAAATTGTAGGATATTTTTTGTAAATTTTTGACACATTTTTGTAAATTTTTTTGACACATTATTTATAATGATAAATTATTACTTAAATTATGAAATATAGCATGACATAGTAACGCTCTTTGTTCCGCAGTATTGAATCTGTTTTCAAACTTTCCGTATAAATATGTATGCCTTGTAATGTATATCTACATTTGATATAAATAATTATTGTTAGATAAATTATACACTCATGAATATTACACATCACAATACTTCGGAATTAATATATATATATATTAATATACATATATAATAAAATTCGAGATTGCTACCTATATATATATATATATATATATATATATATATATAGGTAGCAATCGATAGTATTTCGTGACTGTGGAAGTATAAAAACATATATCAATATATAGATTTTATTTGAATTTACTATACACCACTCTGCATTGTTTCAAATAATATATGCACCGGATACTCATGTAACATTATTTTCTTATCACAAGAGATGTACAAAATATTCTTCTCTAGCTTAGCTTCCGTAACCTTCCGTAACTAATCTTGACTAATGGACTTATTAAGTAACCGCGGCGTATTTTTTACGCCGCGACAGGGACGGTGTACAAAAATGACTCTTGAAATTTCATGATCAGTAGCGTTACATCTCGCGATAGCTCATCTCATTTGCGTGCCAATCCTTTATTCGAGTGTGCATCCCTCTGGCATCGTGACGCCACTCTCGAAGACGAATGCGTGGAAACGTGTAACGAACGTTCGAGGGGATGTTTTGCATAAGAATCTCCATATCGCCGGAATATGTTATCGTAAGATGGATATGCTCAACGTTGAAAGGCGAAACGTGATTCGTGCCGGTCCGGGATAAAATATACGTCCACCGTAGAATCAGAACGTGAGAGAATATTAAAATGATGGAGAGTAGGTAGGTACGGCGTGTTATCCGTCGTAGTTTGCTCTCGTCAAGTATAGGTGCTCGATACCGTTCTAACTCTCGTTGTCGTCCGATCGTGAGATGTATTTCACGCATGAGTACCTTATTGAGAAAATTTTATCGATATCTTAGAACAATAACGGTCGACCCTGGCTGTTCCGTGGCTTGAGGGAGAGAAGAGCAAATATCCTGTATCTGAACATTTGATTTTTCTTTCTTACATTATCAAACTACAAAATGACATTTGAAAATATTGAGACATAAGCTCGTCTATAACAAAAATATCAAATATTATGACATAAGCCGTGACATAAACCGTTGATGTGATATTAACATTTTTAATATTATAATATTACTATATGTTTAATTTTTAGATCGTATTTAATTATTATTGCTCGTTTTCTTACTGCATACAAACATTAAAAAGTAAGATATATAAATTTTATTGTAACATTCGTCTGTTTTACATATTAAACGTAATTTAATAATAGCGTAATAAATGTATTATTTTGAAATCAAATTTTATGCAAGCATCATGTTTGCACAGCTTGAGCAATATCACAATGTTACAGAATTCTAGATGCAAATTGGGTGGGGAAAAGTTATTCCATCGGAAGATATTGTGCTTAACGAACCGATGGGAGTAATTCGCACTTATTATCATTGCCGCGGGATGTGGCAGACATTACCCTAATGTAATATTTATGATAGGAAAAATATCGCAACGATTCGTATTTCGCGCATGGGTACCTTATTGAGAAAATTTTATCGATATGTCTTAGAATAACGGTCGACCCTGTCCCGTGGCTTGAGGATAGAAGAGTAAATATGTTTTATTTCAGTTTTGAACCAGAAATATTGCTTATTTCTGCATCAAATGCGCTTATTACCGAATCCTAACAAGCGCTGCAGATCCGAACGTGATACGGGAAATTTCTCACATTAAATATAATTGCAATGAGATACATAATTATTGGATATTAATACGCCGCATCTGTTAATCAATAATACTGTACGAATTTACATAATTATACTGTTCCATCAGATAGAGTATAACGTTCGTACGGTAATAATTAACCCTTCATTGTCATCGAAGATAATACTATTAGGACACATTTTTTGCAATTAAAAAAAATTGTGGATTTTTATTACATAATTTATAATAAAAAAATAAAATCTGAAAGATCTGAATTTACAATTTAAGTTCGTACGGTAATAATTAACCCTTTAGTATCATCGAAGATAATAGGTATTATTAGAGGACAAACATTTTTTGCAATTAAAAAAACTGTGGATTGTTATTACATAATTTATAATAGGGACGAAAAAATAAAATCTGAAAGATCTGAATTCACAATTTCAGTTAAGTTTGCTTTCCAATGCGTTGACTCAATTGATTTAGTGAATTTAGTCTAATTAATCGTTAAAAAGTAAAGTTAATTTTTATCAAGAATTAATTTAATTTTTTTAAAACAAGAATACGAGCGATTTGTGTTGTGATGTGAAACGGTAATGCAAGCAATTACTTATCACGGTATAATAGATCATTTAATAGAAAAGATTGAATCAAGCGGTCAAGCGGATGAATTACGATAGTAGCAGTTCGATATTCAATATTCTGAGCTACCGTTCGCATGAATCGCCTCTATACTATGCTCTCGAAAATTTCAAGCAAATTGTAACGATTAATCGTCGCTGCCGGATCGCGGCAATTAATCTTACGCAGCGTGAACCGTTTAACAATCACGTTGCTAGCCACTAGCCGCCAAGCTGACGGCCGATCTCTTATTTAAGCCGTGAGTAACGTGTGTTGCGAGTACAAGCCGTGAATGCGGAATATTTATGTTATAAAATGGATAATTAATGCATGAGAGAAGTTTTGAAGATTGTAAGGTTTGAAGTAGTTTTAAATTTGCATCTTGTAAAACATGAGAAGTATTTTAGGAAACATCTACGTAAAATATTTTCAATATTGACACATAAGCAATATTAATTTAGTCGTTCATATAAAGATAAGGCGAGAAATTCGCTGTAAGCACTGAGGGGGTTATCTTATACATCACGTTATTGGATATCGGATAAACGGGCGGATGCGTGGACAACGATGTTATGGGGTAGATTTGCGGAAACACGTTTCGTACGATGGCTCGTAAAATCTTGATGAGGGCTATCGCGAAATCTTATGAAACATAAACTTTAAGATGATCTAGTTTTAAAGCCTATTTAATGTCATAATAAAATCTAAAGTCTTAGTTAAATAAAAAAGGAACAATAGAACGATATATATTTCGCATTAATCAATTATAACTAACGTTTATATTCTAAATTAATGAAATATTAAATATCTTAATATTTTCACACGATAATATTTCTCGTATTAAATATTAAGATTGTAATTCAATATCAAGTTCTAAATCGCCTACGGAATAAAATAAGACACGAAATCGGGGAAATTATGTACGTACATTAATACTGCGTGATAAAAGATAAATGAGCATAGACGCGACAAGCGCCGTCGCGAGTTTGCCTGAAATGTTCACACCACAACAGATTCACTACTGACATTTATTTCCGCGACGTTATCTAACATGCTCATGTACCCAGCTATATAAACGATCCTTGGCTTGCCTGATGGAGACAAACATTTGTGGTACCCAAGGGTCGGGAAGAATATACACGCGGCACAATAAGCAGGATGTCTTGACGCACCGTTGCGTCAGGTTTCGCGTTAGTCCGCAAATGCAATATATGCATGAACGTGTCAGTTGAGTAAGCTCACACATAATGATATTTTACTTTAGTAAGCGGAGTCAAATTAATATGGATTCGTTGTACTTTCGTGGTATATCCGCTTGTAATGCAAATTTTCGTTTTTAAAAAGACAATTCTTCATACAGCGTAACCTTTAATAAAACATTCAAACGGTGGTTTTTTAATGATTTTTTAATTCGACATGAAGAAAAGTAATTAAATATACTTAAAGTTGATTCTTGCTGCCCATTATTTTGCTACTGTTAATTATCTGCTTGTTAAAAGTAAACTGTTCTTGTTAATATAATTATAACAGCTGGTGGTTAAAGTAACCGCCTTGTACGTACATGTATGTAATAAGTCAGTTGCCACATAAATCATTGTCTATTTTCCTTATTAAACGTGATCGCCGAAACCGACTGCAGCGTTTGAAAGTATATGGTAATTTATGCGAGCAAACGAGTATTATGTTACTACTGGAGTATGCAGGATCGATCATCTTAACACACTCCGCGGTCCATGTACTTTGGCGGATCAACCAAACGATAATGCGAGCTTATGGATGAGCAGAGACATGGAGTAGGGGACTGATATTGACCTTGCTAGCCACAAAGGGCCGCATAATTGTTGAGGTTAATTCCTGTTTGTGCCACACGCCGCAATCTACCCTCCGTCAAACTATCGCGACCTCGATCCCTCTTAGTCCGTCTCCGCTTTGGACTATCTCTAAATAGTCCAGCAATTGTTAAGCCACGTGTTTGTATTTGATGTGCGATGCGTAAAGTGCAGCAACAGGCTTTGCGGTTAACCAAGCAACTGAATATATGTATAAAAGATATATATAAAAGATACTTTAATAAAGTATTCTGAAAATTTATTAAGAATTGAAAGGTTTTACACGAGAATATCAGGGCCACAACAGTTCTCAAATCATAGCGAATTAGCAAATTGCATGCGCCGAGTTCGCGTGCTCAGGCTCGTAATAATACGTACGCTTATATGCGTATTGATTTATCATCTGATATTGATTTTCATAGCGTAGGTGAGTCTAATTTTTATTGCACAACTGATTTTGCCTTTTGGATTTTTTTATACAGTAATACAGATATATAAGGGCTTGTTCAATGGAATAATTAATCAGTTTTGTGTCACATTCTTCATATGGAACGTATAAATTTGAGAAAAGCAGTAATTTACATAAATGTCATAAATATTTTTCTGACTGAAACAAAGATGAATCTTATTCTTCAAGTAGACGTTATAAAAATACAATGATGTATGGAAATCGATTTAATATGTAAGAAATCGAATATTCAGCGCGAATATTCTATAAAATGTTGACTATTAACTATAAAAGTTAAATATTTCGTAACGGTAACGATTTATTTAACGTGTGCTCTTGGTGTACACGCAAGATCGTCGTTCTGTTCTCTCCGTGACGCTCGAGCGAACAGGTACGTAGCAAGAGATTGCACACATACGCTTATCTTCATTCAAACTTGTTCAAAAGACGTAACAACTTGTCCAAATGACCATAAAAAAAATAATTACTGCATTACAGCTCTTAATTACTGCGCGAAACTATTTTTTAAATTTTGCTATACATTTTACATTTACTAAATTATTTTCTTTTTTTGCAGTAATTATTTTCTGTAGATATATTAGCGAAGGCAAAAAAATTGTATGAGATAAAGTAATTTAGAAATCAATGTAATTATTATAATATACTTCTGATTGTTTCCTTAATTTATTGAAATACTTTTACTCGTTGTTAATAATTTTTTTAACATACAAGGTATTCCGCATCTACTTTATAATACTTTAATTGTGTACTTTGAAGATTGATTAGAATAGAAAATCCGAATATAAAAAAGCCACAATTGCAGTAATTTTCAAATTACAAGTAATCGAGATCGTTTTCATATCTTCGATGATAAAATAATTCATTTGCGTGGTAGGAGATGATGAGAATTAATTTATTATTATTTGTTTCTCAATTTTATGTCTCAGGAGAAACGAAATTGTGATTTTAATGAACTAAGAAATCAAGGTGGATTGTCACATTTTTCCCAACAATCTATTTTATTTTCTTGATTTACTAAAATCGCAAAAATTATTTGTTAAAATCATGCAAGACAACACAATTTTGGGAAGAATAATAATAATATAAATATTATTTTACACGAAAACTTTTTCGATCACAACGAAAGTAAATCTTATTTTTCAAATAAACGTCAAATGCATTGAGCGATATATAATAGAGATATATTAATCCAAAATGTAAGAAGTAAAAAGTCACCGCGCGCGTGAATATTCTATAAAGCCGTTAAATATTTCTTAACGATAACAATTCGCGCTACGTAAACAAGAACACCGCTCCGCGCGCCGCTATCACTCGCGCGTCAGCTCTCGAGCGAGAAGGTGTGTGGGACGAACTGTTCCGTGTGTCGTCGATACTATTCGAAAAGTGATCGCGACAAGTACGAAAGAATATTAATTAACTCTCGCGATATAATAATGCGTATCGAGGCGATGGTTATCTACCGAAAGAAATACTTCGCGCATTAAAAACTTTCGGAACAGCAATCGAAATGATAGATAATGCGGGAATTACATATAAATTACTGTTTCGTTACATTTACAGTAATTATTCTTTATATTCTATGATACTTAGATTCTAATATATTTCACGCATAATTTGAACTTTCCCGCAAATTTAAACGTTAATTTATTTTATCTATTATTATTCCTTTGGATTGATGGTGTAGAGTAACTAACAAATTACGGAATCGATATATTACATCTTTTTGTTACTTGAATCTATTTTTTAATTTTAATTAATAATATTTTGTGCATTTCGTAAGATTTATAAGCGTTACATACGATTAAGGGCCAAAGCACATAACATGGCGATAGCGATATACGACGGTCGTAATCCCCGACCTGACAGATCAGGATACGCCAAAGCTTGTGCGTTACTTACGTCCACGACTACGACTGTCATATGTGCTTTGGCCCTAACGTTAAAACGTTAAAACGTACTCGCGCGAAGTCTCGCACAATCGTCGTTCTAATAATTAAAAGTGATCATAATTAATTGGCGATTAAATTTCATTTTCATAATTTTCGAAATTGCAAGAAAAATTCTTGTTTTATTGAAAACACATATTCTCTCCGTGACGCTCGAACGAACAGACAGTAATGCGAGTCGTTCCGTCGTATTACTCTCTGAAACGCGATCACGATTATTATCATTAAAAATTGTCGGATCGTACAATGTAGTAACTCTCGCGACATAACGACGCGCATCGAGGCGATGGATTATCTATATCAAATATTTCGCGCAATTTATTTTCTCGAAACCGGAATCAGAACAAAGGAGAATAATAAATTACTATTGTATAATGATATTATACTGTGGACGATATATATTTTTTATAATGATATTTATTTTAACATATTTTACATCGCGGTTTGAATATTCTGTAAATTTAAACATAAATTATTTAGTAGTATTTCTCTGGATTAATGAGATATGGTAACTAACGAATTACCGAATCGATATATTACACATCTTTTTGTTACTTGAATCTATTCTTTAATTTCGATTAATAATATTTCATGTATTTCGCGAGGTTACGCGTTACATGCGATTAATGTCAAATTAGTCAAAAGACTCGTGTGAAGTCTTACGCGATCGTTGTGTTCTAATTAAATCATTAAAACGCAAGTGATCGTAATTAATTGATGATTAAATTTTATTTTCATGATTTTCGAAAGTGCAAGAAAAGTGTCTTGTTTTATTGAAATCACATTATGGTTTTATTCTTTTCGAGATACAAAAACGTTTGGTATAAAATACTAATAATAAATTGATTTATGCAATAAAATGAGATCGAAATCTTACAATTAGATATAATGTGTGATAATGTACGTCGAAATTCTAATCTAAGACGAAATATTTGACGCAAGTGTTTTCTAAAGCGTTATAATTCATATTAATAATTCGGTTATTGGGTGGCCTCGGTTTTGTTGTGTAATATGTTATGTAGGTATATAGTATAGAGTACGAGCGTGCTGCTATGCGTATCCACAAAGGTATAACGACACTATCATTCGCACCAATTTTCAAATAAGCAAGTAGTGATATAAGCCGCTCTATGTGTCGCCCCCCGACACGCGACCGTTCTTTGTGAGTAATTACTCGCGCGGCTAATTAATTTAATGATTCATAGGTGTATTAAGGCAACTTTATTTACAATTTTATTTACTGAAAAGGATATTTCGCGCAATGTGCTCGTTTGAGATCGAATTGAGAAGCGAAGAGAATAAAAATTAGAAATTAGTTGCAATATTTAAGGGGCGATAATAATTTCTTTAACGCTTTGACTCAGATATATTTTGCATTGAAAATATCTAGTTTTGAATACTTCTTAGATTTACATATTTAGATATAATTTTTTTACTGTTTTCAGATTCAGAGAACATAGAAAAATGCGCGAATCGTTGGACTGAGTTCAAGCAATGGAGAGTCGTCATATGTAATTAGTAATTAATTAGTGATACATTGAATGCACATAAACGAGAGTTGGTTCACGTCGATTTCGTTGTTACATCTTAATTTGTTTTAATTTCGGGAGTGCCGTGTAAAGTGTCGCGCGATTGTTATATTCTGTTAATTAATTCACGTGCTATTGTAATTAACCGCGTTTGCGCAAGTGTAATTAATTGCATTCTCGCAAGTGTATTGTGAATGCAACGATGGAACTTGAGAGAAGGCTTGGGAAGGCATTTGGCGACAGCGGAGCAGCCTGGGGTGAGTGTAATTTATTATTTATATATTAGTTATTGTTTTCACGGAATATATTAATCTTTCATTTCTGTTTATTTGAAATGTTTATACAAATAATCGAAATAAAAGTTGGAAAAAGATCTTTATTTATAAAGCTTCATAAAAGATTGTGCTCTTAAAGAGAAGTTTTCAAAAGTTACATAACTATTTTATTAAATATTTCTTTAAAGAAAATTAAAAAATTCAATATGCGCAATAATTTTTTAAAATATTTTAATTTAGATACTCTAATAACTTGAGTATATCTATATTTCAAAGTTCTTTGTTGTTCAACGTAATTCAGAACTCTGTTGTTTGCATCTGTGAGTCTGAAATTATTTTTATTAATTTAATATTTAGTGAATTTCACATTCGACTAGTTATAAGTAATTAATTGCTAAACGATAGTTTGGCAATAATTTATTCATGGATTAAACCATGAATTAGTATAATTCAGAGAGAAGGATACGAAGAAAATATATGATTAGATAACGAACACACAGTTTTTGCTTTTATTGATAATACATATTATTTTTCATTAATAATGGAATCGTGTAAATTATTATCATAATTTTTAACGAACACGTCATGCACGAGAGCATAACATTTGTTTGAGTATTCTTTAAGCTTCATAAGTTCTTATTTAAATATATTATGAAAAATGTATGCATGATTATTCGAACTTTAGATAAACATCTTATAATGACGATATCTTTTGCTCATCGATATTCGTTGATGTAAAATTTCAAATTTGTCATTATACGTTATAGAAAAGTTTGAAGCATGACATATGAAAACTCGGACAAAATGAGATTTTTCAAAAGTTATTGTGAAAAACTTCTCATATTTACATGAGTAGTTTCCGACACGTTCGCGCGATTTCATTGTAACTTTGTTCCATTTTACGGATAAAAATTTGATATTTTACGGGTAAAAATAACTTATTCGTTGATTCTCACTACGAGTAACGTTGCATTGATTACCGATTCACAGAAATAGAAAATTTTTGTTAATAAAATATTTTATTGTAAATTTTATATCAACCGAACACATACATACAATATATACTGAAAAAATGAGAGAAATAGAATTTTATTGTCGTTTCGATCAAATTGCAGATCGCATAATATTAATGAATACACAATATCCATAAATTATTTTGCATATATACAGATTTTAATTGTAAAATGTTCGTGATGACGAGTCGCTTAATTAATCTTGCAAAACGCTGTTTTCATATGAGGTTTATTTATGTAACGTCAATAATTGCACTGCAATCCTCGTCACGATTAAACATGTATGATGAATTTTAGTGAAGTCGAAACACACAATTATAACTTTGTAATTTATCTGAAAAGTTCTATACCAATTTATAGTTTGACCGGTAGTTGATTTACTAATTTCTGATAAAGTACTTGGAGCTATCCGCCCAATCGCGTGTATAAACTCCAAGACTCGCACGTTTGGAAACCGCATCTCACGTACGGAAAGAGGTGGGAACGTCCCTTGCGAAATATAAATCCGTCCGACTTTCAAGGCACGGCAATTAATAGCCTGCATTAATCACGAAGGACGGTGACGTTGCGGAGAATTATGGGCATTTGTTAGCGCGGTATAAGCGAAGCATCCGCACGCTTGCACGTTAATCATACAAAATGCAGAACGCGATCTCGGCCGTGGTCGGCACAGACGCGAGCACTTACCGGGCAGCGCTTAATCGTACATAAACTGCTTCTTACCGACTGCCTATCTGAGAGGAGGTTTTAAATATAAAAGGGCGATGCGAAGCTGAATTGTCCGCGAATGCACTCCCGAGAGCGAGCAAACGAGCCTCGACGGGAATAACGTCGGCGCGCGAAAGGATTAAATCGCATTCATTAATCACGTTAGATGTGCGTTAAATTGTAAATCGTAACTATCCTCGTGAACTTGCTTGAAAGCAAGCAGGGTATTTTCGTATATTCCCTTGGTCGGTTAATATCGTTAGCTTTGCGCATTGTACAAAACGATAATAGTGACTGATGCACTTGCATCTTTATCTCACTCGATTGGTGAATGCACCTGGAATGCAGGGATCGCGGATAAGGAAGCATTAAGACCGAGAGCTTTTCATCCCTAGTATACGGAAGCAAGGGAGTGTTGCTGCTTGAAGCACCCGCTCGTAAAGAACGCGCGGAAGTGGAGTTGAAAACTTGTATAATCCGGCTGTATCTTCCGCGATATCTCGGAGAAAAGTCGGTCCTGGGTGAAATCCATCTGATCCAACGGGTTTACTATAACTAGCACTTTGGCGACGTGGCCAAGCGGGTGCAATTTGTATCACCGTTCACGATATAAGCGCGTTCATAAATTTTAGCTGGGAATTGAATATCCGAGGAAGAGGTGTGAAAAAGAGTACGTGTCGCGTGTTTCAACATTGCTACGTAACTGTCACAGCATAACATGTATTTGTGTGTAAAGTATTCCGCGATATACATATATTGGAATAAGCTTTGTTTCTGGCTTAGTTGAAACGTAAACCAAAGTCTGTATTTATTGCAATTTATTAAATTTCTTAATAGCACTTAGGAAAGAATATCTTGCTAATTTATTTTTAAAATAGAGATATAGTTGGAATTAGTTGGAAAATGGAATAATATTATTCTATTATTAATACAAAAGCATTATTTAGAGAATTTCTATTCATATCAGTAACAATTATTATAATTACAATCATAAATTTTAAATTTACACCTGTAGTTATATATTTATTTAAAAATTACAAATTCTTTGTTTCTAATATTAAACAGCGTCTGTCGCTATAATTAAATCTCTGACAATTAAAACACTTCTCAAATCACCTAGTTACAATAATACGGAACGATTAATCATATAACATCAAACTTCACCTAAAAATATTTTTATTGAAAGTAATAAAATAAAATAGTGCGTACTCTCACTCAACAATACTATGCGTGAAATGGATTATATATTCGATCGTTGATGCACATAATTTTCTTCTACTGCATAAATGCTATAAATAGACGTCCTCGAACGATTGACGCGTGACAAAATTCCTCTTTTGTGAACTGAAGTGATTGACACCCAATTTTCTTCGGCTTTTGTGAGTCAATCTCCGAGACTACGTCTATCGCGAAGCTACTTACACGGCATATAAGCACTTCACTTCGTTTTGCTGACTCGATCGCTCCGTCTCGTTTAAGCTTTCGATATAACCAGAATTTTTCGATTCTAGCGAAATTCTCAATGATAAATGTGCTACGTATTCGCATATAGGTACATATTATATATATATTGTACATATTATATATATATATATATATATATAAATAATGTACCTTTTTGTAAAGAAACTTTTGTGAAAGAGTCAACAAAGAAGAATAAAGAGAGAAGCATTATATTTAAAATAATTACACCATTTATTTTTCAATTAGTTCGAATGGAATTTTCGTGGAATTTTATTGAAATAAGATATCTTTTTTAAATACATATGTATATGTATGTATGTATTAATTTGTTATGATGTTACATACTCGTTATAATATCTGAAATAAAAAAAAATATCTTATAGGCCATCTCTTTATCTCATGTAGCCTGAATTTACGAGATTTTAAGCAACACTAGGCTATGTTAGGGAACTTAGGAAAATTGCTAAGAGCTTCACCAAGTGTAGGCACCTGCTGCGTATCAATTCGATTTGATGCTAATGAAGTGACGTTGCGAATGTACATTAGTGTCGCTCGCGGAACTCTGTTTTGCACTGTCGAACCGTGAACGCGACCGTCAGATCACTCGGATATGGAGTACAGGGAGTCGATCGATGATGGACCGAACGGACGCGAACGCTCATCCGAAAGCCTCGTTTTACGGTACGTCACTTTCGATCGGAACTGAATCAGAACGTATGTGGAGGTTGATAAATATCGTCCTGTTTTTCCGCGCTTAAAAATTTAGTAAGCTGTGAAAACCTGAAAACACAGTGTTATGAGAGAATTGAAAAATTGTAAGAATCAATAACTGAGAATATTTATTTTCATAGCTGAAAACACGTACAAAGGTTAACGTAGTTATACTTAAAAATACATTTTTCATACATCACAAAAGTTGACTGAAACTCGCGAAGAGAAACACGACAAGTTCGATGACGGCAGATAATATAACTGTTTATTTAATCGGCGAGATTATTTTGGAAGTGAAAAATACGCTATTCCATAGATGAACAAAGCCATACGAGTAAGAGCTTGCTTTCAGCCATGACTGACAATATGTACTCCCCGTGTATATACTGTACAAATGAAATTCTTCGCTTTAGTAACATCGATCTTCTGGGTATAGACAGCTCGCCATCCATCCCGTGCATTACTCGAAAATATCTCCGGTAAACAACCACCGGCTGCCGTCATATCGAGCGTAATACAGGAAGGGTAAACGCGATGGAACGCGACACTCAACTTCCTGGTTCGAAAAACAATTGCAGGATATTGGTCGCGGATTCGCATTAGCGATGTGGTTTGGTCAGTAAAACGATGCTTGAAACGTGAAGGGGATGAAGTTCAGAGGCTTCGCGCATTATGACGTGGAATATTTCCATCGAATGATTTATGTATATTTCGATAAATATAACTTGAGCGGTATTATTTTAGTAGTCGTATGTGCCGAATTGCTATTGTCATCACTGTTGGATTAATTTGGTTTAATTACCTAATGGAGCATCACGCGACACGGTTCCTTTACTCTGTTGGCCGAAAAATACAATATCTCATAAATTTGAATAAAGCAATGCATAAAATAATGACGTTATTGTGTTGATCGATCGATTAAACAGCGTTGAACTAACGAAGCACGTGACGTAATAAAACTATAAACTCAATATTCAATTACCACGATTATCAAGCATCCTAAATTCGAAAGTACAAACTCTCAACAATTCCTGACCTTATCAAGTGATCGAAATTTCTCGTTTGTTATTTTAAGATTTTATTACTATTATTCCATTCATTTTATTTATAGAATAAATATTGGTAATGCTACAAGAAGTCGTAGTTTAAAACGTTAACAAAAATTATTGCTCTATTTAGAAAGATTAGAAGTTATAGGTTTTTCAATATAGAGCGTACTTATCCAAGCGAAGGAATCGCGATCACGAACTCTTTCGTCCGAGAGAATACCAGACGTGGTAACGCTCGTTTGCTGATCTCGAACGCCGTTTGCTGATCTCGTCGTCGTAACACCGTCTTCGCATACGCATTTTCTCGAGGATTATTGCTAGATCGTCGTAGAATTATTCGATATTCGCTCCTTTTTATCCTTCTTCGTTCTACGTCATTACGCGAGCACCATATGCAGAGCGGCTTAAACTCGTCCGGGATATTTTAAGTCCCCAAACTGCGGAGTTCGTTGGCCATTTTATAAATCCGCACGAAATCGCCACGGCATTAGGAGTACCGTGTACCTCGGCATTTTCCGCGACCCGCGAAAATTATTATCTGCGCATATTAAAAATATCTAATTGTAGGTGCGGCAAGCGCGTAATAACTTTTGAGTGCAATTACGAAAGAATTAAATCTATGATGATCTCGTTTTTTAATTATAAAAATCTGAACAGTGTGTTTCCAGCGTGAACAAAGAATCTTGGTCTCATAGATAGATTTTCTGTACACGTAAGAAAGAACGGGCATGTTTGTCTTGCTTAAGATCTTGATTTCGAGCATAAAGGACGATCTTCAAAATGTGAACCAACTACACCCCATGCTACAAAAAAAGCCACACCTAATTTTTTGTTGAAATATCTACAATATTGTAGATATTTATTTATTTATTTATAAATAAATAAATAAATATTTATTTATTTAATATTTATTTATTTATTTATTTAATATTTATTTATTTATATTTATTTATTTATTTATCATATGATAAATAAAGAAAAACGTAATGTATTTTGCTAGTGTATTATAGTGCTAATACCTGCAAAAATTAGACATACTCAATGAAAATACATAAGGAGAAAAAAACACATTTATCGTTTAATAATTAATATTAGTTTTTTTTATATCTTAAAAATACAAAACTCAAAAAATTTGTTTGACATTAAAACTTATAGCTATCTAATAATAGAGGAATAAAAATATTTGAGACAAATCGATATTTTGTTGAGCCTTTTACCTTTTGTCTTTTGCCTTAACGATGTTTCAATATCGGTATTATATTGTATTCAATATTTTGTATATAATTAAGATTAGATACAACACACTAGCAAAATGCATTGCATTTTTTTACTTCATCATCATAAATATTTCAATAAAAAATTAGGTGCAGCATTTTTTGTTGTACGGGATGTACAGTCAAATTATTCAAGCCACCCTCATTTTTCCCCCTATTTACGACAACCCCAGCATCTTGGCTCTTTTGTATGCAAATCTCTTGAACTACTCGCGCCATGGTAACGATACTGCTGCTTATAGTGCGGGAATAGACTTCATCGAAGGATGTAGAACACGAAGGGTACCCTTGCTCAATATATCGTGTTTACATATTTGCTTGATCTAACTTGTTCCCTATAATTAATATTTAATTATCGGCGCAGTTCTTTTACAAGCGCGATATTTTTAAAACATTTAAATTTTAAATAAAAGCTGCGCAAATATGAATATCAAATTAAACATGAAGGTTTAAGATTAGAACAGATAATTCTATCCATATTTCGCTATTCTATAATAATTAATATTATTTTGCAGTCCGCAAGCAAAGAATCTTGCAGAAAATTACAAGCTACAGAATGATATTAATTTTTCTAGTGTCAAGCTATTGTTATGTACAATCAGCTTTATTAATGATATTCGGTGCGCTTATATGCAAGGGTGAAATTTTTGTATAATACTTAAGAAATATATTTTTCGAGTAATAATTAATTGTATATTTTACATTTAGAAGAAAACAAAAAATCAATGATTTGCGTATTGTGAGGTATTTTTGCGAATAGAATGTCATTAATACATTAATACATTGTGTTATACGCGTTATACCCGTTATGTACGCTTAATTTGACCTGAAAAGTGACTGCAGTTTTCGTTGATGCTAAGATGGAATTAAATCGAATATTTAGTTTTATTTTATTATTAAATATCGTCAAAGCTAGCGCGAGGTCGTTTCCATTTAAACTATATTAGTCACATTGTAAGATATGCAAAATTGTAGAAACACCGCGGTCGTATTGAAAAACGAACAGGATTGTCGGATGGAAGTTGGGGGACTCAACGTGCACCCCGTCGATAATTCCGTAACAAAAGTCGCGGGGCCGTGGCAGAATTATATGAGGACTTCAAAGTTACTGGCACAGTTATGTTATTGTTCATTCTCCCTCCGATTTCATTGCCGTGAGCTGCGTTTTCTCTCACGAGCTTGATGAAAATTTCAATGCGACGGAATATACAGAATACACTTAGTCGACCACATCGATCCAGTCCGGACCGACGCAGTGCGCTTCATTGCGAATAACATACAGTCAAAATTTGACGTCGGTATTCGTTATCGAAAACGCACAAAAGGCTCCCGTATACAAAAGCGCTGTTCGAATATTTCATTACATTCGATTCTTGAGTTCCACTCAAGTTTTAATACGAATATTGGTGAAAATTCATAGAATGTAACGCGCGATTTTTGTTAATTCTTTGTTCCGTTGCGATAATAAATAATTGAATTTTTCGAATTTATATTATCATACAATAGATAATAAATTTTATATTATCGTACAATAAGTAATAATAATTTTATTTCCACAGAGAATTAGATTTGAGTTTTACCCAGAAAAAATAAGAAGTTCTGATTGTTCGTGTACGAAATAATGGGAAAATATATAAAATATAAATTCAGTTTTGCCCATTGTTTTGCGAAATCTCTATACGTAAAATGTACAACGAGACAATTCGTAACGCGTCGTCCGCGTTAGCATCCGTGAAATTTGTCCCGAAAATTTGTTTTCGGTCATCATATCGGACAAATAAAACACATTATACAGATCGGTGTGCAACATATACTATATTTAATTTTTATGTCAAATATTTTTATATCTAATATAATATCTCTAAATACTGTCAATACCTATAAAGTAAATACTGAAGCTTCAATAAACTTCGCAATATTTTGCATATCTGCTCTATAATGTAACATATGAAGGAAAGAAAAATAGATAAAACTGTAACAGATCCAAGATGTTTAAAGTCCAAACGTAAATTAATATTTCGCAACTTTCTATTCTATCAAAAATTCTAAGCCAGAGGTTTTAAAGAGTAAATTGAATATTATTTTTATTTTCTTAAGCATCGTTTACTTTACGTTATCGGAATTTCATTTACTCGTTCGTGTCGATCCTTCACGTAGCATGAATATAACATTGAGCCTTAACGTGATTTATAAACAGTGCGTTATGTACAAAGCCCTAAACCTTTAATACATATAAACTGCAAAGGGATTTTGGCAAAAGGCCAATCGTAGCACGGTTTCATATCGTAGATATCTGTTTGTACCATCAAACGTTGCATCGCACTGAATCAACATAAACCTAGAGTTCTCGCGCATGCATATGGAGTCGTCATCTTGTTTCCGAACGCTGTGTATGTGCTCATCTAATTAACGTCGATTCGTTGTCCGCCGTCTCTGTTGACATGCAGTCGAGTATTGTTGATGTCATCGACGACGACAGGGACACAAACACAACTAGAAGCATATGCGATTTTCATATAAGCTGAATTCACGCCTGAAGGAAGGATTTAATCGAATTTCAAATCAATGGAAAATTGTTAGACTCCTTTATCTGTATATATTTGAGGAACTATTTGATATTTATATCTTTTAAAAGTCCAAACCGAGTTTAAAAATATTTGTGAGCGAGAGAAATACACGTAGAATACAGAACATAATACATATTTGCTGGAATTTTCTAAATTTGTATACAGATAAAAGTGATAGAAGAGGGTTCCAATGCTAAACATTAACCGAATCTATTTGATTTTATTATATCGGCACACTAGTGAGGGTTTCTATCTAACAAGCAAACTAATAACGAGGTTTTAGAAGCGATGGCGGAGTTTCGAAAGCCATACGTCTCGAAATAAGTCCGAGTTCACTTAGAACATCCCGTAATTGCTTCAATCGCAGACGCTGTCGCGCCGCAGGAAATCAATCCGCTCCTGGCAATGGAAGCGAAGGAAGTAGAGCTTGATGATAACGGAGAACCTCCGTCAAAGGTCCCGCGCGATTATTACAAAGGAATCTTCACGGTTGCATTCAACCTCTCGGGTATTGAGAGTACCGAAATATTGATCCCTCTCTATCTGTATAACACTGATGCGATATTAATAGCGCCTAGTGAGAAAGCTATTTTGGAATGAAAGAGTATATACGAGAAAGGGAGAGAAAGGCAGAGAAAGGGAGAGAAAGGGGAATCATCAAAGGATAGAAGGAAGATAATCAAGATTGTTATTTATATCGAAGAAAGTCGAAGTCAGATCGATAAGTATAGGCGCGATTATTGCTAGTTTAGCAACTACTGCTCTTTTAAGAGTGTACTCTCATTACTTTATTAATATTTTTCGTAAATGAATAATATAATTTCTTCTTTTTTTCTGGAGCACATTGCGGATCTTCAAGGCATAAAGTCGTAAAGTTACAAGATTAAGTTCTCTGTTAAAAGCACCGCGGATTTTATCTGTAATATCGTCGCAATTAATCGCTTTAGTTTTTGGACGCGTTTAATCGTTTCAAAAGTTCAGCGACCATTAAATACTTGTTTGGGAGTTTGTGACTCAAAGTTTGGACGCGACCTTCAATTAGGGGGATTACCGGCGTTAAACCTCCCCTAAAACATTTGGAAGATTCCAGGGAGAGATTTTGTACCAGTAATATATGTGAAAAAACAAGATACTTGAGTATACTATTAGAATCGCGTATCATTAGATCGTTAGAAAGATAAACAATTTGTTTAATAAAACATTTAATCGTTTATAGCAGTTAAACTCTTAAGAAGTTATTAACATTTCCGTAATTTTTAGTGTGCTGATACAATGTATTTGAAAAATAATATTGATTAAGAATTGTTACAAACTTGTTACAAAAGGAAGAAAAAAAAACGTTTTGTTTTTTGTTAGAAATTGAGATCGCCATTCTTTATTTTCGTCGACTCGATTTTTCATTTGTCGAGAAATGACTTTCCACATAATATTATTGAAATAATATCGAAAGTTGCGCGGTATATCATCGATCGCGACCAAACAAACTTCCGATTGTTTTAAAATCACCCCAAGCGATCATCTTTGTAACCGTCACCGAAAGCGCCGGCAGCGTCAGAGATTAATCTCTTTAATGAAAAGACATAGGTATCACTCGTGCAAACGAAACGTGATTGCAGTCAACCGAACTTTTTCCCAACTTCTTGTATCTCTTGAGACTTTCCATTTAGTGCAAAATCCGACATTTCGATTTTACTCTCACGCTGCTCTCTCTCTCTCATCCTCGAGCAACTTTTATCTTGGCCACATGCTCCAAACTTTTCACCGCCAAATAAAAACAGGGATGTTGACTGCATTGTGCGGAAAGCACCGGCAGCATCGGACAAAAGTTATAACGACTTTCTTCGACACTTTTATTTGAGTTGCGCTCGAACGCGCTTTAATCCACCAATTTGCACCTAGTTCTCTGCTTCTTCTACGATCCCTATAATATGTTATTATATCCTCCGTCTAACGCGACATTATCAGAAATTTGCGTATAACGCACTTTGCTCATATATATCGTCGTCTTATCATGTTTCATGTGAATTAGGCATTGCACATATTTGTCAAGTGTAAATTATAAATTATAAATCCAAATTATAAATTTCAAGAAAAATACAGAGTATCATAAGTCACGCCTCATTTTTGGAGAATGAATTTATGAAGTCAAAATAAGTCGAAAATAAAGAATGAAGTTACAATCAAATAATAAAAAAATTTATTTAGATTATTATTTTTATTTGAATTAAAAATTTGTAACTAACAAATAGACAGTAAGAATTACAAGTGTAAAAATTTTTTTTTTAATTTTTTGATTATTTGATCGTAACTCTTTAAAGAAAACTCAAACGTCATTTCAACATAATTTTGTCATTCTTTATTTTTGCTTTATTTTGACATCGTCAATGATGTCATTCTCCAGAGATGGGGCGTGACTTATGAATTATGATACACTCTGTATGTGCAGCTCTTGGGACACACAGGTAGATGCTGTAAAATTAATTGGGACAAGAAAATTAATCCTTCCGAAAATTTGGAAAACTATAAATCTCACCATCGTGAATCTACCGTCTCGAACTGATACCAGACTGTGAGGTCCTAATAGTTATTTGACGTAAAATCTCTACACTCTTTTATTACTCCTTTCTTCTGAATTTTTCTCCTCCCCTTAAAACAGAAATTTTTCTTTTAGACTCTCCTTCCCTTAAACGGAGGATCCTCCGTCTTAATCGAGGAATACATGGGATGACGGCGGTCGGGCTCGAACTATAGATCTTTCAGTTGCTAATTTTTAGCGGACACACGGAGCCACGCGTCATCTCAGAGAAAAATATATGATTAATAAATACAAGCTTTCCGAATGAAAGAAGTATGTACAAATATACATACATCCGTATTTTTTACGAATTAAAACGGTCTGAATTTAAAACATTAACTACAAAAATAATTTAATGAACAATTTAATAACGATATTTATGAAAAATGTACTAAAATATATGCACTTGCAAAATTAACTTCGCATATCTTATTGATTTACTGAAATAAATATTATATTAAGTAATATTAACAATAGTAATATAATAAAATTAGTTATAAACACTGAAGTGATATGAACGTGTTAATAAAATGTTGCATAGTCTTTTGCAATTCTCTTGACAACAGAGAATATTGAGGTAAATAGCGACTCTGGCATCTAGAAGCAAATTGCAGGGAAAAGTGCTCTTCTCCCTTTATCAAGATCGTTACGGTGGTTCTCACGAGACGCATTGTATTATGCATATACATTTAGACTGCATCCGTAAACTCTACTTTTTTCCGATAGCGCGTCCATAAAGGGCCAGCTTAAACTCGCCACTTCACCAAAACAAGAAGTAGATAATTATACTGCAATATGTATGTATACGTAATAAAAGCAGATTGTAACGATAACATGTTCCACTATATGTAACTCTTTTATTACGCATGTTTCATAAACACATGCGTAATATTCATACCTATATATTTTAAAGAATTATCCGCACTGCGGCAAAGCTCAGAATTAATTACAACAAGCACAATTCATTCAGTTACTATCAGTTTTTAATTGTAAACATAATTATTCTTGGCAATAGCGAAAAGTAAATTCTCTTCATTAGAATACGATTTCTGATGAAAATAAATTAGAATTTAAATTGCTATAGTCGAACCTGTAATACTCTCGAAAACCCCATTATTAATTTTGAAAGTAAAGTCTTCTATCTCATCCGAAATTATTCGATCGACTTCATTGTTCTTCCCGGTGTATACCCACCGAAACGACAGCTGTCCCAGCGGTGAATCGGCCAACCGCGAAGTGAATAGCGATATCCGTAGGTGGGCCAGCTTAACATCGCCGACGCAATACCCCGCTCCTATTTCTGCGAAACTATACATTGAAACCGGTCTGAACTTGCTCGCCTATTTACCAGTAGACACGTCGCAAACACATAACTCCAGTGAGTTGTTTCCGACTGCGATTTTCGTGCGAGCGCGCGTATGAACGTGGCGGCCGGGCCGCGTGCGCTGCATCCGATCGAGTTCCTTGTTCGAGCAGACGGAAAGAAGACTTCCCGTGCATCCACTTCTCCAGCGCCGACAACGTCCATCCAACGCGAACTTTCTTCGCGATCGCGACGGAGTTTCTTGTTTCTTGTCGAGTGGCGAGATTTTGGGGAACGAGCCACGGTATCGCGCAACACGCGCGCGTTTGAACGACGTTCTAACACAGAGATAAAAGTTAGTGGACGGCGGATGAGGCAGAAAAAGCCCTGTCACAATGGAGGACGTATCCCGTTGTTGCGGCGAGTTGCGCCGGCAACTTTCGAGTTAATCAACCTGGCGTTAGCAGTTTTCCTTTATCGTCTTACGTTTTCTATAGAAAGGAAATTGAGAGAGTTACACTCAGAAGATTACAGTCCATCAGTTTTGGCCTTTCGACCAGAGACGAGAGCAGTTTCTTCTTAGAAAAAAAAAATATCAGCGAAATATTACACAAGTTGAATTTTTATTGCTCGACAAATCAAAGAATCTTGCAAGTTATGAGAATCTTCAGACCAGATATTTTTTAAGCGGATGTGACAGAAGTGTCACCCGCGAAGTTAAAGCTAATGGATCGAATCTTTCATTCTCGTTTATCGTGTTGGTTAAAATATTACGATATCGACATATGGAGATATCTAGACTCCTCGATAGGCACTTTAACTTGAATGTTTCTCACCATAATTTAAAGCTCACGTCTCTGTCGGTGTCAGCCAATACTCGAGCCGTGTTTCGATTTTTTTGCGCTTTCGCTCTCAGGTTCTGCGCACGATGTCTCGCTTAACAAAGGGCGGTGGAAAAGTGTTTTTCGCCGATAGCGGTATCTATCGATCTCTCGCATACGTGTCCGTTATAATTAGGTCAAGAGAATGGAGACGTCTACGAAATCGGATCGGCCATTATCGAAATCCGTTGCTCGTAAATTTTCCGCGATACCATCGGCAACTGCTGCCTGATGCCAGGGCCCAACGACTGTCGATTAGCGGATTAGTATTATCGGTCTTCGTCGTGCCATCATTGGCGTAGCGGAACTCAAAGGGAGGCCATAAAGCTTTTCGCGTTTACGATCGAAGATATTGCGCTGAAGTCGACAATGATCGCTCGGATTGCATCATCGACGTATCGTCGTGATCGTTTAACGGCGATCTTAATTTTATGTCGGGGGGTCTGTAATATTCTGCAAGAATACGAAAATAATCTCTTTCTCTTCCATCACTATGACTACCGGATAATAATCGCGATCTCATCGTTAATATTTTAAACCATCTCTCTTCACCGGAATTTCGTATTTTAATCTTACAGTTTAAACGCTAATTTCGAACTACAGCCTCTTGAGTATTCGCGAAGTCAAAGCATTAAACCCTCGAAAGACAGTAACAGCTATTCCCCTCTAATGGCGTCAAAGTTGATCGAAACCCTTCTAGCTATGTTGTAAAGATTAAAGTCCTGAAACGCTGCTTTTCCGCTCCATTAGTCGTTGGACACCTTACAAAGCATTAAGGCTAGGTTCTAAGAGTATGATTAATAAAGAACTTTTTGTTCTTTACGCTGACAGGCAAGCAAACAACAATTATATACATTCTCTTTCTCTTTGATTAATTTATGCTTTAAGTAACTTTTGGTGTTGCACCGCGATTACGAGAGTTCGCGTAAATTTTCATTTGTAGTAATTAAATATATTTCCTTTGTACACGTACACAGTGCTTGCTTTTAATTTCCGACGTGCTCCTTTTCTCGTATTTCTACAATTATGCAAACGCTTAATTTCAAAATATTATCTAAATGTAAAATTAAAGAAAGTGAACACACAATCAGTTATTCAGCAGATATCAGGTGGCAATTATTAACACTCGTGTTCCAAGTACAAGAACAAGTAGACATAGTAAGTAGAAAAGATTAATACTAATCTTGGAACAGAATGGCGAAAACGTGCCTTATTGCGACTTCTCTGCATTGCACTTTGATAAATAAGTATCTCTTTCACCGTGAACAAAGTTTATAGTTACGACGATATGACAGAAAATGTATTTAATATAGTCTAGTATAGTTTGCAAGAGAGGCGCAATTTTGTCAGATAGGTTCCCAGCAAACATATGACATGCATTTTTTCCTCTTCTGAATGTCAGATACAAAGAATACCTTCGCAGTCACGTAATTACGTGTGATGTAAGAATCCCGGGCAGGATATTCGGCTGGAATTATAGACGTGAAATCGCGATAAAAATCGCCGAGAAGGCAGGATTGTGTTTCGTTCGAGAGAAAAAGCTCGGGAAAAGGCCGGCCGGCAGCGCGGCCTTTCGCAAAGCGAGATTAAAAAAGTGCTCGCGAGACTAAGTATAAAGCAGAGAGAGAGAGAGAGAGAGAGAGATGCGCTTCCTAAGTAAAAATCCCGCTTCTTACAGACGCGAACGAGAATTTATGACTGTTTATGAAACGCAATATATTATACGTGAAGATTGGAAGATACGAACGAGCGCGTTAGATTTTGCGACAAATTTTCGTTTAGTTTATGGCCTCGTACTAACGAAACATGGCGAATATGTTTCGCGTTGTGTCAATAAATACTCCGTTGTAACGATGCAGACTGGACCGCAGTTGTCGAGAACGACGGTGCGCAGTGTGCGCACAATGAGTGTGTAGAGCGAATCAACAGCGACTTCGCGATTGTCCGAAGGCGCGAGAGAGCACGAGTGGTAATAAAAATTAATGGCTCCCACGGTCAGCTTGTCTACATTTTTTTGCCGCTTGCAACCATTCTACCTGCATCGTTACATAATTCTATGTTACTGCATTGCTGCAGCCGGCAACTACAGTGCTCTTTTACAATGAAAGACTGTCCAACTCGCTGAATCGAAAATGGGTAGCCTTATATTATAGTCTGTTCGCGCATAACTTTGGTCTTTATCCCTTTACGAAATATGACTTTGGGAATAAATCTAAAGCGAGATCTAAAGTTATGCGATATACGAGGTCAGTTCATGAATCTTACGTACATTTTTGAGAAATTTGAAAGCTGATAAAGTAATGTGCGTTTTTTCGACGATATGTTATACAATTGATTACTGACAACTTTTCTATCAGAAATAAAGACAATGACAAAATAATGATAATATCGTAACATAATAGATATACGCATGAATCTATGGATTGTAAAAAAAAAAAATTGTCATCACGATTAAAAATACGAAGATATCTCGGAAAGATTAACCAAATACACTCCGCAAATCAAACAACGGAAATCTGTCACAATGTTGTATTAAATTTTTAACTTTATTAAATTAGAATTTAGAAGTTCTAGTTACACAATGTTAAAATTGATCTGTAGGACGGAATTTCCAATTCATAGTCGTTTTCAATTCTTATTTTAAGAAGATAACATTAATTTTGATAATTGAGATATCCAGATTTAAATAATTTTTTAGAATTGGACATTTTCAGAATTACATAATTCATTCTCCAATGTTATCTTATTGATGCTATTTTATTAGTTCCAAGAAACTATTGCAAATCTTATCCCATGTAATTTTGCATTTATTTAATATTTTTCCTCTATTGTAAATAATTGAACTATTTCGAGAAGAAGTCACGTAAGAAATTAAAGTTTCTAACAATGCTTTTCATTAGTGGCGTCAGATTACGTGTATATATACATATATGTGTGCCAACGTCCGTACAAAATAATACACGATTCATTTACAATGCGAAGCAACCGGTAACTGTCGACGTAAAAGCTGAAAAGATGGTGATCGAACTTACCGGACTGTCCTCTGTGCGCGGGTATGGCGGGGGCGGGCGGTAATCCGGTGATGCTGCAAAGCGTCTGTCCACTACCGTACTTGATATTTCTGCAGTGACACGGCGTGGTGGGCGTCGTCAGTCCCTCGTTGTCCCTGACGCTAGCCCCGATCACTGAGATCTCGTCGAGCTCATGCCCGCTGTCGTAATGGCACAATCTCGTCGCGCTGGTGCTGGCCCCGCCACCCCCGACGCCGCTATCCTCACCGGCACCGGCGTCGGAACGACCGCCGCCGGTGCCTCTACCCCCGGTCCGGCCCCTAAGCGACTGCACCAGTCGCTTGGCGCCCGAAGACATTCCACGGAGGTGATCCAGCCTTCCGGTCTTCGTTTCCTCTTGTCCTGTCCAAAACCGCCCGAGTACACGCCCGGGGATGTCCACCTAAAATTTGCACGCTTTTAACCGCCGAGTCGTCATATATATGGTATTAAGTTGCTGCATAAATTCCGCCCGCTAGTGAGAATAAGATTCCGAAGATCCAGTTTCCGCAAACGTCTTGTAAGGTAAATGTATCAATGCCTGGACACGTACCTACATACGTCTGGACATTTTTATCATTTTGGTCCTTAAATAAGTTACGACGCGAATTAAAATCAAAGAATCAAAGATAAAAATATTTTTCTTGTATTATATTGTTATCTTTGATTTTAATTCGCGTTATACTTATTTAAAAACTAAAGTGATAAAGGTGTCCAGACATGGGTTTTAAATGTCCCGGCATTGGTACATTTACCTTATTTAAGATCGTGTTGTATCACCAGCAATACGATTATTTGTGACTGTTCCCAGTCTTTCTTTGTCCCACCTTCATCCTTTTTAGATTTTTTTTTAAGATTTATATCTGTAACACAGCATTTTTGAAACGCAAACACTCGCAATACCTTTGTTAGTGTTATACATATGATTTGTATTGTATCTATTGTATTACAGATAAATCGAGACTCTCGTAAAATATGCTATGTTTTACATTGACTGCATTAGCGAGTTTAATTTTGTTAACACGATCTCTTTCAAATATGATGGATGGAATTTATGCAACAATATAATACAAATTAAATTTACTGTATTATAACATTTAACAATCGGTCGATAAACGATCTGAATCGTAGTTAACAATTCCGACTACTAAGCAGTTCCGTCTGACTATATGAGGCTGTATCTATTTTCGCTCTATAGATAATATGAATGATGCCTCTGACAATGAGAAACAAATCACCTATAAAATTGAAATTCACCAGTTTGCCTGAAGCTACGTAATAGTTTGGCTTGTGGAGAATAAAAATTTGGCCACTTTTAGCTCCGACGGACATTTGTGATAAATGATCAGTCGGCTACATACATCTCCTTTAGTCTCTACCTTTCCGCCTTATCGATTTTGACTATGAAAAAGCAAAGCGCTTATAGAAGAATGTGATAACTTTTGATAATACATGATAGATTGCCCTTCATCTTCACGCGTGTATCGCGCTTTAATAAAAAAAAAATGTGTTTTTATGAAATATTTTGTGGGTCGACAAGAATATGAACGCTATAATCTAGACAAAAAATTTAATGAAATATTTTAATACGTTTATATAGATAAGTAATTTTATGTTGAACGATACTTGTGTACGAGAGCAAGGTACAATGACGATCTTTGGAGGGATTATCGGGATTAAAAGTCTTCGACCCTTGTTCGTTTCTGACAATACGAACCTACACAATAAGCCGGCTAGTAAGGTTAGAAGAGAAGGGACACACAAGCACAAGACCACACTCGACTCGAATTCGACGCGATGGAATGTACCTACCACGTGGTGATAGCCGCCCCGCAGTGGTAGCTCTGCTCTCTCTGCTGACTACGTGTACCGCCAACGGTAACGCCGCGCACGATCGCGACCGGTGTCACCGAGCGTAGCACATGATCGCTCTCTCTTGATCCCCGTCACGATACCGATCCGGCACGCGGGCCACGCGTCTACGATACTCCACTTCCGTGCCCTGATTCCGGGCTGCCGCGCTACCGATTGTTAATCGAGCCGCTTGAGCGTTCGTACGCACCGACGTGAAGAGCAGCGACGACGGCCGACCACCGAGGGGGGTCGTACGACGATCGGCGGCATGCCAAGTGACGCCCGTCGAGCACGTCGCTTCCGGCACCGATCGCTCGACAACACGCTAACGATCACTGTGCGTCACGATCGTGATGGTGATGGCGGCGGCGACGGCCGGCGTGCACTTTTTGCGAACGGTGATCGATAGGCGTACGAGGCACGCGTCGCTCGCCACGTGGTCGTTCGCGACCGTCCCGTCGAGCGACATGCCGCGACTATACGGTCGGCCCGATGGCCCGCGTTCGCCGGTGGAAACCCCTCGTCGGCACACTCTACGCACTCTCGCCTCTCCGCGACACCGAGAACAAACGGGGTCCGTGTAGCCCTCTCGCAACCCTGTGGCCCGATATTGACGCCGACAGACCCTCTTTAAGGGACGGTCGACGTGCAACAAGTGTCTCGAGCGACGACACTCGTCTCACGTGTCGCTGCTGCCGGCTCTCGCCTACTCCACGTTCAACCACTCTCGCTGATAAACTCGATACTCCGCGTTCGATCCGTCGACGGCTGGAGAACTCGTCTTCGAAGTACGTGGATACAGCGCGACGGTATCTGGGGAGAAAACAGAGAAAGCAAACGTTATTTAGTGAACGGGAAATGCCAGTTGTTAAATACGTTAAATAAAGTACGTTAAAAGAAAATTGGTTCGCATTGTTTTAACAGATATATCGATGGGTTTCGTGAACGTGAGCGGAATTATTCTCGGAGGTAACTGGTAGAATTTTCATGAGCTCTCTGTGAGGACCAGAGACGGCAGAGACTTCTCTTCAAGGGCTAAGCGCTCGACGTTGATGGAGAAGTAACGAGCTGGAGATTAGGATGTGGCCCGTTCGAAATTGCTAATATCGATTATGCCGAACCTCAAGTTGCGCGGAACGGTTCATACGTTCGTTATGTTCAGATTAATCTCGAGGGAATTGGAGCAGCAAATAGGTCGTGACGGTCTAACATATCTCAAATGAGCATTCAAGTCGTTCTTAGGCCAGATGAAAGATTTTCGTACGTGCGAAATATATATTCATTACATATTACATAATTCAAAATAATAATAAAAGTAATTTAATAGAATTAGTTGAGACGAAAGCATTACCGAAACAGCAATTGATCGGTTATTTCGTGGATTTTGACATAAATATGAAGTTAGATTAAATAGAGAATCACACATTAGATTTGTATTTTTTGATAATTATTAAAACGGAAATTTTTTCTTGGCGCAGTATTCTATGTCACAACTATACAAGATCGAAATTTTTAAATTACTTTTTAACTATATAGCTCATTGATGCAGGTATGCATCCTGTCGGATGTATGACGAGATGATGGATGCGCCGTCGCATTAGCTGTATGCATATTTCGCAACCATGCACGGCGGCGTGGAGGTATATAAGTATGGACATGGACAGGAAGATGGTGGCTGGCGTAAAAGAGAAAAGGGCATTGTATATAATATACATATAACGAGAATAGGACCAAGCAGATCCTGAATATAGGGATCTGAGCTGTCGCTAACCTGACGTATTATTTTACCTCCTTATTCTCGCGCACAAGAAAAACAGTGCGCTCAATCGTTTGACGGTCGCGACGCGAAAAAATGTCCCTACGATATTTCACACTACAACGACTTGTTCTCGCGGAAATGATTTCTGCACCATCCTCTTCCTTCGTTTATCACAGGTTTTGTCGAGACGACGTCGCTACGAATTGCGAAGATTAATAAAGCGATTGCGCGAAAACTATATAAACTTTAAAATAGTAATAATGCGAATTGTTACATTTTTATTTTGTTTGTCATAAATTGCAAGAGATTAGCAATGAACTTATTGAAATATATCTTGTTTCCCAATGGACGCGATCAATTTGATTCGTCTGTTGTATTATTTCGCAATCTTGCGGATTGTGATCGATAAATAATAATTAGCCAGTGGGGGACGTAACGATGCTCGACTTTCGAGCAGCGCGTTAAATTGATTCCGCATAACAAAGAACAATGGCTGTCACATACGGGATGAATATTAGGAGCCCTTGCACAGCATCGGATAAATTATGTAGGCAACGAGAATCTCGTTTTATTGCCGGCGGGGTCGTTGTGCTACTGCAATCCAGGCGTAAACTCGACGGCTCTCTCTCTCTCATATGGAAATCGTAACTTGAAAGTATAATATGGAAAAAATATTCTGGCGGTCTACGTTACCAGAGCGCGTTTGTTTTAGCTTATAAAAATTCCAGTGAGAATCGAAGTGTATTTATCCCGCAAAACAGCGGAAGTATCGGGTCTGGAAAGCACATTAAAAGTTTACGGAGTTACGGGGGTGTGCTTCGATAAATCATCCGTTGAGACCTTTTCCTTAAAGATTTAGACGGAGATCAGTAAGTCCTAAGCCGGTCGCTAAATATTGCGTAACAGCCAAAGTTTCGGTGGTTAAATTTACATTTTGTTGGATCGTAAGAACGAATGAACGTTTCTAATCGCGATATGGGAAACGGAAAGGACGCTTCCGTCTGCCGAAGAGAAAATAGAATTTTAGATAAAAATTAATGCATAATGCGATGCAATTTGATACATACTAACGAAAATAAGTATAAATTAATGTCGCGCACTTTATCCGGAATAAATAAGCGAGCACGCGGCTCAGTGACACTCTGCGGAGCAATCTGTAGTGCTTAGTTTTAAACTCCAATATCTTAGTTCACGGCTCTGTGTTAGTGCTTAATCAGAGCGGTGTGTCGCTGCAACGTATCGCTCCGAATTGCTTTCATGTTCATAGTTTCATAACGACGCTTAGGAGATTTCATCTGTCATGGGAGCGACGATGCTGCGCAATTTATATGGCACCTATTACGGTACAAATTGCAGGATACTCCAAAGGATACTTTCACAAAAGATAGAACTACTTATTAAATTGAATTTACTTTTATTAAATTCTTGTTTGCCAATAATAAATAAATTTAAAAAATTACATTAGTGTCTTAAGTAGAATATAGCATTTTGATGTAACGTGTAGCCATTTATAACCGATGTTTATGTTTATAAAAATATCTATAACAGAACGTAATGTATAATTCAAATTTATCCATGTGTGATACTCCATTTTTATTATTATTTGTTTAATTTATTAGTAGATGCAATCCGGGTAGTGTCCAGTCAAAATCTGTTCAAACATTCTGTCGAAATTCGTCGAAAATAAATCGTATACAATGTATATCTCCGTTGAAAATATTCCACAAACGGGATATTCGTTTGCAACGACCGTCATAAACTGTGCGACTCCATTTCCCTGATATTTTTTCAATTGCGTTTGCGCGCACACGACCGGTGCGAAACGTTGTGGCAGTTGATCGATACCCCGAACGGTACAATGAGATTTTCTACATCAGGTGTTCGAGAGAAAGGCACTATTTGGTGACAAATCTTTTCATATAATTACAATCTATTCCGATTTTTATCTTACCGTACAATTACGCAAGATAAAGAGAACATAGTTTGGCTCTATTCCAGGTAGTAAAGTGACGTCAAATGACGTATTAATAACATCTTAATGATGTCTCTAACGGCAACAATACGCCATTAAGACGTCTTCGGACGTCATCCTGCTGCCTGGGATAGTAGGTAAATTTTCCAGCAGGAACATTTATTCAGTTATTTTATATAGGAGCACAAAAAATGTCTTCAGATCCCATTTTCGCCTTAGTTTCGCCGCTGGCGTAGTGCGGAAATTACCGTGAATTTAACTTGCCCGTAGGTGCATTGACCGAGAAGGATTGCGTTCTGCGACGTTACGACGTCGTGCATGTTCTGCGGCTGCAAATGGCCGTGTGCTGTCGTCGCCGACAATAAATGCAGACACTGCAGTTTCTCACTTTACGGTCGATGCGTCGATGTGTTAGCGCGCATTTATGTCGGTGCGCCTCGGCGTCGGTTGATTGCGACGAGGTGCAGCGCGACGCGCTGCAATAGACGAATGACTCGCTTCGACTCGACTCGGCGGCCTCTGTTGTACATGCACGCCGATGAATCAGAACGGAAATCTCCGATGGACGAAAACAAGCGACAGAGTCGTGCATGCGCGCGCGCGCGCGCACACACACGGGGGTGTGAATGTAGTGAATTTTTTACGATCCATCGATTCCACCGCTAATGGAAGTTCCGATTTTTCGCATTCGTTAATAATACGCAAAAGGATGCTGTCCGATGCGTACTGTCGTGTAAGCGATATTTTCAGCGGGAGTTATCGATTATCGCGCATACGGCGAATCATTTGCATCGTCGACACTCGGAATGCATTCGATTATTCAAATTTGATAACCGTGTGACCGAAGCGAGAACAACTCGCGAATTGACCCCCCGAGGTCCGCCGCGGTATTATTCTCGTATTTTTGCATAAAACGCAGCTTTCGCGATTGAAAAGAATGACCGCGGTAATAAATGGTTTGGGTGGGGGAAAACAGGATTTTGAAATTATACTATTTGAAAAAATGCGAATAAAAAGTAGACGACGCGTCGCGTTACCTCAACTCACGTCACAAAGACTGTCCCGTTTTCGTTTGTCGAGTGTACACGCTCGAGATCGTATTCTAATATTACATTTTCGGGGGAGTTTAGCTCAAAAAATTGTATTTTGAAACTGCAAAAAAGTGCACACGTTACGCAACCGGAAACAAACGTTGATGGGCGCGAATGTTTCACGATCCGATGAATCGCCCAATGGTTATTTAAAATAAAACAGAAAGAGAAAGAAAAAAAGAGGAAAAAGAACGCAAAAACACGTATATGGGTTACAAACGTTAACGACACATTCTGCGTGCCCACTTCGTTTGTCGGATTGATCGAGTTTGTTAAATTAAACTTGATATTCTGCATCGATGCTTCTCATGGGTCGGGTTTTTACGCGTCCGACTCAACTGTAGCTCGCATGTCAAAAGTCGCAGATTGCAAAACGACTGAGGAAAGGGAGGAAAAAAAGGGATATAGGAGGGAGGGAGGGAGGGAGGGAGGGAGGGAGGGAGGAGAGAGAGAGAGAGAGAGAGAGAGAGAGAGAGAGAGAGAGAGAGAGAGAGAGAGAGAGAGAGAGAGAGAGAGAGAGAGAGAGAGAGGGGAGGAAAAACAGAGAATTCGCGCGCGAATAGAATTCCGCGGAAACCGAATGGAAACGGCCAATGGACCGAGTGAAAAGAGTCGCCGACTACTCCGAAACGAGCATTCCGACGCGACGCGTCCGATGTAGTTCCTCGTTGAATTCCGGTTGAAAGAGAAACTTTAACTCTTTTACCCGTGAATATATGCTGTTTATGTATGTCGCATCAGGTTCGCGTAATTTTTCAATGATATAGAATAGAATACATTTTAAAAAGGATAATATAACAAAAAGAATTGATCCCTTACGGAAAAATAAGTCACAGACACAAAATAAAATTTGTTTTGTACATAATTTCGTTCTCACAAGAACTGACGTTGAAAAATTAAATTGAAAAATCAATAATATCTTTGCGCTTTTTTAAGCCTTTTTAAACAATTTTTCGGCGAGTTTATATCGTATTTTATCGAATCTATCTCGATTGATTATTATTGTTTTGTCTAGAAAAATAATAAAAAATTGTATGAATCATTATCTTATGCTAATAAAATTACCTAGAAATGCAAGCAATATATTATTACGCATTTACTTTGTTTATTTGTAAGAAAGCATTTAATGTGGTTAAAGAAATAGAGTACATCTACAATTACTTCGGCTATTCTCTCTTCTTTCTTCTAACAGGATTTTATTTAGAAAATTTGAGTTGACGGTCTCGTTGATACTTATTGATTGCTGCGGAGCGCTTTGTCGGATATTGCGTGCGAAAGGGGCAACCTCAGTAAAAGCTTTTTGTGTATTCCGGAATGGCTTTGAAGCAAACGCACCGACTTTTTCACGGTATTGTAAAACGGAAAGGTATAGGAATTAACTTCACACACACACACACACACACACACACACACACACACACACACACACACACACACACACACACACACACAAAACTTGAGTAGAAATTATTAAATAAACTTGGGAACGTGGCAAAAAGTGTTTGAGAGCGAGTCAAAACTTATATTACACAACTGGTACATCTAATGATGTAGAAAAGTATATTGCAGCTGTTACAAGCTTTAGGCATTATATAGGTACAACATCTACTCGCTTGTCAAACTTACTTGCCGCAAGCTGGCCTTAATGCCACTCGATCGATGAGTTGGAAACTTCAAAAGGCCTCACCTTTACGTCGCGAAGTAGACAAAATGCAAGTCAACCTCGACGACGCGCAAGATTTATGACCCGCCGAAAGTTTCAGCTGGCGATTCATGTCAAACCTCGAAACAAGAAGTATCCTAATCGAGGCACTCGGGGAACACCTGGCCGAAGTATAATTATCCTTATCATGAGGACGTTCGTCGTGCGAAACTTAAACCGATCAGTCGTTTTCTCGTAAAAATAGAAACCGAGTAGTCGGATCTGATAAATCTTTCCGCGAACACTAAATGATCGAACATCGATAATCTACTCGCGCGAAGACTTGCGGCGAGATTCGGGCCGATGCAAGCAATAAAGTGACGCGTGCTAAGCTCACGTTGCATTATTTAGAAGATTTACTAAGTCCAATGGATCGTTCGAGGTAGTACAGGGCGGCTTTACACGTTGTAAGGAGATTATCGCTACTTACGTGCCATACGGCATCATCCGACTCGAGAGATGAACTTAACTTAAGTATCATCTGACTTTGCGGAAGAAGCGGCTTATCGAATTATTGGCAAAGTTTCGGGTTACGGCTTTAGTATTGTATTTTGCGTGATTTGTTCTCGAGCGAACAAATAATTAAAAGCAATTATTAATAGCTTCGCGTTGCAGAAAGCTAAGTATGTTCTTCTAATTTTTTGCCGTTCCTTAAGCTTTTTCACGTCACGCGCCAGCACTTTAACTTGATAACAGCGAAGTTGGTTCGAAGAAGAAATCGCTTTCTTTATCAAGAATAACCAGCATCTCTTTTTTTTATTTCCTTAATTATCTTTGAAAATATATCGCAACGGTAGAAAGATCTGGGATTAAAATGAAAAACGTAAATATATATAGATAAATAGATTTTATATTAAACTTTCAACTTTTTCTCTTTCTTCTCTCTTTTCCTACTCGTTATTTTTACCTGTAAATATTTCTTTTACCTCGCTACATTTTTCTATATACAATTTTTTTTAATATTTACTTTTTCTTTAAAAATTATGCGGAGTAATTTTTGTGTAACTAAAAATTATTCGAGTATTCTCAATTTAATGAAATGTAAATTCGTTTGACATATGTTATATAGCGGAAGTTTTCTCTAAGATTAGACGAAGAACGATGATTAATGCAAGTATTAACTTGTAGCAAAATGAACTGTTCGACGATTTAGTTTATTCAAGATTGTAAGAGAATAGAAAAGATAAATTAATGCCATTAGTTTTCAAATAACGAAAGCATGATGATGATAATGCCAACACAGTTGTAATATTACGTGTATAATAATACATGTATATGTAAGACCTTACATCCGCACACAGATTTACGTGAAGGCTTTCTGAGCAGATTACTGGTCATGTGAATCGTGTTCTAAGTAGCCAACCGTTGGCTAGCTTAGTGGATTAACCTGTGAAGCTTAAGAGCACTGAGTTTATGCGGCTGAGATGAAGCTATGACGTTTAAAGACGTATTAGCGACGTAACTGTTACCCTTCCTAGTCACCTCAAAGTTTAGATAATTTGTAAGTGACTGTCGCATACAAATTACATTCTAATGGATAGCAGATTCCTGACAATTCATCCCGAATTACTTAATTCCATTCAATCTTCTCAATTTGTATTTCAGCGGAATACTTTTGTATCCAGCGTTGTCATCTGGAGACAAAAAAAATTCTCACGGTAGAGAAAGTGAAAGAGAAAGAAGGAGAGAGGGAAAGAATAAACGATACTTTGCATTACGTGTGCACATTTTTGACTAAATAGATACACGTTATAACCCCGCTTAACCCCGATGCACGTTTCCACGATTAAATCCATCATGTTGGTCTCTCGCGGCGGTAAACCTAGCCCTGTTTCGCGTCCCACGAGATAATCCCGCGAGTTACAACTTGCAAGGACAACGTACGAGGAAGCGGAAAACAAAACACGCGTACACTGACTGCGGGTTTAAACGACAAAACGGAGCGCTGGTCCGAAAACAGGATCGTCTTGGACGCGGCTTGGTGTGCGCTTTAAATTGTCGCTCCGCCGAGCATCGGTGGTTAATTCCACGGCGCCTCTCTGGTCGTTGAACGAGAAAATAAAATTGCGGAGGAAGAGAGACCGCACCGGCTGCGGAAAGTGCAGGCCAATGGCCGCGTAGTACGGGGAGGTTTACCGTCCTCGGAGTGCAGGCGACTTGATAATCACCGTGCGGTGCGAACCGCTAGATTTCGAGCACTTTTGCGTACAAGTATAAATTCACATGGCCGTAAGTGAAATACAGTAATGTGAAGTGGTAGGGCGTTTTTGCACGTGCTTTCACATTTTGACGGGAGAGAGCTCTTTGACGCACGAAAACTGCGTACGATATTATGTCGGGACACATTTAATCTCAAAGCGACGTGTAATTACACAATTTTTCCACTTACGCTTAACGAGTAAGGCAGAATGCAGCTACTTGTTACGTAGATAAATTGGAATATTGCATTTTACGTTCGTTTGACGCAATATGAGTTTGATTGAAGTACGAATTCGTATTAACGATATTCTAGCGTACATTATATTATTGTCTGCATATCACTATCTTGTTATTTAAAATTACATGTTTGCTCTTAAGCGTATACATACTTTTTTAGACTTTCTGAAATAACATTATCTATGTTTGCCGCAAAATTTATTTTAAATGGGCAATGCATAAAACCTAAATTTGTGCACTTCTCTCTCTTTCTCTCTCTGCGATTTGAAATGACATCTCACTGTACATACAAAAAATAAGTATACATGGTACCAGGTATGTATGGTATGTAATATATTATAGAAAACTAAGTCTTTATTTATCTTTTTATTTCTAAGTTTTCCAACATTTCGAAATTCGTAACAATCACTCGAGATGGCAATGGACCGTTAGATCTTCGATTATTGCGAACTGGCGTGTACTAGTATGTACTAGTCTTTGCGATGCATAAACACTACCAATTATACCGTGATTGTTAAATACACACCTGATTGCGGATTGTATTTTGAATCCACAGAGATTGAACGGATAGAAGATGACATACGTATAGTCGTGTATAAGTTATATTGCCTGTTTAGCGTGCTAAATCAACGACGTTGTAACCTTGTTACTCGGTGGATGAGTTATGGATATCTGTCTCACGTAACTTCGCGCATTTAAATCGGCCCTTTATGCTAAAAGGTAGTTGTGGAGAGATAGAGAGGGGAAGATATATCTTTGGTGGTAACAATCAATAACTATGATAATCAATCACTGAAAAAATATATACGTGTGACATTTATAATTAATCAAACTAAATAATAAAACCAGTTTGTAAAAAAAAACGATGTAATAATAACAACATAATGAAGTTATTTCCGAGCATCGTCGAGGACGCGATTAATCATATTTCATTACAACTTAACATTTATCAATGTCAGGTTTCAGATAAGATTAACACGATTTCTAGAAGTGCCGTCCAGAAATAGTTAAGGACCACATAGGATGCGCAGTAAGCGAGTTATACAGTTTAGGATATTTAGTAATCCTCGGGGATTGTTCGAGGATGCTTCGCAACTCGCCGAAACTATATCCTGAATGAAGTTTCGTTGATTCCGTTGCCAATCTACCTTCTACCGGCTGTATTAACTTTAGGAAATTAACAAGGATTGACTGTACAGTTGATTTTCGATAGTAATAAGTAGTTGTATATTCTTCTCGCATAAAAGTTTAAGGAATCTTCAAGTCTCTCCTCTCTTTCGCACATTGCGAGATTATAAATTTCGATAAATACGTAAAGCATGTTGTTATTTTTCCATGTGCAAGTAAATATATGAATCACGTTGCGTCATTTTTTCAAAATTATTCGCTCTCGATTACGCTCTGCTTTTTTGCGTTTACGCAGTCGCAAGTTCAGATCGAGAATTCGCTGAGTTCGACGGTAGAAGAACCACGAATAGGATTACATTTTGCCAGTTTAAATTTGGTCGTCTGCGTCCAGATTGAAATTGAAATAGCATTCTCAATATTCTTGCTTCTCCCTAGCGCGCCTGGCAATTCGCGAGCGGACCGAGAAAATGACCTCGTTGCTCAGGATATTTAGCAGCGAATGAGATTCGTTGCCACGGTTCTGTGAGTCTCTGTAGAACGCGATTCACAAGAAGGAGTTACTATGGCGACAAGAGACGTCGCTCGGTTTCTCGGTTGTTGCCGAAATTCCAGGCAATATTGGCTGGATTACTCGGCCGGGGTCTTTGCGCAAAAAAGGAAATAAATGAGAGTCAAGATGTGACGCAGAATTTCGTCGCATGATATTTAAAAATTATATATCTTCTTATTGCTATTGTCAATATAAAATAGAAAAATTTCTGTAACTCATTATTTAATCAAGAATAAATAATGAGTTACAGAAATTTTTCTATTTTATATTGACAATAGCAATAAGAAGATATATAATTTTTAAATATCATGCGACGAAATTCTGCGTCACATCTTGACTCTCATTTATTTCCTTTTTTGCGCAAAGACCCCGGCCGAGTAATCCAGCCAATATTGCCTGGAATTTCGGCAACAACCGAGAAACCGAGCGACGTCTCTTGTCGCCATAGTAACTCCTTCTTGTGAATCGCGTTCTACAGAGACTCACAGAACCGTGGCAACGAATCTCATTCGCTTAATCAAGAATAAATAATGAGTTAATAATAATACTAACTATTATTAATAACGAATAATATATATTTAATGTTATTCGCCTTCTATAATATCCAATATCAACGCGCGTGTCAATTATTCAAGATATTGAGATAAAAAACACGATCAAACGAAAAAAGAAAAAACAAATTGCTGTAACATCCTCATTAAGGGCTGGTAATAGGCGACAAAGCAAATTAAGCTCAAAGCAAGCGCTTAACAGGCGAAGCTTTTACGATGGCGCAGATAACGTCTTTTTTTACCTTTTTTTTTACCTTTCCTTTTTTTTTATTAACAGTAGCATCTGCTGCGCTGTCATCAGATACCATAAAACAGGATTGGCAAAATATCATGATCCACTGCCATAGGAAAACAAGCAAATGTAGGATACAATGTGCATAGATTTCAGGAAAACTGAATTTCAAAGTAGGTTACATGAGACAAGTTTTCCAAGAGAGGCAAATATGTATGCACGTGCAAGAAATAAACAAAAATGAACAATCTCGGAAAATCAGAAGTTTTCCCGAGACTTTTTTCAGATTTGAGATCCAAAGTTTTACATTTTATCTCGCAAATAGACAACGCAAATTAGGTAATTTTGGGTTATTCGCCTAATTCAACTTAATAAATTAAATGACAAAGGTCCATTTTAAATTATATTTAATATAATTTGATTCTATTTCAATTTAAGTTAAATTTAAATTTAGAAAGATTAATTGAAGATTGTGTCCAGATTGACTGTGTGATCTATTCTGCCTGATATATCTTCTCAATCCACTGGTACATACGTAGCTATACAGAACGTAACGTGATTTTTTTTTTTTACTAAAAAGAAAAGTCAAAAATTTTGTTGCTCTGTGAAATATCACGTTCGCAAAAAGGGCAATAACTGTGCTTGCGCCAAATGTACGAAATTGCTGGCAATATAAGAAAATGTGCTTCAAAAATGCGTTGCGTATGTACTTACGCAAACGACCATTCATCTAGATTTTGCTAAAAGCACTTTTAGAATTTATTTTTACACATACAAAAAATGTTTACACGAGATTTATTTTTGAACTTAATAATCTTAGCTTTTACTACTAGTTTTGCACGAATAAATTTCAGTCGTATTGCTTCTCGCACCAAAAATTGAGATATAATTGTATTAAGATATTTATTGTAAATTACTATTTCGCGAAATGAAGTTCTATAACTGTGTGTGTGTTTATTTGTCATTCAAGCAAACCTTTATTAAGTTTGAGTAAATTTATCATTTTAGCTTCACAGTATTCTAAATATACTTATTATACGATAAATAAATTTAATACGAAAAATAAAATACAAGTTAAAATAACAATTACGCAGTTTAATAGAATTGAAAAATTATTCTAAAAATAATAGCAGTTTATCGGTCGGAGATAAAAAAAAAATAAAACGTTCCCAGTGTTTGCCAGGAATTATTTTCCAAGTTTGATGCTCCGCGTTACGATATCATCGCGCGGAGATAAATTATTTTTCGTCGGTGTCTCGTTTGCGTTTGACGTTCTACCTCGAAGGCGGGTAGCGTAGCTCGCGCCCAAGATAGTATTCCTGTATCGACCCGCACAACGTAGTGTTATGCAAATGCGAACACTTTCTCGTGAGATTCTGTCGTATGGACGATAAATCACGGAATTTAATCAGGAGGCCACGGAGAAATTTTGCTGATCATGCTACGCATTGCGCGTGTAAAACGCGATCGATTAGCGTAAAAATTCTACCCGGCACGCGACGTACACATATAAGTTTCGCGAGATAAAACGCGAGTGTAATCATGCTTTTAACGTTTTATAATTGAAATCCGAGAGACAAATAAAGCGTTCCGGCAAACGATTGCAAATCAAGTTGAAAACAATTTTTTTCGACATTTCTATAAATAGCCTTCGTACTTTTTAATATCTGTTTTTAATAATTAAACGCGTGCATTGTGTGTAATATGTTATTTCGGTCTTTGGTATTTTTATCAACGACGAGAGATAAATATTCCCTGAATCGGCAAATAAAGCGCAAACTCGATATTTTTTAAGTTGCAAAAGTTTACCGAAGCCAATGTTTTACAAATTCTTGTAATTCTTTTTTAAGAAAAACATAAAATTAGAATAACATGTATTATATGCATGTGATATTTTTGTACATTTAATGTTTTTTTACATTTAATATTTTTATACGTTTAATATTTTGTGACTATATATTGTTACCTTTTTTGTTTAACGTTTCATGAGAAGTACATATTGTGAATTTAGTGATTCACTTTAATTTTCAAACTTACTCACTACTTATTTAACTTATTATCTTCAATAAGCGTTTAACAAACTTTTGCAATGTTAAAGCGCACATCTTATATTAAATGATCTAAGCTTATCTCTGTACATCATTCACGAGCTTAATAATTCTGATAGCAACAAGAACTAACAATTTAATTAAAGAGCCGAATCTAACAACAGCTACGTTCAATTATAACAGATTGCAATTTGTAACTTTCTGACGATATGGACGTTTACACTGGCATTTGTCCCTCGCAAATTCTCACACCGATCGTACGTTATTCTGGAACTAAACTTTAGTAGCTACAGAATCTTTAATCAATTTGGGCTATACCTTTCCTGTAGCAAGAGTCTGGAAGCATATTTTGCATTAACATCGACGAAACAAATTGTAAAACGCAACGGACTTAACGTGGCTCGTGCTTTCTCTCTTTTTTCTGCTAGGCGGTAATCCGCCTTTGATAGAGTGTACATACCAACCACACTGATATTTTTGCATACAACCTTGTATATACGCACGTTTACACGATGAACGATTAGTTTATTATTGGCATACGGAAACCAGCGCGATGAATAAATCAAAAGTTCGTTTCTCACCGAGCGCGCAAATGAATGAAAACGTGGCGCCGCGTGTACGCGCCACGAATTTAAATTGTAAGAAAAGTAATGGGGGTTGTTGACACATTTAACCACATCGAGAACCGATTATTAGGATGTATACCGCGGAGGAGAGTGCGCTTTCTTCGTCACTGTCGATATATACGAGAATTCAATTTCTGGTGAAACGCAACGTGGGCTGTTCCCATTGATGCGGCCGTATATTACGATATTATGCAGACGGATGTATGTGTGCGCTTCCATAAACATAAAAATGCATCTCTGATCGTTACAAATGATTGCTTTATATCTTACACACCGTGTGAAATCAGATTATTATTATACGTGAAAATATGCAACTTTAAGATAATAGAATTAAATCAGCAATTAAAAAATATATTAATCTGCGGATAAATATATACGAGTCTAAGAAGCGAGAAAGAAACTTATACGACACGAGTAATATTTTTCTTATTTAATTAATAGTAAATCATTCAGCTTAATTTATAATTTAAAAAATCTGTGTTGATAGGAAATAAAAATAGAAATTCAAAACTTTACGCCAGAAATTAAATAAAAAATTAATATTAAGTTTAAAGCAATTTTGAGCACTTTCTGATATTTGAAGATATCTGATAGATATTTGAATAAAATATTGATGCAATAAATACAAATGGAAATATCTTTATTTTTTAATAATTTAATAATTTAATAATTCTAATAGCTTACAAAAAATACAGTATATTTGGAGAATCCATATACAGCCAGATGACATTCAAAATGGTCTTTTTCTAATGCGTAGTTGCTCAATTACAGATCTCAGTTTTTCCGAAGTGCGAAACTGATCGATTACAGTTAATGAGTGGTTGTTATGAAATAACAATGCCAATGCTTTTGCAATAATAAAACTGCTGAAAACGCGACGAAACGTCACGTAGTTCAATACTTTTCGCGCATGAGAACGGGTATCGATCTCGCTATATCGGGAATTCTCATGGATATCATTACTGCACTCTAGTCACATTCATGTCGAGATATATGATCCTGAAGATGTTACGGGGATCTACTATGACCCCCCCTCCCCCCCCCCCCCCGGTGAGTACTCTCGCGAGTGTAACCGCATCTAAGCAAAAGACGTCCTGCTTTGCGCAGGAAGTTTCATCTTCCTGTACTAGAGCATGTAATCCCCCTTGGGACGACACAGGACCAGCGTGTCCGACATTGTTTCGAACCCGTTCTGAATTAGCTCACAACGCGACGTTACGCTGTCTGATTTTTGTCGTCGGATTAAATAGAAACGGAAATTGAATGACGCGGCCGTATGTTACGATATAATTTTTACGTACCTATAGGTTTACAATTATGAGAATTAGATTAATTTCTGTTGCATAACTCGGATACGCGTTCACTAGGAATCAGCGAGTAGGTATTGCTTAAATGATACATTTTTTAATTATAGTACACTAATTTCAAGCGAATCTGCTGATATTTTGGTGACCAGTTTGTCCGTCTAATTTTAAAAATTTCTCTATTTTAAAACAGGAAAGGGAGTTCCGTAATACTCCATTGATAAATTTTTAATTCTCTTCCATGTTTTTATATTGCCTGTTAATCTCTGTAAAATATTGTTGTCGCTTAAAAAGTATTACCAGTATGCAAATATAGCGTGGCTGATATGGAAGTTACATGAAAGTAATTTTTTCAACATTACGAGATATTAAGGCGAAATAGTCCTGATGCATTCTATTACACTTTATAAGATCCCATCGTGACTTTAAATTGTTACCGGCGTTTGCGCAAAGCGGCGCGAGATCGCCATTCCGCTCGGAGCACCGAAATATTCCTCCTCAATTTTAGATCTATTTTAGCAGAAGATCGATCGGCCGCTTATAACACCATCCGCGCCTTGTCTCGTCAATTTTACAATCCACTTTTATCGCTAACGACTTTAACAGAATATCTCTCGAGTCGAGCAGAGAAGAAATATATCACGAACGGATTCGAAACGAATTATTTATACGAAATCCGAAATGCGATATCAGTCTGGCGGCTGTCCTAGTTACGACATGTTCGACATAATTCCGATCGTCGTCGGATATTCTTGATCGCAAGTTCAGCATCGCGACAAGTCGCGGAAAGTATAACGCATTATATCGCTATCATAGTCGTCGTAAGGCATCGAGGAGATATTTTATTCGGAAGGTACCAGATTGCGCGAGAAACCCTATCACGCTATTCACGCTGATTCGTATAATATCTGTACGCTGGTTCGAATTACATTCGCTATTTTGCAGCAAATCACATTTATATCGCGCGACATCCGACGCGCCCGTAGTTTTGATTTCGCCCGAAATCATGAATACGCGTCTCTATGCGATGGATTTGATGTGCGTAACACAATATTCGAGGCCAATCGTGTTTTACAATCACGCGGGCTGACGTGAGATCGCGCTGGAAAGCGCATGAATCTCTCGTATACGAGAAGTTTTGTTTTTAAGGAGTTATGCGTGCGATAAATTACAATGTTTTATGTACGATTTTTACGCGTATGTTACAAAAAAATGTCATAATACGCGCGAAAAAATATTCGAGAAATTATAGAGACCATGCGACGTGTTTCACAAACTAATGCTAAAATGGCTGACCACAATGCATGCGTTTACATTAATTTTCGCTGAAGCGCTTTTTTTCAGTGTGCATTGTAACCACCGGGACCCATTACACAAATCACGTTAAAATTTCCATGTAGAGTACCTTCCGCGCAAGTACATCTTCTAAAAGCGTAATCTAGAAAAATAATGAAGATACCCGCCAACCTTTGTTTATTGAATTAAAATATATTAAACGCTGCACGGCATAATGCAGATATATGTTTCGTTACTGCGAATTTAATAATTTTATTTAGACTATAATGAAAGCGTTCAAAGTTTTCTGTTTGCGCATGCATGAGTTAAAAGGTGTTCTATCAAATGCTCCGCGCTATCGCTAATATTTACGGTACAAAATATTAAAAAAAAGCCGATGTCGGCATTTATTATTCTTCCTATAAGAGAAGTGATGTTTCTCCCGTCCCGGAAGTTATCTCTCATAAGAAGTGATTCGTATTCATATATGCGTCGAATATGCTCGAGCGGGTGCTTCGTCTTGTGGAGGATCTCCTACGCGTCCATATCTAATCGAAAGACAATCCATCATATCGATCGAAGTGGATTACCCGTGAAACCTGAAACGCTCCCGTTGTCAAAGGGTTATGCCTAAGCATATTCCGCGTAATGGCACGCGTCATACGCACACGGCGAGATTCAGCAATGCGAGTCTAACAATAACCATGACTCTCCGAAAGTCAACTCCGAGTCTTATAATTTAAGTTATAAGTATTAATCTATTATAATCTATTATATTTGATAAATCGATGAAATAAAACGATATAATTCTTTAACTTACACCGACGACGCCTCGTTCGAAAATCAAAATGAGATTGAGCGCAAAGATGCAAAAATACTGTTCGATATCGAACTTAACTTCCGCTGTATCGAGTACAAAACGCAAAATATATAATTTTCCGTCAGAAAGGTGCATGGAAAAAGACACGCTATAAGATCTCGCCGTTTATCCGCTGCTACGAGACCTGCAAACCGGCTACTGGGATGTACCTTACTTCTAAGTGGACGTTGCAATAGCTGATCTCGTTCCTCAGAAAACCAATTAAAGTTAGCGGCATCTCGTGAGAAACTCTAGCGTGTATGCTACAAGTTCTCGTTATTCCTATCCTTGTTTGCGTCGAGGGCTCAGACCGGCCTAACTTCGCTTTAATACGTAATCATCGTGCCGTCGCGCCAGCCGAAATTCTCTCCATGTTATCGTGAAGTACCGCGGAGATCATAAACATTCCGGGGGTGTGTAATCTCGAAAGCTCAAATTCTTTTTCACGCGGAATGATAGTAATCAATTATACGGATCTCCCTCCATTTGACGGCGCGGCGTTCGCGCGTTTGCGGAAATCGCCCGGCTAAATCCTCGCCAGTTTAAAAGCGTCGTTACGCGTTACGAGAACGGGATTAACCGGATTGCGCGGGCAAATGGGAAGGAACCGCGTGTAAACTTTCGTTCGCGCGAGACTGTTTAAATGTAGAATCCGCTCACGTCAAAATCCCTTCGGGCCGTCCACGTCCCTTCGCCGACGTCGTCGTTCACGAGTGTGGACGCCCGCCGACCCCGAAGCGACTGACCGACGCGAAAAGATTGAGATTGGATGGACAGACCGCCGCGGGAAGCGAGAAGTGAATTTTTCTCTCGTCCCGGGGTAAATATTCACATATTTCGAGAAGCCCTCGGGGTGCGCATCTCCCGAAGGCACATCCCTCTTCTTTCGTGCCTCGTCCTTTCCTTCAGCCACCCATCGTGCCACCGTTCTCTCGCCGTTTTCGCTTAAACTCTTATTTCGACGTACCTCTCACGACCTGATATATGCGATAGCAACACGCTATTATCGTGTAACGTAAGCTCACATTTCCTGTTATATCATGTTATATTAGGCGTAACAATTAAGCTGAATTTATCTAATTATAATATCAAAAAGGAAAAATTAACGAGCATGCTCAATTTATTTTGATAATTTTAATTATATATTGTACGAAGATTATTTTATCTAGACATATGATATTGATTATTAGCAATATTAAGCGATATCTTTATTTTTTTCGATAATCCACACATTTGGAAGTCTGAAAATTTCATATTATGCTGCTAATTGTGCTACTGTACAGATAATAGTAAATTTGATAAGAAAATATAGATTAATAAATATTAATGAATAAAATAGGAAGCATGGGAATAAATTGGAGATATATGAAAATTAATGATAATTTTATATTGATGTTATTATAACATCTCAAAAAATTTACGTAACGTGATAATAACAGTTTCTATCTTTATTGCTCTTGCTTCTCTTTCTATTTCGATGGAGTTTTACATGATTCTTATATAAGAGAGACATTTAATGCAATATACAGTGGTCAGTGATTCAATCCATGAAAACTGAAAAAATAAACTAGTCTCAAATCAAAGTTCTTTACATCAATGTCCATGATTTTAACATAGCTTCTCATTTCTCAATAAACGGTACAATAAATATAATCTTGCATTAAATAGATTTCCCCATGACTTTCTGAGTTGTAACAGTGATTTTGATATGAAATCAATTTTTTGTCTAAAAATAAGCACTCTTCAAGATCACATCAAACGCCAGGAAATTCATTAGTTCAGTGAACATATCGGTATTATAGAAAATTAGAAGAATAATATGAAATTATAAAAAACACTATCAGTCGTACAAAATTTTAATATTACTTTTCTTAAAATATGTTTTATGGAATTGGATTGTTGTTGCGCTGAGTTTTCTATACAATCGCGTGATGAAGAGAATAAGCTTGAACTCGTGCGAAGTGTGAGAAGAGAAAGAGAGAGAAAACAAGGGAAAAAGAATGGCGATGTGACGAGGGGATGAAAAATGCCTGGAATTATCACGGAATTTGCATAACAGCGGGATTCCGGGCGCGCGGGTGAGCGAACTCGAGTCGATCTCTCGCGTTCCTGTAGTCGTCGATCGCGATCGACACGGCGCGCGGCGCGGGCGGCGGCGGCTACACGTCGCAAGTGTCTCTTCCTACTTGAACGGCAAAGACATTCGCTACGTTCGACGGCGGAAAGGGAAACGACAGCTCGCAGCTCTTCAATAGCTCGGGCAAACTCGTATACTTGGGACGTCGATGGCTGTTACTTGAACTACCGTAGCTTAACGCGAGTCACAGACAATTTCGTATACACATGTCACATACGAACACGTATGAATATTTTCTTCCACGATATAATTCATATTTTTTAGGAACAAGAAAATACTTTTGTATTGCAAAACTATACTTACAGTTTTCGTATAGGGGTTACCTGAGAAATTTGATACCTCACAGAAGCGAAGTTATGCATTGAAGTTAACATTCATGCATCATAAATGTGTTTTTTAAATACAAAAAACATGTGATAGAACGTATCTTTCTTCATCAATTAATCGACAACAGGATTATTAAAAGGATGGCTATTTAAATTCCATCATGTGGGTAGATATCAGATTTTTCATAGGTCGTGCATGAAAGGTTAAACTGTGCGAGTCTTTCATCGATAATCGGTTAAGCTCTTTAAATTCCAACCAATCAAGGTACCGTCTCCTGACGGTCTAAAAATCCGGAGCAAGGATTCGAGACACGTGGAGCTAACTAATTAACGTAAGAATCAATTTCTATTGTTATCCGAGACGGGCGAACGATTAAGAATGTAATAAATTATATACGTGTAATATGATAAAAATCAATTGAAATTTTTCAATAATGTGCATATTATAGTATCAGAAAAACTATATCAATTTGTACAATTTAATATAATTGAATTATTGCAAAATTATTTTTAAAGATAAAAAAGGCGCAAATCTCGAGAATTTTTAATTTCAAGGCACATTTTAGAAATTCTTAATTGATGAATTTAAAACTATTAAAGATTGATTCAAGAAGAATTTGTCGTTGACAATACAATGACGTTATACATTAATATATTTTGAATATATTACAATGAAATATATTTTTTAAAAATATTTAATGGCAAATTTTCTTTGATAATAAGTTTCTTTAATAATAAATCACAGACAGTAAAAAAATATAAGAAGTTATAAAAATTTTAACTAAATAAAGGAATAAGAGCATTTAATTTCTTTTTTCAAGCGCTCCGAGTAAACATAGAAATATTTTTTAATATCTTCGAAATGTCAGCAATACTTCTTCTTTTCTTTATGTAAAAAATGCTGAAGCTTAATGAAGAAATAAGATAAAAAATTTATGAACGAAAACGCGATATTGGTTTTGAGAGAGTCCATGAGGTACTTGCTTAAATCATAATATTGCTTTTGTGTTTTGCGCGCTTTTCATCGTTACTCCAACAACACTTTTTGCCATCGACTTTCAAAATCGCCTTGCATATCGGAAATTGCGTCTGTAACAAAACTGCATCCCGATTTGTCCAGACAGCTTTTTAATTGGATTATCCGAACAAACAGTTTGTGTTGGCGACTGCTACAATTAATGCAAGAATAAGAGAACCTTAGCGAGGTAAAGATTGACGTGTTACGGATTATCAAAGTAGATAATCGAGCAAACGTGAGAAACCGTTGCCGAATTGAATAGAGTCAAGGTTTTTTTTTTAATTTTAACTGCTAAAAGAGAAATTATTAAAATATTTATGATTATCCTATATTCATTAATGGGGTTTCTATTAATTATTCACAGGATATTATATCATGTCTCAGCGATTTTCCATAATTGCACAATTATTCGCTTTGACAAAATTAATATATCGTATAAAATTAATATATTATTTACGTTGATGCAAGTTATTTATTCCGTTATTACTTGAGGGAACCAGAAGACTCTTAAATAATTAATGGAGCTGGTATAAAAGTAAAATAAATTGTATTTATTAAAGTTTGACTTCTAAAATGAATCTTTTTCCTCGTGACCGATGTTACATAAAAGCAGAGGCTAAAAATTATTACATTATTGCATTCTGAAGTTTTGCGAGGAATTCTATATAATTTAAATGGAACATTGTTCTCCAAGCTTGTTATTCAGTAAGTTTATTAAGCTGCATTTTCCACTTTATTATACGAAATATAGCAAATACTTGGCGAATACATTTCTTTAATGACATTTGAGCGAACGAAATACAGATTACTCGTACATAATGCGAAATAAATTATATTAGTAAAATTATATAATTATTAGTAAAATTATACGTTATAAATATACGCAAGCGGGAAATTGAGTTACGTCAATTTCGAATACGCGCAGGAAAAAATACGCTTTTAATATCTGAAGACTACGGCCACTCTGGAGTGTCGATGAATATAACAGTGTTTGGATATGTCGGTTTAATCTACCTAAGTGCCCTACATCAGCGTGACTGCTATTAAATGTGCGTTAAATCCACCGTAAATGTACTGGGAATATTTCCGGTATGCCGGGCCGTTTGGACACTTGTTCCCATATTACTTGGCGAATTTATAATTTACAAAATATCGTTTATTGCCTCTCAGGTGCCACTGCAAAACGCAGATAGGGCTGCCTTCGTTACTTTTTACCCGGATGGTAATAAACAACGGTATTATCCGCAAAACAGCGATGGCTTATCCTGCCTTCCCTAGATAATGAGGATGGTTAAAACACTCGGCCATTTGCGTATCTTTCACTGCTCCGTTTTCGTTTTTCACTTAAACCCACTAAATAATTATGTTTGCTACTATTAATTCGTATTTGCATATTGCTGGCCAAGCAACGCGCATTTATTTTTTCGCACCGGCATTTTCGTTTAACCCATCTCGATTCTTGGACAACGTATAGATAGCTTGCGGAAAAAAGTTAATTTGGCTGCTAAAATATTTGCTGGTAATAATACTGCTTAGATGAAAAACCATTCACTGTGAGCGAGCGTGGGCATGCTACGAGCGATCTGTTGAAAATCCTTTTCCTAGCGTTGTCACTCTATTTCTCCCTCGATGAAAATAGTAATTTCAACTATTCAAATTAGAATTTGTCCGTGGTAAAGATGGAATCACACTTGATGTACGTATCAAGTTATGTCGCGTACGGCCGTATTGTATATGTATACGTACGGCTATACGCATGCATCCCTCTAAATTCCGTTTGTCCCTGACACATGATTTAGTTCGTGCTGTGCTAATATTAACTCGATACGGTATCCGGCGAGTGCCGGCCGGCAAACGCCCAAGCGGCAAAATATCAATATTGAATAGCAGCGCGATTTTGCGACGCTGTGTCCTTTTACACGTGCTCTATCCCTCGAAGTGGGCGGCGAAGGATGAAAACTTTCCGAGACACTCGCGGTATCGATAAGAACTGATCGATGGAAGCGGCATTCGATTTCCAGTTCAAGGTTGAACGGAGAACAGTTCCCTTTATACCCTCGTTCTCCCGCATTCTCGCTACGAAAATGGGAGATATTTTTCAAAATGTCCTCAAATCGAAATAATGGTGCCCGCTACCTGTTATACAAAACCCATTTTTACGAACATTCTTAGACAAGTATGTCATTCTTCACCGAGAAATAATTTAAATTGATCTCTCTTGGAGAACGGGATTGATAAATAGGTACGAATTTGTCACGGGATTATTCGGACTAAATGCAATATGGAAATGTTTGATAAACATCGTGACGCTACAGAATTATTCCTTTTCGTAAATAATCGGCTACAATATAGCAGCAAATGGTTTCAACTCGCTCTCTTTGTCTCTCTCTCTCTCTCTCTCTCTCTCTCTCTCTCTCTCTCTCGCTCTCTCGTTCTCGCTTTCTCTCTCTCTCTCATCTACTTGGATGAGACTTTATCGGGTAAGAGGGGAGAAAAGTCGGTCCGGCGAACGAAATAATTTCTCCGGCTGAAATTAGCGTCGGTGGGAAAAAGTTCTAGTAGATGGCTCGATAAGTCGCAGGGAGATAGTCGTTCAAATTAACTCGCTTGTTAGGTTTGACAGATATTTTAATTACTGTACCGATGGAATTAAATCGTCTAAAAAGAGATTGCTACTTTATAAAATCTATTGCGGGGAGAATCCGCAGGCGCAAAAATGAAAATAAATCGCTTCCCGCTTTATTACGTGATTATTTATGGTTACATTGCTTTCTTAAAAGTTTTTAATTTCCTTATAATTTCACTTTTCAATTTAACATAATATTTATCGTACCTTTGAAGTGCAAGAAAAGATATTTAACGCTGGATCTTGAGCATCTATTATCTATATTCCGTAGTGCAATTTTATAAACTTTTCTCCGCTGTCGCTGCAAGAAAAATTTATTCTCATAATTCTTTATCCTCTGCAAAGAGGAAAAAAAATATCGCTCTCGGCGGTATCAATATCTTCAATATCTATCGTTTCCCATCAGCGGAAAATATCGAAGCACAGAGAAACACAGAAAGAAAGTTCTTTTTAATTAAATATCGTTTTCCCACGAAATCGTGCAATAAGTCGACTAGCAAAGTTATTTTATCTCCTCGGCATACCCAAACGGAAGTACGGAAAGAAAATCATTTGTCGCTTGGAACGTGTCGGGCGGTTTTATATATAAAACTTGCAATAGTTCGCGCTGTGATACTCTCGCGAACTTTACTTACTCTCCCAGAGCGACTGAAACTTTGATACGTTGCGCTTACTCCGCGAGGTATAAAATATTTAATTGAAAGTAACTCTACTTTTTCAGTATCAACCGCTCGTTTTAATTGAATCCCATCAATAAGTATCCAGTTTCATCAAATCCGCGATCGAAACTTAAGCTCATTCGCCGCCTATTTTATATGATTCAGATATAGTTACAATGCGTTATATTCGCCATAATGATATTTTTACTTCAATCTGTAAATTGAAATACAATCAGTACCTGGTGTTCTCAAATTTCTAGAAACGTGATCGAAAATAGCTTACTAGTCGTCTCATATTGCAAGGCATTTCCTAATGGGTATGTTGGAAGAAAAATAATGCCGCGAAAAATGTCGTCGATCGTTTTTATCCCACAATTTTATACTTCAATTCGCAATCGACGGTATATTGTCTGACGCGCGGTATCAGAGATCCACGCGTCACGGATTGTCGTGAATGGCGAAGAATGGGAGGTAGCATTCAACGATGGGATAATCGTGCTGAAATGGCGGTTAGATAAGTTTATAAGCCGATCACAGCCATCCTCGTCGAGACGGGGAACATTCACGCTCAAGTTTCGCCTCTAGTTAGATGGAGCGAAGTAGATGAAGTCGCCGCGTGTAAGGAGTGCCGGTGGATAATTAAAATAACCAAGGTCGGATTAATTAAACGCGCCATTAGGTGCGTTTTCACCTAGCCTTGCTGTCTATAGGGAGTAGGGACAGATCTTCGCTAAAGCGAGAACGCTCCTCTAGCGTGGTACGCCACGATATTTTATCGCTTCATTTCCGCTTGACCGTTTTACGTTAATTGTCTTTCCCTTGGCCACCGAAATAAGACGCAGTGGGTAGGATACCGCTTCCTGAAATAGGAGAGCATTAAATATGCTACCATTAAGATATCAAAAGTGTCTAGGAGCTGTAGAAACTATAGAAACTAGCGAAATTGAAAATCTCATGGCCCACAAGGAAATTGAAAAAGTGCAAGAAAATAAGAAAGAAAGGAAGAGGAAAAGTAGGATTCTGAAGTCATTATCTGTAAGCGTGTGCGTCACATCGACTGCATGTATAATTTTCTTTAGCCTGAATAAATTTGCATCTTATTATTATTATTATATAGAACAGACATTATTTAAACTAAAGAATAAAATCTTTCTCTTTCTTTTGAGTTTCTTTGTTATAGACGAGCGAAGCGTATGAATGCGTTTATTACGGAAAATGTCGCAGAATTAATAATTCGCTAACGTTTAAATAAGCGAATTTACCAAGGCGCAAACAACAACAACAAAAAATTATTTTTTTTTCCCGAGAAATCGTCGACCACTAATTATTCGTGAACCGAGAGATCGAGCGACGCTGCAAACGTCCGTGGAATCGTACAAATTGCATAAATATAAAGCCGCTTAAATTCTTCTCCACGTCTTCATTAGCGTTACGCTTAATTAACCTTAAATTCTTCGCGTATTTCACTGGCATAATATAGCCATAAGCGGATTCGACATTCGCATATCGTTCGACGGTTTCGCGCGTTGAGAATGCCGATTAGGAGGCCGCTTGATTTCTCATTAATTATCTAAGTGGTCCTTCCGCGAGCGATAATTATCCCGGTCGCGCGGTGGGAAAAAAGAACCCGGAGAAAGGTAAAGGAAAAGGATGGAAAAGGAATCGATTATCTGTCGGCGGAAACGCGCGCGCGAGCGACAAGGGCGATAGGAGGAAATAAGAGGCACGCTTTTACCGTGCGCCCGTGGCGAGTAAACCGGTGATGTAAAATACCTTACGGCGCGCGGTCGTACTTCTCGCATTGGTTTCTGGTGCGTGCAAACTCTGACAAGCAAGTTACGCCCGAGTTTATGCTAGTTGGACGACCTCAAATTCAGCATCATCCCATATTCAAGAGCGCGAATATTCAGGTACGATAGTTCCAAACATTAAGTACAAGAACCATCGCATCCGCGAGGGCGGTCTATATGACTTTATCGAGTTTTATTCAATCAACCATCTGCGTGTGGTTTTCGCCGAGCAGTTTCCCAGAATCTCAGAAAAGATATCTGTTATAACTCTATGTTGCACGATAACATAGGTTTATTCACGATTTGTCTTCAACAAAACGTACGGTTAAACCTAATAATTTTCCAATTTTTTTACAAACATGTTTATGATTAAATTTCAGATTAACATTTGTTTTATGAATTTCTCTGTACGTTTATTAAAAACTACAGATAAGATAAACCAATTTCACAATCGCGTATTGTACGAATCGCCTCGTTTATTAACATTTGTCAAGAATTATCAAGAATTAAATGAAATAAATGCAAAACCATGCCGTTGTTTTTCATCGCGCTCAGTCCGTTCGAATGCACATTCGTTGTTGCTAACGAACACGGTACGATCGCATCGGTCTCAATCAAGGTACTAAATGCATTACGGCTGTTCTAAATCAGCGTAGGTACTAATCCGATACTGCATTGTTCAGCGATAATGCAGTAGATGCGGAATATCATAGTCAGCCAAGCAGCAATACGTATTATATTTATTCTCCACATCCCTAAGTAAAAGGAAGATACTTCCTCTCGAGAGATTTAGAACAAGAATAATATATTCTATTAAACGTGATGTATAATTTTATAAATCTCCAACCAATTTACAATAACTTAATTTTTATAGTATATATGTTATGGTCAAAGCCCGAAACGCGGCATTTCTAGCACTGACTGGTCAATTCTGCGGAATGACTGGTCAATCCTGAGGAATAACCAAGTTTCTTGATTAAAGCAGTTAGGTATCAGGCTGGGAGTTTGATTAGTTTTATTATGCGGGGGAAGGGGCTGCGGCGGAGCCCCTCCCCCGCCCATTTGTGTACTGTTTATACACACATATTAACAAATTACTACAAAACTTTGACCAAGACGCTTGGCCGTTCGGCAGAATTGGTTAGTCAATCCTAGGATTGACCGCGTTTCAGACTTTAACCATAACATATATACAATATTTAGAATCGCTAAAAACACGCTGGCTCCAGACTCAAGAGCGGTAGTTGAGTTTTATTGCGGAAAAAGTCAGCGGTCATCTAGTTTTCATCTATACGCGTGCAGTTTATGAATATTTTAAAATAGATATTTGGGAAACGTATACAAAAAAATTATGTGAAGAAGAGTAAGAGAGACTCGAAACTTTCTCACGAGTCTTGGCGAAATAGGGAAAAGTTGGAATGTAAAACGTAATACATTGAACCCACTGCACGTTTTTAGGTCACAAACATGATCGTAGGAGAGTTTTCTTGTAATTTTACCGGCTACGTTATTTTCATTTTTGCCGACTGAAAGAAACTCTCTTTAATCTCAATACGAATGTTATTTTCTAATGGCTGCTCGCAACGAAAAATACGGTAATCAGCTAGAGTTAGTCGAAGACGATGACACACCGAAATGGTAGAAACGGGGCGAGAGCTTAACTATAATTAAATGGTTGTGCAAAACCCGATAATTTCTTCTGCGATCCGCTCCTTCAATTATCTTTTTAATTCCAGGACGCTAGAACAGCTCTTATCGCAGGCGTCGGGAAAAAAAACGCGACGTTCTCTAAGAGGAAAATTTGCGCCACTATGAGCTGGTATTACTTCTTACCCGGCGTTAATGGGAAAATTCAGATAATGCGACATGTCCGCGGAGATAATTAAGTTTTAAGAATCGTTATATAAAAGCACGAAGAACACGTGTTTGTAATCGCGCGCGCGCGCGCGCTTGTTAGTCGTTGGAAGTTGCGTAGAAGCTGCGAAATTAATAAAACAATCGCTTGAGAATTATGAAGGCGAGAATTTATCTCGCGGTTAATGCGAGGTTCAGCCGCAAGTTTGCTTTTTGGAGCTACCACCAACGCGAGTCACCTTCATTATTTCGCATATTAAAATCTCTGCTGCATAATGTTTCTAAATTCGATCTGTAAAACTGGATCCAATAATAATAATAATTCATTTAGCGTACAATTACAGAAACGTGACGTTTATTGATTTAAAATAAAATTTGCGTTTGTGCAACATCTGCCATCCACATCTGACCGTTACTTTTCGACTATTTTTTTCAACAAACTATATGTAGGATGCTTTTATTCATATAGTTCTTTTTTAACGGCACTTGTAATAATCTATAACTGTCAAACGCGAGCGATTTGCTTTTCGTTTATCCGCATCATCTAATTTGCATCCTGCGACGAGAGCATTATATATCATATCGTTATTTTATACAGGTGTTCCGTGATAACCCAGTTGTGCGCGCTATGACGTCATAAAGCTGGCCGATAAACGATACCGGCAGCGAGAATACGAACGGGCAGCGGCGCTCTGAATAAAACGAGATAATGCTCTCAATATGAAGCATCGACCGGAAAGTTGCAACGCGTGTCGATTTAGCCGTAGAAACCCGTTGTAATTCCAATGGGAAATGGTACTTTGTTACTCTCACTTCTCCCAAATCCGCCCGAGAGCCCTTCCGCATCGCGGGCGAAACACGCGCGCGTATCACGAAATACCTAATTAATTAATGCAATTAAGTTGGTAATCTCGTTTCACGAAGACCCCGCACCGAAAGTCGCGCGACCGGATCTAAAAGTCAAGCTTCGTTCGACTCCCTCGAATCTCGCGGGAACGAATTTCGCTGCGATGGATCGAAAGATTAAAAAAACATAGTTCTCTCGTTCTCGGACGAGAAAAAGCGCGTTGTATCAAAAGATAAATAAGGATATTGTCTCGACCATATTTATTGGCGCGGCGAATTGCCGGCGAGGCGATGCATAAATTCGCCGAGTTCGGCTAAAAAGCGGAACTTGCGCGAGAGAACGGACGCGAGGAGAGCAGGGGAACGACGAGAGATCGCCCGGGGAAGTTGAAAAAAGTATCGACAAAAAGGGGATCTCCCGGAGGAGGTCTCGCCGTGATCGCGCACGCAAGATACTCCGCGCTGCATAATCCGCAATAAATTTCAATGGGTGCCAAAACACTTCCATTACATTTTCTTCCGCCGTGCGACTTATCATCGCCCGAATATCTGCGTCGGAGTTACATGCCAGCCGATCCATCTTCTCGCGATCTCTTCCTCGGCGACTTTGACCGCAGATGGAAGGTACGTTGCGGTTTCCCTCGTCCGCGAAAGCGGCGAGATATATTTCCGAAATATTTGGCCGGTTCATCCAGTCGATCTCGCCCAGTAATACAAGGGTCTGTTGTATTTATTGGGTACATTGATACAGGGGATTTCGTGTGCCGATAGTGATACGAGCGATGGATATATTTTTAAGGGAGAAAAAACTATCAGACAAGAGAAAATCATCTATTTGTACATGTGCAAAAATAAGGAAAGATAAACATCGATTTTTAATCGTACAAACACACACACACACACACACACACATGCGCGATTGATAGGAATATGAGATTGTATCAAAGTTTGAACAGTAGTCAGCCAGTACGAGATCTGCAGTCTATTTAAAATGTGCGCAATGTGCTGTATGTCACAAATATTTTTTCACACAGACATTTTCATTCCTCTCGCGACTTGCTGATCTCGACATCTGTCACAATTCAGATAAATGCATTTTGCGCGAAATTATCGCGTTCGACTTTGCCCGTTAACCGAAACGTTAATTTGCGCGCGAAGGGCCGGCGATATATTGATTTGTTTAATAACTTCGCACACGTACATCCCGTGCGTTGCATCGATGACGCGTTGATTAAAGCTGTTGCGTAATTATTTTGCTATCTGGTATTTGACGTTCGCGCTCAACAGAAGACACATGACGAATTTAATATCGTACGTTCGCGTACACGCGCGCATACAATGAATCGCCGTCAATTATCGTCATTTTTCGGAGAGCGATCGATGTGAATATACAATCCCAATTTCAACAAGCGGGCAGGAAATTAATTTACATGTAATACATGTATAACCAAATGGTACTGGTGATACAGTGACGACATGCGGGAATAAATTTGTTAACGTTTAATAATAATAATAAAGTGGAGTATGCGAGGCCCTTTGAAAGGTAACTATTGTGCATTACGAGGTAAACCGCTAACCAAAAATTTGTACACCAATTTCATAATTGACTGGTGTTACGTACAGCAATGTTCATTCATAATACGCTATTAAATTAACTGGTAATTTTACGCTGTTATGCAACTGACGTTTTTTTTTAACGAGCAATTAAAAAAATTTATTGAATTATACATTGTAGACCGAGTGATTGATGGCACGGCTTAAACATATTAATTAAGAATTCCATCTAATTCATACTAATTATACTCCGTATATTCTAAAATTTCCGGCTGTCAATGAGATGTTTTTGTAGTCATATAATTTTCTTAAAAGTCGCCTTTAACTTGCTTTCTTAGTGAAGAATGAGCGCTACTTTGTAATTGTCGGAAGTGTTAATCCAATCCATTTAGATCTACAAGCACGTACATCGTAAGCATCGGAGGAGGGCGAATGCCGAGGTATCGCCTATCGGCCATTAAGCGACACTTAATGCCGTCGAGAATATCGTAACCGTAAAGATATTTGACTTTTCTCCTGATCGGTCTAATCGTCGTGCTCTCTTTCGAAGTCTTCTTGTAAACAATCGTCCATCTTTTAATGAAGCCAAGTGATTAAATTAAATCATTAAAGAAGGAAAATTTCTGTAGAGAAGAACAATCGCCACGCGCCATACGTATGTATAGTAATTAACGTGTTTAACTAAGCAAAACTAATCACGTTTGCAGTTATTATTATTACTGATTTATGCACGTTGCGATACATCACATCTCGGATGTGTTTACTTGTTTATTATTCATTGGATCGGCTATTGTATTTTACATTATTTTGTCATTACGGCGAATCCATACAAAGAGAGAAAGAGATAATTTTAATACAATAATTACACGCGTATACTAATCCGTTCTACCAAACTACATCACATGTATATTGCTCATTGACATTAAATGTCACATGGTATTAAACTCAACGGGGCGATATAAACGACAGATATAGAAAACGATGTACATAAATATGCATAAGCATTATAAAGCAAGTTCTAACTTGGAGTCTCCGAGGGGACTGTGAGGCAAGGGGTTGATCGCTCAACATGAGCATGATGTCACTAGGCGAGGAATCTTCGGGGAGAGAGAATAAAAATCGAGATGTTTTTTACGATGAAGCGTTAGTAAATCGAAAATGTTGATTATTCGGTTAAACTACTTTTGTCATAACAGAACGTAGTCTCGGTAGATCCACAAGAATTTCATCGTCAAAACAATATCATCGATTGAACATCAAATATTTTGCCGCGTTAATAGGATAACGGGATCACCGGATCACGATTGGAGGACGCAGAGTTTGATAATGATACTTCCTCGTTTGTGGAAAGCGTGAGTATTTGCAAAGAGTAATACGAAATACCTTTGTCAATAAAGCGCCTGATGATGAAACCCCGCGGTACGCGGTTGCTTTCGAGCTGCTGCTTTCAATCGAGTTCCGTTCCACCTGAATCGCCGATTGGATTCCGCGCCACTTTTGCTTCTTTGAACGCGAAGTTAATAAGCAGCCGTTCGATCTCGTTTCCCGAATCCCAGATCCTCGCGCGTAAGATAGCAGCATCGTCGATATCGGACGAAATTAGTTTATACCGTCGTCATTTACTTGCAATTTATAAGAAATCTTCTTCCGATACTTTGCAAATTGTTGCGAAAAACAATACAATTAAAAGTTTCGAACTGCGTGGAAAGATAATAATTTTCCGCGTTATTGAATAAGCTTCAAAAGATCGTTGAAGTAAGCGCGAGTTTCAGATTAGGTAAACTCAACAATTTACCGTTAAAACATTTTTCATTCTTTCACACTAACTTTGAGGACTGTGTGTCACTGAATTGTTACAGCCTGCCGCTACAAAACCCGAGCTCGGCGCTCAAATGCACGGCCCGGGTAATTGCGTTAGATCATTTCCGTTCTGCAAACGCAAACATCGAGGGGGCAATGCGAGGAAGGCACGCCGGGGCATCAAACGAGGGTTAATTCCATCCCTCTCGGCTTCGATTAAACGAATTGCAAGAGCCGGACGTTTCGAGTGCGCGAGATCGATCTTTCCCGCGATGTTAAAGGGCATAGCTCCCTTCGTGCGCCATTTAACTCGGCAAGAACGGCAAACAGCAGCCGCGGACCGCGCCACTCTCGAAAAGCCAGCATCCACTTGCCCCGAAAATGACCGTTCCTCACCCTGCGCCCCTCCTTCTTCCCTGCCACCCGTTTTCCCTCACTCTCTCTTTCTCGGGAGAGTAACTTAACGTAACAACGTACACGTGCGCAATACACATACCTACTCTTGTTTCCGCACGCCGTCCCCTCTCATCTCGTCGCTCGCAGCTCCGGATGTGCCGAGGCGATGACGTCGCTGGGACGCCGCGGCATCGCGAGATCGTGGCTACGTTCCTCGCGAATCGTGGGGGGGGGGGGGGGGAGATCGGCGTCGTCGTGCGTGTCAGATCGACCCTAGAATCGGCACCTCGATTCCGTCACAATCACCGGCACTCTCACGACGAATTTACGCGTAGCGGCCAGAACGATCGGCACACTCGCGGCCGCAGAATTCCGCTTCGCGCTTCCGACTCGCAGAATATTGCTTTTATCGATGCACTTAAAGTCGCGCTTAATTGGAGAAATTGTAAACGGACCGGCTCGGCTTGGATGTCTTCGTGCTAAACTATCGGTTATAATCGGCTATAATCGGCCGCGTTCCTAATTTCCCAGCGAATCGGCAGATTCGGCTTGCCGTTCTCTCGTCGTACAGAATTGTCAGGTCCACGTGACTCGCGGAGCCGACTCTCTCGTTACATCGTCGCGGCGGACAAAGCGACGCGATCAAACGGCCAGTGCTGTTGAAGCTCGTAGCGCTTAATGAGCCGCGATTACGCGCGTCCCCGCGCTATGTACGATATCGGACAGGCGAAAGCCGGAACTTGAGGCGTCAGATGCACCGGCAATCGAATTGTCGCGATCAATTGTTTGCGGCGGTTCACTTAATGCCATGCACGTGCCGACACGCACGGCGTTACTCGACGCGCGCCGTCGCGATCGAACGGATCGGTCGACCATCGATCGCCACTGGCAATTTATTTCTCGGGATTATTATTACTTTCTTCGCCGCATAATCTGATCCCGCGTTTAAAGTTACATTCTCGAGTGACGAATTGAAAAACGTAATGAAAGAGATCTGAAAATCGCGTCTCACTGTCCTGCGGCGCGAAACCCTCGGCAAACTAGGTGATTTCCGGCCCTATAATTTTAGTATGTAAACGTCTGCATTCATTAGTTATTACAAGTTCGTCGTTAAATCGTCTCGATTCGCGATGACGTGACGCACGCGATGACGCGACATTCGCGATGACGTCCGATCGCGCAATCGACTTCGCCGCCGGCGAGATATTTTGAACCTACTGTGCTCGGCTCGTAGGTATTCCGGGTGTTTGGTCGCTTAATTAAATTCTCCGGCGAATATCGTGCGTACTTCGTCTGTAGACACTCAACGGCGCGTTATTGACTGCGGAGTGCCTTCTTCCGACCGGTAGACCTCTTTCCAGGATGCCCCGTGAAGTCGCGTAAGTTTTATTGTGCAACGTACTTCATGGCCGGGCAATCGCGGCTTCTGGCACAATTTTCCGGACTCTCTTTCACGAAGTACTAATTCCCACGATTCAATTCATCCCAAGTATCCTCGATCATCCGCCTTTCTCTCTCCCGCTCCTCGAATTTTCGTTTATTCGCGTCACCGCAAAAGTACCCCCTTCAAAATTAACCGCAGCCTCGAATAAACGTAAAATTAGTACGTATTTAACGGTGACGTTAATAGACGTTTGACCTCTCAGTATCACATTCGGAAAGTGTTAACGTTCGACAAAGTCTAAAATCCACGCCTGACATTTGCGTTTACGTCATCGTCTCTCGCCAGAGATTCAGCAGTTACACGTTGCAACAAGCATCTATCGTTCTACGCGAATCGCGTGCTTGACACGAGACAGTAGCCTTTAATCATCCATCAGGGTATTAACGACAATCGCTCGATGACCGCACCGTCGTTGACATATACGGGTCAGCATCGACACCATGGTGTTCCATTCCGCATGAACCACGTTTACGCAATGGCATTCGTGACCCACCAGCGAAACACTCACACTAACATGGCGCACAAAATTTTTAGCATCCCCCAAGTTCACGGCTCGCCGCCACCCTCGACACCACAAACTTCCCCTCGCCGCATAGACCTCATTACTACGCTTTGCATTTTTTATTCACGATTACGAACCGTCATCACCTTCGATGTCACCGTATTCCTACTCAAGTATGTAACATGTACACGCAATGTCAATTACAAACGCCGGCAACATTCATATGTGCGAGTGCTGATCTTTAAAAGACTTCCTTAGTCGGTTGAACATCATCGGGTCTTATCGCGATCGAGAGAACCGCTAATCGTTAAGATCCTCTGTCCTTTCCCGGCTATCACCGTCAACTACCCTCACCGGTCACCCTCGCGCCTTCAATGGCATCCGACGATGAACGGCGGTCACCCACGTCGACGAGTGACACGCGCACGAAGCCTCTCTACCGCCGCCGTCGTCGTCGTCGCAAGTAGTAGAAGAGCAATTTAGACGCGCCGCGCGTGTAGTACGCTCTCACCACGTTGCTCTACGCTCGCCCGGTGGCCATCGTCGCCGTCGTCGTCGTCGACGCCGTCGTCGTCGTCGTCGTCGTCGACGATGCCTCGTCAGCAGCACGGTCTCTACGCGCTCCCGTCGTCGGATGTACACGCTGCCCGCGAAAGCGGACACTCGCGTGTCCAGATCCACGTCACTCTCGCTGCCGGGTGCTCGCCCGGTCGGTCGCCCGGTCGTCGGTTCGCGCGCGTGCGAGACGACGTGTCACGCTGGTGAAATTCCAGACTGGAATATGGGTTAAAACGTCGCCGCCGCGAAACGCGCGCCGCAACGCGGACACCCGGGAACGTCGGACAGAGACGGAGAGAACGAGAAAACGGAGAGAGACAGAGGAGGGTGAGAGAGGAAGAGAGAGTGATTCGCCGGTTTCTCCTCCTTCGTTGCCCGGGGAGCGGCTATGGCGGCGGCCTGGCTCTCACTGCTGCTTCCCTCGACACGGGGTGACTCGCGGGGGTTGGTTACGCGAGGGGCGAGGGGATACGATTATCTCGCAGCATCCCCTAGCGCGCAGGACCAATCCGCACGGAACCGGCGCTTGACGACGGCGGAGGGTGTGCGTGAGTTGGTGGGAGATAGCTAGAGAGAGAAAACGAGAAAGAGGCAGGGCATGGAAAGGGTGGAGGGTGGTGGATAAAGGGAGAGAACGGTGGTTGGAGAAGGAAGACACGGCGCAAAGAGTGACGTTGAAGAGAGACACTCGGGGATTTGAGGACGGAGAAGGAAAGACAATGACAGAGAGGGTGCCGTGAAGCAGAAACGGACGCGCGATGGTTGAAGCGAAAGGTCGAGAAAGTGGACGAGACGGGGGTGAATCGGATGAAAGAGGAAAGGCGAAAAAGTGCGTGCTGAAGCGGGACAAGGACGGAGCGACGGCTGGGGAGCGTTGATAAAACAAAGGCAGCCGATAGAGGAGGGACGATAGAGGCGGGTATCGTCTGAAGCGAGACGAGAGGACTCTTCTCGAGCGAGACAAGGCGTGGAGCGTAGTACGCGCGAGACGAAGCGTGAACGAAAGGAAAAGAGAGACAGAAGCGGCGAATGACGAGGGGGTTTGGAAAAACGCGCCGATCAAACAAAGACGGGAGACGAGCGCGAAGGGAATCGACGACGTGAACCGCGGATCGAACAAAGGAAGACAGTGTCTTTCCGGAAGATACAGCTCGCCGTTCGCCGCGGAGATCCGGACTACACATAAAGCGTAAAAAAAGTTGGCTGGAGAGATAAAAAGACGAGATGGTACGGGTGTACCCGTGCGGGATCTAAATAGAAAGTGACTACTCGTATACCAAAACAGACTCTACGTGTCACGAAGCTTCAGAATTCGCGATAGAATGTAGACCGTGCACGAAAACGATCGAAACGATGCGGAAGTTCGATTCGGTAACTCCGCAAGAAGCTGCGCAGCGACGTGAAAAAGCCCGTGGCGACTACCTACTGCGCGCTACCGTAAGAGGAAACGCGACCAGGTGGAAACCGAAAGGGTTGACGCGCTGTGACGCGATCGTGTCAGCCGCCATCGAAAATTCTGGGGTGAAAAATGGAAAAATGTGTATTCTGTATTAACGACCTGCGTGATCTGATCTAATGAAAATATAAACGTGCATCTCTTCGAGTTTTCTCAGAATGAAGAAAGGATGACAGAGATTATGCTTTACGTTTTATATTGAACGATTATCGTCCAGCTTTTATCTGCGCGTTTCCATTTTTAAATAATAAAATAAAAGATAACACATTTATATTTGTGCAATGTTTAATAGATGTCATAAAATGTTTGATGTGGATACACACGTCAAGTGTCAGGAAAACCATATATTCTTGAATTATGTATTCTTGAGCTGGTTATATAAATGTATTTTTAGAAACAGAACTGACAACGCAAGATATCATAGTAACAAATGTATTTTTGTCTTCACTTGTACACCGTCATTGTCAACGCATTCTTGGAATTTTCTTCAGGTAGTCTCTAAAACTCTGAGGCACATTTCTTTGGGAACATTTGCAATTTTCAAATATGAAATCCGGCATACTGGATACTTCCAGTCGGATGGTGCTCCATCCTACTATGCTATGTCTATTCCCTTAACAGAGAATTCGGACGGAGATGGACTGGAAGAAAAGGGCCTCTAACATGGCCAGCACGTTCTCCAGACCTCACGCCGTATGATTTCTGACTGTGGGGGATGATAAAAAGAAGGTGTTTGTGCTATGTGATCTCCAACAGAAAATTGCAAATGTGATTACAACAATACCGACAATACCCATAGAAATGTGCCTCAGGGCTCTGGAGAAGATTCCAAGAATGTGTTGACAATGATGGTGAACAAGCAGATACTCTTTGAAGACAAAATACACTTATTATCTATGATATCTTGTATTATCAGTTTTATTTTTCTAAAAAAAACTTTCTTCTATATAAGTATTAATATTGTTTTAAAGAACCTTGTAAAGTCAGTAAATTGAAAGTTAAAGGGAATAAAATATGTATGACGAGAGACTTTTTTCACTCCACACACGCACATTAAAGAAGAAGCGAGATAGTCTCAGTAGTATAGTCAATATCAAGGCCTCCGCCTTTCCTTCGCGACCGCTTACCTTGAATACGCGTTCCTAATCGGATCTAAGCACCCTTAATGTTTAAACCTTAATCTATATAGCTTAATGTAACTCCGAGGGCTTACGTGAGGTCGTGCATGTCCAAGTCGGCGTGCATATCTTCGTCCTGTCGATGCCGTGGATACGGCGAGATGTATCAGGGATAGGGAAAGGATCGAACCGTTGTCGATCAAGAGAATCCGTGGAAAAGCGTCTACGATGATGCATCGTTGGCCGAGGGTTGTATCACTTGGATCGACTTATAAAATATTCATGAGGAAAGTTTTATCGGTGGAATCGCGCGGGAGAGAAACTGACTCGAGTATGAAAGTGTCGTTAGACGCGCTAACCTTGTCCCTTTTTTCTCTTTGTATTTTGCTTCCTCTTTCTCTCGCCCGTTCTAATGATATGTCAGCGTAAAGTTTCTATATTTGCACGCACAACTTTAAGCTTATCACATCATATGTATACACATATATTATGTATATACGTGTACTTATATTTCTCACGTCTTATTCTCATGTCTAGTATCAGCTTCTTTTTTTACGATAATCTCGGAATGTCAATCATTCTCGAGTCATGGAGGATTGAAACTAAAGATTTCTTTCGCGGATTATGTATCAGAATGACATACGATTGTAATAAATTAATTGAAATTCTACTCTAACAGAATATAAATATATATTGTACATACATATTGTAATTATCTACATGTTGTAATTGTTACATTTTATAAATGTATATGTGATGGAAAAATAAATTCACACATTTAATAAAGGAAGAATAAAATCAAATAAAAAGATGATACATGAAACAAAAAAACATTTACCATTCGCAGGACTGAAATTCCTTGCACGATATCTACTTAATAACGAAGTGCGAAATGAGATCAAAATGAAATGGAATTAAAATAGAATAAAGGCAAACTGCGTTTGTACACTCGCTTGTAAGTTTATTTTCAAGTACGAGGTAAATAAAATGAATGATCTCTCCGCGCGCGTGGAACGCAACTCTCGAGAAGACAATATTATTGTTAGCACCGAGCGACGACGGCGGAAGCAATTATCTCTCGGCGCACTCGCGTTTTTCACGAGTCGGAAAACTCCCGTGTTTTCCCGTAACCGTGCTAAAAGGATAAAAGAATGCGAATTAATCTATTACATTTATTTTGCCGTTCCGAGACGTAATCTGCAAAGGAATCCTCAGTTTCTCGGTAATTCTAAGATATCATTTGCGTAAAGTTTATTAGTATATCGTTTCGATACGGTACACGTCAGACGTCAGATCGCAGTGCGGCTGCATTTTGCTGAGATCGCCGTTCAGACGAAGCTTCCGCAATGCGATGCAACCACTACTGCAGACTACCTACATATGTTAGCTACGTGAATGATCACCCGACATTATATAGCGAGCTAAGAATTCTGCGCTACAAACAACGGCACTAATCCTTACGTGAAGGACACTTAACCGCCGTCCGTACCTTGCGCGAGCGATCCATCAAGCGGCACGGTAATTAACGAGCGACCGGTGAGCTTGTCTCCGATTCGTCGGCGACTAACTTGCCGATCGATTAATCATACATCCTATCCCAATTATATCCCGCGCCGCGCGCGGGGGGTATATTGTCTAGGGTGGATTCATTTTTCAGCGTGGCGATAGGATATAGGAACCGGACCGAATTCATCGATCGTCCGTCGTCGAGCATCGGCGCTCTGCAATTAGGGACTACTCGCAAAGTACACAGAGGCGGCGAATGATGGGCGGGACGAAAGAGCACGGGGAGAGCTCACAAATGCTTGGCTTTATGCGCACGTACAATCGTTTCCAATGTTCGATTCGCGCTGCTCCCTTTTTAGAACGTGAATCGAGACCGGGATGCGCTTCGCCGAAGGGCTCTCGTACTCCGATGTTGTAGAAAAGTATTATCTCATTTTAGGTATGTAAACGCAGCATTCAGTCGTACTGATGATCGACAGTAATCACATATATAATTGTGATCCGCGAATATGCCAGTGTTTCAAAGTTGCTCCATCGTCTTTGGTTATTTTTACAACTTGTGATACCGCTAGCATACAAAACCGAATTTATGCATGTCTTTCTAAGAATTATTCGAATCAGCAAAGTAGTCTCCAAATATCGCTGAATTTTAGAGATTCAGCTTACATAATGCAAAATATCAAAAAGATACTACAATACCTGATATAATGCATGTTCGACGAATTGACATAGTTCAATTAAATATTAATACGCAAATCACACACACGTATACACGCACATTTATTATATATACATAGTGCGATTCAATTTCTGAATAAATTTAGGACTGGTGAATTAATAGAAGCGCGTTTTATGTGCACCAAAACCGATATCGATGGTTCTTCGCCGAACAATTGGCGTTAATTACTCGCCACCTTTGGCGACTTTCGATTTACTCGTGAAACGGCGGAAATACGTTCTCCAGTCACCGCATTGTTACGTTTCCCCTCGCCATCTACGCGTATTCGAGGAGAAGCTTCTTTCCCGGAGGCTATCCATTACGGGGAGAGTTACAGGTAGTTAGAAGCAGTTCTCATTGTAACCGCCGCATCAATAATCCCCGGCAAGGACTCGATCACCGAGAGACAACCACCTCTCAGCGTTCTAAGAATACCCCGCTACCCCTTACTAAAGAGAAACCTGTGCTCTTGATTAAGGCCATCCCTTTCTGTTGTTTTTCTTCACCGCCATTGTAAACAGTACCTTAACAAACAGCCACATCCCGTGCATCCTAGAAATATCGAAGTTATCGATGAGGCTGATCGCGCGGTATCGGCCTTAATGGTGGATCGAGAGTAGCGGCTGCGCGAGGTATCCAAAAATAGGAGGCGTGAAATATAACGTCGCAGTTAGATTTATTCGAACAATTTCATTTAAAAAAAATTATTGTGCTTTAAGGCGAAAGCTTTTTCCTCCATCTTCCTCCAAGAGCACTTGCTTTCCTTTTATCCATAGCCATTATCTTTATATATCCTTGTGCTCTATATAAATTACAATAAGGCATGGAAATTCTACAGTTATTATAGTTCGCGTTTTATCTTTTAGGACTGCGAAAGCTTTATTTTAAGAAGTAGCAATTTTCTAAAGGAGCGACTCTACTCCTTTAGTGTAATCATGTTCATCGCGACAGATATTCTTACACCGCTAGTTAGCCTCGGGGATCGGCGATCGTTTCGCGGACTTTCTCGTATATATACTTGGAATCGTACGATAAACGTGGAGGTGTGCCGAGGCGTTTGCGCACACAAATGGAAATCGACCTAGCATAACGTCTCGGCGTCGCCAATTCGTTTGATTTATCGTAGGGCGATCAGCGCCGACCATAAGTAATCGGTGATAAAGGTGACGCGTACGGGCGAGTTGAGAAAAAAAAAACTAACATGTCGTTCGAGGAAGTTCGTCGAGAATGACGTCGTCGTCTAGTGGTAAGAAACCACTTCAGCGACTCCGCCAAGTTCGATTTCTGCAAAACGCGTGAAAAGTACATTTTTCCCATTTTACCTGCGCTTGCCATAGATTTTCTCTCTTCAACTCAACTATATAGACGAATCAATTTATTATATTACATATCGGAATAAAGCAGTTCAACGTGAATTGTATCTCTTTTCAGATTTCAAAATGTTTCTGAATTTACATTTCTAAACTAACAAGCAATTTATATTGCGAATTATATTTACATGTAATAGAAAATCTGCTTTTATGCTCTTTTACTCTCTCTCTCTCTCTCTCTCTCTCTCTTTTTATTTAATTTTAAAGATATTCTCCTCAGATTTGCAATCGATTCGCATCCATTAAAAAAGTTTCAGCCATCGGGGAATTGTGAGAGCGACGCGGAATAAATACCCGTGTATTTTTCTGTTTGCTTATCAACGATATTCGCGTACTTGTCGGAAAACGTGATCCACCATTTTCCGACCAACATAAATAAAATCGTGCGATTAAAAGAGAAGAAAATAGTTCGAAAAGAAAAACGTTTGAATTGCCGCATTGCTATGTAAAAAAGGACAAACGTCTTCAAGCAACGTCCGTAATTATCCATATCGTTTCTTTGAGTTTTATCAGTCTCTTATAATTCGACTTTTGGCATGTAATAATATCACTTTTGTCCCACTTTCTCCCTCTGCCCTACTTTTAGTCTTCTCTTTCTTGCTGCATATGCGTCGGGGCGATGTTTGTCCTCTCCCCTTTCAGTTTTTCTCCATTTGCAGACCGCTCCTCGTGAAACGAGTATTTGTCCTGCATGCTCTAGCGATGGGTATAATACGCTCGCATACGAAATCGATATTTATGAATAAGGCATTCAACTCTCGCTCGGACGGTGATGAGAGACCAATATAGAAGTCCCCGCGGTACTTGATAGCGGCTCAAAGCTGCTATCTCGATGCTTTCCCTCTCGCCCGTTACACGAGAGGACGTTTGCGCACGTATCGATTAGTTAGCAAATCGATTAATTCGCTCGCGGTGATTAGCTGCAATTCAACTTATTCTGATCCAGCACGGATTGTCCGCAGCAATAACAAAAATTTATGTCATTAACGCACACGGAAACGATCTAATTTCTCTCTTCTTTTAAACAGGGAAATATAATTAGTACTTGATAGCAGCTAATTAATTCTTTTTAGTTTTAATGGATATATCTTCAATTATATAACTTTTATTATGACTATTATATAATTATATAATTAAACTATTATATAATTACTATTATATAATTAAAAGTATTTTAAATTAAAAGAAGATATACAAGAAGTTATTTGAAACGAAGATTAACCATTTTATTGAGTAAATAGTTTCACAATTTCTGATATAATTTTTCGAACATTCTTCTTCTACATGTGTCTCATATACTGCAGCTTTAACTCTTTCTGTTATCTATCAAAAAATAGGATTTATCTGAAATTTCGATATCTAATAACATCTTTCTTGAGTTATACCCGTAAGCGATGTTTATGTTCTCTCGTTCTCTGTTACACGAAATTCTCTTGGGATACATAACGTTAGTCGAGTCGATGCTACAGGCGAATCGAGCAGGTTTTTCCGTGAAAAACAAACCAGCAAAAATCTATACTCCGTTCTATCAAACGTAAACTCAATTATTTGAGATTATTTCTTCGAAAAATTTTTTTTCCCGTAAATATAGTTATCGAACATTAGTTTTGTTTTCACTAACGAGAATTACATTTTTCCAATATTCTCGATTACAAGCAAATGCTAACATTTCGAGAGGAGACAATATATTCTATTTTTCAATCTATATATTTACAATATATATATTTATATAATTAATTTAATAATAATTTATATAATTAGAATATTTTTTACATAATTTTTAATATACATATTTTATGTTATATCTATTTTCTATAAAAATAAGATATTATGAACCGCGTTTACTTATAAAATTATATAAATATATTATTTTTTTTTGAGCAATCAAAATAAATGACGATTTTATTACAACACATAAAAATAATATAGAAATATATATTTTATGCAGAATATAAAACATTATTAAAATTTATGGTTTTCAAAATTAATATAATGGATATACACTTTAGACGTATCGTATTTCCTTGCATGCACGCAAACGTTCACAGTAACAGAATTTAACGTCTAAAGTTGCATTCGACCGGTTTTCTTTTCGCCGCTAATAACCACAATTTGCCGGAGTTTTGTTGCCCGAGGCATAGATACGCCACAACTTGTGCACGTTGTTCGCCGTAATTGGAACTTTACAGAAAATCTTCCTTTGACGGACGAACTGATCCAGGGTAGATTTTCCAGGGACGGATGACGCAATTCCCAACTGAATCTCGTTCTGGATGGACAAAAAGAGTTGGTCCGCGGCCGCTGTGGTGGCAAGAAAAAGCGACAGACGTGAAACGCAAAGGGCAGTGGATTAGCGTGGACCGCAAAGCTAGAGTGCCTCTTCAAACTTCGACGACGTCTATGTTGATTCAGAGAAGAATTTCCCTGCGCACATTCGCGCAGGCAATTATCGTTATTGAGTAGCTTCGCTACTTCGTGAAATTCACGAAGAGGAAGCGCGGATAAAAAATGCCACTGCCGAGGAAAGGCAGGTTACAAAGTCAGAATAAAAAGGAGATTCTTATTATATTCCATGAATAAGGAAATGGCATAATTTCATCTGCGGAGAAAGAAACGATGCCGAAAGAAATAACGATAACCTTGTTGAATTAAATTAACGGTCTAAAGTTTTAAGACAGCGAATGCTTCGAGGGAAGACATTGTACAGTTCCTAAATTTTATCGTTAAAAATAAAACACAACATTAATTAAAATTTATAAATATTTGTAAAAAGTTTTTGGTAAAAAACGATCCGTGAGAATTAATAATGTTCATGATAATTTACGAGTAAATAAACCTTTTTTGAAACAAGTCTAATATACATTTCCCATTTCACATTATTCAGAAAGGTTTGCTGTAATTAAGATGAAAAATGTATGTTGTTAAAAATACATTCAAATGTCACATCGTTTCTCACTGTATCTTCCCAGTGTATGTACAAGGAAAAGACTTTTAATTACGGCTGCGAATGAAACGCAATGTTCTCCCTGTTGACTTTCTTCTCTCGTTGAATCGTATCGTTTTCAGGAGAAATAACGGTGTATTCGCGCTAGAGGAGGACGACGCAGCGACCGACGGTGGGATTGAACCAAGTGAGAAGCAGGAGACACAATCGGATCAGAAATTACGACAGGGAGGAGAAAGGAAAACGCGAAACAAAACGTGGCGCGGCTGAAAGAAACGCGCCAGAGACATCGGGGAGTGGAAAAGAGAATAAATATAGATAAGAGGATAGGAGGGATAAGTCGATGTCCGTTTAAGCGCATTTGCTGTGACAAATCTCGAGCGGAATGACAGATTGCACCTCCTGCTGATTAAACCATCAGGAGAGATTACGGCTTTTGCATCAACGGCAGAGATATTAACAAAATTCGACGTAACACAAGCGCGGTCGAATCACTCTACGTGAGAATATTGCTCGCACATACGTCCGATGTTTCGAAAATTTTCATCGCGAGCAAAACCGTGGTATAGGGTGAAGAGAGAGCTCTTTCTCTTGAAACCGCTTTCTAATTTCATGCTTCGCTGATAATATCGCGGAATGGCAGCGGAAAGAACTTCGACATACGTCGAGAAACGGCACTCGCTTTGAAAATTATAGCGGGCTTTGAAGCGAACGTTTCGACCGCGAAATAAGTATTACGTGATGCGTCAATTAGCTCCGAAGTACGTTAGCGAAGTAAGAAATTAGAAAAGAGGGAAAATTGGAAAAGCACCTATTAATTGAGTTATACTGGTCTCGTCGTGATTAATATTTTAAATTATACGGAACGTGGACTTCGAGATTATATTTCCCATTATTATAGTCGCCTTTCGCGCGTATACTATACATATAAATACCTATCGCTACGTAATTTACAATTAAAAATAATCTGTATAAGAAGTCTGCACTTTGTATAGATAACGAACGGAGGATTTAAAAAGAGAGGAGATTAAGAAAGCTTTTCTTCTTTCATAAAAGTCAAGAGAGGATTGTTCCTATAAGTATACTATTCCAAACGACGCTCCGCCAGCTGGGAGTAATACTCCATCGTAACATTGGAATAATTTTTCAACTTTTATTCAAAGAAAGTAGATTAAGATGCACTTTGATGTCACGTTATTGCAAGTGAAGGTTCATAAATAATTAATATAAATTTTAATATAAATAGAAACACCATGTATCTTAGTATTAAAAGATGCATTTTAATATTTATAATACATTTTAATACCACGTTATACTATTTTAGTTAAATAGGTCATAATTTCTCGCGATAAGGAATTGCTTGGATATTACCCATTGTATACAACATTTAAATTTCGAATATCTGACTTAACTCTCGGTTTAAACAAAATTTCTCTCACGATAATAACTGATCCAGATATTATCTTTCTGATTAAGACGTCGCGGTGGAGCAAAAATATTGATTCGAGATACATCCTAAAAATATCATAGACTCCCTGCTCTTGGGAGCCACTTCGTGTACTTGAGACGGGGCAAGCGATATTCTTGAAAATTTTATCAACCCTCCGAGAGGGAACTTCACGATCTTGGAACGGAAGGAATGATCGGGCCTCTTTCCTCCGTCAATTTTGCGGCTCGAACTTCATGTAGCTATAATCCCGGGCTAAACACGATAGTTCGCGCACGAATCCACTTTATCGCCGATGTTATTTCTACGATTAGCCGCTCGTATCATTCTACAAACTTTTAAATTCTTATTTATTTCTTGTTGTGGAATTTCTTGTTATCGCAACGATGTGAATAACTATTATAGAGATTTCTCGTTATTGATAGCTGCGATATTCAACGAAGCATCGTTGAAACGCGCACTCGATGCATCATCATAACTTTCTAACGAATCCGCGTTGAACTCTTGGGGAAGTAAAAAAAAACTACACACTATATTTCTTCGTTCATTATTAATTTTTCATCTTGCTTCTGAGTGCGCGCTACGATGCTCGGCCTTACTTTCTCTTCTCAGGGACCGCACATACCAATAAAGATTGTAGTTTCCGTCGGGGGCTTTACGTCACGCGCCTACCGGGGGATCATCTTGAAATTTTTAACATCTTATCGGCAGGAACTGTCGTTTCGTCAATGGTACCGGGTGACGGCTTCAAGCGGAAATGACTAGCGATTTGACGCGTGTTGCCGCGTCTGTTAGCACTCCGGATAAAATCCCTAAGTGGTTGGGGAAGATACGTCACGTAACGGATTCGACGTTATCGCGGAAAATCCTCACGATCGAAAATTTTATGACGACACGGGATTGTACGTTTCTATAAGAAAACGATGAGAGCGATCGTATCTCGCGTATGATTCAGTTAGATTATATCGGTGAAAGGCGATGCGTTCTTTTCGCTTGTCTTAACACGATATCGAAGAATATAGAATTTGCATGATCGAATATGCGAAAACGTTTGAAACAGTAAAGAATTTATTTTTTAATCGCGGTAAATTAGAAAATTTATGCGTGTGTAAACGAATTATTTAATTTTTTAATTTAATTTTTCAACTTTAGATGAGATAAAAAATATTGCGCATCCTGTACTTTGTGTAATTTCATAATATTTTGAAAAATTAATATTTTATTAGTATAACTCAACACGTACACACCCACAAAGATTTGCAATACGCTATTGCTGTGAAATGTTCAAACTATTGTTACTAGTAGTATTGAAAAGAGATATTGAAAAATTGTACAGATCGATTGCTGCAAAAGAGTTTATATTTAAATAAGAGGATTTATTTTTCACATATTCAATTCTTTTGTTATCATATATGTATATGCATATATTTATGCCCCAAAGACTATTTCGTTATAAATATGCGATCCGCGGTATGTTAAATGCCTCTCTCTCTGCATAAAGCGGAAAATTTGAGCATTCAACAGCTTTTGCTCTCAAAGAAAGGACGGTAAGGGATTTCTTAAATAAAAGTTCTAAAGATTGTGCGACTAGATCGATATTTTCCCGACAGCTTGCCGACTATCCAATTACGTTGGGAGAAATCGGAACGAAGCCGTGCCAGTAAAAGACAAGAATTCTATCAGCTTACATTGTCGCGTGCGATATAACGAAATCCCCTTTCAAGTAGCGAAGCTCGTAGAAAGGAGAGAAGACAAGAACGATTAGATAGATTTTATGGAGATTTTTATAAAGGAAAAAAATTACTGGTGTAAAAACTTGCGAAACTCTCATATAGCTTGCGAGTGAGTAACGATCAACCGTTCCATTTATTAAGATGGCGCAAACGCTGCGGGACACCACATCTTTATTGGCCGTTCGAGTTTATCGGTTTCTAATTCGGCCGTTTCGTTTACATCGAGTTTCGCGAGTCCCTTTCTCCGTAATCAAAGCGTATTCCTTGCGGACGATAGCTGCGCGGTTTACCCCTAGTAACACGCTCAAGTGCTCCGGGCGCAAGGTTGCCTCTCGCGATGCCACAGTGACAGCCACCGTAAACGGCGCGAGGCAACGCGCGAGTAATTCATTTCCGTGCGTCGCTCATCCGTCGCGGTCCTGGGGCATGATTAATCGCGATCGCGCGGATAGAACCGCCGCCGCATCCGACAGTCGCGCGAGACGCGGATCCGTGCCTCGGATACGGAGCGCGGGAGCAAGTCGTCGAATAAGTATAAGGCTTTATTAGGACGGATCGGCGCGAAAACGCATCCCGCTCGCGTTCTCCCTTTTCCCGTGAAAATAATGGGGTCGAATCTCTCGTCGAGATAAACGATCGGCATGATAATCAAATGAGCGTTTTTCGCGCGCCCATACCGCACGACGACCCAGTTTCCGAGAAGATTCGCGAATAAAGCTGTTCAAAAGTCTTGGCGGTTTCGTTCGCCACGAATTCCCACGACGGGGATTCTTTTTTTGGCGAACCCTCGCGTTTATCGTGGCCGACCGAGCTGTTACACGGTTGGACAGAGGCCCGCCGCTAAATATGGCGATTATACCCTTTAATTATCATTCCCCCTGGGGTGCCGGAACTTTTTCGATCTCGTTTTCGACAAAAATTTTCCGTCAGTTCGCGCCACTAAGAGAGAGAGACGGAGGGAAAGAGAACCGCGAGATAAAGCTTCTATATTATATATATTCCCAGTGGTACAAAAACTTCCGCTTTGCGTCTTATACAGTCGCGGAGACTAAGTAAAAGTTTCGTTTAATCCAATCGAGGGTTAGATGCTACTTCGACCATGATACTCTCCATGGAGCTGGTTTCCTTGAAACACCTTTACTGATTAATGAATTAGAACCATGCTTTTGTGTGACACGGATGATATTCTCATAATCTTCGTATATATTTAATGCACGGTCCATTCGCTCGCTAATCTGTACTTTGAGATCTGACTCATTAATTTCGAAAGGGAGCTAAGACTTTCTAGCCTTGAACTTTTTCATGATTCTTAATAATTAAACAGAAGTTCCCTTTATACAGTTCCCTCTATTCTACGAACTTTTTGACATGATATAATTAAATGGTTTGAATTCAACTATAGCGTTAGCATAGTTGTTAAATTAAACAAATAGTTGTTAAATTAAACAAACTATTCTTATTTTTCTGAAATAAAGAAATTGCCTGAAATGAACTGAAATGGTTCTATAAAATACACACTTTTTTATTAGCAAGTTTAATCGATAATCGATTGGCCAAGCATATATATTATTGTTAAATTTTTATCAGATTAGATAACGAAATTCAGTTATAATAAAAGAAAAATTCGAGTTTAATGTATTTAAATAGATTGATTAAGCATCTATAACATTAACTGTTGATACTGCAAGAAAAATCCTGTGTATATATTATTATCGTAAAAACTACCTGCAAAATTAATTGACTGCTGTCTATTCACGAGTATTCTAATTGAATATATCCAAACTGTAATTAATATGTTCATGATCTTATCAACAGATTGAAAGTATTCTCGCGTATCTCGTGGAGACGATTGATTTTCCACAGCGATGCGATGCTGATGGGATCACCCGTTTCCCGGACGGGAAACGAATTTGAATTACAAATACGGCGACGATAATGGAATAAATGTTATTCGGTCGAAAGCCCGATTAATCTAAAAGTTCGAGGACGCGGCGCGGATGCACCGGATTGTTCGTTGCAAACTCACTCGCCACCTTGTAAATAGACCTCACACAATATAACTGAGGTAAACTTAGTTGCGCTCGGATTGATATCGAAGTTCGATTGCGCGTTTTCAATAAATCACTTGCAAAATGATCGATATGGATACCTACTTATTAAAATTAAATAATTGCCATCTTCAAAGACTAAAGAAATAGAATAATAAGAAGAGACGATAGTGTGCTTCCGTGGTATCACATTTATCACCGCCTCTATACATTTAAATGGACGGTATTTGCATTTTATAGTTTTAAAGCAGGTGTCTACCGTTGACGACTACGATATATCGCGAAGCACGTAGTGAAAAGCTTATAATGCGTTATATTATAAACTCTCGTTGCGCTTGGCGACCGGCAAGCCATGGTAAGAATTTAACCAGGCTTTCCTTAATTCAAATTCTCGGCCTTCCGCTCCGCTTATCTCGCACTTTGTCGCGAGTTTTATATTTTCCCTACCTCTCATCACACGCCTAGAACGACGCAATATTCACGCGACGTCGTTCTGCCAAAGTCTAGAAAATATTCAACGAATATAAGTAAGCGCGTCGCGCTTGAAAGTGCGACGTAAGAAGGTCGCGAAGAGGATGCGAATGGAAACGAGGGCACTGTGACATTAAAGTGTAATGCGCTGTAATTTTTATGACTTGTGACATGCATAAGCCGTGGAAGGAAAATCTTTTCTAAGCAACGGGACTATCAATCTTCTCAGGCGATGAGGCTTGAAGATATCCGGGACGAGAATATCTTCGCGAATGTCCAACCGACTGATGAATCCGCTTATCATTTCTTTTCGAAAGTTCTACCCGCCTATAATTTAGAATAATATTTACACAGAGCTTATGCCTCTTCCCTCTTACTTATTCTTCCATTTACTTATTAACTTGTGATTTGATATCTTTAACCGTGGAAAAATCGGATAATTAATTGTGTACCAAGAGTACTCGAAGCGCAAGATTTATCTCAATCCGAATTAAACCGAGATTATTTATCCGAGATTATTTAAGCTGTACGAACATGCAACGGACAACATATTAGGCGCATTGAAACGTGACTTTCTGATATTGTTGACCGTAAGACAGGAAGCCGGGCGCCGTATGTATCACACGTAGCAGGACGAACAACTGTTACCGCCGGTTGTGTGGATCAGGAGTCACGACTCGCTTGGCTACTGTCTGGCGTAAACGACTTTTCTACTAGACACCGTGTGCCTGACACAATCCGGACTCATTCTACTCGGTCGACCATCAATACGCCCTTTCTACTGCCGCGTTAGCTTTTCTTGGTCCGCTTAAATTCTCCCTCGCGTGCAAGTTGCATATAAGTGCTTTCTGCTATTACCAGCGTATGTTTTTTAAAGCTAAAAACACATATTTATACGTAAAAAATAATACGCCATTATAAATATTTTCGCAACTCACTTTTTAGCGCAAAATGGAAAACTGCAATTTATTATTATACATACGCGAGTGAAATCGTATATACTGTGTAATACTGTGAAACGTTGATTATTAGTTGGATTTGTTATTTCGCGATTTTCACGGCGTCGGTTACGAAATGGAAAATAATAGTATGCATTCAGGAAAAATATCATATCATTTCGGTATTGAACGTAAAACTGCAATTTATTGCAGCCTATATCAAGTGATTATAAACTGCGAAATGCACTCCGTATCACAATTTGAATTTACCGGATCTACTTTATCACTGTTACACCTTAAACGCCGCGTTCGTTTTTAATCCAATGAAGAAGAAATTAATACACGCGGATAAAATGTAAAAAGTGGATCAAGTAATCAAAGAGTGCTAAGTAATTTACGCTCCACGTCACGGTGGACGCGTGCGGAAGAAGTATCGTAAATAAATATCTGGGGAAGCATTTTACGCGGGTACCACGAGTTAACGCCGGCGCACCGATTTTCTGCAAGAGAATTCAAAAATAAATTGAAACTTTAATCAAAGCTTCGCGCACTGTTAACACTGTTCGTTTACCGTCGCGAGCGACGATATGTACTTTTTGCATCTGGGACGTGTGTCGCACGCAATCGATAATTCACGAAAAGCCGTCGGGATTGAAAAGTCCGTTGGGAAAATAATTGTATTTTACACGTATTTTGATGATTATGTTGATAAAATTATATGTATATCGAAATAGTCACACACATCAGAGGCATTGGAATTAAGTCTCAAAAAAGTGACAGAAGGGCGAAGATCGGCGGACGTCCGCGATCCGGTGCAGACGTCTGGAATTAATGGCGCACCGCCGATTCTAGTTGCAGCTCAAGTAGAAGCGGACCGGATGGAAGTGCGCGGTCCGATTTTAGCCCGCAGCTCCGTGTGCCGATAAATGCCCCGGCAAACTTCATTAAAGTCAGGTCGCCGCCTTTGTACGACGCGCGACGGCCACGGCTTCGGTTCGTGACGCCAGAGGAAATATTATTATATTGTTGTCGGACGTTAATTAGCGAAAATACGAGACAATCCCGATAACGTTAAATTTCGTTGCTGTACAACATCCGCCCATCAGCCGTCGTTGTTGTCGAAGAGAACTCGGCTCCCCCCATTTTACACGTATTCTTCGACGATTTCGTCGACATTGTTCCCGACGTTATTAGCCACTAATTAGAAGCTGTAACATCGCGCGAGATTGGTTTGAGGAATACATAAGCGAGCTTTAATTAGCGTTCCGGACGCGGAAAAAATCAATGAAATGGCGTCCGCAGTTTCGCACGTCGACATTTAAACGCGCCTATCTAATATTCATCCTCGGTGAAATTTCCGTCGAAATAACGAGAACTGAAAAGGTAAATTGATTACTGCAATTAAGATATTAATGTAGAACGTGTGGAGCGTAATATTTCGTTTATGATCGCTCTTTTCATCTACGGATTATTTGAAATTTTTACGGATAAGAATCGAGACAGCATTTTTCTTACTTGTTATTTTTCCACGTTAAATATTTCCTTATTAAATAATTAAGCCAAGTAAAAATCATAAAGTAAGGCGCATCATTAAAATAACAATTTTGTAATCTATTTATTAAATTTAAAACGTAATTCATCAAAACGCCTTTTCTTATCTAATTTATAATATTCACACTCGAGTCTCTTTATAGACATTTATATCCAATTCCTCAAAATGTAATAATTCTGTGTATTTTGTGCACACAATTTCGATTAATCGGAAATCGATATTTGGCTAATATTACATGAAACGTATAGTCGTGCAACATAATACAATATACAGCCTGTGGTGTAACATTTTGTGACAATTGGTACGTTATCGTATACTAAATCAATAAATGAAATCGTCCACTCTCGAAATGCAACACGGGTATTAATTAAAATGTCACTTAGCATGCGTATTCGTATGTAAATAAGAGCGCGTGATCGAGTGGCGCAACGAATCGAGGAAAATTCATTTAAGTAGGTATATATATTTAAATTCTTAAAGAAAAAAAGATTCGTGGAGACTTAATGTCACTCTCGCTCTGTTTTAATAAAGAAATTCGCGAAATTATTTCGCAATTCCGCGAAAAGTAAAACGTCGCGACGTCGAGTAAATGGGATTTTAAATTGACGTGCCTCGGCACGAGAGAAAGAAGAAAAGCGAACGAGGGCGAGAGCACGTCGAACGGACGAGGCACGAAAGGGCGAGAAAGAGGAAGACGCGTGTTCCTCTTCGGTTCCACGGAGGGTGAGAAAGACGGAAAACAAAGACGATGCGGCGAGAAGCGCGAATGGAAAAGGATCGCGTGGAGTGAATGAGCGAGAATTGAAGGCCGCAGCTTCCATTCCAGCTGTGGCCTTCAAGAACCCCAACCCCTGTGTGAAAATCAATGTGAGCCGCTGTGGTCTCGCTACTAACCGTTCTGATAACGTGGCCTCCTCCTCACCCTCCCGCCCTTGCCGTGCACCTAAAAATACACGTGCATCTTTGCGCGGAAGGTAAAGTTCCTTATACCAAACGCGGTCCTGGCGTGCAGCGGCAGTCAAACGTCTTCCCCGGAAGAGACGCTGCGACGGCGCGCGCGAGACGCTGTTTCAGCTCCTTATCTCGCGGGAGCTGCGCGAGCGCGAGATATCTCTCGGAAACAATTAGAAAGAAAAATTAATTCGACGCACAGCGAGGCGCGTAAAAATAAGAGTGCCAAGTCGCACGAGACAGAGTTCATAACAATAATACGACGGTCTCGTAAGTATATAGAAGCTTTCTGAGAGCTTCGTGCCTCTCGCGCGCTACGACGACGCGTTTTTCGCTCCTCGACAGAATTTAATTCTCGTGCCGTTAGAGAGCCGGACCTCCTCTCTCAGCTCCTTTTGACGGCACGTGAAGTTCTGCAGACAGCGTAAACGTTTGTAAAAGGCGGCGGTAGCTCCCCATGCTTCTAAGACGCCGCTCCGAGCGCGTCTATATTAATTAGCGCGTCACTCAAGAGGCGCGATACCGGTATACATATATATATTATATCGCGCGACGCGCGTGTTCTAGGATGTATGCGAATGTAAACAGAACGTAATTAACAGGCGGGATTGAGATATGCCCGTTTTGCAGGTCTATTTCGAAGTTTCTACATTTCGCGCATGCACGCGCGGTATGACACAATTAGCGGGAGTAACGATAGCGCGAATTAGGCGCAATCTGCACGTTCGCCATCTCGGCGATTATGCACTGTTACAGGCACTCTGCGGCCTATGCAATTGCGATCTGTCGTACACTTCGCTAATACGATCGCATAATTGATGGATTGAATATAGTTAATTATTACACGGGGCTCCATTCAGGGCGCCTCCGTTAGCAATTAGTTAATCACGATATCGCCCCGCGTGTTCGAGGGATTAAAGGTACACTCTCAAATTCAGATGTAACACCTTCGATTCGACTATTCCGTTGTTTCAACGACGTTAGCTTAATTTGCGCCGGTTTTCTCTCCGACGCCGGAATAAAAATGGCAGCTTTCGCGGCCAAGTAGTGTAAGTTTATCTCGCCATAGCCCCCAATTATCGTGCAATCGTGCAAAAACGCAATTTAAAATGGTCTATCCCTGCTCCACGCTCGCTCATTAACGCAATATAATTTTTCACCCAAAGCTCGCGAATTACGTCAATTTCCCTGCGTTTACATAACGCGCGCGCGGTGAAATAATGGGGTTTGCATTCGCGTAACGCGTTTTTCTACTTTTTTTTCTTTCGTCGTCCGGAGAAGAGGCAGCTCGGAGAAAGAGAAGAGCACGTCAAACACCTGGATATATTACGCATCGCGTAACTTCGTCGTAATCCCGATGCGATGTAACGAAGCGTTTCATAACGCGGTGGACGCGGCTCTGGAAGGGAGGGGCAAAAAAAACGTCCGTCAGACTGATATTTTCCGGCGAGTTGGCAATCGCAGCATCCGGGACATCCGGGATTCACGATCAGCATATGTATATGCGCGGCGAGCTGTTTACTCGTTCGTAAATTCGCCTCGTTGCATATTTGTTCACGCACGCAAGCGGTACACACACGCTCCCGTAATAAAACGTTTCCGCTCGCCTTTTCAGCGAGCGCGCTGGAAAAACGAAATGTTAACGGCGCGGGGCGTACGTTTCCGCGTCTGCTGCGTAAACGTTTTCATTCTGCTTGTCGAAAAGGAGGAGGTGGAGGAGGAGGAGGAGGAGGAGGGGAAAAAAGAACGACACGGCAACGGCAACCGGGCTTGACTTGCTCTTATTAGCTCCCCCTCGTAGCCGAGGCATTTTTTTAATCAGGCAACTTAGTTACTCGCGCGCGAGAATTTCGCGAGTTTGCGTTGTGTACCGTCGCGTTCGTTAATTAAGAGATCGCGAACCGTTGGGAAATATACCGCCTTTCGGCGAAATGCATGGGAACGTCGTCCGAAAGCTTATGCATGTACGTGATTTCGTATGTACGTAGGCGTGCTAATGAGCACTCTCGGCTGCGTTTCGTTGAATAAATAGGCGCAATAAATTGATAAAGGAATAGTTGCGCGCACACACACACACACACCCCTCCCCCTCCGCCGTGAAAGAAGATTTATGGATTCCTGAAATGCGAAGTTTCTAAACTAAGTTTCTCCGCGGAATTATGGATTTATTATTTGGTAATTATTTAGCAAGATCACGCAACTTTGCGCAACTCAATTTAAAACTTCGTATTCCAGAAATCTATTAAGTTTCTTCTAACAAGCGTGCGGCGGTCCGGCAGTGCGAAAAATGCAGGAGACGAGAGTCATCGGAAGTTATCGGATTTATTTAAAGAAATCAAATATAAAGGAAATAAAATAATAGCTTCACTTATTGATGGAAAGAATAAATAGATACTCCGTTTATTGTATAAAATGTTTTTAAAAATATAGTTTGTCGCTTCAATGAAACAGAACTTACGTAATACTATACGAGTATATCATTCAATGTATATACGAGTATCTCGAAAGCAAAGCTGATCGAAAGCCAAACTTCATTTCGTTAAATTATCTTTTAAAAAACTTTCAAAATACTTTTCGTAAAATTTTTAGCACCACATTGCGCATGATTTAGTTTACTTATAACTTCAATTGTCCCTGCTTTTTATTTCGTGGAGTTAATCCGTTTCGCTGTTATAGTATAGAAGGGATATAGAGGTGACAGTATATTTCAGCATGTCGGTTAAAAATATTCTGCAGATGCTTTTATGCGGAATATATCTCAGGGACATCATGTGTGCGATTTTCCAACGAGAGATATCTTGACGAGACTCCGCGGAGTCTCTTCCGCTACGCGGGATATATATCGTTCAGTAAAATTCCGGATACAACCCATCAAAAAACATACCCTTTTTATCGGATTCATCTATCTTCGGAGTATCCTTTATCGAGTACACTTAAACTTCTGCTCGGTGATGCAATCAAAAGTTAACCGAGTGTCAGAGAAATGAGAGGTGAATAGCTTCGTAAAGAGCAAAAGGGCGATATCGATTCCACCAATTGCCGAGTTGTAATTTGTATCGGGGGAATAGGGGCGCGAAACGCATCACTGTTAACCGAGTTTGCTGTTTCGTAGTCTATTTCCGCGATGAAGACCGTGCATCAGCGATTCCAACCGCATTACGCCTTTGTTGATGTTCGATTTCAGCCTTACTTGCTGATTTCGGCAACTAATCGTATTTATTTCCACGCTCCTCCGAGATCGAATGAAGCTAAGGACCAAAAGTTTGTGTTGCTTCAAATATTTAATGCAGTGTTATCAGTTTCCTCTCTCATCCTCTAGCTTTAACTGTGTTCAGAATATACTACACACAAATATACATATGTACATAATACAGTGATTTATTGCGTAAATTACAAATTTTTAATTTCAGGAATTAATTCTACTAACATTTATGCATCTGAACAGTCATAGTTAAAAAATGAGACGAAATGGATGACATTGCATCAAATATATAGCAACATGCATAAACACGATCTAACTTTATTTGCGTTCAGATAAGCGTGGAAATAAATTACTGCCGAAATCAGCGAGCAAAGTTGACAAGTATCTTTAATATATTTTTCATATTTGACAGAATATTTTTAAGAACATTTTCCTTCTTTAATGTTTTTTTGTCCCTGCCAACATTTCACATATTATTTTAGTAAAAAATATTGAGGAGAGTTAGTAAATAGGAATAAGTAGTACTAAAGTTTAAATGAATTTTTAATGTTGAAACACATTATTCTATACTTTGCATTTTCATCAAATCTACAAACTGGAGCATGCAAATCAGAGAAAATGTGAAAAGCTCGTGTTATTCGTATCTAAAAAAAATCTCATCATTTCATTAATTTCGGAGCGCGTTATGACGATATACGAATATTATCTGCATAAAAATAATTTATGAATAATGGTAGTATAGAAGAGAATAACAGTAACATTACACTATATTCAATCATCATAATTCAATAATTAATGACTGCGTTATTATAGCAGTATTCCCGATTCGAAAATAAAGGATGTCTCTCTCAACATAAAACGAAATCTTGTCTAAATGCGAACTTTGCATTTAGTTTTTGATGAATTTGCGGTTTTTTTTTTTTTCAGAAAAACGCCCAAACCAATGGAGGAACAGTTCGCCGATCCACATCAATTTAACTTCTTCTATTATAAAAAATACGTTTGTAAAATTGGAAATTTACTAAAGGTAACGACTCTCTTTATCAATGTAATAACATAAAATAAAAATACTTTATGCGAGTTTTAAATGGCATCTGAGCAGCAGCTACTATTTCAAGTCTGTAGTCTAATTGATTTCCCATTGTCTTATTAGTTATGGAATATATTTTATCATTGTTATCTTGTAGAAGATCGCATAATATAAATATTCTGATAAAATTATTAATTATACGCTCTTCGAGATTAAAAAAGTTTCTAATATTAACTGCTCTTCACTATTATTACCTGCACGAGTTCGGAAAAGGTGAATGAGTAAAGAAACAATAGTTTAGGTTTACATAATATATGTTAAATTTATACATTCAATTACAGTATTAATAATGTATAAATAATAACTGCGCGAGAATCGTAAGACGATATATAATCTTAGGCATATAGTAAAAAATGTTCTCTACATTACATTAGTTTCTGAGATATTTAACTTTAATTATTTACAATGCACCTAAATCAAGGACACTTGTTTTGGCATATCACCATGCGATTCTTATATTACTTTCTGCAATAAAGAAAAAGGAAATTTTTCTTTATAGAAATAAATCGATTACGCATGAAGCGTGGTCGACGCGTTCCGATGCAGTTGACCCGCCAATTTTTTTTTCCATTTTTTTTTTAAATATTTTTACAGGAGATTGGAAAATACGCACAAGACAGGTGTCCGAGTATAGATATTCCGAACTTTCTACGTGTCACAAGAGGACTCGCGAGAATAGTAGTAGTATATCTTATATCGATCCTTACGTTGAAAAATTGCAGCAATTATTATAAGATTTAATTTTTATATTATGTCAAACCATCTACGCGATACCAGATTAATTAACGGAAACTGATATGTGTAGAAATTTTATTTTTTCCCCGCGATTCGTACCACTATTCTACTTAGCGGCTCCTATATAATAATATTATTATTATTATAAATAGGTAGCGTGCTTATTTCGAGCATGCACGCGAATGGCATTTGAAAGAAGCACGTTTTCGTTATTACGGGATAACATTTCGTTATTAGAAAGTATAAGGTACCGTATCTCTCACTGGTTTGAAATAAGACAGAGCGCAGTACGCAAAGTCGGAATTCTTAATAAATAGTCTAAATCAGGAGGCACAAAATATTAGAGAATACAAGAGACGAAATCAAGAGAAAGGATACGTCTCCAATTTATCTCTTTCGCGAATCAGGCACATATACAAAGTACATTTCATCATACAATACAAGTTTTATTCGTACTCGTTGTCATACTCAAGGCACTAATTATATTTATCATAAGATGACAAGAGAGAATATAATCGGTAATATAAAACTGTATAATTCTTATAAGCAGTGATCGAATTACTTTCTTCCACTTTCTCTGCAGCCTTTTACGATTTCGCGTTGGTTTTCTTTAATCAATCAATATATACATGAAATGGATAAAAACCTATATCGATACCATATTGTTGGATTTTTGTGACTCACATGCGGTAATGCTTGTAAAAAATGTCGCTTATACGTAATATAAAATATTAAAGCTTAATCCTCGCTCAGCATTTTATTTAATTACTTTAGAAGTGGCACTGGTATCATTCTGTAAAAACAGGAGAACCGTATTATATTGATTGAGTAAAGGCTAGGAAAGATCGCGAGAGAAGAAATCATTCTGAGCCTACAAGATTTTCTGCCAAGTACATTTACTCATCAATTATTCTGCAATTAAACTTTAAATATTTATTCTTCTTTTTATCTCGTCTTAACGATTAGAAAATAAACTTTAGTTAGGCTTCGAATAATGAACCATCAAGAAAATGCTAATACGTAGAGCTGGAATATACAATCATGGCCGAACGAAACACTTAGGAATATTCGCGTTATAATACAATAGCGAATACGTGTGGACGCATTCGTGAAACAATCTTACACATATATGGCCTGTCTTCAATTTTTACAAACATAGTTACAATGGCAAGATGTTGCTGTAGGCAACGCAAGTTCTGCAACGTTAATAATTAAACTATTAATGTTGCATGAAATTAAATATAACGAAATATGTGTAAAAAATAAAATACTCTTTAGAGCGTTGAAAATTTGAAGAATTATGATGATGTATGTCTGCAATCCTTGAATTAATATTTATCATGCATTAAATTTTCAAAAGGAGCCTATCAATCGTGATTGTTTTCGCTGTTCGCCGATGTGTTTGGTACATATCGTAATTATTTTTCACGTATAATTTTATTTACATGTTTCTTCAGTCAATTGCTTAATTATAGCTGATAGTCGATAATATTTTAGAATATGTGTAATTAGAAAAATTTCACAAACCAAGCATCAAAATGAATAATTAATGCTATAAAGAAAGCTAATTGTCGAGAGCCTGTTACTTTTATGTGTGTATTAATTACATAAAGGAGAATTTATGCAATAAAATTATGCCCGTGGATTAAACAAATAAATTGAAGACTAAGTAATGAAGAATTTGCATTTAGATATTTATACAATAGAAATAAATAATCATCAAATAGAGCACCGAAAGTTCTAAGACAAATATATTGTTTGCATATTACTTAAAGATTATTATTGATTATGTTTAGTACATTATTATTTTCTCTATCATATATATATCTTACCATTATGTAATTAACTATACAGAAAAAAGCAATATGTTTCTCGTTGTTTAAATCCTTATTTCCGATATTTTTAATATTGGCAATTCTTCATTTTTTCTTGATACAGTCAATTATGCAGAATTATGAAAAAAGTACAAAGATACAAAATTGTATAAACATTTATGAAATAGTACATATTTTCATTTTATGAATCTGTTCTCTTATTTCAATTCCATATTGATGTTAAAAAATTGTGGAATTTTTATTCTTTTGTGCGTTTGTCTTTAATAAATTTTGGACGTATAAAATATTAGTAAATTGCATTGTTTCTCCTCGTGATAAACCCAATCAAATCACAGGTCATTGAAATATAATATTATCTAAGCAAACCTATCAAACTCGTAACAATTGACAATATTTTTGTTATTAAGTATATTGGCTATATTGGCACATAGCAGGTATGCATTTGATCATTAGTGTTTAACAATAAATTTCATTTCTGAATATGAATATTTTTCACATATATGCCAGACTTTATTCCAAAACTTAATTTTATTTGAAATATGAATATTTGTAAGCCTTATTAAAAAATCTACAGCATCGGTATCTTCGTTGATAAATGATCAAAGTGAAATAAAGCTGCGTGTAAATTTTTTTATATCTTAAAGATCAGACCTCCTCTGTATGATTCCCGCTGAACAAATTCTAGTAAATAGAAAAACAGAAATGAAAAAAATAGTGAGTAAAATGTTGAAGTTGTAGAAAATTTTGATATGTCAAAAATATAAAAACTATTAGTCTCATTAGTTGGAGGACATGTTTATTTCATGCTGTGATGTTAACATATATATAAATTTAGCATATTTGCCGAATTCATTCTTAAACAAACAAATGCTTTGTCTGTCTATTTTTGGCATTAAGATTGCAAATGCAATAGGATAATATTAATTAATGAGACATTAATGCTATTTTTTTTTACAAATTATCGGTACATTTATTAAGAAAAGTTTTTGCACATGCCTGCAGTGTCTATCAGTATAAGTCTGGCTTTGTTTGTCATTAAAATAATGATTAGAAAAAATGTCTCCGAATCAATGTAATTTGAAGATATATCTCTTAGAATAATTCAATTAACTCGACGCGAAGAGCGAGCTGTATTTATATAAAAAGATGATAATTCTTTATCGTATCTTATCGGCGAGTAAGTGCGGAAGGTAAGTTAGGCATATACAATAATTACAAGAGATAATACATAAAATAAATAAAAGATGTTAATAATAGTAATGTAACAATAATAACTAGGCATTATTGGCACTAATAACAGTAATATCATTTTTATAATGATGTATCCGAGGATAAGGCGGCATTTAGGAAATTGTACTGAACTCTATTATAAAAATAATAATGATGAGAAATGAAGTAATTATAATTATTTGAAACAGAACTGTGATGGTTAAAAATGTTACAGCACGTCTCGAGCTTTGCTCCATTAGATATAATTAATGTCTTAATCACTATAGACGATATATATTAGTTTAACATACCACAGTGGGGTCTGTTAAAAATGCACGTCTCTTTGTTCAGAATACTAAATGACTGTAGCAAAAGGAAGCATGACTTCTTCCATACTAATTACAACCTTCGCAGCGAAGCCATACTGAGGGCCTTTCGAGTTGGCTGATCCGACATCGGCGCTACCAGAACATCCTCTCTATTTGGAGAACTCGAACCACCATTATCCAACTCCTGGAAAGATATAAGACTTAATATAGTTATTCTTTATTTTGAAAAAGTAGCAATAAAAACTTTGACATCTAAATTTTATTTTGGAATAAAATAAAAGAATATTTGAAGTTTTAGACGATAAAAAATTAATAATACGTTGAATTATACTAATTTATGCATCAATAGATTAAAAATAGTATAGAAAATAATGTGATAATTTAGTAAGGTAGGATTATAAATATGAGATGAAGAGAAGAAAGAGAAAATAGAACCTGCCACATAAAATGTAATTGCAATATAGTTATTAATTACGTTTCTTAGTTTTATTTTATATTATCTTACAGTCTGTGATAAATTTTGTGAAAGGAAAACCTCGATTCTTATAGAATTAAACAAGTCGAATTCAATATAACGTACTTACATGAAATCCTTAATATAGTTCATCCATTGACTTTAAGTCGGCATGAAAGTTTATTATAATTATTAATATACTCTTTTTTCATGAAAATAATATAATAATAAAAATAAACTGCACAAGCGAAAGTAGTAATGTAAAATAGAGTAGAAGTTCAGAACAACATATAAATGAAAAACATAAGATATTGCTCTTAATAGAACAGAAAAAAATAATATTTTGCAATAAAAATATTGTACAATTGATATAAGGATTTAAAATATTTAACGTAAATTATTATGATTATTCGAAAAATATAAAAATGTTATAATAAAAAATAATATTTTAACACAAAAGTTTATTTAATATAACAGAAAGCAAATATTTAAAAAAATTACAAGTATAATTTAACTTAGTTTCCTTTACAGCCCGTCCTATATATGTAAGGTACATGTATTAAAAAATAAGATTAGTGTAAGAAATAACAGCTACTTGTTAGTCACATACATGGTAGATGTAAAGCAAAAGAAAAAAAGCAAAAGAAAAGAAAAAAAAAGGAAAGAATGAACAGAAGAAAATATATATAAAAAAGATTGTCAACTAACGCTGATATTGTTGCAACTTCCTAGCCGCATCTGAGCTATTTGTTGGTTTGTGGGAGGAAGATTTTGTGCTACTCCAAATGGAGACATAATTGTAGACATCGCTCTATTTAGTTTGCTTGGCGTTTTATTGAAACTAAACGCTCGACCAACTCTCGCTCTTGTACGAGATGCAAACCTAGAGAAAAATATGACTTGAAAATTTTCTTATCTATTTATAGAGATTATTAAAATAAAACATTAAAAATTTTTTTCCTCCGTTCGAGTTAATAATTGTAACTTTTGCATATAATTTAAAATGACATTTGATTATATGATAATAAAGTTTATTTCGCCCAGAGGAAAAAAAGTTTGCGGACAAACAGAGAAACCTGCGTTATAAATCCACAAAAACACTGTCATATTACGAAAATTAGTTCAAGCAACAGACTCTCATCTGCTATGATACAAAGAAAATATAAGATATACATGCAGAGTTTTCAAGACAATATAATAAAATTTAATTCAATTCATTCAATCACACACGTAGTAATTAGAGACAATAAAAATTGCACCATGGCTGCATATTAAAAGAAATTAATACGAAAAAGAGAAAAATTTACATTAACGTATATTTTCTTGTATTTTCCTTTACGCATATAGACACACACAATTTATGTAAAACTATTCCTCAAAAATTATGTACATATAAGTAAGAAATAAAATCAAGTAGTAAACATTGTTAATATTAGTTTTCAAGGCAAAATAAGCAATCAAATTGCAAATTAAATCGTAATGCAGAATAATGTTTATCCATGTCAATTATAATTAATTAATTAATTAAAATCCCAATAAGTTAAAAACATATATATATATATATTTCAATATGTGAAAAATATACAACATCTAATTCTTGTTTAAAGAAGAAATATAATAAAAAGCTTTTAATAGATAAAGCTTATAATTATGTTACATTATGCTTGAATTGGCTGAGGAATTATTTCTGACTAAAATTATATCTATTCATTACAGCACAAAACAGAATCTTAAAGCAAAAATTTTCAGTAGCGTAATTACAAATTTTCAGCCTTTTAACCAAAATAATTAAAAAGGCCGTTTTTTTCTATTCTATCTGCAAGACTACAAATGTTTAAAAATCTTTAATTTTTTATCTAAACATTCATTTAATTCACAAAATTTTATAGATATTTTAGTTTATATATATAGAGATGTTAATTTTTTTAATTATTTTTAAATCTACTAACATAACGAGCTATTAAGTATTGTTATCTCGCGCTTAATAATTATGCCACTGAGTAAGGGACTGAGAATAAAAAGCGAGTAAAAAAATATAATCAGCCTTGGTGCGAAAACTGACGGTAGTGGGACATGTAACGTGGTTTCACACATGCTATTGAGTAGGAAGACATACGGGTCCATATACTCCAGGTAAAAATTATGAAATAGGCTCCTGTAACCAAACGGGTTGCTCTATTATTCCTTTACATCATGCAATACAGTAGTGAGTAGAATATGTACACTAATCAGGGACCCGGCTCGAAAAGATGTTTCAGTTCGTTCCCGGTTATGTTTTAATAAAACTTCAAATAATTGTTCCGGTTTCAGTTTCGGTTTCTTGACCACTAAAGAAAACCGAAACCGAAACCGAAATTACGGTCTTTTTCGGTTATAGTTACTCGCGTGGAGGGGAAGAGGTTTAAAATTATTTTTTTCTACATTTATTCCATTAAATTGTATATGCGTGCGTGTGCATGTGTGTGTGGAGAAATAAAAATTAGAAAATATTATTTGTTGTCAAAACAAAATAACAAAAAATGTAGAGAAATTTATATGTTTATAATAAAAGATAAGGAAAAAATAATACCAAAAGTATTCAAATGATAAAACTCTTTTGTGTATGGGTGCACGAGTTAAAGTCATCGCAATTGCGACGATGATGTGAATTCGATCAGTTTCTCACCTAAGTAATTTTTCTTCGTCTTTCCGGAAAGATAATTTTTTCTTTTTCTCTCTTGGTCGATGAAAAATGGGTATTCTTTCTCTTCGAAAAAAAAAACAGAAGCAACAACGTAAATAGATAAAATATTAAAAATAATAAAAATAATGAATATATAAATTAAGAACCGGCAAAAAAACCGAAAAAAAACTAAAAATTTCATTGATTCGGTTATGATCGGTGTTATAAACTTTGTAGTATTTGATACTATTTACGGTTTCGGTTCAGCTAAAAAAAAAAGGTTATGGGACGGTTTTCGGTTTCGATTCCAGTTCTGTCCGGGTCCCTGACACTAATACACATATGAATCTTTTGATTGTGCCTTGTAGAAATATGTCAGTGCCATTTATAATTGGATTGTTCGAAAATTAACGACATACTCATAAATTTGTCGTTTAACAAATAATCTATTCGTTTTATCTTAATACAATGGCAGATTAAAATTCTAATTACAATAAGTACTAGTTATATACTATTAACATTTTTAGTCATTGATAATTAAATAATAATATTTTTATTTAATCATCACATTATCTTTTCATCCAAAATATTCGTTGAACAAAAAATTTAGAATTTCCATTAATATCCGGACAACCTTGTATATCCATAGAATTAAACTCCTTTCTGTCAATACGTGATTTAATAATAGAATCGTCTAACTACAAATAGTAGAACAAAAGAAAGAAGTCAGTTCTCACACCTTTCATTTGACATGTGATCTAGTAATAGAATCATCTAACTACAAATAATAGAACAAAAGAAAGAAGTCAGTTCTTAGGTCTTACACCTTTTATAATATTTGACAAATATATCCCGTAAGAAACAAATTTCTATATAATATTTTACTACTCATCCTAATATGTGAAGATTAGTTTACTATTATTTATTTACAATATACTTAAAATATTAAGGTAATGAAGAAAAGAGCATGATTCTAGTTTCAAACCACAAATATACTCACTTAATTGTTTTCTTTAATGTTCCTGATGCCACATCGCTAGTACCAACTTCAAGCTGATGCGAATCATATCTAATGAGTAACGTATCCTGATGAACAAAAAATAAAAAGGATAACATACATTAATTATAGTATGACATTTAAATCAAATTATTCGTCACAGCCTGCCAGCAGATATAAGAAATTGCAGCAGATTGACATCAACTGCATTTGCATTGAGTTCGCTTATGTTCTGCTGGCAGAGCTAAGACATGATGCAATATTGATGACAGAAACCGAGTAGGATTTATCAAAGGCAAAGTGAGAAACTTTGCTACATTTCTGCCAACATTCTATCAACAGCATTACATATGACAAACTCTGCATCAAATTTCTAGCTTTTCTGCCAACAAAATTTACAGTAAACAATTTGCGAAATCTGTTCTCGAGAAAGAGAGAGAATGTTCTTGATTGTTTGAGGATTTATATATGAAGCAAGTATCAAATCACAAATAATATATAACTTACAGCATCAGCTACACGAACTGCAAGAGCCATTTGTCTGCATAAAGTCTGTAGATAATTCGTTTTGTTTACTTCCTCGTCAGTAATTATAAACGAAAAGAATTTTTCCTTCAGTTCCTGAGTGCCTCGTACCACAAGTGCAAATACTTTGTGACATTCTGAACAAATCGCATGATTAGCTAGAATTTTTATGAAAAGTGCGTTTTACATATACACAGCAATATTTACGTACCGTCAGTTTCTCGTATATCCACGACTTTTCTGATAGTACTTAATGACAACATTTTGATATGCTTATATGGCTTTCCTTGGCTTAATTTAATTGATTGCAAACCATTTATAGTATTAGGACTCTTTAACGAGTTAAAAGCTTTCGATCTTTTCTTGCATATTTCGAGAGTATCGGTAAACAGGAACAACACTAAATGATCCCCTCGTCCACTAAGACCTTCCGTAACTTCCATTACATCACATTTACTGATAAATGACCTATGCGAGGAAACTAAATGCGGCGGGCAATTATCAATCTCGTTAAAGATATCAAACATTGCTAACTGGCGTTCCGTTTTCCTTTTGTCCTCGTTTATGTACGTCATTACTTTCTTAATACAGCTAATAGAAGCTTCCAGAGCGCTATAGTCTGGATTACTTTTGTCCGTGTGCTTAAGAATATCTGTATAAGAAATAAAAGCATTTTGCTAGCGTCCAAAAATTTATGCAAACAAAAGCAAATCATTAACATTGTTTGAAAGTAATTAATCTTACCGCTTAATAATAAACTAATACTGGGTAACCTTTGTATTGGTTTAATTAACAACTCCTTTAAGCTTTGTCTACCGCACTCCGGTATTGTCTGGCAATTTTTTAAAAAGGCGTGGAATCTTGGCTTAGTTTGATCACATTCTTCCAACATTTGCTTTGTATTCTCGAAGAAGTTAACATATGGAGGATACGCTTTAACTAAATCTGGTTCAAATTTTAGAAATATTTCGCCAATACTGATATCCTCTGTCCAGTGAGAAGCACTACAATGTAATGCCTCCAACAATTGTTTGTGAGTCTCATAAATGGGTGGGAAATTGCCAAATATGATTTTTACTTCTGTACTATTTAGCAACTCTTTCCCACTTTTGCCTATGAGATTTTCCAGTGGCAATTTGAATAACTGTAAACATAAAATATATAAATATAGATTGTTAAAAATTATTAAAAAATATGAAACATTTAACGCATAGTAAATACTTACCGTCATAATTGTATTGAGGATACCGACGTAATTGCCCTCCGTCTCGACTAGTTCAAGAAAAACTTTATGTCGTTGCGACAAGTTTTCTTGAACATAAGTAATCGGTAAATGTTCTGTAACAATGTCAATCTGAATTAGCAATAAATAATTTTTATACAATCTTTCCTTTCATCTTACGAGTTCAATGATCAAGTAAAAGCATGTACTGTTTTAAGCATTATTTTTTGTAATAATCTGACATTGAACTTTTTATATGAGTTGTGCTAAAAGATATAAGCATTCTTGTTTTGTTAAGAAAAAAAACGAGAATTTATATAATACAAAAATATATCAGTACTTGTTGCCATATTTTTTCCATTTAATGAACTAAAGAAAAGGAAGACTGAACACAGACTGTGATTTATTAATATCAAAGTGTACTTTTGTTAACTTTATTATAAGCGTTAATCGACATATATATTTAAAATGTTATTACGATATTATATTTTATACAAAATTAAATGTGTAAAATTATAAAAAGTAACATTAGATACATACCGTCCAGCAACTGTTTATCCGGACTTGCTGTGCAGTCCAGAAAGCTTCCACTGACACTGGCTGGGGAATCCGCTCCGTTTTGTAATAAATTAGATAATGGACCATCTAACCAACAGGGGTGCTTTGCCAATGTCACATTCTGCGGTACGAGCTGTTGACTGTCTCGTCTACCCGTCGCAGTAGGGGACAGAACTTTTTCTAGATACTAAACAACACACAATTTTAGATACCAAACAGTAATTAGAATATTTAAAGAATTTATTATTATGAACTTACATGTTCGAATAGATACTCTTTCTCATCAGCGGCTGCCTCATTTTGTACAGATGTCCAAAACCATCCAGTTTTGACTATGAAAGCAGACACTGAAACTAAATTTGGACGAACATTTACGCTGGACTCATCTACGACCTGTAATAAAAAAATTTCGATTTTATTAAGGATGCCTATGTATGTAACTGACCTCAGTCTCTACTAATTCAAGAAATACTTTATGACGTCACGATAAGTTTTTTTTGATCTATCGGTAAATATTCTGTATCAACAGCTTCTACCTCAGGAATATCTGATAGTTAACAAATATGATAAAACATCGACATTATTATATTTTGTTATAGTGGACCATTTATAGTCATATTATTTACCACTTTTCCTCTTATGCGATCTCCCATTATTTCATATTTGTGTAACCAGCCCCCCTATTCTGTAATTCTTAACGACAGTTTCGTTATCGTTATACTTGCGTTGCGCAGATATTATGTATAGTAAAAAAGCTGCGCAACGACAATATAACGATAACGAAACTGTCGTTAAGAGTTACAGAATAGGCCCCCAGGAATAGAGTTAGAGAGAAATATACTTTCAAAAGTGGTAAATAATACTGACTATTATAATTTTCATTATATCACAGTAAACAACAGAATCACAGGACAATTACATAATTACACACAATTTTATACAATACTTCTATAGCACGATACACATACTAAATTCTCAAAAGACAATATCATATAATTAATGTAATCTCTCTTTAGTCGTTCTGCTCGATTTTTTGAGCCTCGGGACCTCTTCTGCATGTATCTGTGGATCAGATATATGGGACCTACAATTTAACGCCGATTCCGAACGGCTATATAGAGGGGTATTCATGACGAGATACTCAGTGGTTACCTCTTCCTTTCGAGAAGATGGCGATCAAATAAAAACCGTTTTTATTGTTGGATTGACCCGGATCTTTGGTTCATAAAGCAGCGCACAACTCTCTGTGCCACGATCGACTAACACATCTCACCACCACCATCACCACCACCATGTATATACCATACATTAATATTTTAATATTTTTAAACAAATATAAATTCTAGATAAATATACAGGACGTTCACATAGAAACGAGCAAATTATCTGTATTACCAAAATGAATGTTTAACCCAATGTGTATTATACTAGTACCATCTTTTGCTCAAATTAATGAATACCACACATCCGCTTCTCCTTAACATTACGTATAACCACGTAAAATTATTTTACTTCACAGAGAAAATTACCAAACCCCGTAACATTAAAAAAAAAAAAAGAAAGAAAGAAAGTACCGTGAGTAATGATTTATCCTTCACTGTCTTCAAATCTGTGCACTCAGTTTTCATGTCATGTGATGCAGATGATACATTGTTACTTTTGCCATCAAATATAGAAGTGTTTCGTAAGCTGTGTTTACTATTTGAAATTTTTGTAGGCACTGGGAAAGATTTGGATAAAAATGTGTATTTCTTTTTAAAAAGGTTTTTCTCGGGAGGACAATAGTATGAACTGATGGAAATATCTTGCTTATTGTCAGAAAATATTGGACAGAAAGAAAAGTGGCTGATCTTTGAGAAAAAAGATGTATTAGATTTAGACAAATGCTTATTCCTTTCATCTAATGCTTTGTGTAAAAATGTATCGCTATACTGTTCCTCGTTACGCTTTAATATATTCGGATACGAGCGCGTCTTCGTGAACTTATACTTTTCAAGCGTCGCCATTTTATGAACAAATGTGCAGGAATTAGTTTTTCTCCATTTTATATATCGTTTCGGAATTATTTTAGTTTTCGATGTATTATTCTGCACGTAATGAACATTTTTACGATATTTTAAAGATAATGCATTATTGCTCGTTGGTGATATACAAAGATTAGATTCGTTATTTTTTTCATAAGATGGCGACGATTTATAATCATTTGGTTTATCTGGAAAGTTTAACATAGTTTCACAAAGAGATACTTCGTTGTCGAACAAAGAGCTTTCAGAAATACAGAATTTAACGTTCTTTTTGTTTATCATTGTCGACGTTGTTGGAATCGAATATTTATTCGACATAAAAACCGCAGAAGAACTAGATGATCTGGTCGTGTCTACGCCAGAATCACTTTGTTCAGTGAAAGAATGGAATAAGTTCTCAGATTTAATAATTGAATTTTGCAAATTAAAACAGTTATCATTCATACTAATAGCAGAATCTCCACTGATATTATATATAGAAACAAGATCGCTCCACTGTTCACTATGTTCTATGTCGTGTGTACGTGAGATTAACGAATTGATTTTCGACGAATAACTAGATATATTGCTGTGATCAAATTTTGTTGTATTAAAAATCGTGTTCAAGTAAGGATTATAGAAAGAAGAGGAAATTGGTTTAATATACGTTAAGGAAAGTGGACTATTGGATGTATTTTTAAGATATAAGTCCACATCGTTGGCTCTCTTGTGGAAAAGACCGGGTATATCTACCACCTAAAGCATGTGTATTTATGTAATATATAAGCTGTGTGATGTAACGTCGTGTGAACATATTTATATATAGAAAAGAATTTATGAATAATGTGAAAATTGTAATCGTTTACTTACAACATGAGTGCAGCACGGATCGTCAATCTCAGTGGGTTCGCCACCCTGTTGCTCCAGAATCTCGCACATATGTCTCTTCTCGTCGTCAGGAAAACCAGAGAAACATACTTTTGCACCATAAAATGGCTTCAGCTTATAAGCTGCTATCTGCAATTAGAATTAAATGTTTTTAAGAAAAAGGAAATTATCACGTTATTATTAGAGCCCGAATGAGAACACTTCGCTGCTTCGCTATCGCGCTAAGCGCTCCGAGATAGCAATAGAGAGATAGAGGATGCAACGCAGATTCTGCATTACGATTGTTTGTTCACATACATACACGTGCATATTATCTCTATCTCTTTACTGCTAGTTTCAGCGGTACTCAACAAACGACGTGCCGTGTTAGCGGCTTGAATTTAGGCAGAATTATACGTGCTAAACGTAATAAAATAATTATAAATATTACAAACTAATGTTATAGTTATTTTATTCAATGAATTTTTTCACACATGAAACAAAGCCGTATTTTGGAATTACTTTCCTATATAATAACGCTCACCAAATTCTCGTCGTTCGCGTACGTGGAGATATCATCTTTGGCATTCCACAATGCTATCACCCAGTCTATCGACATGATAGGCAATCCAAATGTGTCAGCGTATCTATACTTCTCTCCGCTGCAATGATTTGCAATAAGATGCGTCACTTTAATACCCATCTCCTTTCGGATGCTACCTCCCATATTAAGAATCATATTAGCTAACTTGCGCTGTTGAGGAATGTGTTATGTTACAAAAAAATATGAAATACACATAAATCAATAGTATATCACAAAAATCATGAATAATGGACTGACCAGTTCATCCTCTCTAGACCGAAAGCCGCTAAACACCACAATTGTGCCTACCATAGCTTGCGTGTACATTGGTCTTTTAATACTGGGCAGAGGTTCTTTCTTCTCTGCCAGTTGTAGCAAAGCTGTAGGTCCCAGTACTCTAAAAGAAAAATGTAAGTCACGCGAATAACCTCTGGAACTTTTTTTCTATATCAAAATTACATGCACAACTGTTTTATATATTCTCGATATTAAAACTAATGAGTAAAAAGGAAAATTGGGCTATGATAGTAAAACGCGATTATTTACGTTAGTTTACGTTATGTAATATTCAATTAACAATTTAATACGAACTATAAATCATACGTTTCGGATCTACCTTGTCATCTTCAGCGTTCCGGTGATAAATAAATTAAATCATCTCAAGCTCTCCGAAAAGTATGAGTATTTAAAAATTGAATGTAACAAAGGCAATGCAAATTTCGAGAGAAAAAAAATCAGAAAAATTCCAACATTGTATTAAATTATTAAATAAATATTACACAACGTAAGTTCGCGTATAAATAACCGTGTTTTACACATTATAAAAGTATAATGCACCATTATGTACAAACCTATGAGCACTCTTGCATAAAGCATCATATTCGGACCCTTCAAATTGTTTGAGTATGAAATAAGTATTGTAAGTAGTGTCCTCAACATATTCCGTGCCGGTTTCAGACTTAAGTACAGGCACTTTGAATTGCTGAGCAGCAGCATTAAGCGCAGGATCATTGCAGGTTGCACCAACCAAGCATATCCTCTTCTTACGTGGTATTATTAAAGCTGATAAACAAATAAATTGCCTCGTTATCAAACTTCCTATCATTCACGTGGCTTACGATAATCGTTTACATTGATTAAATTGTCACAGGAGGTATCAAGTTTGTTAAGAGAACTTCCAATAGGCCAAGAAATACGTTTTAAACATTTCATTCTATAGCTTAACGTTTAAAAATATGCAAAAATAATATATTATTTTACGAATACTATTTAAGTACGGTAATAATAATTACAAAACAACGCTATTTGATCAAGAAGCGATTAAGGGCGATAATTAGTTATTTCTCGGTGATTATAGGAATTTTTTATTCACACACGTGGGCCTGCATATTTTCGTTCACCGATAAATCACTACGAATACCGGCCGTAAATTTCGACAGGCTATACAGCAGAAAGATTTGTTAGAAAACGCTATTTTTAGTCGTGTCAGAGCCGTTCTCCTGTAAAATTTAAACACTGTTATACCAAAGTACACAGGCACTATCTCGTATCATAGGCAACGGGAAGTCGCGTATACATGTAACGTATACATCTGTACGCGTACGCACCATTCACGTGCTCGGCGTAAGATAATTAAACTCGCGAAAAGCCCGAAGGACAGAAAGAGAGGGACGGATACGCGAGAGAGAGAGAGAGAGAGAGAGAGAGAGAGAGAGAGAGAGAGAGAGAGAGAGAGAGAGATAGAAACAGAGGCCCGAGAGAGGGAGATAACCAGAGGCAGAAAACGGGGGACGGTCACGAATTATTGCGAGAGAAACAGCATTGTAATTCCCGAGGAGTCTCCCGAGGCCTGAGGACACTCCTCTGAAATGTAATGTATTTTTTCAAGACTTCAACGGTCAAGGGTTACAAAAGACTCTTTCTCTCCCCCTCCCGCGTCCCCCTCTTCTTTTTTAGGAGAAAAACAATGCCCGTTTGCTGTTCGGCTCGTTCCAGAAAGCTCCGAAGGGTACCGTGACATTGCTTGGCAACCTGGCGAGGCGAACCGAGAATGAATCTCGCAAAGTTCGAAAGCGAAGAAGAGAACGACACGGATCGGGGTCCGTTGGACAAGCGTGTATACAAGCTTCGCCGGGCTTCTTCCGCTTTCACGGGGGGTTACCCCGGCCCCGGGGTTCTCTCCGCTCGGAATGCCGAGAGATCGTCGCCGACGCGAAGTCGAGGATTTTGTAAATCGCGTGGAGATGCTCGCAGGACGGATGAGCGACGGTGAGAAGAGCGGGCCCCGAAATCTCGGCGGCGAAAACGACGTCACCGTCCTCTCTCTCTCTCTCCGCTTTGACGGAGCGCCGCGGACGATTTAAGATTGACAGATCCGCGCTTACTTTTGGTCGCCTCCGCACTATTTATATCGCCGATACTGCCGTGGACGCTACGCTCTTCCATCTTGGCCCCTCCGCAGAAAGCAAAAAAAAAAAACGTTACAACATCGGCCCGAGTCTCACTCCTCCGTGTACGCGCAGATCTTGCCGAGCGTGTCCTCCCGTCTCCGACGTGCTACGACACTCGTCCCGGGTCCCGGTCCCGTCGTTGATCATTTAAAGCGCCGTCGCGCAGGCGACGAGCCGCCGCCGAGTCCACCGCACCACCCTCGTGTTCAACATGAACCTCACTCGCGCCGCGCCGAACCGCGCACTTTCGCACTTTCGCACTTTCGACGCCTCGCGCTCACGTATCCCCCGAGTGGCCCCGAGTCCGGAAAACGGGATTTTCGCCTTTCCCGAAAATCGCACAGGCGCAACCCAGGCGGCGTCGACGTCGACGACGACGACGACGACCATCGACATCGACCAACAGCGCTGGGCAATGCACGATCCGCCACGATTTGTGTGGCCTCGTCCTTCTTCCCTCCGCCACCGCGCGTACCGCGTATGTACGTCCCGTGTGTGTTGTTCCCGACCCCACCACCGGGGCCGTTTTCGTTGAGATCTTGCCGAAACTCGCGTCGTCTCTTTCTCGCGCGCGCGCGCTACTCCACTCGCGCCAGTCGCGCCTGCGCGCAGTCTTCCGTTTCCTCGGTTTCCTGAGTTCCCTCCATCCCGGATCCCGGCTATTCCGGCTAACGGCGAGACTCGAGAGTCGAGAGCGCGAGTAGGGTCTGTTCTTTGTGATAATAATGATATAATTGCATTGAATCATCCCTTTGCTTTCTGCATTTTAAAGCAAAACAGGCGATCGGTCGTCGGAGAGAAAAGGAGGAAATGTAAAAACGGAAAACAAAGTTAGGACAGAGTTCCTAAAGTCAGAATTTGGACACCATTCGTCATTTGCAGGCCAATTATGAAACGTTTTTCAAAAATGTTCGAGTCAATTTATTAATAAAAAATATATTTATTTCAATAATTTACATGTATAAATTCAAACTCTTTTGAAGAACTCTTATTTAAGGCTTGAACAGTGGCTAAATTTTCACCTTCGACCGTGAAAGCTAGGGAGTTTTATGTAGGTATGTATGTATGTACATACATGAGCGGTCGTCAATTGATTTAAAATAAAAATATCTGATTGGTTGGTTCAGGGGAAAACTCCAGGCATCGGGGGCTGTGAGTGGCTGTGATCAATCGCTGTGGTCAAACGGGACGCTCCCTTCTGCTTACCAGCGCGAGTTCTGATTGTCTTCTGCTTTCCTGCTTTCTGCTATTCTGCCAAGGTGTGAATTTTTCCGAAGAGCGTGGTTCTCGAACGCAGCCCTGCTGAACGCGTCCATTATTTCATGCTCAAAACGTGCGCGATCTAGGTATTCGCGACCAGTGTTGTGAATCGCGCCCGGTTTTTCGAGCATGCGCGGCGAATACAATAAAGTGAATGAAACATCTAATACGAAAAAAAAGGATGCACCGTTGATCGTACATAAAAAATTTTAAATTTAAGAAAATAATGAAAAATATTTATGTATAGATATATATACATAATCACATACATATAAATATAGGAAGTTTAATAATCTGTATTTAATAATGAAATTAAAGGTACGCTGAAAGAGGAAAGAATGCTGAAATAATTTCAAACAAAACACATGATTCAAAATAAAATATTTTTATTTGGCAGAAATATTAAGAATGCCAATATAGCTTTATTTTCTACAGGATGAGGAGCTAACCATCTTTTAAAAATATTTTTATCTAGCCAGGCACTTGAAAATTCTCTGATTCTACGTTAATTCTTAATAGCTCTTTTACCAATAAATTCCATTACGCACAAATATAAATAATTTGTATCTAACTTATTCTAAGCAAAAAAGGTGCATTATTTAAAATTCTAAGGACAATTTCGAGAATTCAGAATTTTAATTCATGAATATTAAGTCTGAAGAGAATATAATCAGGAGTATCAGGAACATATGATATTCAGAATATATGTATTACAATATTCTAAATAATCTAAATGCCTGATTTTCCAAATATTCATTTATTTGCAATACAAAATACAACAAAATTTTCCATCGTATGAGCCTAAAAGTATCTGTTTTGTACGTCTTGGTATTTACACAAAATATCAAGTTACGTGGTTAAAGTAAAATTTAACTCGTAATATTAACTGCACTTGTTTGAATCAGATTATAATTGAATTTGCATATCCAAAGATAAAAGATAAATTATTTATGCAATTAACTAACATTGTTTTATAAAAACATTTCTGTACAAAATTAATCATAAAATAATAGTACATATTATTATCTTACATTAAATACAATTTTAGTGAATATTTCGTGCTCTCGAAATTATGGATACATATGTCCATCTTCAATTTTCAACTATGAGAAAGTATCAAATTAAAGATAAATAATGAATACATCTGCATTAAGTAACATAGGAACTAAAATACGGTGTAACAGTATTTCAAAAACGATAACGTTAAAAAAACATTGAGTAGTACATGGCTCAGATAATCTACATGTATCACCTATTATCCTTTTTACGATCTATTTAATAAAATCTGCAAAAACACGCTAAACTCTCACATCACGACAGGCGATTTTGTTTAATGTATACTGCTAGCTAAATACCATAATATACAAAATCCGTTAAGCATAGCATCATCAGCAGTTCATGTAGTTGTATGAAAATACATCTAAACTTTTAAGGTAATAAATAAAAATTGCACGCTTGTTTTGGTCAGAGAGTATGTATGCCTTTTTAATGTAATTAGTTATCATTTGGAGTGTAGATGTTCTTCTTCATCGTCACTATAATCATCACTTAAATAATGATTATTTTGTGAAAACTCAAAGCGTCCCGTTTTCTTTGGTGGTGGACTGCAAAATGAGATACATAAAATAATTTCATACATAGTTATACATACATACTCAGATACGCATGAGAGATGTTTCATAGAGAGAGTATATTCAAAAACCGTACCTTGTCTGGTCTTCATCGTTGTGGCTGCTGTTACTACTGCTTGGGCTGCTATCCCTTTTCGGACTTGCCGGTGGTGATAACGCTTGCATTAAACGACCTTTACTCTCATTCCAAATTGTTGACTGCAAATATAAATTAAAAAATTCCAATCCAAAATCCATAGAAAATAAATTTTGAAATTCTCTAACTTTTGTACGTTTTGCAGACGATAATGGAGAATTTTCCCCATGACTAATAATCTTAAGATTTCTGAGCTACTTCTATCCTTGTTTAATGAGATTAGAAGCAAGAAACGTTGAAAATGTACAGCTGTTTATTAACTGTCAAGGGAAAGGGATATAGACCTCGGAGTATTTTCAAAGTGTGCTGAAGTGATATGCTTGCGTATCTTATGCTTGCGTATCTTTTTATTTGGAAATTGCACGCAAGAATTCTCAACGTTTCTCGCTTCTGATGTCATCAAATAAAGAGTGGCGAGTACCAGGAGCTTTAAATTTTAACATTTACAAGCAAGGATTACAAGAGAGTTTATGGGTGCGTTCCACTTATCGCTCGCAACGCTCGTGGAATCATTTCATCCTTGTTGTTTGTCAAATGTTAAACAAGGACGAAATGATGCTCGCGAGCGTTGTGAGCGATAAGTGGAAAGCAGCCTATATTATTAGAAGCAACATAAATTTGGAAGTTTGGTTAACACAATATAATCCTGAATGCAAATTCAGGCCAACATAAAATAAATAAGTATTAATAAAAAGAATGCAGTTCAGAGAGAAAAGGGCGATTAAATGAAATAAATAATTCTGAATAAAAATACTGAATAAAATATATATTTTAATTATTTTGGTTAATATTGCAAGAGAGGAAAACAGGGAAAACGAAACGAAAAATGGACGCAAGAGCGCCTCAAAAGTGCTTCCTTGTAGTAATACGTAGAAAGGACTTGTAAAGTGCACAAGTTTTGAATGCATTTGACCATAAATGTTAGATATGATATATGATATTTAAAAAAGTATAAGTACTTTTTAGAATAAGAGCATTTATGAAAATTGCGAGCAAAGTTCAAAATTCCAGGCTTCTTTATATATTTCCCTGATTTTTCTCGGTTTTCCCAGTTTTTCAGGTCTGTGGCAACCAATACATCTTCATACAATTCACTTTTTCTAGTTAGAGCATATTTAAAAGCATATTGAAAGTACCCATATGTACGCACATGTACACATAAACGTACATACCAATCTGCCTTCTCTTCCGAATAGCAAGAGGAAAGCATCGATAAAATCTCGAGATTTCTCTTCCCATTTGCTTATCATATCCATTCGTTTCTCACCAATGTTTTCCATTACTCGTTTCCCCTTATCTTTTAGGTCATCAAACTTGTTTTGTAGGCGAAACTTTTTCTCCTGTAAGATTCGTCTCATGAGCGTATTTGTTATAACTATTCTTTACATCTACTATCTTGTATCATTCTTCCAATATAATTACAAAGTAGTATTTTCTTTTTAATAATGTTTGTAACAATGTAAGTGTGACAAACGAATATTACATAATAATTGATAATCACTTACATTGAGAAAAGACACATTAAGTTCCTTTGCGCTGTAGCCTCGTGCGAGATTTCTTCTAACGTATATATCATAATCTTTTACTATCCTCGCAACTATATCCGACGTGGAAACACCTTCCGTTCTCTGTGTGGCTACAAACATGCCTTTAGCTTTCAATGTAGCATAAACGTCCGCTCCATCATCTGTCATATATGGTATATCATCATGAGCAACAAAGTCAATCTGTAATACAACATAGTTCATGTAATTTCTATATAAAATAAAATGCGCATTTTATTACACAAATTTAAAGGCATAAAAATATGAACGTACCTTGTGCTTTTTTATAAATTCATCATCAAGCTCCCAAGGTGCGTCTCGAACAACTTCATCTACGTATCTACAATGTTTAACAGCATCGTATCTTTCTAAGTCTGTCATTACAGTCCTTCCTTTTTGGCTATGTGTCAAATCATCGTTACACACTGTAAAATAAAATTATGGAGTTGACATACTATAAGTATATTTATATTTTATTTTAATAGTAGAATAGCGATGTAATAAATATGTTATGATTACAAGAAACATTTAAGATATAAGCATTAAATAACAACGTTTTCTTAAGCAATTTTGCATAATTACCTCCAACAATAAGATAAACATTTGGAAAAATATTCTTTGCTTGTAAAAGTTGCCGTGCATGTCCTTGGTGAAAGAGATCATAAATACCATCGGCATAAACTCTAATTTTCCTAGGAACTAAAAAAGGATTATTTAAGTGATATATATAAATAGGAAAATGAAATAATATTTAATATTTTTAATAAGAATCACGTTAAAACGTACCTTTACCACTTCTTGCTTGTTTTAAAGTAATTCGCGTGTTATAATCGCATGCATTTCTCTCCGCGATAGCATCTGGATCATCGCTGAAAGGTGCTTCTTTACAGATTGACTAGAATAAATAAGAAGAGAATACATTAATGAGATGATAAATAATAATCCATATAAAAAAAATAAATTAGACTGTTGATATTTAAAGTATGCAAATAATCACGTATGTTAAAAAAAATTTTTTTTCACGTTCTTAAATTTATATAGTCAGGACATATAATTAACGTGACAAAATTTGAATTTTTATTTTAGGATTACACTATATTTATCATTATTTCTTCAATTTGTCATGTTATATAATAAATAATATTACTCTTATCTTTTGAATATATTATACGAAATAAAGAGAAAGAAATAAAGTAAAGAAAGAAATAAGTATACTAAATAAAAATAAAAACTTACTGGAAATCTTTCCTGACAAACAGAAACTTGACCATTACAATCCTTCAAAAACGTTAAACCCGCACTGCTACTTTCGTTGTAATTCTGTTGGGATCCCCAAGTCATTGTTCTTTTAATACAATTCAGTAATATATATATTTATAATAGAGATGTGATTTTTATTTTTCTATCTCAAATATTGTAATTAATATTTTATATTAAAAGCACTTGATAATTTAAAAATAAAGACCCCGCAGACCGCATTTAACCACTTTCAGATATTACATAACTACCGAATATATATATATATACAAAAAGTCGGATTGTACTCAATATGCTTAAATTCAATATATATGCCAGGGTATGCTTCAATAGAAAGTTACTGCTCAAGACTAGCAGGCAATATAGCATTTCCTCAGCTTTTATCACTATTAGATATGCCAATCTGGAATCACGCCAGACTTATTATCAGTTAAAATGCAATATTACGTATTATCTGTAGACAACACTTTCCACGTTAAAGATTAGCCCCTCCTCAGTATTGTATTTAATAACAGTAGACCCAACATACCCAGAGTTTATAAACGTAACACGTGTATCGCTAGTTACATGTTTTAACGTTGCAGTCCAACAAAACTGAATAATCAAATGAGATAAATATGTACATACGTGTACGTTAATCTATGCACGATATAAATATACATGTGTGCATGATGAAAAGGTCACTTATGTTACATTCATAAGTAGCGAAAATAGATCTCTTGGGAAATACGCGAGTCTTGCGTAAAACGCCTTGCCACGTGCCTACGTTTCCACGCCGAACCGATAGCGCCGACTTTTGCGTTTATTTGTTCGCACCGAGATTCCGTATCAATAAAGGCCTGTTCTTTTTAACTGAACTTCCTGCACGGTTCATCTGTCCTCTCTTTCTTTTCACGTTGGAGAAAAATGAAAAGATCTGTGCAAGAAAGTTCGGCTAAAAAGAACAGGCCTGATGTTTGTTCTTTTTCGAAGACCTTCCCGAACTGATTGCACGTTAATGCAATAAATTGGAGCTGGAGTATATTTTGTTTCGCTCTAATTCTAATTTATTATTTATCGCACCAATTTGCAGCAGTTGAGGAAGTTCTTCGTAAAGAAACAAACGGAATGCTTACAGGGTGAACCGGAGAGTCTTCCCTGGAGCAGGACGCTCTTTCTCCATTAACGCTGTTCTGGTGGGTAGCAGTAGTCAGCATAGTTTCCTCCCTGGTGCGCTTCCTGGACATTTTCTTACGTTTGCAATGTTGTTGCCATGCAGCCTCGATTTAACTGCAAACGAACAAGCACTTGATTACTCCGATTACCCACTGTCAAATTTACGGGATTCCGCGACGCGGGATCTGTCGTTAATAACTCGTGTAACTATAGCGATACACAAATGCAAGGGGGAAAAGAAAGCTTCTCGGATCGAAGAATCGCGACGGTTCCGCACGAGCGGAACGTCCTCGCTGGAGGTCGAAATCGACTCCGGGGACCCAGGGTTTAAGATAGAAGAAAAATTCCAAGGGTTAATCACGCTATCGCGGACGCGATAGCGAGCGCGTAATCGGCGGCATCCTCGCGTCGGCCGGACGCGGGCCACGGGGGGACGCGGCTCTCGGAATCCGCGATTCGCCGGTTGACGTCACGGCGGTGCCGCGCCTGCGAGCGGCATGCCACGCACGCTCGGCCCGTTGAAGAAGGAAAAACTCGGAGCGCGAGACGCGATCGTCTCGGAGAGGTAGAAGGCCAAGAAGGGCTCGGGCCCTTAGGTGGTGCGTCGTTCGTGCGGGGCACTTACGCGTCGGCGGTAGACCCTTTTCGCGTAGACCCGTTCGGCTACGGAAAAGAAAGGTTGGAAAGGACGCTTCCACGTCGGGGTGATTCTCCTCGGCGCCCGGAGCGCGATCGCGATCCAACGATAATACGGAGTACGGACTGCTACGCGACGGAACTCGCGACGCAACTCGCGACGCAAACGCGACTTCTGTGGAGCCGCAAGCGTCCGCAACGTGTTCGTGGTTCGTGCGCGAGTCGCCTCCGACAGCTGACCCAGCAGACGCTCGCCGCGATAGGTCTGAATGGTCTGATTCCTCGGTATAGCTGCGCCCCTCGCACCTACTCATCCTCCCTCCTTCTCTCGCCCGCCGCTCACGCCCGTACATCCGTCTCGCTTCGGGTGCGGGAAGAGTACAACCTCTTTATCGGGAGCCCTAGGCCTAGGCTAACGGCTTAACGCGGGACAATGACAAAAGTTGACGCGCGTTGTTGTTTGGAGTCGCTGAAACGGGTTCGTATTTTGTATAGCGTGAAACGTGTGCGCGAAGAAAAAAGTAACTGACCAATCGCACGTTCAACGAGGGCACGCCGCGTCGCCGCGCTTGACGATTGGCGGATCTGAATTCGTAAACGAGCGTTAGCTCCGTGGTCCGTTCTCCGTTTGGTAGAAGATCGACAAAACGGGGAATTTCCTTGGTTTTGATTATCATTCCAGTAGTGAGTCAATCCAGGAAAATTGCGTGTTTATACTGTTTATTATAAAAAACTATAGCATAGCTGGTCTATATTAAGTTAGAGCTAAACTAAGGGAATTTTCAAACTGGAGTAGAATGGGTTGAACTGAATAAAAAAAGTCCTGTTTTGCGATTATGGCGATAAGTAATTAATTATTAATTAGTAAAGATATGCGGGTCAGCGTGCGTTTGCGCAATTTGGCGAGGAGACAGCTCAGCGTTTAACATTGCTAACATTGCTACACGCGCGTGGGCGAGTTGCGAGGCACTGCGACTTGGGAGTTGGGAGGAGCGCTGTGTAAATAACAACGGCTATACTGAGCAACATTATTTGTGTATAGCTGTGTTGTTTACTTGTTTATAAAGCGCTTCTCTTTTCTGCTGGGAAAACTAAGTGCAACACCGGTGCACCCTGCGTGCAATTTTATTGTTCTACTGACAAAAACTTGTCAAATTTTAAACATTGAAAATATGTGAACTGATTTTCACTGTGCAACAATAAAATTCCACTCAGGGTGCACCAGTGTGTTACTATAAGTTTCTCCAGTAGAAAACTCTATAAAAATCGTATTTCCAGTTTTTGTCAAAATGGAGTTTATTTATGTTTTTCAACATATCAGGACTTACACTGTATAATTGTTAAAGGGTCCATTATTATTAGTTCTTAAGATACAATGTTTAGAAAAAGTCATATTAGAAATAGAAATAATGTTCATAGCAATAATGAACTTTTTAAATCTTGTTTTCTCTAAATTTATAATAATGGAGATACAATTCTTTTCCTCTAAGGCACAGATACGTATATATTGCATAACGTCGAAATTTCTTGGTGGGTTGGATGAAATTTCGAAAGCCGTAAGTTGGGGATTCTTGCGGTAGACAATGCACGATTCGAGATTCGCTATTTTGTTAATTGCATAGACTTATATAATAGTTAACCGATGTATGAGATTATAAGTCTGGCGCCAGCTTTATTGTGTTATTAGATATAGCTTCTAGAGAGAGATAAACCTCCAAGGAATATCCCGATAAATAAAGTGGTGAAATAAAATCTGTCTTAATTTTTTTCTTTCATCACGAGATATCTATATTAAGATTAAATTTCAAACTAAACTAAATTGAATTTAATAATATAAATTAAATTTAAATTAAGATTGAATTAAAATTTAATTTAATTTAGTCCAATTCTAATGTTCGAATTTCTTCAAATTTTATTAATACGATGGACGATATTTTTCAGTTGTGACAATAAAAATAGCACAAACGCCTAAAGAGTAAGAGATTTACCGAGCGAAAAGACTCGCATCGCGTTCTGAATCAACATCTATTTGGAACTGTATAGCAATATCATGAGATTTTATGTCCGTTTCTACCAATGCCGATTAACTTTATATCTCGGTTTAACTTACTTTTTATCCTTTTCTAATTTTAAGAATTAGAAAAAGATAAGAAGCAAGTCAAACCGAGATTAAAGTCAATCCTTATTGATAGAAATGGACATGTATGTAACAATTCCTTTTCCGGGAACAGAGTTCAACTAATCTCTTTCGCGCGGGATTCGCAGAACGCGATCTCATTCGCCCGGCAAAAGAAAGAAAACGCAAAGCCGAAAGTTTTTTCAAAACTTCGCCACGCATCACGCATATATGTATACGTGAGTTCCTCCGCGCAACGCGTGATTTTGCGCGCATTGTGCGCATGATTTGTTTCGCCGTATATTCGCGATCGCCGCGTTTGTCGCCGGCGATCTTCCTTCCGCTTTCTCTATACATTCTTTCGTTTACGACACGTACCGTTACATTCCATCGACATTTCGCTGAATTAGCCCCGCGCTAATTAATACCGGACGCGCCCCGTTCAGCGAACAAAGAAAGTCAATAGAAGTTAATTTCAAACGTTTCGCAAACAACGCTCCCGGCAGCTCCCGGCGTCTGCGTGGTGAAACGTCAGTGCAGCTGAACGTTTAATTCGCTCCGCTCATTTCTCTCCTTCTTTCCTCATTTCAGTAAACACCAAATTAACATGCAATTTACATGCCAGTTATAATTTCCTAATCAACAATGTAAATACCTGTGTTATATTGCATTTACATTGCTGAGTAGGACCTCATACCTAGCGCGTAAGTTCCCAGACAGCACAATGTCTTAAAGACGTCCTAAAGACGTCTTTTGCGTCCCGATTTTGGACATTGTGCTGTCTGAGTTGCATGTCCCTCGGTGCGTGCTGGGATCCAGCGTCCAACTGTACCCTAATTGTTTCACATTTCAAGCGCAGGAAATAGGCATAACGCGGCGCAGCTACGAGGAACAGATAACTGTCATCGGCACGTGACAATGTTGCCCCGTGAGTCACGAATGGTCACGACAAGGAACCCGCTCTCGGCTCCCACGTCGCGTCGCATCGATCACGGGCGTCCACCCTCGGAAGTGCCGCTATACCGACGCGCGGCGTGACACGTCGCCGGAAGTACGACGGCACCACACGTATATACCGCGTCGTGGGACTCGTGGGAGTCCCGCGCACCGCCGGGATTCTCCGACGCCCTTATCGCGCGTCGCAGCGTTTATTTATTTATCTTGAAATCTCGAAGATAAGCGCGACAATGCAATGCCAGAATGCCTTACCGTTGGTCACTCCGTGACGGCCGCGCGCATTCGTCCGGGTCCGGCGGCCTTCGAAATTTGCCGGGCGTCGCGACGACGGGGAGCGTGGGAAGCGTCGACGCGCGATATCTCGCAACCGAGCCTCCGCTAGCTCCACCGGGGAAGGGAGAGAGATTTCCGCGATTCTTATAGCCGCGCGATTAGAGGCTTATCGGCTCGGGCGCGCGCACGCGTCCGATAATCCCGGATACGCGCGACGATCCTCCCGCGGTTTCGCGCTCTTTATTTTATCGACACCTCGCCGCGCACTGCGTCCGCGTCGCGCGTCCGCTTTGGCCGCTTTATCGTCGCGGACACGTATGAGCGCGGCCGCCGCGACGGAGCACGGAGCGGCGATAGAGCGGAGCGGGCGCTATCCGCGTCCGCGACTCTCGGGCGAGAGGGCGACGATGACGTAATATCGGATGATCGCCGGCGTCATGTGCGCGCCCGGCCGTTCCGCATGCCGGCCTGCACGTATATGTCCACGCGCGCGCGGATGCGTGTATGTATGTATGTGGAATACGGCCCGCAAAAAGCGGAGAAGACAAAAAAAAAAGTGCGGACGCGAAGCATTCTCGGAATTTTTCCGTCGGGGTTTTTCCGTTCGAGAGACCACCGATCGCGATGTAAATCGGTGAATCCGAAATGAGATCTCTCGGTTTATGTTATCAAAAATTTAAAATATAAATGCGACTTATGATACTTATGTTTTATATTTTGTAAAATAAATCTGATCGTATATGCACAAAATCATATTTTTAATTTATTTTATGTGTGTATGTGGATCATCGTATTCAGTTTATTAATAATGATTACACAGGGGTAACCCTCGAATAATGCGATTAATTAGTTCTGTGTTATTGAAAACCATGCAATTCAAGGTTTTAGATAAAATTGGGTATTTGATTTCAAAGGATTATTAAAAAAAAAAGAAACTTTTTAAAAAAGTAAGGTTGTCACAATTTTTTATCGTGCAAGTACCGTATTATTCATCTAAGGTCACCTGATACACATAATGAGTGCGAACGTGACGGTCGTAAGTCTGTTTTAATAGCTGGCGCTGTTGTACTTTCTGCATTTGAAATGAAGTATATAATTACATAATTACAGAGGAAAGAAAGGAAAATGAGAGGCATAGAATTTCAGCTGCGAGGAGCAAACTTGTACACTCGCAAATCGGAGATCAACGGCCACGACTGGAGACGCAGCCTTCCGTATCAGAACGCCAGTCGTTATGCTTCAGCGCTTCGCCTATTCTCTTTTAATTCTCAAACTCAATTTGTGAGGGAAAGATTTAGAAAAACAATATTCGAGCACGAGCGCGAAAAATATTTAAGAGAGTTACTGTATAAGCGTATATAAGCGCGAGATGCAAAGTATACCGTTACGCGAATTACGCTCTCAAATCAGGTTTCCCCCGTTACTTTAAAACATGTGTGCGTTTTCATTTTACGGCGGATCACCGGCCGCTTACCTCGCAAAATTGCGGGCGCATGATGCACTGTAAATTTCATCATTTCACGCGTTCGAGTGAAGAAAGGCAGCGTATCGATTTTCCGTTAACCGCATTTTCCGGTCGTCTTTAAAATAAAATAAAATAAAATAAAAAGAAATAAAGGGTCTGAGATACATTCGAAATTTGATTTCCATTTTATTTTGATTGACGACAGCTTAATCTTTTCCCTGTTTTCACTAGCTAATTATAGATGCATGTTAATCGGCCGTATAAAAAGTTCGATATCAGGACTGAGCTGTCCGTTCACGTTGACCTGTTACTCTCCCAATATATTGATATTGAAATACGAATTAGTCATGTAAAATGAAACGGCAAAATGCGAGTGCTATAAATAAATGCATTTGCAATATCCGCCGTTATATTGTGACATACGATGCAAGTGTTAATGCCTTGGGAAATCATACGCGCCACGCTCGTCAAGTATCTACGAAAATATTTTATCGTTTCGCGACAGTGATCGATAAAGCGACACTCCGTAAATTGATACGAATGATGTGTGCATGATATTTTTAACTATTCCAACTTCAACGGTACGTTTGAATTGCATGCCGATAATTAATACGCATTTCTTTTGCCTCTCTTATCGGCTTTTACACGTCATGGAAACGCCTATAGGATAGTTATCGTATAGCCTTGTAATAAATTTTACTCGAAGATAATTATACTGGGCGAGATAAACGTCAAACGACGACGAGCAGTTAACTCTTATTGATTATTTAAGACGACTTAACTCTTGCAAAAATTTAACAATGTACGATGTATATTATACGTTCTATTTAACGCAAAGTTTTGCAAAATATACATACTGGCCATTAAATTGAATTTATTAAAATTAAGATGTATATGAATGTAGGTGAAGCAAAACAAACGATTACAAAGCTGAGATTTATTTTAGCTAGTAATGATTTTAAAATAATCTCTATATAAGAATTATAATTTTTCCTTTCTTTTCACATTGATTTTTACTCTCTTTTTCTCTCTCTCTCTCTCTCTCTGTCGCAAATGTGTATCGCATAAACGTCATGAACAGTCCAGTATCGATTCTTCCGTATGTATTTGCTGCAATTATGTGCATCTTACAAGATCGTGTTGTTGACTTTCGGTGAAATAACGAGGCAGTGCCTACCGTATATCATGGATACTTAACAATCGGATACTTCAACTCTATACGTGTTCGCGATATTTTTATATACTTTGACGTATGTACAAATAAATGTTTATTCTTTACTTTTACTCCTCTACACGTCTTAGTAAAAAAAAGGTTGTTATTTACTTGGAACATTTACGGTAAGAGTAGCCGCGATGGTGTAAAAAACTAGAGGTAAAACTTTTTCCATCGGTGAAATTTCGAGACAATCGCAAGTAATCGGAGTACATATTTTATAAATAAATAGTAACAAGAACGGAGGCGGGAGCCGTTTAAATGGATTATTTCGCTCAGTCCTTTTCAACATCTCAATTCTCATCGTGTTACATCAGCCGAAGGAAACGTAATGCATTCCGTATTATCAAATCGCTTTTTTTGTATATCTTTTATATTTCTTCTTTTTATTCTCGAGTAACACATTTTGGTTTTACGATAAGAATAATGTTGTAAAGTTACAGTTAAGTAAGCATAACTCAATACGAATTAGCTGTAAGATTACAAGAAAAATTTGCGGCACTTGAAAACATAAAGTTTTAATGTATCTCTATCTAAATAAGAAAAAAAATGTATTCGTTATAGTCGCGGAGTCACATCTTACTGATCTCGAATCTAAAAATTTTAAAACTCTTCATTACGTTTCATTCAAAAGGCATTCGTATATAGAGCTCAACATTGCAACATTAAATTGCATCATTAAATAACATGTATCTAAATTTAATAATAAAAATACCTAAATCACAATGTCACGCGTTCACTTCATGGCTACAATGAGGCTTTCCAGTCTATCTTGCATTATCAGCTTTGTTACCTTACCGGAACGTGGGATAGCTTGAGAATGTTGACGCAATTTAGAAAGATCACAGTGACAAAATCATAATTCCTTAACGTTATACTCGCATAACAAAGCTATATGTATGTACTATGCAATTTTTACAAAGCCATTTTTTTTAAAAGATGATTTAGCATCGTTCGACTCTCAATGGCAGGAGAATGTTCTCGTTTGAATGTCTGATTTAAGTCGATGTCATTATTCATAAACTTTTTTAATAATGTTCACCAATGTGATGTAGAAAGAAAAGAGGTATATATACAACAAGTATATATATATATATATAAAATATTGGATTTAAAATATTTTAGGGATATACAGTTTTAAATTCTGCCAATGTGAGTTCATTTATAATCGATAAAATTTCTGTCGACTTAGCTTCATTCGTAGAAGCATTATAAATCGAACAGTGACAAATCCTAATTTTACTTCAATTATTCAACAATCCCTGATAATAGAAAACTAATCAAATCTGATAATGATACAGAAATACATACTTAACAAGTATGTGGATAATAATATGTAGAATGCTTAAATATATCTGCGTGTGTATATATAACTAGGCTGGAGCAAATGTTTTATAGGTACAATATACCTACAATATTTGCGATTTTTTTTTCGGGAGATTATTTAACACGAGCAATAATTTCATTTGTTACGATGTTAAAAATTCAACTTAGTGCACTGAGTGCCTCGTGAAGCGCCTGTTGTTGATCTGTTGTTAACTGCATTATGATCGCCTGGAATATCGTGTCGTTTTTCTGGAAAGAAATAAAATTATTTGTCATTTATTATGTATATTTATTATATTATCCGAAAGCTTGCAACGATAAGTATAAATAGACTTCTTGCCCATACACACCTGTATTTCTCTAACGATACTAAGGATTCTAGACATAACGGGATGGTCGGTAGGCACGGCTTCTCTGAACAACGCTTCGGCAAAGAAACTTATAAGTCGTGGCAAATGCGCATTATTCGTTCCTAAAACTACTGCGTGATTTGCTTCGATCAAATCGCATAGATATCCGTATACGTGAGGGGCTTCATCTTCATCTTCGACAACTGGCAGCCAAGTTAGCCTGTAAAGAAGCGTTTAGAGTGAAGTTTATGAGTTTATATTTATTAAATAACAATTTCTTAAAATATCAATTTACCAGTGTGGAAGAATCTCATCGACGTTGATTGCTTTGTTATTGTATTTGAGAATTTTAGTCACTGCTGAAATAGCATTTTCAGTAGGGTTTACATTCTCTGGCGACCTAGATTCGGGATCGCTAATAACTTCCATCAGTTTTGGTAAAGCTTCTGCACACGCTTGCGCAAAGCCTTCTCCACCAAATTGGCCTAAAACTCCGCAGCCATAAGCTGCTGCCTGCCTAACTTCTGCGGATTTGTCAGAAACGTACTGAATCATGGGTCGCAAAAAGAGATCTTGATATTTTGCGCAGTCAGGTCCTCCGAATTCTATAACGTCGTCAAAGACGCATAAAGCCCATTGGTGATCCGCCCATGATCTTTCGGGGCTCAGTAATTTTACGAAATGTACGCATATTTGATCAAAGAATGGGAAGAATGAAGACTTGTGAGTTGTAAATAAGGCATGCAAAATGTCAGCAATTTTGCTGAGCGTGTATACGTCCTCATTGTCTTCATCAGCAAGTTGTTCTTCAACAACCTAAACCAATAAATATAGTTAATACAAATCAATATAATTTTATAACATTATTCATTTAATTATTTAAAAAATTGCTATCAAGTTTTATAGACAACAGACTTTATAGATTACTATACATAGATTATTACCTCATCACAAATTATTACCTCATCATAATCTTCATCTTTTCGTTTCTCCAATCTAGCAACTGCTCTTTCAAAATGTTCTTTAAGTAACTTATCTAAAAGTCGTAAAAGTTCAGTCATATGCGGTGCACTTAAGCAACCTGCGCCCAATGTCTCGATACATTTTGCTAAAGAGGACAATAATTCCAACAACACTTCCGATTCTGGTTCTGTATCGATAGCTTTCAATAGATCTGGGCAAATATATGCCCACATGCCTTCTAGATACTGTGGACCTGTAAACATTGATATGTGCGATAAGACGGTTGACGATAGAAAAGTTACGTGGTTCTTCAGTAAAAATATTAATCATCTAATAACCTTTTATTTTAGCACAGTCGAGAAGATACGGCAAACTTGCCGCAGCTGCAGTTCTGACACCGTCGTGGAAGTAAAACTTCAACATCGGCACCATTAATCGCACCACTTCTTCCGCATAATCCGCAAAGCCTTCCTTTAATTCCCGCGCGTAACAAACCAACATCTCGCACGCAGAAGCCTTGTCCTCCAAACCAGCTGTTTTGATTCCAAAGTTTTGTTGCTCTCCTAGTGAAACAAACTGCCAATCAAGATCACCCTCAATGCCTTCCATGTCTTCATTGTCTAGTAATGCAACTTCAGGTTTCATAGCGGCTGTTCGCAATACGGGTCCCATTACTAATGGTAAGTACTGTTCAAATTGTTTTCCTATAAAAAAAATACAAGTGTTTTTAAGGAATTGTGTGATTATAAAAACTTCTTGCAGTACGGTAGAACGTGGAATGTTCAAAAATGCATAAAAAGTCTTCATTATGTAATATCTTACCAAGAATTTTACAAATCCTGGCCCAAGCAGATATAAGATAGCTGGTTTGCGGATCGTCATCAGGAAGATCACCTTCTGAATGTGTTTTGAGTAACATATCCATAACATCGCTAGCATCGGCAATAAACTGTTGAGATTAAACAATATTAATATACACAATATATAACAATATATAATTGATAATTATGAGGTTTTTATTCAGAAAACATCAAGGTATCAGAAGATTTAATCACCTTTTCTGGGCCAACAGCTAGGCCTATCAGACTGACACATTCGATAGTCTTGCCTCGTAATATTTTGTGTTCCTGCTGAGTCGCATTTTGAATAATATATTTTAAACAAGGCATTAGCCTGTCGTAATAAGCTACAAATTGCTCTTCGCATGTATCCGCAACCGAGGCAATTGTCGTGACAACCTGTATAAACAAAAAAAGAATCAGTTTTACAATAAGTCCTAACTTTTCGTAAACGTTTATTTATATTTTACAATTTATTATAACTCGAGGATTTAACGTGGTTTTATGTGGAAATGGCAAAATTATAATTGGCGGATTTCGGATTTGATTCTTCATTTTAAATTCATAATCTGCATAAAGCAACAGCTCCCATGGGCGACTGGATATAAAAAGCATAGAGCTAAGGATAACTCAACTTACCTGTTCCAGTACGAGCTTAGTTCCCTTTTCAACTAATTCGTGGAATTTAGCAGTCAGGATAGATTCAAGTTTAGCCATTATGGCATCGAGGTATGGAGTGAGAATATTTTTGGGACAATCTTCGCTAAAGTTTACAAGAGCGGCGCCAGCGTGAGCTTGAACTCTGGGATTTGCGTTATCGTCCAACACCATCAATAATCCAGGGATAACTTTATCATGAAATTTCTTTTCAAATATGGGCGAAAAGTCTGTAGACATTTGACCTACTGCGTTGCAGGCAGCGTATCTTACACGAGGATGCTAAAAAAAAAAAGACCCAACATTACTTAATTTATCCACGAATTATATTTTTATATTATATTATGTTTGTACGAATGGAACTATATGTTCCAAAACTATGACTACTATTACTACTAGCAGTAGTCAGCTCTCAGGAACCGCAAAGAACAAATTTTGATTTTCTGTATTACTAAAACAGTAATACAGAAAGAATTTGTGTCCTGTGCTTAATTTGCCACAATTGTATCACTAGTCATATCCAAATGAATACAACTGTCGGATTTATTTGTGGCTTAGTAAATTACATACATATAATTTAATGTAAGAAGAAATAATTTCAAACTAATAGCTGATGTCGAAATAAAATTATGAAGCAAGCGTGTCTTTGTACTTACCGGATCTTGTAAATATTGTATGACTCCGTCCATTATTTGTGGTAAAAGAGTTTCCATTTGCTTGTGGCACCCTTCACCAACAGCTGAGATAGCCATAAGTGCTGCATGTCTAAATAATGAAAAATATATTTTTATATACACAATAGATAAGAATAAAGATATAAAATTTTATTATTTAACAAATATTTAAAAAGCTGTATGTTTTTGTAATTATAGCAGTCATATCGTACAACTGCCAATTCTCGTTTTAAACATCCAATGAGAGTCTCAGACCAACTGCCAAAACGGCAGCTGGGAAAGAGAATTATCTCATTCGTTATTCTATCACAGACGTAACGCAATTACATAAAAGTATGTAACTGCTGACTTTTCTGTGAATACGTTCATAAATATCATATATATATATATATATATATATATATATATATATACACTATTAAATATTAGATATCGATATGGTCATGGCTTATACTATAACTAAATATATAAAAAATAAAGATTGTTTACCTATACTTCCAATCATTGTTATTTAACATTGTAGGGATATTTTGGACAATTTGTGGTAGCATAGTCTTCCCTCCCAGGCCACACGCCAATCTATCTAAAGCACTTTCCGCAACTACAGTGTTGCTATCGTTATCTTCCTCGATAATTTCATCAGAGAAACTCCATTTTTCATCTTCTTCCAAATCAGTCATCATCTTCAATACCAATGGTACTAAAGATACAATGTATTTTTCACCAACTTTGCGTACCATAGCTGGTGCAGTCTCTGCTAGAGTTACCAAAACTTCTAGTGCCAATTGCCTCCAAGAGTCAGGCATCTCTTCATTGGAGAATACATTCATGCACATTTGCATAACATTGTCTAATTGTCCCCTGAGGAATTTTGGCGTGGTTTCAGCAAGGTCTATCAACACTTTTATAAGAGCATCATCATCTTGCTTTTCTATAGATTGGGCGGTTACTTGTACAAGCGCTGGAACTAGTTCTGAGAAATGCTTGTGTATATTTTCCTCTTTGTCATGTAATGTTATAAACGCTCCAATTGCTCTTACTGCTTGAAACCTGACCTGTGTGACAAGAACAATTGCAATTATTACAATTACTCTTATAGAAAACTTGGGATAATTAAAAAAAATTTGTTTAGGATGTCAACACAAATGTAACTATTCCATATAAAATGTATGCCCCGTATCTGTCTGTAAATTAATACTTTACAAGTTACAGTCATCAGAAGGCATATATTTCTTTAGGAGAAATTATGTGACGAGTAATCTCATCTTGTCGAGACTCGCGTATCTATCTCCCGTTAGACTAAATAAAAGTACGAAAAATAAATGAGTACGTAAATTTCACATTACCTCATAATTTGTCGGGTCTAAAACAGATTGTTGTAACATTTGTTTTATAAGATCGAGATGATTTGCTTGTTGATTTCCAAATACGCCTGGGACGGATCTGCATGCACATTTAATACGCTTTACTCTCATATTCTTAATAAATACACCACTCATACAAGATAAATATAAAGGAAACTCACGTAAACATACGAAGCGCGCTCTCTTTTAATGCCGACAACGGACTATTCGCGCATTGAAATAGGAACTGAAGAAACTCCGGCCACTGATTATTACCATCTTCGTCTATTAAATTCCTGGCAACTTCGGCTGCAACGTCGCAAACTTTACGTCGGATACTTTCGGTTTGTTCGGTTTGGACTGATAGTAAAATTTGTTCCTTCAATTGGATTTGCGCCTCCGGTGGAATCTGTGAAATAATTGCATATCAAATTTATCTTTAACTGACCTTTGATTCAGACGTAGATGATTATTAAGTTAATTTCTCGATAAGAAGCGTTTAAGAAACAAAGTAGCAATAATGCTAAATTGAAAAAAGCTTATTTTAAGAAAGATATTTTATGTAGCAACTGGAAATTAAGGAAAGGAGCTTTTTAGACTACCTTAGGATAAAAGTCCAGAAATTCTGAAGAGAATAACCGACGCAACAGTACTGCGGCTATGGCCCGCATCTCTTCTGCAAGCGTGCCATTGCAAACGGTAGTTAACAGAAACGTCACCTTGCTTTCCACTGGAAGATTTCCGTACGCCTCCTAAATAATTTCAGTTTCTCATTAAAAATATCGTTGATTATTTAAGATCTTTGTTAAATTCCTAACGACATAAGATAAGCTTTCCAATCAAATAATACAATTCCTTTAGAAAGTTAAGCTATAAAGTTTCTTTATTCAAAATTTCCTACAAATTTATATCTATCTAAAAAGCATCAATTTTTCCTTTGAAGAATGAAACACATAATTTTCTATAAGAAAAATCAAATTTTACAAAAGTGCAAAAGAAGAAGCGACATCACTTAATGATAGAAAATTGTAAAGTCATTGTAATGTCTTTATCCTGTTGTTATATATTATACGTCATATACAAAGCAATGTGCAATGAATATATCTACAGATATTTATCTTCATAGATGCCAAAATCCAAGCTCTCTCTCTTTCAGTCTCTCTCTCTCTCTCTCTCTCTCCCTCTCCCTCTCCCTCTCTCCTGAACTAAATTTACCAAGCTGGATCTGACGCATTTAGTGCGGAGTACATATCGTAATCGACGCACGTATGAATATTCGACGAATTACGCTCGACACGTGATCGTGCCGTGAGTCAAGGTAAAAGGCGTATATAGAGCGCGCCGAGCGGCATCAAAGTCGCGACTCGCGAGCCGATATTCTCGGGCGGCTCGCGAATATCGCGAACCAGAGGAACGACGATGCACGCGGTGCACGCCACGATGTCGCCGGAAATCGCGTGGCTCGCGTGTGTAGGCGGGAAACCGAGACGCATCTCGCGTGGAACGCGCGTGCCGCGCGGGGACGAACGAACGCATGGCCGGACGTTAATCGCGTCGATCGCGAGCCGGCGGGCGAGTCGCGGTGCCCGTGAAAAAAAAAAAAAAAAGAGCTCGGAGCCGAGCACGCCGGCGAGCGTCGGGGTCGGGGCATCCGTATCGCCCGTACACGCGGAGCTGACGGATGGCACGCGGGGCGCGCGATGCTTCGCATGCGGGGGGGGACACCATTTTGGATTTCTTGACCGATCGCGCGCGGATAGGCGCGTCGCGGAAATGCCGGAAATTCGACGCCCGGTCGTCGCGCTCGACGGATTCCTCACGGTCGACGATGATCGACGGACCGGCGACGTCGCCGCTCGACGGGCCGCGTCGCGCGGCCGGAGCAGCCCGCGCGCGAGCTCTGACACAACACGTCGGCAACGTGCTCGGCACGACGGAACGTGCCGCGATCCGCGCGGGCCGCCGCCGGGCGGCCCGCGGCACCATCCCGGCGCGCGATCGACGTCGAGCGGGCGCGACCGCGAGAATTCACCAGGCGTTTACACGTACCTCCGCCCGCGTCCGGACATCGTTGTCTGTGCTGAGGAGTGTATTCAGAAGCTGTTGAAACTGGTCGAGGTCTGCCGCCATTGTTACCGAACGAACACGAACGAATGAAGCCAAGCGCACAGCCGCACACTTGCCCCCGAGTCGATCTCGTCATGCGACGTGGCCAACGTCGCGCGGCGAAACGTCACTATTCGCCGATGACGCTGCCCAGCGGTGCCAACATCGCGGACATCGCCCCGTGGCGCCGGCGGCCGCCGCGCGGCGTTGCTTGGAAACTGTTGGAAACGAAACGTCCGCTGAATTCAATTGGTTCCTTCGTCTAAAGCCCCTTGCACAATAGGCGATAGCGATAGCGATAGCGACAGCGACAAGGTTGCCGACAAAGGCTGCGTTCGGGGAGCGCGCTATTAGCGTTATTTGCTTATTCTATCCTTGTTCTACACTTGATGAGCGATAAAGATAGAATGATGCAATAGCGCTAATAGCGCGCTCCCCGAACGCAGCCAAAGCTATACCTTTGTCGGCAACTTTGTCGCTGTCGCTATCGCTATCGCTATCGCCTATTGTGCAAGGGGCTTAACAGTGAATTTGGAGTCTAATAACTCCGGAAATCTTAGTTTATAGAAATTAGTCATTTTAATAACTCAGAAATAATTTTTAAAATAGAGTAACTTTAAAAAACATACAGAATTTAATAATATTTGAAATCTTTCGGAATCTAGTAACTTTCAAATCCCAACTTTTCAATTTAGTAACTTTTGAGTCTCAATTTATTTCAAATCTAGTGATTTTTAAATCTTTTTTTTAATCTAGTAACTTTGGAAATTTTATTAATAATCTATTATTTGTAGATTTGATTATGGCAATTAAAACTAAGTAAATTAAAATTACTTTGTTCCAGAGCTGTCATTGGAACATCAATTGAATATGAACCCGGAAAACATTATACAATGTTTGGACAAATAAGGTATTTGTTACTTAATTTTATTAATTTTATTAAATTTATTAATAATAATTTATTATTTGTAGATTTTATTATAGCAAAACTAAGTAAATTACTTTGTTTCAGTACTGTCATTTTGGAACATCAATTAAATATGATCCTGGAGAACATTATGATGTCTTGAAATTAAAATATTTTTTGTTTGATTTTAGTAATTTTATTAATAATAATTTATTATTTGTAAATTTGATTTTAACAATTAAAATTTAGTAAATTAATATTATTTTGTTCCAATGTGCTGCCGTTGAGACATTAATTGAATATGAATTGAATATCCCGAAGAACATTATTATGTCTTAATTAAGATGTCTTAAATATTATTCTTTGATAAAATGGAACAGTGTTCCTTAATAATTTGTTTATAATCAAATTTGCTAAAATAGATCAGACTATAATATTATTATATAATTAGATATATATTAGATTAGATATATATAATCTGATCTATTATGATAAATTGTCTCTTGAGTCTATTGAAAAGTTCAATTAAAGTTCAGATAGTGGATAATTAAACGAACGTTTTAAATACATAAACACTTCTGTAAAAAAGAATGGTTAGCGCTACGATTAAGTCTTCATTTGCTTCATCAATAATTGTATAGCTCTTTTTTTTTTGTAAAATAGCGATTATTCTCAGTCTTTATTTAGATATGTTCGTCGATGTCGATGGGGATGATAGTAGGAAAAGGATAGGGAGAGAAAAACGAGCTTACGCCAGCGTTTCGTGATTACAGTGATTTTCCGCAATTAAAGTCTGTTTAGTCATGGACCAGTACGTGGACTGCGTTCGCGAAACACATCTGACAGTGCAGCTCGACGCATTGCGTTTTATTTGCAACAGTCTGCACTCATTGTTTGCCTCTATGTGAAAATACAAAAATATAAACGCAGGGAGGATAACGCCAATTCAGAAATATAGAAGCGAAATTTATACTCTTTAAGTTTTGATAAACTTTAAAAAGTCTTTCTCATAGATTTGTGAACAAATTGCCATATGACTATATTTTTTTATTTATTTTGAAATTGAATTAACATTGAGTTAAGTGTTAATCTCATGAAATTTTAGTTGTAAATTGTGCACATTACGTTTTATTAGAACATAAATGTCTTTCGAATTAAAATACTGAAAAGGAATATTTTTATAATTTTTAATTTATATCAGGTTTATATTATCGATTACTTGACATGAGCAACTGTTTTATTAGTATAATAAGATTACGCGTACTACAAAAGATACAAGTATGACAAAATATATATTACATTACATAAATATAAATTTATATATAGATATATAATTTTTCTCTGCATTATTTAGCCCGTGCACAGAACCCTTTTAATTTTAATTTGAATTGATAGGTAAATCGAAAATGATTACCTTCGCTTAAAAATACTTTTCCTTCTTGATTTAGCGACATGACATAATTTATTTATAACAATTTGGTTATATGATACATATGAAAACTTTATATAAAAATAAATAATTCCGATATCTAAGATATCTAAATATTATCGAGCGATTATCCAAAAATATTCACAGTCTATTTAGATATGAGAAGACACTATATAAATTGTAACACTTCTCTTCGAGCGTGAATGATATTCTATTCATGTATTCGCGATATCGGCGATATTGTAAAAGTAATATCCGGAAGTCACTGCAATACGGTAATTATTAACGTTGAATCTCTCGTTTGCAATGAGGAACGGTCCTTTTTAATTCACTTATACAGTTACATTGATACTCGGTTATTAATGGATTAAATGCTAGACGAGATAAATATTGAAATTAAACCCATATTATATCTGGCATAATATATTTATCAAGGCGAGGATGCATTACTCTCATTAATAGCGCAAAAGGCGTCTCTTCATTTGAGATTGCTCGTATGATGTGCGATTATATACGAATATATTTAATCCGCGAAAATGTGGAGAGTCACAGACACCAAAATCCGGCATCAATGTGTATCTCACGCGCGGAGAGTCGCAAAACAAAGGGGCAAGCCCGTTGTAACATCTGTCATTACGACAATCCAATGTTTTTCGCGCGCCTGTGACGTCCGTTGTTATACACGCGATCAGTTGATTTATCACGAAAGATATTACAAAATATACATACCGGACGCGTTTTCATATCGAGTACGCGCTTTCATCTCGCGCGTATGCCATGTGCGTGTTGCAGTAAAAAATTACGCGCGGAGCATAATTGAACATAAAGCTATTACGTACGCGCGGTTAAAGGCTATAATACACAAAATGCATAGCGTAGCATAAGCATAGCACAAGACCGCTGGACCAATGAGCATCCAGCATAATGTCGCCATATTAATTTACGTAAAATGCTCATTGGTCCAGCGGTCTTATGCTATGCTTATGCGACGTTATGCATTTTGTGTGTGACGGCCTTTTTTTTACTGTGTACTTTTTTTTTTTACATGAAACGAATTTTTGACGAAACAAAAAATTTCTTTTTTAATAAAACTGAATTATTGATCGCAATCCAAACGAGATGCTATCTTGTCGTTAGATACTATTATTTTATTTTTTAATCTACTTAGAAACAGTCAATTTTTGATGCTGTAAGAAAGAATATAAGAAAGAATTTGTAATATTTACTGTATCTCGCGAAATGTAATTGCGGCTGTTTAATAGAGTAAGAGCAGAGAGGTCAAAGACCGAGATATGTAAGAAGAATATAATTGCAGGGGTGCCTGTGCGAGGACTATCCACTCATTTGCAATGTGCCACGTCGCACTCTGGCAGTCCAGGGGAATGATAGATGAGCACCAACTATTCCGCGCAAAGCGAGCTTTACCTTTTTGCTGAAATAATCTCAGACAAGGATTTTCGACGTGATGCCCGTGGTCGTAGAGTATGCGATAATGGCCCGACATGCGCGCGCGATTAATGCATTATTACGCGCTCCACCGACACCGCTTTATCCTTATCGCCGTCACGCCGCCCGCGCCGTTGTCATTGTCCTGTTTGGCTTTAACTACTCGTCGCCCTAAAAGCTGAAGATGAAGTAGCGGCGCGGTGCTTTCAGGAGGTTTTGTCAGTTGCTCTTAAAACGATTCCAGGCGCTCGCGCCGGCGAGAGAACATGAGCTACCCTTCATAAATTTTAAAAGAACCGCCGGTTATATGGAAATCTTTAACAAGAAAAGAAACTAAATAAAGTGTAAAATGTATTCAAAGTATAATGAATTAACAAAGCATTGTATTTAAATCAATCTTTCAATCTCACAAGCTATTTTTTAGTATAAGCACTTCCTTCCCTAATTAAATGGAAAATCTTATTATAAATTGGCAGATATAATAAAGCGAGTAAAGATAACAAAATTTAATAAACTACATATATAGAATTTATGGTATATACATATATATTCCACCTCCAGGATTTTTGTCCCTCTACATGTTGCAGATTCTCTTCGATGGATTGATAGTCCAGGATTCTTTCAATTACTTTCTTCCTTAATTAAATAAAAATAATTTTATTATAAATTAGCAGATATGAAAATTTAATAAATTATATGTACAGAATTTAATATTATCCATTCAATCTCAGGATTTTTGTCCCTCTATATGTTGTAGATTCTCTTCGACGGATTGTAGTCCAGGATTCTTGGGAGAGACGCGATCGAACCGATTTCGCCTGTTGGTTATCCGCAGATTTCTCTCCGTGAAGATATACTTCTTCAGATAGTCGCTCAATTCGCCTTCGAAATTATTTTTTAACCTTCTATCCGACACCCCCGACGACATTGCGGTGTACTCATCCGTCCCTCTCGACGCGTCCTGCAGACGACGCCCCAATCCCGCATTCGTCTCCTTCAATTTTTCGTTAGCGCCTCGCATGTCGTTTACTCTGAGCCTAAGGTCGAAGTTCGACTTCCTCGAGGCGGCGAGCTCGTCCTTTAAAGCCACTCTCTCCGATTTCAATGCGTTTAATTCTTCCTTAAATATCTCGAGCTGCGACCTCGACGCCGCCTTCTCGTCCCTCAGATTCATCAGTTCGAGTTTCAAAGCCTGAATCTCCTCCACCGTCGCTCCACCGAAGTCTGCCCTCGTTTTCTCACCGTCCAGGCAGGAGTTGCGACTACTGCGCGAGATATCCGCTTTCATCTTCGGCGCCCTATTCTCGGGCTGATCGATATCGAGCGCCGCGGTCCTTTCGTTACTCTCCGACATCTTCGGATCGGCGAGATAATTAGAATAATTGCTCGCTCCTTTCTCGTGCGAGATTTCAAATTTCTTCAAGATAGGATCGACGATTTCTTCGTCGTCCGACACTTTCGTCCACGCCGCCGGGCCTTCGGATCTGCCTTCCGTCAGTTCCATCGCAATCTCGGAGTTTTCGGACCGCAAATTTGCCTGCTCCAATTTCAAAGGCTTATTCCCGCGTCTCTTTAGCTCGCCCTTTGATTCGTCTTTGGTCCCCGCTTTGTTATCATGACCGACGCGTGTGTCAGATTCGACTTTGACTTCTGTTCCGCCGTCCCTTCGCTCGCCAATTTCGACCTTTACGCTCGTGCGCGAGGTATCCGAGCAATTTTGCTTCTGCTTAATCTCGTTATGAGCGCCGGCGAATCCCCGCTCGTGGTCCCTCGCAAGCGGATGCCGCGTATCGATCTCCTTTAAATAATTCTTACGATCGTTACTCTCGTCGTGCAACGCGGCCGCAGCGAGCCGCAATGCCTCATACTTCATTCGCTGAATCTTCAGTTGATTACCGAGTGCTCGGCACTCGTTACCGATTTCATTTATTCTCCCTCTCGCGTCGTCTCTCTCCCGCCTCAGCTCGACGTTATCTCTCTCCCGCGTGTCGCAGGTAGCCCGAAGGAGAGTATTTTCCGCTTTCGCTTTGTCATTTTCGACCCTTGATTTATTCAATTCCATGGAAAAATATTCATTCTCCTCTCTCGCCTTATTCAGCCGCTCTCGCAGGGCGACGTTCTCATCATCGAGCTCGTTAATACGCGTCGCGAACTCGTTCTTTTCAGCCAACAGCACTCGTACACGGTCCTCGGCCTCGGCATTCCGTAGCGACAGCATATCCAAATCGCCGACGACCCTCGAGTTCTCCGATCGCAAACGCGCCGCTTTAACGGCCGCGTCTTCCAGCTCCGTCCGCATTCTCTCCAGCTCGAACTTTAAATTCTCCGCGGCAGCCTCGCGCTCGCTCATCTTCTCCCGAAGGCCGTTACGCTCGGACTTAAATTTGTTAACTTGATCCTGCAGCGCGGCGCACTTGTTATTGGCATCGGCCATCGACCTATCCAACAATCCTTTCTCGGACCTCAACTCCGATAACTCTTCCTCAAGTTGTTCTTTCTCGTTCCGTAGCTGTTTGACTTTATTCCCCGACGCTTTGTACTCCGCCATCAGCCTGTCGAATTCGCTCGACCTTTCCTCGCCGATGCTCGTCCGGCAGTTCAATCGATACGTCAACGACTGCTCGTTAGACTCGAGATCAGAAATTTCACCCTCCGACCCGGCCCCGTCACCGACGGCTTTATCCGGCACGGGCTTCAAATAGCCGATTCGCTCGTCCGATTCCTTGTTCGGACTTATTTCAGGCTCATTTGACTCGGCTTTCAAGTACTCTAATTCTTCCCTGAGGTTTCGTGCACGCTCTTCAGCATTGTCTCGCTCCCCCCCGCAGCTTTTCTCCATCGAACTTTTCAATTTGCCCAGTCGCTCGCGTACCTCCTGTTTCCCAAGTCCCTCAATTATACTTCTCAGTTTTACATTTTCGTCGGAAGCGATCCCAAGTTTCGTCTTCAGGTCCTCCGTCTCGGCCCTAAGGACCGCTTTCAGCGCGTCCCCCTGGGTAATAATATTCTCAATTTCCTTGTCTCTCACTTCGAGAGCGTTACGCAACCTACCCGTTTCCCCTAACAACGTCTCTTTGTCCTCGCGAAGGCCCAGCAATTCTTTCCTCGCTGCGTCCATTTCAATCTTCATCAGTTGCATCTCTGCGACACGCCGCTCGGACTGATCGCGTTCAAGTTCCGATAACTTTTGTTTCCCCCTTTTTATATCCTCCCGAAGAGTCTCGTTTACCTCGCGTATGTCAGCGATAATCTTCTCGTACTTCTCACGATCTCTCTCCGACGTTAATCTGATGCTCGCACGTTCGTCGTTCAGCCCACTTATACGCTCGTTCTTTTTCAACAATTCCGATTTTAAATACACGACCAAGGCTTCGAGCTGCTCGATTCTCTCACGTAAATTCGCGCGATCATCGAAAACTTCGAGCTCCCTCATTTTGCAACACAATCGCTCAATCAAGTCTTCCAGCGCTTCCGTTATTTTCTCGTTGGTGCTTATAACTTCCGGCGGAGCCTGTTTTAAAATGGCGATTACCGCGATTGATTTTTTAACGATATCTTCGAGTTCTGTGACTTTGGTCATGTATCGCGAGCCGCTTACGCCACCGATTTTGCAATATTTATTCATCGGTTTTATCTTCAACTTTTCAATCTCGCTATCGATTTCCTGGAGGAAATAATTCAATGACGAAGCGGTTTCCAAGCATCTCTCGTACCGAACGTTCTCGCGCGATCGTTCATCCATCGGCACGTCCGATCGTCCGAGCTCCACGGACAGCACTTTCAGGTTTACTCTTAGATTAACCACCTTCTTCATGTATCTCAAACAGTCGGGATCGCCAGCGGCGATCATCGCCTCGCGATCGCTCTTTAAATTGTTTCTCAAGTCGTTCATCAAGCGCTCGATGCGCTTAACAACGTCGGGGATATCCGTAGCGTCCAAACTTTCGCTATAGTTCGCATTCTCGCGAATAATTCTCAGCCGGCCCATCTCTCCCATCAATTGTTCGGCGAGATTGTTCAATTCGCCGATCCTCTTCCGATATTCCGCTCTATTACCGCACCTCAATCGCAGCATCGCCCTTAATCGATCGAGCTTGTGACGCAGATTCCTGTTCCTGGTCTTGAACCTGTACAAATTCTCGCTAACGTTCACGAGCTCCTCCGACAGGCCGATAATCATCTCGACGGTCTTGCCGATCGCGTTCGCGAAGATTATTTCTATCGTCCGATCGCCCCTCGTGAACTCGTTCAGCTTGTCCCTGAGTTGCTCCACCAGCACGACGCTCGTCTCGCTCTCCTCGGCCTCCTTCAGCCGCCTCTTCAGACGCAGAATCTCGTCGTTCATACGTTCCCGCTCGCTCGTGAATTCGTTCTCGAGCGTGGCGATCTTATCGCCTATTTCGCAGACGGTGACACGCGCGATATCCTTCTCGGCTTTCGTCAGGGCACGCTTCAGGCTCGTTACTTCGTTCTCCAGTGCGCCGTTTGCCTGCTCCAACCGGTTAATCTCCTCCCTCTGATGCGCGATCAAAGGGTCGATCTGCTGGCTATCGTTCCCATTCTTGTCATCCACACGCAAAGCCATTTTCATCCGCCAGATATTACTCTTCAGTTTCGCGCTATCGTCCCGCCAGTCCCTCATCTGCCGCATCACGTTATGCAGCTTGTGCAGGGTCGCAACAGCCATTCGGGCGATCCTCGTCTTCTCCTCGACGGCAACGTCAATCGCGATCACTGACAAGTAATCGTCGAGATATTTGTCATTCATCGCTGCCTCTTCAATTTCACCGGAGTTATGTAATACGTGACAGAGCGGCATTGAACGGGAGATAATAAATTTCGCCAAACACATCGATGGTATAGCTATTAAAAGTTTACGTAAAAAATCTTTTATGTACATGTATAAAATTTTGTTAAAATGTTTTTTATACGTTTATAAAATTATTTATGACTTTACCTTTATGCAGATTTTCATTTAAATCATTATAAATTTTTGAAAATGTTCCGTTGTGGTTAGCGCTGTGCCGCTAATAAATCCATTTAAACGTCAATTAATTTACACTATTTTATTAATTACATTGTACAAATATCGATTACTATTTTTTATTAAGCGTACAGCATGTCATGGTAACAATAATATCAATAATTTGCAACAATTTCCAATTATCTATGAATGTTTCATCAACTTGTACTTGAGAATTTTCGTATGTCGAATTGTCACTAATGAGCGGCGCTTCGGAAGATAGGAAATCGATTTTCATGCGTGCACTGGGAGCACAGATATCTTCACGTTTGACAAGCTGTTAACATGTATGTTACGTACATACATACATACACATTATTTATTATACATTTTGTAAGAGCTTAGAGCCCGTCCGTTGTTACGGCAATTCGATTAACGAAACGGTGATTTTGCACGAGTAAACGCGGCGGACGGCGCGCGGCGCGGCGAGCAAAAAGGGGGCGGAAAGTTTCGTGAAGTTCCGTTAACCCCCGCACCGCATCCGTGTTTTCCTCCTTCCTTTGCAATTACCGCGCAGATTTAATTGATGACGGGGGCCCTCTCGATAAGTTCTCCAACAGAACCGAACTGTGGTCCAAGTGCTCTCGAAACTCTCGAAACTTAAGAAGCGTTCAGTATCGCTGCGCTTGGCCCTCAATATCGGAACACCTAATAAGACTGCTCTAACGAGGACTTTCGCCGGGGCATACTGCGCGCAATTTAATTATAGCGACCGCTTAATTATGTGGGTCGTACGTAATCGGTACTTCCGGTTTCCCGGGGAGCGCGCGAGAACTTCGCGACTGGGAAACTCGGTGAATAATGCGCGTGTTCTCTCCGCATCGAGCATCTCCATCTCTATCGACAACAATCTCACGTATAGGATTCTCTGATGCGATCGAAATTCTCGATATAAATTCGCGACGAGGCAGTTTATTTAATATTAGCTTATTGCTGTTAACCGCTAAAGATTCTGTTTATTTTGTACATACATACATACAATTTTGGAAACTAAGTTATCCGAAGTTTAATTTAGAATTGCAAAATCGAGTTATATCGATCCTCACTACCAATGTCGCTGAGTCACGTGTCGAGCTCATTGAGATTAGTACCAATACTGCCTGACATTTCACGAGTTTCCGCGCAACCTCATATCTGCATAAAAAGATTTTATCTTGGCAAAGCTTCTTTTTGCGAAACAATGATAGCACGCTGCACCGTCACGGGTTATCCGTGAATTGACCCGAGGCATAAATAACTTGTTTTTCATTCCGATAATGTTAGAGGTACTATCTAGAACTAGCGCCGGATACCAAGTAACTTTTACATCTTTTATCCGGCGCCCTCGCCGGAAGTACGTCGTAATGATTGTAAGGGCATTTTCAGGAATAAATTCGCGTCGCGGAACGTACGCTATGCAGAAAGGTTAAAACGCGGTTCTCCAAATTGCACCGGGTCATGGACGATCGATACGCACCGCCGTTTTGCTCATGCGGATGCCATGCACCGCGGCCGGCGAAGCCGATCGAATCGCCGCCGCACGAGCCGTGCTGTTGCTGCGACTACAACCCATTCAGCGACAATTCCAAGGAGTCGGAGATCTACGACTTGCCGTTCGCCCTGCGAAAACTGACGGTAATGAAGTGCCAGATGAAGAAGTGGCGCATGGAGCGGCTGCAGCTCGAGAGCGAAAATAGGTCTCTGAAACGAGCTCTGCGATCATTCGGTATCGGTGTTCCACTTCATAGCCGAACCTTTCCTCCCCCCTCACGCTATATCTCTTATGGAATAAATTTTATAAGAAATGGGCGTTCAAGTATATATACGAAGAGTAATTTTAGCGCGTTGCTTTTCCCGGCGCGCCGGGAATTCTACTTATGGAACGGTTCTGTAATAAAATCTGTTCCATATTGATTTCGGATATTTCGCGAAACTATATCAAATGAAAATATTTCGATTATCAAAGTAAACGATTCTCCGATGTATACATCACTATTTCACAAGTTTCCTCTTTCGCGTTCTTTACTTTTAAGTTTGCGTAGCACCATCGATGTGCATACGGTTCACCGTAAGAGGCCCGCGTTTTCTTAGTTCATATAAAAGAAAGTACCGAATATATATTTCGGGCGGTCAAATAATTTCCATATAGGTGTGAAGCCCGACGGAGTATTGGGCACTGATCCCTTGCTTGTGCATTACCGCGAGGAAAACGAAAGGCTGCAGAATGCAAATGAGGAACTGGCGGAAAAAGTTTGCAACCTCGGGGAGAGCCTCGCCGAACGAGATTGCTGCGACGATCCGTGCGAAAAAGTTAAATACGTGAGGGAGAAAATAGCTGCGCTGAGAGATCGTTTCGCTGCCGAAAAAAAACAGTACGTAATGCCTATTGACTATGAAATCTCGCTAAGACGGTTTAATGATTCTCTCTCTTTCTTTCTCTCTCTCTCCCTCTCCCTCTCTTTGCAATTTGCTTTGATGAGCGGAAAAATAATTGAGCAATAAACAGAAAAAGAATGGCAAAAAGGTCTGCTATGAAATTAATATTAAATTAATTGTTGAGGAATTATCGTAATGGCAAGAACAGACTTCTGTTTTAGACTCCGCGAAGTTATATAGCTTTAAAAGGAGATTAATCACAGTTCGTCGGTCGCGATATTTCCTCGAAAACCATCTATCTTCATTAAATACGGTACGCCAATATAATTACGTGCAAACTGTTAATATCGTGACAGAATGCGAGACACGATTTCGCATCTGAAGCTGAAACTGGCGGAAGCCGAGGAGGATACTTCCTGTGCGGCATTAAATCGTTTGAGGGCAAAGCTTCGTGAGTTAATGAAAGATGGTCAGAAGGTGGATCAACAGGTGCCCGCGGTTGTCGAGAGATCAATGCAGACGTCGGTGGATCTATCAAAGAGCCACGAAGATCTGTTGCGAGCGGAGAACGAGCGTCTGCAGGCCGAACTGGCGCAGATTCGTCGTTCAATGGAGGAGGTTGTCACACCGGTCACAGAGGAGCGTGTTCCACCTTTACCTACGGACGACGAAGAAACGGACATGTCGGCGCTGCTAAGTCAGCTACGTAATTGCGAGACGTTTCTGGCTGAATTAAAAACGCATTTGGACGAGAAGACGGCTCACGTGGAGGCTCTGCGAAGTGAGCTTGATCAACAGAGAGCCTCTGTCGCCGCACCTGCATTAGATGTGGATCAGATGACCGTCAGCCCTGCGACCATGATGGATGAGATGGCCGAGATGAAGGAGGAACCTGAAAAACCTGACGATAAAGTATATATCTCCCTTTATTTCTCTCCGTGTTTGTAAATACTCGTTGTCGTACGGTCGCGCGTTACGATACGTTAAAAGTCATGAATGTTTTATGCCGAGACACGTTACACTCCTGTTTCGTCGAGATGAGACAAATGCCAGGAGGATGTTTATACTTGTCCAACTCCCGCAATAGTATTCATGACAATTGGGTGTTTGTTCGCAGATTACGGAGCTACTCGAAAGCCTGCGGCAGTCGGAACTGGCTGTGCTGGGCGTGAGTAAGTTGCAGAGCGAGATCGAAGATATGAGGTCCCAGCTGTATAATCTTGAGACGGAGAAAAAGGAACTTCTCGATGAGCTGGGGAAGATACGGAGCGCGGTGTCCGAGAGAGACCGTCAAATAAACGAGCTGAACGATGAACGCGAGTCCCTGAAGGAGGAGATTGCGACAATAAAATCCGAGCGCGACGAATTAAATATTAAGAGTGCGTTGTTAGATAGGGAAATTCGAAAAATGCAAGACGATTTGACGAGAGTGAAGGAGGAGGATAACGAGCTGAAGAGCGAGATCGATAAGTTGAACGTTGACCTGCGTCTCGAGAAAGAAAAATTTCAAGTGGCGCAAAAAGAGCTGGGGGGCATGAGGGACGATTTGCATAGTCTTGGGGCTGAAAATGAATTCTTGAAGGAGACATTGGAAAATGCTAAATTGGAGACTAACGAACTTAAGGAAGAAAATGTTGCTTTGAAAAACAATCTTGATAATATGATTAAGGAATTGGAATCTTCGAGAGAGGAAAATAATAATATTAAGACAAAGGTAGATCAATTATTATCCGAGAATGAGCGTTTAACAAGTGAATTAGAAAAGCGAGTGACGGAGACGGATCAATTAAAGTCCGAAGGAGTTGCATTGAAGGACGGTCTCGATAGACTGCTACGAGAAATGGATAGATTAAAGGTTGAAAACGATAAACTGCAGGACGAAAGTGCTGTTGTTAAAACCGAAAGAGACAGTCTGGCAAGTGAAAGAGACAGCTTGAAATCCGAGAATGGCCTTCTTAAAGACGACTTGTCTAAGACAAATGTAGCGTTAGACGACGCAAAGAAACAATTGAGCAAATTTAAAGTCGAGAATGGAGTTCTTACGGAAGAATTGGAGAGGGCTAATGTAAATAATAACAAGCTACTCGCGGACTTCAATACTTTGCAGAGCGAAATGGCAAAGTTGAAGTCGGAGAACAGAAAATTGTTACAAGAAGCGGATGATGGGAAAGAAGAACTAAGAAAGTTATTGTCCGAAATAGAAACTCTGAAAATGGAAGCGGATAATACAAGTAATAAATTGACGAGGGCAAATAACGAAGTTGCAGATTTGCGGCAGGAAGTGGCCGGGTTAAATAACGAACTGAAAGAGACGAGAGTTATAAGTGAACAGCTACGGGGGGACGTTCGCCGAACAGAAGTGGAGAACGAAAATATTAAGACGGAGATGAATAACTACAGGAACGAAAATGATAGGCTAAACGCGAAGCTAAACGAACTGCAGGAACAAATAAATTTATCGACGGACGAGGTAAATAAATTAAGAGGACAGCTCGACGACGCCGAGGCTCGAATGAAGTTTCTCGATGCTCAGATCGCTAGTTTACAGACCGGTAGGGACAAGATGCAGAATGAGATCAACGCTTTGCAAAATGAGATCAGCAAACTGAAACTAGATCTAAGTGCAGAAACTACTGCTAAACGAGACATTCAGGAGGAATTAGCGGCGTTGAAGAGCGAGATGAAAAATTTGATCGCAAAGATCGACGAGCTGAAGGTGCAAAATCATGTTCTGAAAGAGGAGAGAGACGCCCTTAAGAAGGAGCTGTTGAATCTGGGCGAGGAGTCGTTGAGCCTAAAGGCCGTGAATGCCGAGATGACGAGCGAGATTAATAATTTAAGACCGGCCATATCTGATCTTCGATCGCAATTATCTAAAGCGGAAGAAGATATTGAATATTGGAAGTTGGAAAATTGCAAGCTTAAGATGGAGGCGGATAAGTTATCCGCCGAGAACGAAAAGACAAAGGGAGCTTTAAACGTCTGTAAGGTAGAGATAATTAGTTACGTATTCCTGCTGTGTAACTTTTTATGCCTTTGATAATAATCACATTGAAATTCATAGGTTGAGCATCAAGCGTTAGAGAAGGAGATAACGAATCTTAGAAATGAGACGATTAAGCTCGAGGGAGAGATCGCGGAACTTAAAAATCTGTTAGAAGAACTGAATCTGTCTTCATTCGCCGAAAAATCCGCTAAAGAAGAGGCAGTGGAGAAACTGACGAAAGTTACGGATGAAGTCGTCGCTTTGAAAGAGGAACTTGAAACATTGAAGTCTGAATTGGCGAAATTAAGAACGGAGAACGATAAGATAAGAGATAAGGAAGAAAGTTTGTCGCGTCAAGTATCAATGTTAAAGGCAGAAATAGAAAACACGAAAAATGAAATATTAGCTTTGAGATCAGACAATGACACGTTAAAGTCAAAGGCAAATATGTTAACAGCCGACAACAACAAATTGAAAAATGAATCAGATAGGCTAATATCTGAAGTTGACGGGTTGAAACTGGAGAACGCGGGTCTGAGGGAAGAACGACAGAAATTCGAGGAAGAATTTGGCAAACTGAGAGGCGAGGGTGACGGGCAGAGGGCCGAAATTAAAAGTCTGAAGTCCAGCCTGATAGCTGAACAGGCATTATCAGAAAAAATTGGATTGGAATTATCTGCTAGCCAATCGGAAAACGATAGATTGAGAGCAGAGTCGGAGGAGCTGCGGAAGAATTTAGGTGCTCTCGAATTGACAAATGGCGAGCTGAGCAGCGAAGTGGAGGATTTAAAGAAAACGTCGATCGACGCGCGAAACAAGGTGGACGCATTGCAATATCATGTGGCCGCGTTGCTGGAGGAGAAGAAGGCACTTCTGAGCGAGTTAGACGGTTTACGAGCGGAAGTGAGTGGATTAGGTAAAGAAGTTGTGTCGGATAAAGCCGCGCGGGAAGTTGCTGAGAAAAAGGCGATCGTTCTGAGCGGTGAATTAATGGACCTGAAGGCGGAGCTGGATAAGACGCGTGTGGAAAATGAGAGTTTGAAGCAGGAATTGAACGACGTGAATAAACGGTACGCCGCGTTAGAAAACGAGAATGCCGTGTTGAAAATCGAAAATATTAAAATAGCGACGGAACTCGATTCCTTCAAGTTGGATTTAACAGCGGCGAGGAGTGACCTCGATAAGTTCCAAAATGAGAACAGCGAGTTAAAAGGGGAGATCGATGAATTGAAGAAAGTACTCGGCGATGTCGAAACGAAGATTAAATTTCTCGATGGACAGCTTGTTGACTTGTCGAATGAAAAAGAGCGACTCGAAAAAGAGGCGAGCGACGTGAAAGCTCAGGCTGCGATTTCAAAGGCTCGCGCTGATGACGCACGTGCGCAGCTTGATGACTTAATTAACAAACTGAGCGCGGAGAAAACGAGCAGGAGCGTCGCCTTAAAGGAATTGGACGCCTTAAAGGATGCTTTGGTGCAATTACGAGACGATTTGAATAAATGCAGGGCGGACAACGAACGACTGACAATCGAATTGGCCGCTTCGGAAGAACGAGCGTTAGCGATACGGAGAGATTTCGAGACGACTGAAACGATCGAAACTGAAAACGGCAAATTGAGAAAAGACGATTTGACGAGAGTGACGGACGACGCGGAAGCTCAGGCTGCGATTTTAAAGGCTCGCGCTGATGACGCACGTGCGCAGCTTGATGACGTAATTAACGAGCTGAACGCAGAGAAAGCGAGCAAGAACGCCGCTTTAAAGGAATTGGATGCCTTAAAGGATGTTTTGGCCCAATTACGAGACGATTTGAATAAATGCAGGGCGGACAACGAACGACTGACAATCGAATTGACGGCTTCGGAAGAACGAGCGTTAGCGGTACAGAGAGATTTCGAGACGACTGAAACGATCGAAACTGAAAACGGCAAATTGAGAAAAGACGATTTGACGAGAGTGACGGACGACGTGGAAGCTCAGGCTGCGATTTTAAAGGCTCGCGCTGATGACGCACGTGCGCAGCTTGATGACGTAATTAACGAGCTGAATGCAGAGAAAACGAGCAAGAACGCCGCATTAAAGGAATTGGACGCCTTAAAGGATGTTTTGGCCCAATTGCGAGACGATTTGAATAAATGTAGGGCGAACAACGAACGACTGACAATCGAATTGGCCGCTTCGGAGGATCGAGCGTTAGCGATGCAGAGAGATCTCGAACCGATCGAAACTGAAAACGGTAAATTAAGAGAAGATGATTTGGCGAGAGTAAGGATGGCGCGCGATGAAGAGCGGCAGGTTTTAGAAAAGTTAACGACAGAAAATGAGGAATTGCGGGATGAGCTAAGAAGGGCACAGAATGAGATCAATAAATTAAAGGAGAATATCGAGAAATCGAAAGGCGATTTTATAGAGGATGTGGACGATATCGACAGGTTTGAAAATGAATTGAAGAAATTGATGATCGAGATAGACAAGGCGAGAGAAGATTTAAAGCGCGCGACGGAAGAGAATACTAAATTAAAAATGATCAATGACGGTCTCGAATTAGAACTAGGTCGATTGAAAGCGCAGCAAGACGAAATAAAAGATTATCCTGAGCGAGTCGATGTAGAAGTTAATGGGTCAGAGAATGAAATCCGAAACCTCTTTGTCGAAAATAATGCGCTGAAAATTGAAAACATGCAGCTGAAATCCGGATTGGATCATTGTCAAGAGGAGAAAGAGCGTTTGAAAGAGGAAATTAACAGTTTGCAGAGTGAAAAAATCGAATTGCTGAGATCTTTCCCTCCGACCGTAGGTTTGTACCGGTTCTTTCAATATATTATTGGAAAATATTAGCACGGTTGTTTATAAATCAATGGATATAATTTAGTCGTGTAATGCGTTTCATTCATATTCGCTGGTTTTTGGCGAATCTTTTTCTCACCATTGAATTTAGCCGCGCGCATTCGCATTAAAGGAAAGACATCTTTGTAATTCCAGAGGCTGGCGTGATTAAACCGGATGAATGCGGCGACTTCGTTAAGGCGAATGAATTACTGAAGAAGCAAATTGAAAAGCAATATGACGGTAAAAACTTGCATAAAAACTTTTTCAACTGTTTTGTCACTGCGACAGTTTTTATCGCATCGTAGAGACGCGAATTTCCTTATTCATAGCCCGTAATTAGTCCGGCTAATATCTCAATAAGTCAAGCATTTCCATAAACTTGCGAACACTCGAAGTCAACGTCATTCAAATCGTTATAATCTATTAATTATGCGATGCCAACAAAAGTCGCGTGTCAGAGTTTTTGGCGCGCAAGAACAATATCTAACAATATCTAGACGAATTTCGAGATACATAGAAAGTGACACGAACAAACTCTGATTACATAATTTCTGCAAGTTGGTTCTGCATTTGTTCTCGCGACACAATAGCCGTGCGACGCGTGCGTGATTATATACAATTTGTGGACGGCAAAATTCCGTCGAGACCCGCGATGGCGACGACGTGGGAGGACGATTTTGAGATCGAGCGCTGGACCGTGCCGTCCATCGTGGAGCTACTGAGAGAATCGCAAAAGCTGTCCGAGAATATTTATCTGACGGAGATCGAGGTGCAGGATATCGACAGACTGCTGGATCTGCTCAATGAATGCAGAAGAGACAATGAGAATTATATAAAGCAATTATCGGTGAGGCTAATAACAAGTAACGTTAGTCTAGTACACGTCTTGTTTGATAATTTATTCGGAGGATAATTTGAATTTTCCGGCTTGCATATTAACGCTGCAAATGAATCATTTCTAGGAGCTTGGTGTGGAAGTTACCAAGGTTGCAGGTGTGGATAATGGCGATGAGCTTGCAGCTTTTGACCCTGAATCTTGGTTGAAGGTATGTACGTGCGGTGATAAGAGTTCATTCCGCTGGTTCGCGTTTTGCTTCTTTATATTTATTAAATCTCACGTCGACGTTTCTCCGTATCGACGCGCAGTACTTGTACACTGAGAAAAAAAATATTTAGATCTAAAAAAATATTCATTTAGATTAATTATTTATTTAGATTGTGGCCAAGAGATTATTTACTTAATATAATACACATATTTATTTAGAATTAAATATTTTTATTTAAATTAAGTAAAAATGTCTAATTCTAAATAAATATGTGTATTATATTAAGTAAATAATCTCTTGGCCACAATCTAAATAAATAATTTTTTTGATCTAAAATTTTTTTTTCAGTGTAATAAATAAATGAAAGTGAAGCCAAATTATTCGTTTTTGTAATTTATATATATGTAATTAAAAATTAAAGTATATTCACAACTCACCAACAATTGCGTTACTTTTTTTACCGTCTCTTATTTGGTTCAAACAAAAAAAAATATATATATATACTTTCCATACATATATATATATACATTATAGAAAATTATTTACATTATTTTAATTATCTATATTACATTAATATATAGATATATTGTCGGAATAAGTTATAAACAGGAAATATAACTGTCTGCTGATACAAGATATCTTTATCTATCGTTTCCAGTCCTTGACACTAACGCAACTGGCTGAATTGCACGATAAGATCTGTTTACTGACTTCAAATATGGTGCAACAAGATAGCCCTGCGGTCTGCGATCGATCAGGGATTAATCGGGACTACGGTGGCGATCGGCTGCGGGCGGATTACGATGCTTTAAACCGGCGGATCGCCGCCTTGCAGAAGCAAATAGCCGAGAAGCAGATTGAGGCGGGGTGGAAGCTGCAGGAATTAAAACGGGCTCTTCGTCTCGAGCAGGCAAACCTGATTCGAATCTCCGGCCGGATGAATCTCGAAAAAAGGCGCAACTTGGCTCTCCACCTCACCATGGATGAATCGTGATGTTTTCTTTCCCAGTATCAGCTGGGATGTTAAAAATGGTGCTTGCTTCGAGCAAGTTCTTGTTGCCGGACGCGCAGCAACGAGGCGAAATATATATTCCTTATATTCCTTCTTCGGATTACACTGTACAAAAATAAAGAAAGGAAACGAATTCGATCGATATTCAAAGGATTATATGTGAATGAGAATAATAACATTACGTTTAAGACCGTCTGATATTTTTGAATGACATTTCTGTAATTATAAGCAATGCCGGGGAGACGAAATAAAATAGGGCGTTCTTCAATTATTACAGCTCTTTCAAAAGACCCCCGGTCCGCTTTCACGTTCCGAATGGCTGCAACAATCTCCTAGGCGATATAATTGCGATAACGTACCATATTCAGCAACAACATGGTTTTGTTGCTAATCACGATCGAACAATAACAACTAATGAGAGCCGCTTGTTTCGCGGCGCATGCTTGTGCACGCCGCCACGTGCGATAACGTGATTTCCTGTTTCATTTCGGAGGTCGCGTTGTTCGATCGAGATTAATTCAATTGTACCGCACCGCATTCGTACCCCACGACTTTACGTCGGCTCGTGCGACCGCTGACGCGCGGGTGTGCTACGCGGGCTCAATAGGAAGGCGAATGCCGTTGACAAAGAGTAAACATATAATTGAAATGCGCGGGTATAGATCAAACGGTGAATGAATTGTCGAAATCCGTTTAACTGTGTGTCCATCGCAGAGAATCGAAATAAATTCGTAAAACGCCGATAGCAAACCGCCGCGAGAGCAGGTGCATCAATGCGACGGATTCACGATTGCAAAAGATGTATCTTTTCTTCTTCCCCCTTTTCCCCTTTCCCTCTCTTCCATTTTCCAGGATGAAGAGTTTTTTTTCCATTCAAGTTATATATATATTCTCAGTGCACGGAGTACGAATCACACATGCCATAACAGATATGGTTATGAAATTAACTGTGGCAGGACCTTCGTGTTATAAGATGATCGTGTGAATTTGTATAGCGATATTTTTGTTCCAATCGCCGAAGCTGAGCTACGATTGCGTGAAACATGCAATTAAATCTGAGAAAAACCAATTTTGACAATTAAATAAAAATGCATCGTAATTTATATAATGCTAATAATAATAATAATAATAATAATAATAATAATTACGTGTATATAATGAGATTCTGTCATACAACAAAAAAGTTTTCATAAAACTTCATGTATTATAGTATTATACGATTAAATTTTTCATTATAAAAAGAGACTTGTCACAGGTGAGATTGTTGAGAAATATAAACAGAATATAAAATATTTTCTTAATTAGAATATAGTTTTAACCATAGATTTATTCTGGGACACAATATGGATGAGAACGAAAAGAGTTGACGAAAAAATTTCGAACGTATAATTTTTTATTTTTATTTATGTGACGAAGTTTCCCAAGAAGATGTTATCTTTATCCAAAATGTAGTTTCGTGTAATTCTGTTTCATAATTGCAATTTTGCATCGCACTTGTAAAATTTTAGAGAGACGCATTATGCATATGTGGAAGACGTAATCGTTAGTTACGCGGCTTGTTCTTATTTTGATTGCGATGAGATTTTCCGCATAACAACAGCGATGGTACGAGATATACAAGTACCAACCTGGTATTAGTGAGGAATCGCAACGGAAAGATTTATGAGAGTTTAAAAATGACTTCGTGCATTTATGAGCTTAGTTTGAGTTTGCGTATCTTTCGTATCTACCGGCGTGCACAACTCATTGCATTTCCATATTTTCTACCTGAGATTGGGATTCTAGAATCGATATTTAATTAAACATTTCGCTATGGTAACGCAACAACAGCAACAAGAACATTCACGATTAAGTTGATTCTCCAGAAGTAATTAATCATACTTAATATCAATGCAGATGGTAGTCCATTTGTATCAGTCCGTTCTAGATAAATGAGAAAAAAAACGTCATTTGAATAGATAAGAATAAAATATTAGAATGGAATATAAACAAAATAAAATATTACAAGTCGATCTTTTTAAAAAGTCTTTAACTCTTGCATTCCTAAATTATTTAACAGTTATAAAAAGAAATATTCGTTTGTATTTTTGCGCATGTTACATGATAAATGAACAATTCGTGAAAACATTTTTAAAACATATAATTAAGGATTTTTCGTAATGGCGCTAAATAAAAAGCAATGACATTTTACGTTTTCAAAAAGTTTGTAAATACATATGAAAATACGTGCTTCCTATACAATCGTAAAGTGCTATTTTTACAATCATTCATGCGAAACTATAAGGAGTTAATATATTATAATTAATATTTATAAGTATAATGAAAAAATACTGTAGTAATATTTTATTTCATAATTCATAATACGTAGCTATATGAAAACGAAAGATTTAAATATAAAAAAGATAAGAACCTGTAGTTGCATATACGTAAGGTATGTAAATTTAAGTAAAGTATTAAAATATTAAAATAAATACGATTTAATTATACAATTTTTAATTACAACATTGTTTTAATGTAATAAAATATTTTGAATATATTACTGAACGCCGGCGGATATGTTAACACATATTAACATATACATATTACATTTATCTTATCAGAATTACAAGCAGTTCTGGATCTTCTTAACATAAATGATGTTTTCATTCTCATTTAGAACAATAGGTATACAAATGATACGTTATCTTTCCACTTTGATTTATAACAAAGGAAGATATCACTTTTATGTATACTTAATGTCTCGTGATGTAACAGATGCGCAAGTGCTGTCTGCTCACTTATTGTACTTATAAATGCTTTTAACCGTTTAAGATTTCCTTACAAAGTTTTTCGAGTTCTAAAAATAAAAAATATGAGTTTTTAATTATTGTCAGTAATTTATCAGTAGATAATGAAATTTTACCATGATTAAAAGTGGAATGAATTAACATATCTGTAACTCAATATGCAGCACGATTATAATGAGGCTATGATTATAAAATCCACCAATATATACGTCCTGAGTCATTCTCTCCTGAGTCGCGTAGCAGAAGCAGTGGAAAGTCTTCTTAGACTGTTGCGCAGTCGACACCAGTGTTTTCTCGTAAATGTCGTTGATCTGTTATCAGTATTTGAGCTGAGGCTGCCGTGAGCGAATAGAACAATTACGAAACGGGTGTCATAACCGTAAAAGCGGTCAGTTACGATGGCTGCGGGCATGTTCGAAATTCTCTGTGCCTGCGTGGTGATCTTATATTTACTTTATTATTATTTCACCTCCGACTTTGACTATTGGACATCGCGCGGGGTTATTGGACCGAAACCCGTCCCGCTCTTCGGCAACATCGCCGAATTCATGCTGGGCAAGAAATGCATGGGCGATTTCTACAAAGATATTTACGACCGATACCCGAAAGAGGCCATGGTGGGTGTGTTTTTGAGAACAAGCCCCGTGCTCATTCTGAGAGATCCTGAGTACATCAAGCAAGTGCTGATCAAGGATTTCACCATCTTTGCCGAGCGGCAAGGAACGGTTTATGAAAAGGTATAATTCTTGAACTTTATATAGGCACGTAATAGATAATTTAATAATTTAATGTATAGATATATACATATAATAATATATAATAAATAAAATAGAGGAGCGACGAACTATGATAAAAATAAAATAAAACGTGATATAAAATATACCAAAAATAATAATTTCAGTATAATTATTTAAAGTAGTTATTTTTAATTTGCTCCTCTCTCTTTCTGTTTCGAAATGTACGTATCAGTTATAATAAATAACTCAGAAAATTAAGAGTTGGAAAGAATGTCTCTTTTTCTCTTCAGCACGAAGCTGAACTGATGTATAAGTTTGGGGGGGCAGGCGTTGATCACACGGAAACTTTTGAGAGGAAACTTTCTAACATAATTCCCGCTTTCTGATACACTGATGCATAATTTATAGGCCGAACCCATGTCCATGCACCTCTTCAGGCTCGACTCTGTTAGATGGCGACCATTAAGAACGAGGCTCTCGCCCATCTTCACGTCCGGGAAGTTGAAGGACATGTTTCACTTGGTGTTGAATTGTTCCGATCACTTTGAGAAGTATCTGAACGAGACAGTGTCTAAAGACGGTATCGTCGAGTGCCGGGATCTGACGTCCAAATTCACCGTCGACGTGATCGGATCGTGCGCTTTCGGCCTCGAAATGAACGCGCTGAAAGAAGAAAATAATAAGTTCCAGAAAATAGGTCGTAAGATCTTCCGTTCCACTCCAAAGACCATGTTTAAAATCGTGCTCAGAGAAATTCCGTGGATCTACAAGCACTTAGGATATATCTTGGACGATCATGACGTGACCGAGTTCATAACGAACATTACCCGCGACACTATAAAGTACAGGAAGCGGAACAACGTGCGCCGACACGATTTTATCGATACACTTATCGATCTCAAGGATAATCCTGACAAGCTGGGCGTTAATAGTAGGAACATTTTTTTTTCCATCTTTCGCGCATCTTAATTTATCAACTTTCAAATGCGTTAATATGTCCTTAATTCTCCTTAATTTTCTGGAACATGCTTATATTCTCTTTCTCGAGAGAGATAATCGAATATTCATTGACGAAGCGTTACTAACAGTATAGATTAAGGATGTATAGGTCGTACAGTCCTTGCTAAAAGTTAAACTTTCAATAAAAGAAGACTTTGCATGTATGTCAAACAACTCAAAATTTTTTATATGTTAGAAGGGTTTACCGTTAACAGTTTGAGTATGATTTTTTGTTATTTAAATAATTAGTATTGTTTAAACAATTAAAAAAATTGTTTTGTTGCAAAAAATTTTGAAACTTAAAATACAATATCAATGATGTATGTTTTATACATGAAAAAAGTTTAAGAAATATCTTAATGGTTTATTTATATTTTATTTATATTTACAGCAAAAATGTCGATTCTCTATAAGGGATAATGTTAATTTTAACAACTTTAAACTTAAATAACTCTTAAATAACTTCAAAATTTTACAGAGTATTTTTAATTTAATTTAGAAATAATTTACAGCACTTTCTGAAATATATTTGAAATACCTCCAATACATTCTTAATTACAATAACTTTTAAACCAGTAAGAGAATTGTGCTGAAATTTTACACAGATACTTAGACGTAATAATAGAACAATCTATGAAATTTTTAGATTTTTGGTAATGCTTTGAGATGTCACCCATACATCCTTAATGTCTATTTCTTCCTTAACGTAGATTAATTTTAAAAAATATTAGTTTAACTTACTTTTTATCTTTTTCCAGCTGTAAGAATTATAAAAAAAATAAAAAGTAAATTAAACAGAGCTTAAAGTTAATCTACATTGATAGAAATAGACATAAGAGTCACGGAGATTAATATAAAATTATTATTTTTATAGATGTAACGGATGAATTCATCGCTGCCCAATCGTTCGTATTTTTCGCGGCTGGTTTCGAGACATCTTCCTCTACAATGTCCTATACACTATATGAGTTGGCGCAAAATCAATCAATTCAAGAAAAAGTTCGAGAGGAAATTAAAGAAGTCCTTAACAGTAATAACGGAGCAATAACATACGATAACATCAAAAAGATGAGCTATTTAGAAATGGTTTTTAAAGGTTTGTTTATCCCTCAAAAAATAATTCTGTAGTAATTCAAGTTTAAGTGAGTCAAGTTTATCTGCAAACATTTGCAAATTTACACATTCCTTTTCGATAAGATCTCCCGAAAGTGAAAGGCGATAATTTCCGCCAAATATTTTTCGAGCTTCGACAAACTCGATTAAGTATTCGAAAATATCTTTCTGTTAAGTCAAGTGTTTGTGTTACCTTGCAGAGACTCTCAGGAAATATCCACCAGTAATGTATCTCACGAGGAAACCTGTAAGGAATTACACTTTTGAGGGGACTAAAATCGAACTACGAAAGGGACTACAAGTGGTTATACCTATTTCTGCTATTCATAATGATCCGAATATTTATCCAGATCCGGAAGTTTTCGATCCCGAACGATTTAGCGCGGAAAATATGGAGCAGAGAAATTCCATGTATCATTTACCTTTCGGAGATGGTCCAAGAAACTGTATCGGTAATTTAAGAAACTAATAGATTTATTTTTTCTTAAACGAGCATACGCTCATTTTACACATATGCACGCGCGCGCACATGCATACATAAGCACTTTACTTGAGAAATAATCGAAACTTTATGCGCTATTTTTTTAGGGGCAAGATTCGCCATTAATCAGACCAAGATTGGTCTAATTAAAGTGCTAATGAATTATAAAATAGACGTTTGCGAGAAAACCCAGATTCCAATTGTCCATGCTCCGCTGAGCTCTTTGATGTTGCAAACAACTCACGGTATATATGTAAAATTGACCAAGCTCGCCTAACAGGATAATTACAACGTCATGTGATTTGTATGTATTGTGCTATATATATGTATACTTATCAGTAAATTAAGCAATGCAAAATAATGTATGGGCGTGTCGGGTCCCATCACGTAACATTTGCTGTACATGTTTACAATGTATATTCAGTCATTAAGATAACGTTTATTAATAGAACAAAAATTGGAACGTGTAATCGAGAACTTTTTGTAATGCTAGAACTAATAAATCATATTCAGATAATTTAGCGTCGCCAATCGCGACAAACAAGGCTCACGGTAAATAAAGAGTCGAGATTTTTAAATCATCTGGATAAATTTGCCATGTATACAATACTATACAGTAATATTAAGAATGACTTGTAAGAACATTTGCAAAATCATGTAAGAGTACATTATTTCAACAGCATTTCTTCGTGTCATTGACATGATACCACTTAGTCATAATAATGCTCCAATTGCGTAATCAAATAAACAGATAATGGTATATGTACACTTGATTACTATAATCTTTATTGAGCTCTTGTCTGTTTTTTGCCACAATATCAGATTACAGAATACGTGACGATATTATGTGTTAGATAATTAATTAAGCAACTCAGTATGATGCTACATAATATCGGTAATGATGTTAAGAACAATTGAAAAGAATCATATTATTATCGACAATTCGACGTTTCAGTTTGAATATGTTGACATTTATTTCAATAATATTCTCCTCTCTATCGTATCACGCGTCAGAAATAATATCATATTCGCAATTATGTGAAATTTTCTTATTTAGAAATAACACATGATACTGTAAATATAGACGATGCTATTCTGACACATTTGAATTACGTGCATGGCGGGTGTATACAAACGTTTAAAAATTATATTATTAATAAAAAAATATATGAAATAAATAATATTATATAAATTGCGTAAGAATTTTTAAATTTAACCTACCATTGAATAATTTACAATATTTGAAAAAATAACTAACGTATGAAATTTTTTCTTAATTATATTAAATTTTTTTCTTATCATATATAACACTAGTACTCTTATTACCGCTTATTTTTTTTATTTACTATAAATGTTGAAATTAATTTTATAAGAGAAAAAACGATTTTAAATGATTATAAAGTATAAATTGCGATAAAAGGTAAAACATTTTAAAATACTGAGCACTGAAAAAATTCTATACACAGTTTCTGCTATTATATAAGAAGCTAAACTTGGATTACAATTTCTAAAATGAGGATTGCACACCCACATATATATACACACACATAAACGCGAAAATAGAAAAAGTTTCTGAAGCGTAGTTTCTTATAATATAAAAGTACATCGATTGTTGCTTATTATAAAAATATGTGTATGTATATATGTGCACACACTAATTATATATTGATCATGTACACAATCTGAGATTATATTCAAAATATGACATTTTATATATCTTAATAATTTTTTATATCGTTTATAAAAGAAAATTAAAAAATGTATTTACTTACAATACACAGCAATTACTTCTTAATAATAAAAGTGTAATTATTAGAGCAAAGTTTTAATTAATTAATATAATTTTAAAAAAACAATATATTCTTTATTTTGACATTGCTATTATATTAGTTCTTGAGACGAGTAAACTGTTAAAGTGTTTACAAACACTTACTAAACACTTTTCCATGTCAACGAAATATTTTTGCAGTTAAGATAAAGTGATATATTATCTATATTATCATATCTCGTTGTGCATACACTACCGCGTGCTTCTTGATATCTGTTGCTTAAAGAATGTCAATGTTTGATATTGTTTTTAACATCTACATTCAAATGTTAATATTGATTTTGCAGTGATAAAGATAATAGAAGAAAACAGAAATGTTTTCTTTCAACACTGCGATAAAAACAATGCTGGATATTTCGCATAAGTTGCGCCAAAATAATTTCAAATAGTGTATTTTTTCACCGTATCGCACCTGTTTTATGTAAGATAAAGATAGTGGTTGATAAAGTCCGACTTTAAAGTTTTACAAGAGCAAATACGCATATAGTAACCGAATTTAGAATCTTAACGATAGCGATCTGAGAGCGCAATTTTGTAGCGACTATTACATCATTTTTCGGATAAAAATTAATAATTAAATTTTGTTGCTGCTAAAAGGGAATTAACGATGCGTACTATTATATCACCGCAAAATACACCTATTGGAAAGTCCACGGTGTGAAGAGGTCTCGATTCCACTACCAATTATTTTGATTTTATATAACTTCTGAAAAAGGAATTATATTCCAAAAGGTAACAATGAATAATTACTTAATAAAAGTCTACGACACATACAAAGGAGAACTATTAATAGAGATTTATTCTTTCTCCCAATTGTTTTATTAACGAAAAAGACCTGCCGCTTACAAAAATATCCTTATCAAAGATTTATTTTCTCTTTGCTGATTATCTAACTAGGTTATCAGCCTCGCTCTCAGTCCTACGTGCGTTTATTAGAATATACCTAAAATTGGTTAAAACTAGATTAATCTGAGATATTGCCATTATACCTTTGCTAATTAATTATAGATGCTGAAAATTTTATAAATAGCATGCACTCTCTTTGTGTTAATTACGGAGATGTGTACAGTAATATTTTAATATGGCTATCAGTGTTACAGATCTAGTCTTATAAATTTAAAATGCTAATGTAACGTTTACATTTCTTCTTCCACTAAATATTCATTGCTGTTTAGTGAAACCAGAAATAACTATAAATAAGCTATTTATCTTCAATCGTGCACATATAAGCATATTATATTGTATACATGAGATGAATAGCAATACTTCGCTGTAGTACTGAGATAATATTCAGGTATTTCGGACTATTCTCATTTTGGCTAGTGTAATATCTCGAGCGAATCATCGTTCTACAATGGCGTTCTAGAAACTTGTTGCGGAAGCAATAAACTTTCGTCCTGAGTACACCTTAATGTGAGTACACTTTGCGCACCTGCGCTATTAGCGAATACTAATAATTATGGCAAACGTGGATAGCTGGCATGACTACTCGATACATGTTGCGTGTATAAACATAAGGTTAAGCGTTATTGCACAATTGCAAGCTCGCTCTGCTCAAAAGAAGATATTTTGGGGGGAAATTTTATTGACACGGCGCGGGGGGGGGGGGAGGCAATTTCGGAATTGAGCCATTTTAGAATTGTTGCGATACAAATTTTATAAAATTGTTAAATAAAGATAAAAGAGACAGCTGACAAAGAGTTAACATTTCACGTTTTTCCAGTTGTGTTCTCGAATTTCAAATGTCCATGCCCAATGCAATGCATGCGCTTCACGCGTGTACACATGTGTGATTTTTTTCGGTTAGCCGACATACACGTAAATCACTTTCACTGCCCGCGGGGTGCACGAATTAAATCCGGCTTGTTCTGTAATTCAATTTTTAGTTTTTAATACTCGCGCTTTTATGCATTGGCAGTTGTCATTTTTCTTGAATTTTTTTTATTGCACTGCAACACAAAACACACGTTAACAAAAAAACTGCGTGCAGTGTATAGGGACGCGTGGATATGAGGGATTAATTGGTAGGAATGTAATAATAAAAAAAAAGGAATTCGCGGCCACATATTCTGATTGTTGAATTTTATTTATATAAAACGTATATATTTTTTATGTTAATTAATTGCTATCTTAGTGTTTTTTAATAATCATTTAAACGGACGCGTTCGTTCGCTATTTATTATGCTCAGCAATATGAATAATGTTATAAATATATATTCTACACGATATTCCATTTCTTTATATTTTTCGCTTTTTTATCCAATATTTATATCAATTCAATTTTCTATCGGTCAATATAAGTAGAAGTTCAGAATTATTGTCGATCGAGTCTGAAATGACGTCTATTGTAGATGTCGTTACAAAAAGAGTACACTTTATATTATAGAATTAGATTTAGTGGCCTTCTTATTTCTAAAACAATTTGTTCCTCTGTTTAAATAATACTTTCTTCCAATATTTTCTCTCTGAAATTCGCATAGCACGCAAGTAGTTTTAGTCGATCGAGAGAGAAAGAGAGAGGCGCGAAGTAGTCGTGGACGTGGTTGGTCAGACGCACAGGACGCAGCAAACCGCGGCATTTTGACGGCCCTAGGTCGCGCAGCAGTTGTCATTTTGCGTGAAACGCAGAGAGTTACAAAATGCTTTGTATTGCACGTAATATCCATCTGTGCCCACGTGTATTTGACATAATCCCCCTTTTAACACCACATGGCAAAGAATTGCTCGTTCTCGCATTCAGGAAATAATTATGCAACGCTTCGAAAGGCGATATCGAGTCTTGGATATTAAAGAAGGAAAGTTAAAGTTACATGCATGTATCCCTTTAAAAACAAAGATTATTAAACTCGAAATGGGGGAGTAATAATAATTCTTTAATTTATTCGTGACATTAGGCCGGGACTTGAGTCTACGGGTGTAAAATCCTTCTAAATTTCTATATACTTTCTTAATTCTATCTGTAGCACTCCAAGACTTTCTTCGCTCGTCGTTGGCCGGCGCGGATTACTTCCCCGAGTCATTAACCTTTATTTCTCACGTTCCGAGCTACAAGCTAAACACAAACGACCCGCGTTCCCCTTTGTTCCGTATCGTTCCCGCGGTCTCAGCGTTTTTTCGCGAGACAGCAGTCGTTTTCTAACGTTCACCCCCGATTCGCGAAGTGCACCGGGCAGTCCGAAAGGAGGGATGCGGCGCAGTGGAGTAGGACGATGCCGGGCGCGGGCGCGGGCGCGGGCGCGGGCGCGAAAGGGGATGAAAAGTGATCGGCGGGCGCTTTAAGCGGCCGCCGCCGCACCGGAGGGTGACGGAGCCGCACGAGTCGCGCCGAGCCGAGCCGAAAGCTACGACGGCACCGTCAGTAGGCCTGCCGCAACGCAGCAGTGAGCGCGCCTTCCACCTTGAGCAGGGGGTTCCGCGTTTCCCCCGAGGACCACCTCGATCGGTTTGGGGAACCTCGCCGATTGTATTATCTCCGGGATCGCTGATCACCCCCCGCGCGTGATCCGGATGTCGATCGTCGGGACCGGAAGCGGGATCCATGCGCGACAGGTGAAAGTGGCTTCCCACGACAGCGGGTGAGAGACGGGACCACCCTCACGCGGTGGCTCTACAGACGTGTCCCAGAGGAAACTCGGCACGAGTTCTCGCCACCGTCGTCGGCCGCTGACCCTAAGTATCGCGATCTGGTATCAGCGGAAGTACGCGGCCGGGGGCAGGAATTCCTTCTCCCTCGAGAAGAGAATGAGAGAATATTTTCGCGACAGAATAGATAATACATATGTGAGCCCCACAGACGACTCTCCCCAGGTGATCGATAAATTTCCGCACTTGTACCTGAAATCACGTCGGATCGATTGAAGTCTGCCGATCGATCCGACGTAATGGGAGATGCCAACGCTTCGGCGTTCGCCGCCTAATCGCCCATACCTTCGCGCTATAATTATTAAGAGCGGCGTGGCGTGAATTCTGCGGAGGACGAAGGATGCACGAGGACGAGGGTGGGCGGTAATCCCGATATACCAAGGTGCAAACAACGTGAAAATGTTTTTCGTGCGCGGCGTACGGCGGCGTGTTAACTAACGCTCGTTAACGCTCGACCCGTGATCGCGCGACCACGACGAACCGCGGGAGTCATCTAGCTTGGATATCGATTTTTCCGTCCCACGTTTCTCGAAAACATCATTACGTCATTATCCGCCGAGCGATGACGGAGAAGAGACGTGGGATGGGTGGTTTCGCGTGCGCGCGTGTGAGACTTAGTGGTGTATGAAATGAACGCCAATAGACTGTGCAAGGATGTACTATTACCCGATCGAGTAACCCCGTTAGACGACGTTCGAGAGAGAGAGAGAGAGAGAGAGAGAGAGAGTTTGCGTACATAAATAACGCGCGTAATCGCGCGCGAAGCCCTTAAGGAGTTACGGCGACTTACTTATAATCCCGCAGTTTTATGTCGGGAATCTGCCGGCGAAGTGCCTCGCGTGCTCCGTCAACTGCACTTAAGCCTCCTCTCAAAGCGCAGGTCGCGACCCCCCCGCCGTCGCCCCCGCTCGTTACCGTTAAAAGTATACATCGGACGTTTTATCGGGGGTCGTCGCCGGTGAAAATCGGACGCCGGAAGACCGGCTCTCTCTCTCTCTCTCTCTTTCGCCGACCAGAGGGTCAGGATCGATGCGACGGATCTCCTCCGTCGTCTGCCGCGTCTTATGACGAGATGCGCCCGTTAGAACCGAGATTCCGGATGACCTGACGGATCACCGGGGGATCGCTCTCGTCTTCATTGAAAGTTATCAGCCGCGTCGGCTCCCACTTAAGCACGGGATTTAAGAAGGAGAACGGTGTACCTGCACGAGGGGGTGGAGGCAAGGATTCATTCCGCTTACAATGGAGAGGATGCTTTTGCTGATGAGCTTGCTGGCCCGGTTCGTCGTAGCGGAAGTTCTGCTCGGCGACGTCGACGAGCCACGTAAGTGAATGAAAAACTTGGGGGTTTCCTGGCAGAGGGATATGGGACGCGGAAAGAGGAGTAAAATATAATGTATAATTGCGAAAGAGGGGGAGTTTCGCTATCTCTCTCTCTCTCTCTCTTCGTTCGTTTGCGTTCGCTAATAAGATTGGGGAAAACAAATAATTGGTTCGGATCGATCGGTACTTTTCTATTCTTGTTATGTAAGGTTTCTTCCTTTCAGTCTTCAGTTTATACGAAACTTCCGTCATCGCTTATGTACGCCGACACGTTTAAGGCTAAATATCGTACGTCGCTTTCGCAGGTAACCGGGAAAATGTTTACGCTTGCAATATTCGCCTGCTTTCAACATAGTGAAAATATTTACGCGCCTGCATTAGGATCGCTCATATCGATGCTCGTATAAGTATCGATTTTCCATATCACAACGTCAGGATAATGAACTAGCAAATGTCAAGGAATACGTAGCAGGGACACAAATGATGGACAGCTGGTTTTTTCTCTTAGTAAAATTTTTATGTTGACTAGTGCCAGCAGTAAGTGAATAAAATATTTGATGCAGAGAATTAAAACCGGAAAAAATTGTGATCCATTTTATCGAAAAAGATATATGATCAATTTAATTCTCATTAAAGAAGTTTGAAAGATCTGTATCGCAGGTATCTGAAAATATTAATGCATTATTAGTGCGCCAAAACAGATTGAGATTGTAATAATATCAGACAGTTATTGTTTATATATTTCACGTGACGCTAGACAGTAAGTACGAAAATATCAAACGTGCACAATTATGCAGCTGATGAAACTTTCTCTTCATTCCTATCGCGAATGTCTATAGTAGTCGCGCATAGAGAACTTTGATAAGTATAATACCATAAAAACTTAATCAAATGATAATAATTGAATTAATTAACACGGTTGGTTGCAACGACACTGACTGTGTCTCTAAAAGGAAATTACAATGAATATTTTCCGTATCAGATAAAAAATATACTAGCGAGGAATACGGTCATCTAACCAGTTAACTATAGATAAAAAAAGAAGAGACAGAGAGAAAGAGAAAATCTACCATTTTTATTTTATTCACACTTTTGGATTCAATATTTAATCGAGGTAAAGTTCAATTATTGAACGTTCCAAAAATTCCGCTAAAGAAAAATTATCTGCGTATCCGACAGAAAATATCATTTTATTATTATGGTATTGGTTTTTCGGGACGCTGCGCATATTTATCGTATGTGCCAATAAAACGAGCGGACAATAATTGTACGATTAGCGATCGTTTCGCCAATGTCTGGAATTATTGGCGTCGGCGGAACACGTCGTCGGATCGTGCCGCAATTATCATGCAACAACGGCTTGGGCAAATAGCGGCATTAAACGCGAAACTAAATCGAGCAAGACGACAATTTATTCGGTGATCCAATATATATATATATATATATACATATATTTCGGCATTTACGTACCGGGGGGACAGGCCGATGCGCGCAAGTGACAAATGACGCGTTCTGATTTACGACACGGGCACGGGGTAAAAGGACACGATGGAATTTCAGGCCGCGATTTACGCCGCTAATTAATGGCGAAGGACAAGTTTTAGCGCGACCGTCATCGTAGCGACATCGGCGACAACCTCATAATCGTTATCGTGCGTGATGTGACGTGTCGCGTGCGCGCGAGCGCCGGAAAAAGATGAGGGGGAGGGAGGGAGGGAGGGGGGGGGGCAAGGGGGCGGAACGTACATTAATTTTGACGTACGCACAGGACGTGAACGGCGTCGAGAATTCGCCGCCTGTCAATAGTTGTTTTGCGGACGACGGCGGCGGCGGGAGGGGGGGGGGGGGAGACGCGCCCTTCGCCACCGTCGTGCTCCACGACATCGGACAGGACCGCAACCCGTTTATTTAATCGATGCATTATGCAAATTGACATAACGGCTCCACTTCGGATGCAGTAATCGACCGCCATCTCTCGACAGATTCACAATGGGCCAACATGTACGCTGAATAATTGGCAGTAGCGTATCGTGGGCTGAAAATCAAAGCCGCTGTATGTGCACCCTTCCCTCCCCCCTGTCCCCCATTGCCCTCTCACCCCATACCCCGCGAACTCTCGTGTATATCAGGAACCAACGATGGACCCCCGGCGTGTAACGCGAACGCGCGCACACAAATGCATAATGGTTTGTACGCCGTACATACGGCTGTTCTGTTCGGAATTGAATGTCGTTGGAAGGGGACCGTAGGTCGGGGAACACACGAGTTTGGGGAAAAACACAGCATGCGAGTATAATAAAATTATTTCGTTGGGATTTTTTTTTTTTTGTAAACAAAACGGTTGCGAGCGAAACGCGTTGTCAAAGAAAGAGAGAATTCTATAATAAAGAATGTACCCCACAATTCATGTAGCGTCGATGCGTGGATTCGCACAAATTTACGGCTTCGATTGTTTTACACAATTCTTGTCAGTTATAGAGATATATGAAAGTCACCGTTATTCTACCGCGTTCTGTTAGCTTTTGGTTTATAATTTATATTTCAAACTTCTCTTAAATCCGTCTTACCCTGAGATAGATTTTTATCCTCACTCATTTATACTCTTGAAAATATCTGTTTCGCTTTTATGACGAATCAGATTTAATCGCGCGGCTAAACTTCTAAGTCACGTTAAAGTTTTGTACCACTTGCTACTTAAACTGGTCAAGGGTTTCCAAGTTGTTCATTATAGGGAAATAAAGCAAAAACGACGATATAGTCGAAGACTGCGCATGAGATTTTAATGAAGGGTTTAGCAGCATCCATCGACGCAACGTCCTTGTCATGGTTTAAACGCCGATTACACCAAAGTAGAACGATTGTAAAGTTAATAGGTATGTGGAACGCTTTGCAGTAGCGTTACATTATCTACTTCAATTGCCGCGGTACGTAGAACATAAAATTTTTACTCGATCGTTAAACTGGATAGATTACGATCAGCGGCATCAAACGCTATCCGTACATATCGTGCCCGTCGTTTGCCGTATCATAGCCGGCGACTTTACACATTGTATTGCTGACAGTAAAGCAAATTATGAAAGTGCGCGGACTCCCAGTTGTACACATTACGCCACGTGCATATTATACATGTATGCGCGTATAGCGTTGTAGCAAAAGTAGTGGCAAAAGTTTAAGTTCTAAAGTTGGTATAGTTCTAATCTTCGCTTGTTTCAATAATGGAGATTAAAAGGTGGGTGTTTAAAGAGTACGCGATTACCGAGAAAATATTTAGAATTTCCCATCGGAAAGAATCCCGGCGATATACGATTCACAATTAAGCATATTATTTATAGCCTCGCTTTTTCTCTGCAACTTGCGTTATCTGTTCACTATTGTTTTCTATTGTGTTATACATCACAATCAATAAAGTTATTGTCATTATTATTACCTTTAACGATCTCTACAAAAGTTACTTGAGAGGCAATAGTTCGTAAATGCGAGTTACTGCTAGATTTTGTATATTGCAATTACAAACGAGAAATAGTACCATTTATCTGAAATATGTAAAAACCATAGAAGCATCGCGGCGACCCGCGAGAGCATTCATTTCTATGTATAAGCACATTGCACATTGAGACACATCGTTTTACGGAAGCTTTTCCATAAATCACGGATAACCGCGCAATGACTTAATTGACTTAACAAACTTTGATTGCGTACGTGACAATTAAAAGACACGATGACTCGTTATTCTCTTTTCATTTCGTTTATTTTTTAGATCCGTTTGGATTTGTGATTACAATAACGTGAAAATCAAAATAATAAAAAACAATATGAAAAATTGGTTTAAAAAAATAAAAAATATATATAATATACGAATTTTTTATTTTTTAAATTGTTTCAAGCAAGCGTTTATACTCGCTACGTATTTTAAGATTGTTTTTTTGTTCGGAGTCATAAAGGTGTATACGTTGCACCACTTCGAGGCAGCGCGTCGAATGCGCTTAAACGACTACAGATCTCCTCGCGGTGAACCGCGTGCTCGTAATGGAGCGTAATGCGTACAGTAACGGTCCATTACGGGCGAAGATATTGAAATTCCGCGGGAGTGCAACTTCGTTCGATGGAAACTTAAAATTCTTTCGCCGGCGCGGTCGCGCTGCCCGCGCCGCTCGCGGCCGTGGTCGCGGACAACCCTCCCCCTCGGGCTCGAGTTTCATATCGGGGCTGTAAGAAGACGCGGTGAAGTTTATAAAGCACGGTTAAACCAGTAGTATTCCGCGGGCGTTGCGCGGACTCGAAATAAAAGGAAACTGCAATTACAGCCCGCGGCGTCGCGTCGGCGGCGGCGCCAACCGGCTATGACGGTACGGAAGAGAACGAGGGCGTCGTGGGAATCGAAAAAGCGCACAGTCGTCCTCCCCGCCGGGATGTCATCCGCGTCTACGTCGCCGGGGGAGAAATAGGAAAAGACAAGGATAGACCGGGGGGGAAAAATAACAGAAAAATGAGAGAGAAAAAAATGGGCTTCAACGTCCGCCGCGAAATACACGGTAACGATCGGTGACTCGAGATAACCGGAAGCTCCGCGTGGATAATGTATCCGGACGCACGACGGCGCCTTACCCGGGTTTATCTCGGGGTACACACACCCCGGCGCGGGCCGTGCGCACGTTCGTCGCCTATTATTCGGAAGTCGCGATGCAACTGCAGTCGATACGTGACGCCGTCGAATCGGGGGAGGCGTATTTTTGGTACAGGAGGGACGTATTGTTCGACCCCCTACACGCTTTTCTCCTCTTTTCGCTTAGAGCCGCGATTTTACCGTGCAATTTTGCCGCGCATAGGGAAGCCGGCGTTACAGAAGTGCGTTTTTTTTATCCCGATCATACGTAATAGGGAACGAGCTGGAAAGGATGCGGGTTTTATTTCGATATTGACGCGTCGTTACGGAGTCATTCATCATCCGCATAAAAGGCGCTCCATGACGTGCCCAACAAACTTCACTCGCACATTCTCTGAGCAAGTCAGAGTCAATTTTCTCTTAAAAAGGACGAAATATATATTGAGTCTCTCAATTATAAACGATTAGAATTATAAGCGAGCTATATTCTGCCAAACCAAAATGGTTCTCTGAGACTTATTCAACAGTTAATGAATGTCAAGAAATCGGCTGAAAATTATAGTAAAATATACATGCTCTCTAAATAGATTAAAATATTATTAGCTAGAACTAAAATGCTGTGCTGATTTGCAATTCTTAATTTTGTAGTATTGATATCTCTACAGTATTAATTCTTTACTTCAAACTTAGTTTTTAACGACTAGTTTTTAACTTTCCAATTGAGAATTACGATATTATTTTCGCCGAGATAGCCACGTTTATCGCAGTCGGGGGAAAAAAAACCCCGCGACCAACGTTAGAATTTGGAGCACGGTTTGTGAAAATATGCAATGGCTTAAACTCGCGAAAATAACACGTGAAATTATCGAAATATCGATATTAGGCAGAAGTTGCGCGAGAGGCGTTGGTAGATTTTAATAAAAGTTCCGGGCTATCAGAGCGCTCTTTCGCGCTCAACGAATTTTCGCCGCGTCGAAATTCCGCGTTGCAGCCTTTCGTTTCCGTGCCATTGCGCTTATGTCCCCCACGCGCGCACCAATGTCGTAACAGCTTCTATTTGTAATGCAGGATCATATCATCCTCCTCGATATCACGATTCTCTCGCATCCTGGCTCGTAAAGGCCCAGACGATGTCATTTTCCGCCTCGCATATTACTCCTTGCATTTCGTAACGATGTTTAACAAAAGGCGCATGCATAATATTAATCCTTTTATCGTGTCCCTTTTTATCTTTTACGACGTGTAATCAGCGTATGCGCAACATCGATTTGATATGAAGTCGCATTTCGTCCCCAATAAATAACGTACGTCCATTCAGAGGATGTCTCCGCTTTTTGAATTTTAGTCGCATTTGATAAGTAACGTTTTCTCTATCAAAATCTCTCTCTTTTTCTCTCTCCTTTATATTCTATGTATGTATATATTCCTAGATATTCAATCCTTTTCAGAAAGTATTCAGCTAATTATACAATTACAATTTTTTATCGTATTGTGAAGTCATGAACGATAATTAATTGATATTATGTGCTGTAGCCAATTATTAATATTATAAAGCGTCGTAGCGATACAATATATTTTCACGAAGAAATGGATATCACTTTACATGGAAAATTGTTAATGTCAGCGATCTGGAAATATGCAATTTTCGCACAATTACTAAGCGAACATGTGTAGAAATAATCGATGATTATACCGATGCGCCGCTGACGGTACGTTGTCGTTGTCGCGATATTTAATTCCGCAATCGCAGAGTCATAAAAGCCGCGTTACAGCGGCCTATCGCCGTCAGCGTTATTAATTTTCAAACTGCACGGGGGTTACGCCCGGAAGGCGGTCCGCGGGGTGCTCGCTCGCGGGGGGGGGGGGGCTGAAGGGGGATACTTCGTAAATCACTCGACGGGATTTATTATCGAGGATGTTCGCGTAAATGGCGGCGCCGCACCGCGCCGTGGCGGCTTCGACCGCAACGCCGGAAAAGAAAGGAAAAGCCAGCGGCGGCCGCGACGATGGAAAGCGGAGAGCGGGAGAGCGAGAGCTCCGTGAGCTAGGGGGATGACTCGGTCGTAAGAGAAGGATATCCGGCCTTGAAAAGCGAGAGGCAAAAACCGAGAGGGAGGAAAAATGAATAGAAAAAAAGGGGAAAAAAGAGAGGAAAAAAAGAAGAGGGAGAGGGAAGGAGAGAGAGAGAGAGAGAGAGAGAGAGAGAGAGAGAGAGAGAGAGAGAGAGAGAGAGAGAGAGAGAGAGAGAGAGAGAGAGAGAGAGAGAAAGAGAAGAATAAAAACGGGAAACGAGAAGAGCGGGAGAAACATCGCGGGAACTATTTCCACAATGGTGTGGTGTACAACGTTCGGTCGGGCACGCCGGCGCGAAATAAGTCGGCGCGGCTAGGCGATATGTGTAGCACGAGAAAAACAGGAAACCGCGGTATTTCAAAGTCCTGGCTAACGAACGACCCCGTAGCCAGCCGGCTGGCTGCCTGGCTTGCTGGCTGGCTGGCCAGCTAGCTTGGCTAGCTGGCCGACTGACCAGTCAAACTTTCTGTTAGTAACGCGGACGGAGAACCTTCTGGCGAAAATTTTCCGCGGGCTCCAGCGAGCTGTGACTAATGCGTTTCTCCGTTTTTTTCTGACGATAGGACTATTCTGTGAAAAAAATTATAATTAAAAAAAAAGCCAGAAGTTCCGTTTTTACAGATATGCCTCTTTTCCGTGAACTCTTTTAATTCGAGCGTAATACGCGTTTTTTTTTAATTACACGCAAAATATATATTTTTCATCATTAACAGCGTTAATATGATAGTTAATCCTTTCGTTCTTTCACTATAGCTACATGGTTATATTTTAGTATTACGAATCATAAAATAAAATATTAACTGTGGTTTATATTTTACACCATATATTGAATATACATATGTTTAATTCCTTATAGTCTATAAATAAAGCGTAAAGTCTTTACGCTTGTATAGATAAGCTAAATTAAAAATTTAACATTTCATACTTTGGGTCGCGATATCTCCGCTCGTAGGACACGTAGCGGAAAAATAAAAACACTTTCATAATTCAAACCAAAGCTATCAAGCCTACTTAGAACTTGATCCGTTCACTCGTTATTGAGATCTCAAAATCTCGGGTACTTGCAACTCGTCGCGTCGCGTAAAAGAGTCACGGTGCGGTCTCGCTTCGCGTGTACTTGGCGCGAGACACTACCGTGTTTCTTGACATAAATTTTGATATGCGTTTAAAAACTTTTCGGTAACGTAGAGTATTATCGTCTCTCATTTGATGTCGTCACGATTCAATGATAAAGGTTATTATAAATTTTTTAAATATATTTTAAGTGGATTTACCAAAGGTAAAAAAATTTTATTATGTATAATAACTTTGTAAATTGGAACATAGTTATTAAAAATAACACGTGAAAAAGTCCTTATACGTTTTTAAAATATCAAAATGTTTTTATAAATCGCACTTTGTCATGCACAAACAATTTATTTTCGTTAAATAAACTGTAAAATAATTTGGGAATGAAAAGATTAAAATACATTCTAAGAGATTTTATTTAAAGTAAGTATTTACGATATTTATCGAGAAGCTGTCTGTCGTTAAATTAGCATATCTTTTTGAGAATATCTTAATAACAAGCAGACGAATTCGTCTTTAGATGCTTAAAAATATCCTTTCTATGCACAAAGTTGCATCAATTGTCCTTTTTAATCTCAGAAATGAATCAATAACGAACATTCGATAATGTCTTGATGTTATCACGAATGCGACTTCCAAATTCTTTAACGCATCGATTTATCAGTGCCCCCTCTGGAAATTTCGCCAAGTCGATACACTTTGTTGCACGCGTTTCGAGAATCGCGAAAGACACGGATATCGTGCGTAGCCGCGCGCGTTGACTCTCCTACTCTCCTCTCACCAGGCGATGTTTCCGCTTCGACTATTGATTATCCAGCGGATCACACGCCGTATTTATTTGCCTGTCTATAATATGCTCACGGTGAACGGAACACGCCGGAGATTTGCATGCACAATAAGCGATCTGTCGCGCGTAATACAACCCTCGTTGCTCCGGGGGAGTTCGATAACGAGCGCGAGCGCGAGGGTCCCAAAGGGAGCGGCCGAATAATATAATCGTTTTATTTATTTGCGCAACCCCCCCCCTCCCCGACATACCTACTCGCGCGCGCAAGAGTCTACCTTCTTCGCGAAAGTAAACGACGATTTTTGATATTATTAATATTAAATATTACACGCGACGTCCGCCGACTACGTTAATCGTTGAAAATAATCGCCCGAGAGAGAAGGTGGGATGCGCCCCCGCGCAGCATCTGCATAAAACGCCTCGACCATCCGCGTTTTCAATTATTTATGCTACGTTATGCACGTACCGAGTATGCATTCTATAGCTAATTAGAATAATGCGGAGAACGACGGCGACGTTACAATGCCGCAGCACGACCGACAAAATTTATTCAATACTAACAGCGCTAATTTTACACAGGAATCTTGATGAATTATTAAAGACTCGGCTCTGCCCTCCTCTCTGGGGTGGAGGAGAGGGGGAGAGTATGTCTGGGTTACGTACATTTCATGGCTTTTCTATTTGGCCGTTCGCCAAATGGTAGGCTTTTCGATTAAATGAATCGATCCTTGTAAATGTCTAGTCGTATTATGCTTTTATCACGGCACGCTTACCACAAAGCTTCAAGTTCTTCCCTTAGCGCTGTAATCATAATTTTTGGTCTGACTTGACGTATACGTAGAATACGAATGTACAATAAATAGGGTATACGCATGCAACGCAATAAAATTACGCTTACGGTACCGGCTTATCAAAGGCTAAATCGCACTGTGTACGCGAGCACGATTTTTCTCTCTCTCTCTCTTTCGCTGCAGTTATTTATATATGTATATATAATACGTATGCGGAAAATTAATAAAGGAGATCCTTTAATAAAAAGAATATGTACCGCGCGGAGATTCGCGGAGAACAGGAACGATGGATACATGCAATATGGGCGTGGCGCATGCCCCCGGTGAGCGTCACCCCCGACAAAAAGCGAGGCAATAGCGGCGAAAGACAGAAAGCAAGAAACGCCCGACCTATGAACCTGCCTCGTGCACATGATGTCATTATTGCTTTGCATTTGCCGCTCTCTGGTCCCCGTTCCGGCCCCTCTCTATCCCTCTCGCCACCCCTCGCCTCGCGCGCGCGTAAGTAAGGCGATATCGTACACGCGAATTCGTTCGGGTGCAGCTGCGCGCGGAGCCCGTCCTTACGCGAACGTTTCGCGGCAAATTACATTTCCGCGACTCCACCCCCTCGCCGACCGAAGAGCTGTTACTTACTTACAAAGCGCGCTAAGTCGTAATTCCCGTAAAACTCCTCCCCCCCTTTCCACCTTTCTCTCGCGAGCCCGAAAGTTCTTTAAACGATCTCACGCGGGGGAAGGGAGACCTCTTTGATCATAATCTCTCGCCCGGAGTTATTTGGGAGCTCCTGAATTTCAACGCGCGCGGCCGCCGCCCGAGCGATAAAGTCACTTTACCGAAGAGAAATCTTTTTTTCCCCCGAGTAAAAGCGACAGCAGGAAAAAGAGGGGGGGGGGCATTAGACGGGATAGATTCACGTCTAACGGGTATCGCTACCCGACAGGATTATCTCTTCCCGATCGTCAAAGGAGAAGCGCAACTAAACGTTTGGTTGAATTTCCTAAACTAAGGCTTGCAAATCGACGCTTCTCCTCCGTATGCCGTTTCGATGGCAGGTAATTGTTGATTACCTCGGACGTACGCTTATCCAGTTACACAGCATATCTATGGCAGACACGTGTTTGAATAAAACCGCCGGCGAAGACTAATAGGCAATCAGGCAGTGCTCCACGAAGAGCTACGACTCCGCTTGGCAATCCCTGAAACCCCGTTACGTCGGCAATCCGCGCGCGCGCGCGGATATAGAGTAATTTCATTTGAATCGCATATAATCCATAGATTACAGATCGCGTCCGCGTTTTCTTGGCCGTGGCGAATGTCGTCGGCCGCGACTAATGGCTTTCTCACGAGCGCGGTATCGCCGTATGTAGATCGCACGCAGATCGCATGATTGCGGTGAAAAATATTCCGTGAAGGAGCGTTGCGACTGGAATTGCCGGCCCCGATAAGTCTCCATCGGGGGCTAATGCAGCTGACCTCCTTCTGCTCGCCGTGCCGTTGCGACCAGCGAAATTGCGGCCGAAAAAATTATCAGTGATCTCGTGCCTCTCTATATATATAGTCCTGCGTTTTATTTACGATATACCACGCGATCTCGATTGTCTTCTTATTAATCCTCGTATCTCGTTCCTTATCCGCGCCCCGCGCCGCCACCCCGTAATCCGCTCTTCTCCGTGAAACGCCAAAAGCGACTCGGAAAAGCTGCTTTCGGTCCGCCGCCGAAAGAATCCCGTCGGAGCCTCTTTACTTTGTTCCTCCGTCTATCTCGCTTTTCCTTTTCATATGTTCCTCGCTCCCCCGCGCCCCGAGAGCACGGCGCAAAGGGAAAAGTTCCGGAACTCAATGCGGGACTGATTGGCTCGCGCGATTATCCGTGGTCCCCCGATTGTCTTGGAAACGTTGCCTGGGAAGAAATCCGGCCGGAGTAACGTCGAGGTCCCGAAGGAAAAAGAGGAGGATGCGGCATATACGGGAGGATACGGAGAGAGACACGGAAAATAGTGAGCGAAGGAAGAAGAGGGAGAGAAGAAAAGAGGAAAAAGGAAAGTGATGGCGCGATTTCGCGAACGCGCCATCGCGGGTGATGGCGAGGAATCGGGAGCAGCGAGGGGAGAGAAAGCAGAGCCTCGCTTTTCTCGTTTTATCCCGCGGATCTGGATTCATTCGGTCGGACAGCCAGCCAACCTAGTCGGGCCACTCTCTAATGCCCGGATCTTTATACGCTTCTTGGCCACCAAACGCGCGCGGTTCCGGACGGAAGAAACACCGTCGCCCGGCATCGATCGCAGCGCGGAAAGTAGCGCGGATTCCTTTCGGTCGGCCCGAATCGCTAAAGATCCTCGAAACAATCGTAGGTACGCCCGGCTACGCTTCCTCGCGACAGGGCTCCTTTGTTCACGAAGGCCAAGAAAAGGAGCTCGTGCCACTTCTATCTGATTCCCTTTTCATTATGCAACGAAATGACGTCTGGATCTTACTAGGTTTATCTTTAGCCTCGGCGACGACAGACGCGACTTATATTCGTACAAGATATATAGGATCCTCTCGCGAGATAGACTAATTTCGAAATAAGACGATCACGGGAGTGGAATTATAATACATTCCGGCGAGATACATATTTCCTTACGTGGGCCGGCTTCATCAGCATCAATTAACTTTAATCCTCGTTTAATTGCGAGGAAACGGTTAAACTGCGATTAAAATTAACCGACGTCGTCAAAACCGGGTGATTAGTATCCTACCAAGAGCGAAATGGGGCGAGAGATAAAGATATTTGTTTTTCCTCCCTCGCGCGATAATGCACCGCGAATCTCTCTATAACGCCGAGCGGTTAGCGACACTCCCTCGCCGGCGATACTTTATCCGCCTGACGATACGCCTGACGCTCAACGGGGATTTCTTTTCTGCTCCGCCTTGCCTCCGCGAGGAAATACCTATATGCGGCTCGATGAAACCTGAATGCCTGGTAGGTGGAAAGGTTACTGCCTATCTGATGGCGAGTAAATACGGCGCGGCGCGGCGCAGAGACGGCGACCGGTTCTGTCGCACCTGCTCCAGGGAGTTATATCCTCCTTTGCCCTCCTTTCCCCCCGTTGCCCCTATATATTCGCTATCCCGCATAACAATCCACTCTCCTCGCCTCTCGGTGGCTCTCTCTCTCTCTCTCTCTCTCTCTCTCTCTCTCTCTCTCTCTCTCTCTCTCCTCTCTCTCTCTCTCTCTCTCTCTCTCTCTCTATCTTTCTCGCGCCACCTTCTCTCCACCTTCGGTCTTCGCCTGCACTTTGCACCTTGCATTTCTACGTGCATTCTCGCGGTATCCCGTCCTTCCAATTTATTCCCGCTGCCGTTTCTTCTGCATTCTACGGCAGTCTTCGTTTTCTCGAACTCTCCATTATACGTGTATACGCAATACACGTGGCCTGGTGCACCGCTGCGCAAATTGTTAGGAGTGAAGATACGCGTATGTGCGGACGCGTACCGGTTATTTTGTAACGGACGGCTGTCATTATATTACGGAGTTACATACAACGTTAATTCTGCAAGTGCAGATATATTTAATATTTGCGTTGCATTTAACATTGTACAGCATAGCCGAAGTTGCCGTTTATACTTGTACACGCAACGAGTTTATCAATGAAGAATTAAAAAATAGCTTTTCGTTCTTGAATAAAACGTAATTTTCGTTAAGACAAATAGAAGTCCAATCAAGTGTGTATAAAACATGCGCTACCTTGCTCCAACGATTCTCTCGGCCAGCAGCTATCACATTGGACAAACATAGCCGTAGTGTATACAATGCCGTGTATAATGTCGAATGTAGAGGCAGCGTATGGCTGGAATTGACAATTCGGGTCCGTTAGATTGTACCAGGCTCTCCTGCCTCCGACACGGCGGATTATTTCTAACGAAGGCGACGTCGCTACTATTTCGCGGCACGTAATTTCAGGGATTACGCCGGCGTGCCGAATTTTCGGGACTCGGGAGCGAGCAAAACGTAATTGCCTCTGCGGTGGAAGTGTCACGTTACGATGCATATGCACGTGTCGAACTATACGGCGTTGCGCAGTAATTTGATTTGTAAAAACGTCCCTAAATGTGATGCACCGCTGCGCCTTGTCCTTGCGAGAAGCGCGAACGTAATTCACGCGTAGAAGCTTAGTGTGCAATTTATTCGTTAAATATTTCACTTTCATGTATTTCGACGATTATCATTCCGTTCTCTTAAGACGCGCGTCAATACGGTAAATACCTCTTGTTAGATATATTTTACTGATGTCTATTTTTATTTCGTTTTACATGCCGTTAAAAAAGCTTGATACTTCAATCGTAAATGAACACGGGAACATAATATTCGGACACCATTCTACAAGAAAGCCTCAGGATACCGCGTGTCGTTCAGCTGTCACGTTAGGCCGACGTGCGTACGTCCTTACAACGTTTTCCTTTTAGTGCCGTTGCAGGAACGTGGAAAGAGGCACTTCGCTATTTCAAACTTTGAGTTTGGAAAGCCGAAAAGATTCAGAAAAGATCGCGGAATTAATTTTCTATTTCCATGATGGAAATTTGGCAAGATACTTTGCGATATCTTTCAACGAAGGGAGTTAAAAGTAAAAGTTGCTTAAAGCAAATCATCTCGACAGAATTTGCCGACTTGCATCACAAAGTTTCGTTCAAATTTATCGACATGATTTATAAGCAATGAAGGGATTCCAATACGACGAGCATCTAACAAACAAATGTGCGTGGTAGGATCATGCGAGCAAGCAAAACATTAACGTGCGACGTTACGACGAGATTAGGAACTCTTCCTTATTTTTCCTTAGATGAACGTATCCTTCAGAGAGTCATAAAACGCGCCGTATTCTTGCTAAGAAAGTAGCATGAATCTCTATAACGCGATGTTTCCGGTTGCTTCAGCGAAAGAATCGCGGTGCTCACAATGCGAAGCATCGCTAGTCGTATATTAGAGTGTAAAACGACATATATGTCCTTCGAACTAAAGTTGGAGACGTGATGCGCGCTGTTGCAGTGCGCGTATATGGCCGGATAGAGCGAGCGGGAAAAAAAAACTTGCGCACTTGATTCGCCATAAAATTCAATATTGTGTCACAGCGGGACGTGTTTAATGCTTCAAACACCGAGGCCGAGGCCGTAGGTAAGAAGAATGGAATACGTTACATCATAACGTCGTATTTTTTTTTTCTAAAACCGTTTCCTCGTTTCTTATCAACGGCCTTCTGACTAGCATCCGACATTGATAATTCCGCAATCCTAGTACAAACAAGCAATAAGAACTCTCATTGTGTTCGACTCGCAAAGAGTCTGCTTCGATAAAAATGCAAAAGATACGAATCTCCAATTTCCCTTTTAATTTTAGAGACGCCGTATTCGTGGAATGTATACGAAAAGGAGTATAATCAAAGTACAGCATTCCGGAGCTGCCTACGTTCGGATTTTGCGTTCGCCGCGCGGCAATCTGATTTTATTGGTCGACAAACGTGGCGCGGGCACGTAGCCGGGACTTTATCGGAGTGTTATGCGCAGTCACAAAACGCCAGGAATTCTGATAGCGGCGAATTACGCAACGCGTGTCCCAGTTCCAAGAATTTTTCGATCCTGCAAACAGTGTGAGTCGGGAGGACCATTGAAATGCAACGGCGAAATGGATCCTCTCTCATTGCTATCGGCGAGATCGGACCGATTCGATCGCTTTGCCACCCTGGCGTCAGCGGCGGCGCGCGGCGTTTACTTGTCATCTTGATGTCCGACAACGTGCCAATTATACCAGTGAATTCTGTCGCCCGTACACACGCGCCTTACCGCATTTGTTGCCCTTTCCCGTTACCGTCGTTGTTGTGACAAGCGTACGATAAACATCGGGGCTACAGCGGCGACAGGCGCACAAACCACCGGTCGGTTTCCGTATCCGGCATTTCGCGGGGACCTGTTAAATAATTTACCACGAATTGGCCCGCGCCGCGCCGACATTGCCTATATTCGTCCTACTTTCGCGGCCTTTCTATCGCTTCATCTACTTCCGTCTAATTCTCTCCCACCGCGTATACCTCCGGCACCGGCACCGGCGGCGGGGACTCACCCACACCCCCGGTGTGTTCTCCCTGCGTGCGCTTGTGTACATCCGCCCGTGTACCACCCTCAACCCTCCGGTTCCTCGGTTTGCCTTCTTCGTCATACCCCGGCGCGTGTTTGTTCAGTCGGCGGTTTCGGCACAGGGGGTGGAGGGGAGTGCGGTGTGACGTCGTTTTCCCCGGATGCGGCGGTAAAGGAGCCGGCACCACGTTTGCACACCGCTCGGTGTTTACACGCGCGGCTCCGGACGAGTTACCGACGCGACGTTACGAAGTTAAACAGGCCGGTGATAATAATCGCCATGGACAAGCGAAATTTATGGCTTCTTAATGAGTTTGATCATTGTTCATTAGCGGCCTCCGTCGTTACAGACACCCGCGCTTCCCTGATGAACTTGGGAGTGGAAAAATTTTGCACAATAGAAATTACCTATATCCTCAGGAAGCGAGAATCACGGTTCTCTTAGAACTCAAGACACCAAACTTTCAAGAGATAATTATTTGTTCCTTTTAGAAAAATAGATTACGTCAAATTGATGAATTGCTTTTTATGATTGATGTATGTAATCGCACAGAATTAAAATTCTAAATGTCTGTAAATAAATTAAGACCACTCACGTTTTTTTTACGTATTAAAGTCTATCTATCGTGCTTGCATAACGTTTATACGCATTTTATCAGCAAACTGGGTCAAGTTGGCGTGCTCGGGATAAAGGGAGGTAACCGACGATTCCCTATTGAGAAATGGAATATTCGTTCAATGTCCTGTTTCCATCTTTTTCCCCTTTCGCGGCGACTGGGAAAGTACGTAAAGAGCATTTTGTCATAGTTTTCCCAGTACATTCTTTACCTTGGCAAGAAAGTTGCACCTCGTATTTGCACAACGGCGCGTTGCTCGTGCGCGAAAATACCGGCCATTCGTTCTTTATGGATTCGAGAGAATACGCAATGGCGCGATTGTTAGTTTGAAGATTAATAGTTTTACCTTGATAATTCTCGTTCCTTATCACATTTAACACTTTGACTGCTATGTCACGCATATCTGGGTGACACATGAATTTCCGCAAGGGCTCAGTCATCCATTCGTGAGTGACAGTTTTATTTGCCCGGTTAAGAATGATTTTACTAAATAATAAGTATTAATTAAGACATTAAAAAACAATAAAGTATCAAGCTAATATACTAGTTTTAATAAAAGCAGAATTATTGATTTTTATATTTTTCTGCTCATATTTGTTTTCATTTCAAAAAGATTTATTATTTCCGGTTTGTGAATGACAGTTTTATTTATTCCCTCTGAAATTATATTACTAAATATATACGTACGTATTTTTTTTTATATTTATTATTTATTTATTCTCTCGGCATGATTTATTTTGCATTCCAACTCTGCATATTTTGCAAACAGCCGCATATTTTCTCGACTTTGGGTCTCCCGGAGCTCAATGCCGAAATCAGCTTGGCAGCCAAAGTGTTACAACGCACGTTCGACTTTTAACGGCGCGGTGAATATCGTTTAAGAAGTACGTGCACTCGAAAATTCCATTCCCTTTCCCTATATTCAACGTGATATATATATGAAAATATGTGAAATACAATTTCCGCGCGCGCGACTCGCGCGCCAGTTCGTCCTTCAATCGCTATCCACCTATATCTTCTTTTTATTGCTTTCCGGATGTGTTGGTTTCTACCTTTCCGTATGTTTGGCTGGAACTCGTCGGTTCGCCAGCGATGCCTGAATCTACAGAAAACAAGTCGCATCCACGTTTGCGCATCCGCGATGTTTACAGCGGTACTTTGATCAAATTACAAGGCTCGCACTTTTGCGCTGGCGAATGGCTGCGGCGCAAATTGAATTTTTGCGTATCAGAAAATAGTCGGCGAAAATATCATAATGCATTCGGGCTCATAAAGAAAAACAAAGAAAAATGGTGTATATTTTATGAAAATAAAATGGCCGCGTTCAGCAGACACAACTGTTGAGTGTCGTCTTATCAACACGCTACGTTGATTTGTTGGGTCCAAAAGTAAGAGCCAATCACGTTCGATTGCTACTGAGCGGTTTGTTCTGCTGAACGCGCCCAATATCACTGCCGCTGAAATCACAACTCGTCGCGCTTCAATTATTGCGTCAATATAAATGTACAATAATAAATTATACGAAGTTCGAGCTCCGAATTTTTTTGAAACTGCGCCGAGAGAGCGCAATAATGTACTTACGCGCATCGGGATGCCAACGATCAACGCGAGTCTGGTTCGCTAAATTTATATTCCCGTTAACGGAGCGGCGTCAATAAACTCGATCCATGTATACCAATCAATATGCCACGAATCAATGCGCTACTTCGCATCTGCTCTTCGCATCGTATAGCGTGTTTAAATCCGTATACGCGGTTCCCGGTGTATACACGGGCGCTGGTAATGCGATGTATTACCAATCCACGACGGCGTTCGTGTTTGCTTTGAATAATTACTCCGGGATCGTCGTGTCGGCGGATATACGTATGCGTCCCGCGTTACCCGAGAAACGGATATATTCCGCCACGCTCTCAAGTAAACGCGATACACGCGGCGCGTGCGAAGGCACAACCACATACGCGGCGTACCACGCACCGTGGACGGACGCACGTACGTGCGACGCACGCGTGCACGCATACGGAATACGTAAGCGTCTGCGTGCGCCGGAGTCTGTCGATGGTTCATTGTCTAAGTCATCAATTTGCTAGGTTCACGAGAGGCTTTAACGAGGTAATAGGACTCGCCCCGGCGCTAATAACATTTTAATTGCGGCATTAACGATCCCCTTCCGCCTTTCGTAACATTTAATCGGCACGTTCGCAACCGATCATACTCGTAATGTTTCACCGTTAACGGCGCGGATTCGAAGTATTGAGGCTTCTAAGTATTGAAAGAAAAAGAACTTATGTCACACATCACTTTTGATAATTTTTACAAAATCCGCTCGGCACAGTCGCGCCGTGTTTATGTGCTCGCAGGGAGATTACAACATTTCTCGCGATGTTATCGTATACGTACCTTGGTTTGCTCTTCGTAAATGTTTACGTGACGCATTCTATTCCCGATAACGTAATCGCTATCTCGCGCAATTTTCATTCCGGGGCATAACTTCGGTGATATGCACGGATATGCAAACGCGTCAACGTGTGAATATTCAGAGGCACGTATCAATGGAGCGCAAAGGTGCGAGAGCGGAGCCCACGTGCTCGTTGCCGTTTGTTAACGAGTTACTTCGTGCGTACGGCCATTCATCACCTGGCATTAATTACATCGTATCATTAACACCGCCATCGTCTGTGATGAATCTCAGAGCTCACGTCAACGCGGAATTTGAATGCGCGCGAGATCCGGGCCGTCGTTACGCGAGAGCATCATGTCGGTTGAGCTCTCTATTGATATTAAAAGAGGAATCATATTTTTAAGGATTTTATATATTTATAAGGGTCTTATATACAATAATGCAAGGATCTTATATTATTATGTATCATATTTAAGGATTTTATTAAGGAAAAAATAAAAATAACTTCAGCGATAAGAATCGCGTATCGTCGAACGTCAGAAATCCCTCCAACGATAATTAGATGATGCGTTTAATGTATAATCGAGTTATAATAAATAATTGTCAATCGTTATCAGATCGAAAAACCGTGTAACGGAATTCTTTTCTAAAACCGTCTTCTCCACAATCATCAAATCAGATTTAACACCGTCAAAAACCTGCAGATTATGTGCCGGCTATCCCAAGTTGCGTTTTTCTTCTCGCGCCGCGCCCGGTGCCGAGTCTCGCAGTGGAAAAAGCCGATACACGTCAGCCGTGTTCGCGCTCAATTAATCTCCGACGGCGGCGGGGCGGTAGCGGATGCCCGTTTCGAAGGTAACTCTCTCTCGGTACCCGTTACACCTAAGGTCAACGAGGGAAAAGATAATGAGACCACTGTGGTCGGTTGGTCGGGCGTTAGACGCCAGGACGATGGATGAGACGGCTATGAAAGCCAATAAAATCGCGCCCCCGACGGTTGGCGCGCCGTTATAAATCGGCAAGTAGACCGATTAATTGGGTTCACCCGATCGTGCAGCTCCCATTCAGTGAACGCGCGCTCTCCGCGTTTTGTTTCTATGCACGACCACACGCGCGCGTACACGCTCTCTCTCTGGGTAGTCTGCATGGGTTACGAGTGCGCCCCGAGTTCGCTTGGTCCGGGAACGTTCGATCAATTTGCAGTAATTCGATCGGCGCCGACGGTGACTGACTAAAACTCCAAAATTTGCGCTTCTCACAGTGAGAAAACGTATACGATACCGGGCCGCATTGTTACCTGATACGGGACCCGTTAACGCAGCCGCAGAAACGCAACGAGGCACTTGTCCGAGAATGCGCATGTTTCTCGCTGGAGAATTGCCATGTCGTGCGTACGGTGGGTCGGCAATGCGTTGCAATCGCGTAACTATGGTGAGAATGTCCGTAATAACGCGTCTGAACTCATTAGAGGTGATATTTGATTGATTAATGCGAAATCGAAAAGAATTGGTTGCAGACTAACGTAATAAGATTAGTTTCGTGCTAAGAGAATATTAATTAATCGTATTATTATGCAGAGTTACAAAAGACTTGCGGAAAATTTATCGTTAAAATATATGAGATTGGATCTTAAGATATATACGAAGAACAATACAACGATCTTAAGATATATATATCAAAATCTAAAATAATATATATATCTTTGAAAAATTATATTTATTATAATTATACATATATATATAGATATCACTTTTATGAAGAAGAATCATATCCTTTCCGTAAGGATAATTTGTCGCTTTCCTGTACTTTTCAGTGCCTATATCAGACGTTAGCGCTGTGGCCGGTTTCAAAGCTCGGATACCTTGCGACATCGATCCGCCGATTAAAGACGAGATGGTCATCATGGTATTTTGGTACAAAGATGAAAAGGACAGTGAACCAATATATCGCATGGACGTTCGGGGAAGGAAGCTAGTTCAGGCAAGGCTTTGGTCAGATCCGTATGTGTTCGGTGAAAGGGCGGTTATGAAGACGGACGTAAAGCCCGCCGAGCTGGAGATAGATCCTTTGGAGTCCACGGACGGTGGTATATACAGATGTAGAGTGGATTTTAAAAATAGTCCCACGAAGAATCAGAAGATTAATCTTACGGTCATAGGTGAGTTTCAACGAAAACTTGGTATTTCTATTTCCGCGTATATATAACTCCATAAGTGACAATTGCTATTACAGCTATTACTTTAAAAGCACTTCTGTCAAATGTGATTATTATCACAATTCGATATTTTCATCAAAATTTACTGAGCAATTTTAGATTTTATTAAATCTTAAGTTGATTCGCGGTATTTATGGAGCAATTGAGAAGAAACGCGATACGTTATTTATAAAAATGATTAAAATCTTTTCATTTGTGATAGATAGAAATAAATTAAGATTAAAGACTGAATAAAATTGACTAAGTGACACCTTTATGCAAATAGAAAATTCTTTAAATGTAGATATGTAATTTTATATAAATTATTTGAGATTATATAAAATTATAAAAATGTAATTTATTCAACATTAAAATATAGAGAAATGCAAAAATTGATACTAATGACTCTAGTTAACCAACACATTGATTGTAAATACAATGAATTATATGCACGAATATAGGTATGAGATAGTATTTACATCTGTCATTCATCTAAAAAATTTTCGATATAAAACATAATTTATGCAAACCGATGAGGCATAATTAAAAATGAAGAAAAAAAAACAAAATAAATTACAAATAATCTGGAAATATGTAATCTCGATTGATCGCGAAAGCTCTCTTAGGATTAATTTTCCATTATTATTCCAATTATCTGTTATTATGACGGACTGTGGCATTTTATGACGCAAATTTTGTGACTTATCAAGCGACGTTGGCGGACAGATTGTGTTTTATGGGATTTTAATCAGGCGGCGCGTATGTGCAGCTATCTCTCCATTCATTCGTGATTTATTCGTTTTATATTATATCCGTGGGTGAGATTTACGCGGGCGGTGCGTAACCGCGGAAAACAGTAGTAAATCGAAAAGATAGTTTGATTCGTTCAACCTCAACCTTCCGCGCGCAGCGGACAGTCATGTAGAAATAAAGCCATGAGACGAAGTGAAGTTATGCGAAGTCGGTTAGATCAATTCCAGCGAGATCATGCGAGATGTAGGAACAAACAGCCGGATCATTGCGGTTTGATGCGTTCAGTTAATAGGGTCGCTGCAGTTTCAGCAATTCTGAATCAATTAATTCAACGTCATAGTACCGATTCAACAGGTGCTAGCCTCATCCGAGGTCGCCGACGTGCAGGAAAAAAAAAAGAATCAAAGACCTGGGCCGTTATGTCTTAATTCTCATTTCGCGGCCGCTATCCGCTGCAGACCATTTCGCGATACGGAAATTCGATAGCGTTGTCTGGCCACGCGAATACAGATATTTTAACGTATTCGATTCAATTTCCGTCTATCGAGGGCCATTAAAACACAGTTGAAATTATTATTGCATCGTACGGAGACCAGGTGTCGGATATAGATTTATGACGAATGAAATCGATCTTATTAGGAAACGATAACAAAGGAAATCGCGCATATAATTCGATATAACGGACACGCGGCGCATGCCGATGTCACGGAAATAAATTCCTATGATCGGAATCCAATTTGCTGACAGTGCCGCCGAAAAAACCGGTGATATATACCGACACTAAAAGGACTCCGGCTCAAATACTGGAAACGTTTAACGAGGGAAGCGAGAAGTTCCTGTTGTGCGAGGTGATCGGAGGTACACCTCCACCGAGGGTCACGTGGTACCTCAACGACAAAGTCCTGGACGACACGTGTACGCATATGCACGACGTAACGACAAATCGGTTGGATATCCCGAGTGTCACCAGGGACTTTCTGAGGTCGAGGCTAATTTGCAAGGCGACCAATACTCAACTTATGACGCCCCTGACCTCTGAGGTCATTATAGATATGAACCGTGAGTGTAATTGAGATATTCGATATTCATATTAATCGGAAACTTGAGAAATTCTTAGAAATAAATTATGGATAATGAAGTAATTTTTATGTAATAATTTCTTACTTCATCTTTTCCCCATCGTTTTTGTTTATTATGTTGAAATTCGATGAAAAAGGAATTGGAAAATTTTGTGTAATTATGTAATTTAATTTCAATTAATTTATTTCTCATTGCACTATAATTTCATCCGAGGTTTATTAGTAAAATTAATCAATTGATGATGCATAACGTGGAGTAGAAAATTGAAATATCATGGATATTTTATACCAAAACTCATTTTGTGCATAATTGTTCATCGCAGTGAAGCCGCTCGTGGTCAACATTACGAATAAGCTATTACATTTGTCGGCATTAAAAACTTACGATATCGAGTGTGAAACCTCGGGTGCTAAACCGGGAGTGATATTCAGCTGGTACAAAGGGACTCATCATGTCAAGCACATGGCTAGAACTGTGAGTATATCTTCCTCGAACGGACGGAATTATCGTTTTACGATGTATAAGACTTCGTTTTTACGTTGCAATGGCATGGATTCTGAGTTCTTCGTAGTTCTCAGACAATCCGAACATCACGAAAAGCGTGCTGAGCTACGTGCCGACCATCGAGGACGATGGAAAATTTCTGACGTGCAGGGTGGAAAATTCCATAGTGCCTAACAGTGGCTTGGAGGACAAATGGCGTTTGTTGGTGTATTGTAAGTTATTATATCCCTTCCCTCATGGTCTAAGTTACTTTAAATTACTCATAGAAACTTTTATTAGTATCCGAAATTCGACTCAAAATTATTTTAAATCTTGATACGTTTCTCGTTTTTCTTGTTAACATTCTCCTTTCAACGACACATTTTCTAATTGTCGATCGCGTACAAAATTATAATAAATAAGAGACATTTCTCGCTACCGATGCTTTCAGACGCACCGCTGGTGATCATTAAGTTGGGTTCCAGCTTGAGGGCGAACGACATAAACGAGGGCGACGACGTCTACTTTGAGTGCGACGTGCAAGCCAATCCAAAGTCTTACAAGCTACTTTGGTTCAAAGACGGCAAGGAATTGCATCAGAACGCCACCGCGGGGATTATTCTTCCTGGTGGACAATCCCTGGTATTACAGAGCGTGACGAAAAGCTCCGCCGGGGAATATTCCTGCATGGCAGTCAATGTCGAAGGGAAATCCATGAGTCGACCGGTAACCCTCGAAGTGATGTGTAAGTACATCCCTTTCTATATCCGAATCGATCCGCGTGACTGATATCGGGGAATTCGGCAGAAGTGTTTTTAATTCATCATCTCGAGCCCATCTGGTATAACGATTAGAATAACGTCGTTATTCTAATTTTATTAATACATTCACTTTCTTATCGCAACATCGTCGATATTGAGTCGGGGCGCTGGTAAATCGCGTTTACATAGAAGCGTCAATTATCGGCGTTCGCCTGTAAGGAATGGAAATCGAAAACCGCCGACGGGCTCACGGCCCGGCCCTTATTTTTCCCCGCCGCGCCCGTGACGTTCACGAGCGCGAGAGCGTGCACCGCGGTAAATTGAATCTACCAGCCGGCGCCCTCGTATTTTCAGACGCACCGATTTGCAAGGACGGCTCTTCCACCCAAGTGGTCGGCGCCCTGAAGCACGAAACGATCTCGCTGGTCTGCGGCGTACAGTCGAAACCGCCGCCCACGACCTTCCACTGGACGTTCAACAACTCCGGGGAGTTGATGAGCGTGCCCTCCACGAGGTACGCGCAGGTCAAACCGCTCAGCCTGATCACGAGTCACTGGCACGGCTCCAGACTGAATTACACACCGGAGAACGACATGGACTACGGCACGGTCGCCTGCTGGGCGAGAAATCGGATAGGGGCGCAGAGGACGCCCTGTCTCTTTCAGATCATCGTCGCCGGGAAGCCCTATCCCTTGCAGAACTGCACGGCCCTCCAGTCGACCACCGGACCCTACGCGTACCGAATGGGTAAGCGCTAGCCCGGGAGGGTTCCCCGGGAACCCTCGCAACGACCTGCTAACTGCGCCATTACACCGGCCATCATCGTGGCTGACGCCTTATGGTCGATGCCCTTGTTGCGTACAACAGCTTGTTTCCTTGTTTCTCCTCGAAAGACACGATAACCGTGAAAACGCCCGTGAAATTAGTTTTTATCGATCATCAATGCTCTCGAATGGGACCCGTGTCTTTTCTCCTATAATTCGATTAGATAATTGACGCGAGGCTTTGTGGTAAAATCGTTATTTACATTTTTTACAGAACGTTTATTATTTTCTCTAATTTCTGTGGCTAATAAGCTAATAAGGTGAATGAAGAGCCGCAAGGTATTTTATTCACTCCGATTTTAATTAAACTAACTAACAATAAGATTCGTTTTTTTTTGGCAAACAATGCAGCGCTCGAACATAACTCATTTTAAATGTCGGCTTTCACATTCGTCCTGATTTATGATCGTGCCTGAGGATTTATAGTTATTTAGAATAGTAATTTTCGATCAGCACTGCTAATTACAGTCCGCCGGTATATGGTATATACTTATTATGCAAGTCTAGCTAAAACTATTATCCAATTAATTCGGTCTGGCCTCCCTCTCTCCCTAATCGACGCTATCGAGTGTGCTTTGCCACGACGACGCTCGCGCCGGGAAGCAATTAGGTCTAGCGAGTCCGAATGTTTTTCTTCCTCCGGGAAGGAGCTTAACCGCCTCGATATGTGTGCGTCCGTGTGAAACAGGTCACGAAGACTTTAAAGCCACCGACTCGAGGGACTCGGACTCGCTGATCGTCAGGTGCTCCGAGGGATTTGACGGTGGTTTGCCCTTGACTAATTACGAGCTAGAGGTCTACAGCGAGGAGAGCGTTTATCATGTCAATACCATCTACCTGAACCACACCGATAGATCCGGCTCATCCGGTCCAGTTTTCGAGGTCTCCGGCTTAGAGCCGGGACGGAATTACAGGCTTCATCTTTATGCCGTCAACGCGAAGGGCCGGAGCGATCCCGTTGTTCTGGAACCGGTCACGCTCAAAGGAGTAGCGATGTACACCACCGGTGAGTTTTTATTCATTTTTCTTTTAAAGCGCCTCTTGAGATACTAACGATGTTATTATTTCAAAGTAGCGATTTCATACCCGCGATCCGAGCGGCACACAGAGACGAGCGTTACATGTTTCGGCAATTACTTAGAACGGGGCGAGCTGATTAAACGAATGTTCGCCGCACGATGATACGTATAAATCTTTACCGGCAAAATTCACAAACCCGATGAAACCGTGCTCGAGATTACGAAACGTCTCTCGAGAGTTTATTCTTGGGAATACCTTCGCTGTATCTTTCCCATGTGTAATTTCCAGTTATTATTATCGGTCTTAATGTATGTAGATTGTATTACGTCGATAGAGTGTTTGCCCGTCGTGATTAACCTTCCTACTTTCATTACGTAATCTTAACGTTAGAGGCAAAATAATAACGAGGTGAGTTAATAAAGCGCTAACGACCGTTGTGGAAAGAATTCCGAAACGTTCGGCTGGGGTTCTTAATTGGACCGAATTGCACGACGGAGTTAAGTATACACGTCGGCACATCGTAAATGCTTTTGTTTGCTTTCGACGAACTTGTATGCGCATTTGGATCAACCTTATTTTTTATTCTAGGCCCCAAGGAAACTTGCTTATATATATATACTAACATGTCTCCTCGCATCTCTCATATACACAGACCTTTCTTTAAATTTTTGTCGTTCTATTTCACAGTTTTATTTACAGTCCCATTTACAGTTCTATTTTACGGTTCTTCCTTGCTGTCTTCATAAATTGTAACTACTCAAACGGAGCGATGCATTTAACTCTCGCGACAGCGGTAGAATATTTAACAAATGTTTCACTAGTTCGGTTATCGATCTTGGCAATAGAGACTTCCAAATTCTGACATCGATTAAATCTATTTCGGATTCGGTAGTCGGTGGAATCGAGGGCTTGTCGTGACATTTCTGTAATCAAGTACGAGACATATCGGGTTGATCAAATATTAATGCATATCGACGGGTGGGCGGCGCCAAGTTGCGCGTTGACATTACTAATCAGCGACTTCCGTCAAAACTTCCCGATGTAATTATACGAAATTTCGATGCCGCCTTTTGAGAAAACGCGGCCGGCGCGTCGCGCCGCGCCGCGACGCCTCCCGCCGAGTATCACCGCTGTCCCGCGCGGGCCTTGAATTAAAATCCCATAAAGCCCAAGTCTCTTTCCTCGCCGCTGCCTCATTTCAGCTGCATTTATCGTCTTTAATTTCCATCCTCATGGGTTATTCATGCCGGCTCGCGCACGATTCCGCCGTGCGGTAACGCGAACGTGTGGCAACCCGTATATATATCGTCGTCCCGTGTGCGTGTGTACAGGCACGCACGCGGGTGCACGCGCACATCCCGCGACCGGCAAAGCTCATCCCGAATCCTGGCTGCGTATCACCACCACCGTCGCGTATCGGCAAGCGCTTGAAGCCCCTCAAACGTTCTCAGACAGTCCCTCCCCTCCCGTCCAAGTAGCTTCCACCTATTCCCGCGGGGGTGGCAAATATACTCCCTCTTAACGGTACAGCAATGGAGAAACGCGCGCGGGGTGGGAAAGGAGCTTTCGAGACCCCGGGATGACGGACTCAGACAATCGCGTTTCGCGTGCCCGCCTTTCGTTCTCGATCGCGTGTATGCGCGTCACGGTATATATGCATGTGTGCTCATACATATACACACACACACACACACATACACACTCGTAAGGAGACCGTTCGTTGGCTAACGAACTGAGGCGTTTTCTGAATTCTAAAGAGCCTGGCCATCTCTGTCCGCGGACCCGATTCTCCGCCTTCCTCTTAATCTTTGCTTCCGAAAGCTGCCTGCGTTTCCTCCGTGATCCAATAAGTACACGGAAAAAGCGAATCTCGTTTACCGGACACGTTGGGACGAACGACGTACGCTACCGGACGCTGGCTGTTGATGTCGCCATCAGTTCGAATGTCCATCCTGATGAGGATGAATGTTCTTTGCCGGTCGAGAATATATACGGATATACGTTAGGAAATCGCACGTTTTGCGCGCAACGACCAGCCGTTAATCCTGCGACGAGTGTGATGCAGCCAGCGGAATTAGATATCGCGATATCCCAAGCTGACGCTTTAATACGAGAGGGTCAGTCAAATATAAACCGAACTTTTCCACCGCTGAACAAGCGATCACGCAAGGCTGAGACCATTTGAGCAAGTTAGTGAACATGTCTAGACTTGTTCCTTACACTGCGTGTCGCCGCACGATCGTCTCGTCAGTAGCTATTACGATGAGCGAGTAAGCGAGTAAGACCGAGTGCCGTTGCACAACGCTTTATTATCAAATTTTTGACCAAAGAAAATGTTAAACCGATATCCCCGACCGAGATCTTGGAGAGACTACGCGCACAGTTCAGTAATGAGACGTCGAAGACACATCAAGTGTTTATCGTGGCGTTGGGAGGACAATGATTCAAAAATAACGAACAGGTGGAAGCGTTCGTTGCAAGTGGCTTCGGACACGTCCCACTTCTTTTTATGACACGGGAATGAAAAAGCTGCCAATCCGGTGGCGCAAGTGCTTAGATGTTCAGGGAAACTATGTAGAAAAATAACTTGTATGTGCATTAGAAATACTTTAACTGAATAAAGTTTTTTTTTTTTTTTTAAAGTTCGGTTTATGTTTGACCGACCCTCGTAAATCCGGAATTCGACGTAATAAATAGTTAGAACGGAAACATAATAATTAATGTAAAATATTCTTCCCAAATTCCACAAGTTACTCGATTTATTTCCCCGCATTCGAGGCATTAAGAATAGACCTCGTAGGAATTATTACCGGTTTTATCCCATGAAATTTGCATGACGATTCCCCCTCGTATGGATTTTCGTCTCATGTAATGTTAAAAAGCTGTAATGCACCGCGCGCGGGCAGATAAAACGTCTCTTGCGAGAGAGAGAGAGAGAGAGAGAGAGAGAGAGAGAGAGAGAGAGAGAGAGAGAGAGAGAGAGAGAGAGAGAGAGAGAGAGAGAGAGAGAGAGAGAGAGAGAGAGAGAGAGAGAGAGAGAGAGAGAGAGAGAGAGACGCGAATTGTCGATACGAAATTTGCCGTTTAATGGAAATCGATTTGCTGGAATCCAAAAAGAAAACGCCCAAGCGCGTTCCCATCGTTACGCACTAATCCGATGTGGCTGATTGCCGCTTAATTGTGATGTGCGCGCATTGTCGATGGTCCAAAACTAACTTGACATTCGTACGGGATCGATAATGCGCGCGCCGTGCTCATCTCGCAAGTATCGTCATCATCGGATAAACCAATAAAGCCGTGCATACTTTAACATACGTAAACAGCGACGGGATCGATAAAATGCTCCTTGCATCGTCGCGCTGTTAATGTTCACGTTCGTTAATTATGTCGAGCGCGCGGAGAACGTAAAACTATTAAATATTAATAGCGAAATCCACATTCGTTTGAAACAGACTATTCTGTTTCGGCGGCAAATTAAAGCTTTAACGATAAATTTGCTTTCCGCGAACAAATTTACTCGCACACGCACGCAATAAGATCCTTTTTATTTTATCAACGAAACACAGATTTTGCTGCAATATCGAATAATTGGTTAGTAAAATTGGTCAAGCTCCCGTCGAATGCGCAGCAGCAGCAGCAGCAGCGGCAGCAGCGACGGTTTTGCCACGGCAGCAAAATGCTCTTTCCCCGTACAGATATCGAATATTTTATCGAGAGGCAGAGATCTAGTTTCTTTCGAATTAAGCCGATTCTCTTACGTTTAAATCTTGCTTGGAATCTAGCCTCGAGAATTTATCTCCTACTTGATTATCATTCGGAAAACAGGTCACGCTATCAGCATACAATCCAGCGATATATATTCCAAGAGATCGAAGCGCTCATTATTTCTAGAAAAGTACATCGGACCCTCCCACAAGTCACGATTTTTTTCTTTACGCTTGTTCCGCAGGTCGCGGTATCTCGGACGAGACGACCGATTACAGCCTCCTGGTGGCGTGCTTCGCCGGCGGGGTAACCGCTATTTGCATTCTGATCGTCGGGATAACGCTGACCCTGTACCGGCGAAACCATCCGATGCATCAGACGATGAAGACGCAGGCGGTGGAGCCGGTGCAGTATGAGGGCAAGGAGGACCGGCCGGCGGCGCCGCCGGCGACGAACGGGGCACACCGGGATAACTTGAAGGAGCAGATAAACGCGGACGTGCCGGACGACGATCCGGACGTGATACCGAGCAAGACCGCGGAGAGACGGCCGGACATCTTCGAGCCGGGCTACGCGTCCGGCAATTCGTCCGAGCGCGCCAAGGACTTCAGGTGCCTCGAGGACCTCGATTATCCGTCGCCCTCGTCGGTGCTTCACGCCAAGGACTCCTGGATCTATCCGAACGGTTACGCGGAGAAGACCGAGAGGTGCCTGAGCCCGATGCGGCCCAGCACGCTGCCGGTGCATCGCACCCACGACATCTACACGAGGAGTCTGCGTGTACAGGAGAGTTGTATATAGACGGAGGTATAGCGTCTTTGCGCCCGATTATCCGGGTCAGTACCCTCCGATGCTCGCCAAACCGTCGTACGCGATTAAACGACGCTTGTAAATAGACAATAAATACCGTTAAGGACTCACCCCCCCTTCCCCACCTGACCGGCACGTCGATTCGACACATTCCTATTCTTGTTTTTCACCTAGCCTGTAAGAGGTAGCCTCGTTAGCTTCGTTTCTAAGGGAAACGTGATACTTGGAACGTCAGGGCGCAATCATGCGCGTGTACAGAGACAATAATTTTCCGCCGTTGAAAATAAAAAAAGAAAAACAGACTTCCCGTCACCTCTCTATCTCTCGTCGGAAGCCTTCCCGTTAAAACTACTCGCGAATGTCTGAAGGAGCGTATAAATGTTTTGTCTACACGGATGTTTTATCGTGCTTCGTGGTTAATTCAATGGTCAAATATAAACGTTTGTATATATAGATAATAAATCTTGTTGTTTAATATGCACATCCTCGCTGTTGTTATTTACACACGTTTTCCCAAGCGATGCACCCGGTCGTCATTAGCGGGCAGATTAGCATTAGCTATTAAAGCTCCTCGCGCGGTACGCCGAAGTTGGAGTAAGTATTAAAGAGGGATTAATTACTTCCGGACAAGTCTGACATTTCATTTTCCACGACTCGAACTTATTTTCGGTTAACGAGTCGCTTCGACGCGACTAAAAATTGTCCGTCGCCGCTCGACGCTCGACGTTCGAGCGCTGCTCGGTATACGAATTCGTCGGACACACTCGCGTACGTTCGCGTGCCCGCCACGCTGACAGTTTGACAGGTTGGTGAATTGGTTCGCCGACCGATCGCTAAATTGGCACTCACTAACAACGTCATACGGCAATATTCGCGCGTGATACGAATGGGGCCGAGCTGTATAGAATATTAACCCAGACCAATTATAGGTAAATTGACTCGGGGCGAAAGGCATCGCACATTGCCGGATAATATCGCCGGATGTGCGCGCTAAGGCAATCTTTCTTCAGAAGTTTACGATTTACATTACGGGAGGATATAGCGGAAATTCCGAGAGTGGGTGAGTTCGTGGGGCGCGCTCGATCTCCGACTTTATACCATACGTATATAGATCGTCGTGTATCTGATCGCCGTGGCGACGCGACGCAGCCGCCTGCAACCACGTCCTTAAGCCGTGCCACTTCCGTTGTTTGCGCTATTTCAGCAACGCCGCCGCGACGGTTTGCTCTTCGACAGACTTCCAGTAAGCCGCTTATCGCCGCCGGTTGCGCGATAAGCTAGAAATCGACGTGCAGGGCGTCCCGCTGCTGTCTGTGTACCGACGATGACGGGAACCTGTCAGGGCTCGTAGACGACGATAAATCACATCGTTAGGACAACGCGCCCCTCGAGCCCATCGACTCTCGATTCCACGTCGGGGCGGAAATAAACTGCCAGCGATCCGGCGAGTCGGCGGAAGTAGGCGATTCGATCGCTCGATGTGAACTCAGGGGTTCGGTCTTTCACCCTCCCCCTGCCCCCTGTTCCCCCCCGCCCCCTCTTCCCAGTTCTTCGTCTATCTATCGGTCACCCTGGTCATCGACGTCCGAGGTACGCCGTGCGAAATAAGCTATCGTTATATGACACTCTTCCGTCCGCCCCGTCGTCGGACGTCCCCTTATCCCGTCGTCGTTCGCCAACACACCCCCGTCCCCCAAGTCCTTTGTATACGAAGTGACAGAGACGGATCTCCTGGCAGCGGCAGCGCGGCCTGGGACAGTAGTTTCGGGTAAACAAACCACGATATATCCCAAAGAGAGTTCCCCGCCGTCAGGTGGATGCACGTCGTCGACAAGCACGTCCAGAATAATTTGACGACTCTTATACACGTAGCGCTTGCGCTACGTCGGCCCCTCGAGACTAATCTCTGCATCGTCACGACGCCGAAATGTCGGCGGCGAAGAATTTGAGATTCGCGCGCGGCGACGGCGAACGATCCCAGAGTGCCATTTTCGCACAAGTAATAATTGATTGTTTACCAGCGGCCTATTAGGCGGCATTCAAATTTCAAAAACAGCTCCAAAATAGTTTTACTCTCTTATTTAAGGAACTTCAGTGGAGATTTTGTCATAAAAAATTAACATTTTGACATATGTACTTTTTTGTAATTGTAATATTCTTGGAGAGCGTCGTTTTCTTCATCAAATAATTAAAATGTTAAAAATGAATAGAGACGTTATATACGTAAAATAAATAAAAAATTTCTTCTTCTGTTACTTTTGCCCAAGTTTTGAGAAGACAGTCGTTCATTGATTTCTCAGACGCCGTTCAACCAGTTGAAGCTAAAGCGCTCAAGAGATTAATATCCGAGCTTATCAAATTACAAGTTGAGGCGTTTACATACATTGGTAAACCCGTTCCTTCATGAGAGAAAGTACGAATGAGAAATTCTATTTAGACACAGATTCATGAAATTCCCGCCGTCGAGACCCTCTTGTTATCTGGAGAACAGCGGTGATTTCAAGCGTCAAAGCGGAGAAATTAATTATTCCCTCTGACAATGATAGACGTTATTCTTGCATAAGACTTAATTTCGTTTTCGTGAATGCGCGACTAAATGAAGATTGAGCACGATTGCATTAAGTATTTCGTTAATCCTATTCTCGAATAGAACGTTGAACGGCGTCGTTAATTTGCACTCGGCTATATCGTGAATTAGATTCTTCGTCCGTTTCGCGCGACTATTCGGCAAATTAACATTTTAGATCGTGCTGTCAGGAATATTACTTGGTTCCTGTTGTCGACAATTTGAGTGTTTACCTTGAGAAATCTCGTCCCTGGCGTACGACGACAGCCTTTACCTGCTAGTGTCTTGCCACCGTTGCTTCATCGCAAATTGATAATCCTGTAACACACGTTGCGATTTCGTCAAAAATAAACATTTAAAAATAAACACGTAATTGATTAATCCAGAAACGGGCTTCTCGAGTAATTTTTACACCCCAGTATCGAAAAATAAAGCTCACAGTAATTTTAATGTGCTCCTTTCGTTTTTTAAATATTTCTTTGGTTCCTGCTTACTTTTTTCAGAAAATGTTGAGTAAATATACATATTGTCCTCAAATACTAATTGTTTACAGAACAATGAAAAATATGCAATATGTAATTAATAACAATCACTTTTAATTGGGATGCAAAAATCACCCCAGGTGACCATTTATGAAAAAAAATCAAGCGTTCCTAAAAAAAACGTTCACAAAACATCTGTGAAAAGTGACATGATCTATATAAGGTGATATTTTCTTACGTAAGATAAATTCGCATAAAATGAAGCGATAACACAAAAAAAACGTTATGTTTCGCTGCTATCTGTAAGGCGCTTGTATTAAGAGTTTAAAGGCTCGAAATTCTTGGCTGAAAAGACTGTATTTATTCACGGTGGTGAACTCAAACGACTGTAGGTCGAGAATAACAGTAATGGAAGCCCCTGCGGTATCGTATCAGCCATACTGCGGAACGGAGAATATTGGGAATACCGTCAGCGAAACGATATACCGTGAAAAATTTCATATTTTTCGCTAAGATTTCTGATACTATCGTTCAAAGTACCGCTCGATTATTTTCAATCTTTACATTTCCTCGTCCCCTCCTTTCTCGTTAATCATTTTTCCGGTCGTTCGACGTTCAAATTTTCTCGAAAGAAAAAAAAATGCAGTCTATTATGCAATCTATGCGTCCGACATAACGATATCTATTATGTCGCCGCCGATACACATGTATGCGAGAAATTATACCTTCCTCTCATATTAACAGAACGGCGAATATATAATTTTCAGGCGCGCATAATTTACACGTCTATTTTCCGCGTTGCGTTCGCCTCGTTATATATTGATTGCGTCGTTCGCCTCGCGTTACGTTCGTGTTATGCGCGCATCGCATGCATTAACATGCATGCGCGCGTTGACGTTTCGACTATCGGAAAGCGCGTAATAGAGACGACGACGACGACGAGAGAGAGAGATCGGCGCGGCGGGGAACCTAGTCGTAGAACAAAAGTAACCACGAGAAAAAGCCCTCAGGGCGTCGTATCCGCGACGTCGGGCTTCGAAAGCCGGGAATATCGGGATATTGTTCGCGGTACGATACCGTGAAATTTTACGGCATGGTACCCGCCGGGAGCAGCCGCCGCGATCGCAGTAATTTTCTCGGGGAAAATTTTCGACGCGCCAGTTACGCGCTCCCGACCGGACGACGCAAGCGGCTAATTACGTCCGTCAAATCGACTTCTCTCTTTCTCTCTTTCCTTTTTTTTTTCGCGTCAAAACGACGAAACCGACTCGTTTTTCTCTCGCGTTCCGCAGACCGCGACGCGGAAGCTAATGCGGACGCGCGACGTTTCCCGAAGTGTCGGCGGCGTCGAAATTACGCGGACGAAAAGGGAGAAGTTTCTCGATGGCGGCAACGGCAGTCTCGTTTCTTGTCCATTTTTACGAGAAAATGGCGTAAGCTTGTAAAGCCCGCGTATGGAATATAGATTTTGCGACCCGCCATAAAGCGTAATCGTGCTTATCGTAAAAGTGCGGCGTAACGTGACGCGTAATGTACCTGGCGAATTTCAGGCAGAGAGAGAATGGCAGAGGGAGAAAAAGACCGGGAGAGAATAATATCGGCGGATTTGATGTGAATTAGTTTCAAATTACAAGTTTAATTTTTTAATGTTATATAATATTAGTTTGTAAATTTAGACCGGAGCTGGAACTGGATCGGGAAAACGGATGTTCCGAAATTGGCGTTATAACTTTTTCTACGTATGCATATATACGTGCATGCATATACGTGTAATATATATGTAACGAGATTTTTATACGAGAGAAGTTTTGGATAAACTTTATTTAATTTAATCATAATCGTATTGAATTTCTTTGTCGCTCACAGCATAGATCAAACGGTACGCTGTCGAAGGAAATGTGATACTCTTCCTATTCCGTGCAATATACATCGAAGTTTCATTAGTTCTTCGGTACCCTCTCTCAACAATAATGGTATAAATAGCAGCCGACGCCACGCTGAAAGGTTTAACATTTCACTGATCGCGTATCCCTCTTTATCGCCTCCAGGATATGAGCGAAGAAGCGTCGACCTAATAACGCAGTCGTTAGACAAAGTTGAAATATACGTCCGACGAAAGATCGAATGTACGAAAACCGGATATTTCATTTCGAAACTCGACGCCGCGATACGTCAACGCAGAATTGCCTTTGGCCGTACTACTGCCGAACTTCCGTTACAAATTTTACTCTTTCGCCTCATCCCCGAGTAAAGTAATTGGCTTCTCTCTTTCTCTCTCTCTCTCTCTCCTTCTCTTTCGATAGATCCTCCGATGTTACCGAGTTAAGTGTCTCGCGGATCTGCTTTCCTCCTTTTGCAAGGAAAAGAAAAGTCCTGGCACTCCAGTTCATAAATTTCATCTCGCGCGCCGTCGAATTTCCCGATCAAAAAGATTTACGGAGAGTAGAAGTGCCGGAAGACAGAGGCAGGGCGACCGAGAGAAAGAGAGAGCCCGTTTCCTCATAACCCGTTTCCTAAGATTCCTTTAATTTCCCGTTTTCCACGGCCTACTTCGCGCGATCTAACTAATACAATTAAAGAGGTGTTCTCTCATCGCCGGCAATGCCGTCAACAACGTTCTGCAAGTGTCGCCGTCAACCGGAGATAGATCTCGTTTCATTTTCCTCTTCGTTTCTGTTGTTTTTCCGTGGCCGTGGTCAAAGAACCGCTCGCACGAGGTGTGTATATGTATACCACCTCGTATGGGAAGTCGATTAAATGCCACCTATTTGCATGGCAATGCATAATAATTAGGGGCTGAACTAGGGCGCGACAGATTGGTACCATCAGCTTAGCCGCCTGTCTATCGCCGCGCATCAACTGCAGTATGTAACCGCAATCCTTCGTAATGCCGGCGCGCGCCACATCTCGCAGATGTTCCCTCCGCATATCTCGCGTAAGGGGTGTAAATATGCGCCAGCCGCAAAATTCCACCTTGTACCTCCGGGTGCGGATTTTCCGCGAATAAACCGCTGATCACGATCGACCAATCTGTTGCGATATTAAATTCCGACTCGTTTTACTTTTTACCATATTACACTTCTTAATTTACGATCGCCGACCAACCAGTTCGTCGTTGTTTAATAAAGGCGATCTCTGCTTTTGCATAATTTGCGTTCTGCTCTTAAAAGATATAAATGTCTTTTACAATTGAACTCTTTTATTTATAACGATCCTTTATTCCGTCTTTATTAAAAAGCGTCAAAATAAAGAATCAAAACGTTATATTGAATTAAATTAAAATTAAACATAATAATGCGATATTGTAATCGTATATTTTCTGTGTTAAGCAATTTGTTTGTACAGTTTCCGAGGTTCAACATTTTTATCTTTCTTGTACATACACAGACACATCCGGAGAAAAATTGTATCGTCTCAGCTCCGACCAAGATGCCACGGCACGTCACCAAACAGAAACTTTTATGTGATTGCAATTTTGAAATGCGAAAATGCCCAATAATAGAAATGCATTTTTGCAAGACGCTATTGAAAATTACAATAGATAGCGACTTGATAAAATAAAGTAAAATAATCGTATTTATAAAATCCATGCAAATTACGCATAAATTAAATATATAATTCCGTACATAAGACTTGAAGTATGGTGTAAGAGAAGCTGAACGACGTCAAACATTTGTTTCGTAGATAACGTTGATCTGACATTTCAATTAGGGCCTACCTTCCAAATTGCTTTATCGATTATGCTTTAAATTAATAACCAAAGAACAGCTTTGGATGTCACAGCATGCGTCGTAAAAATCGACCCGGCAAGTGGCGTCGAATTAGGAAGCTATATCCCGATATCAGGGAGGGTCAAGGTACGTAAAATATTTGCAACGAAATTAACCTACAAGTTAATTATTATCATTAATTATTAGTACTCAATTAATATTACTGTTATAAATTTTGAGAAGCGGAACGTTTCTTAGGGGGGAGAAAATAGCGCTCCACATCAATTTCCCGTCGTCGGCCGCGCGATAATTATTCCCTGACAGAAGATAATTTAACGCGCGTTATTAAATGCGTTGCGACGCGACGCGGAGAGCCTTGCTCTCGCGTTTATTCCATCTCGGACGCGATTCACTTTCCAAGCTACGAAAATCCATTACAATCTTTCTCACCCGCGTCTCGTATCATACAATATACGGGGCGTCTCGGCTTCAAAGAACGCACACTCCCATCCCGTCTGCTTCTCTTCCCCCCTCTCTCTCTCTTTCTCTCTCGTATCCCGCTGCGATGCTTTGCGAGGTGAACGCGCAATATAATCTCGGTACATACAAGAATGGTATCTCGAGGCGCGTTTCGATCGCGCGAGTCGCCCGGAAGTGTTTGGTCGTTCCGTAAATTGCGCGGGCGATGAGCTCGCGCGCCGACACGCTCCATCGAGCCCGCATCGTTTCCGGTACGTTATCATCGGAGTCGCAGAACACGTCAGAAGCGACGTATTATTGCGACATATTTATTTCGAGGGAGGGTGCGGGAGGGTGCGGGAGAGTGAGGGAGGATCGAGCGGAGACGGGTGAGATCAGAGCGAGGGCGAGACAGGCGGAAATCACGGTGGTAGGAGCCGGAGGGGGATGAATGAGCAACGAACGAGAGGGGGACAGGGGGGTGAGAAGTGAAGTGGTCGCGCACTTTACGAAATGAGATACACCCACGCCGATAAAACGCGACCACACCTATATGTATCAGGGTACAGCGCCATGGATATAGCGACGGAATTAAGAACGGCGGCGGCAAACTAACGGCGCGGCTGAAAGTAAGAATCCGCTGACGCGTTTAATCGTTCGCCGTGCATTTCGCCGAGAGAAATGCAATCCGCCATCGGTTGAGGCGCGTGTAATCGCAGGGACCGCTTTTATCGCTCAAGATTGCAGCACGTTGCCTGGCACGTAGCTAGAATTTATAGGCGTCCAAAAACTCCTTATCTCCCTTTGTTAGAATGATGAATTCTTCGGATAACCCGGAGACGTTAGATACACATTCGGACATGTTTGTGTTGTACGGATCGCGATTAATGAGCAGAGAAAGCGTAAAAAAACGTCGAACGCGTGATTGTCTCCGGCGATCGATTTCACCTCGTCAACCTTGCCAATTTGCGAATAGTGTTTTAATTACGTTACGATAATTAATATCGAAAGTATGAGGAGAAATGCTTGCTTACGACGGGAAATCGCTATATTTTTAATTGTGACATATCGTCAATATTCCAACGTCAGTAATCCAGTTTTTATCGCGCTCGAACGTTTATTTTTCTGCATGCTACGTGTGTCCGCCGTTTTCACTAAATTTTTGATCGGTCGTCCTTATCTCTTTGCGGAACGACCGCGGTTGCATCAAACGTTGCGGTTTTCGGTTTTGCGAGAGCGAGCCAGCGAGCGGTTTGCGAATTTTTACCCGTTCTCGTTTCTAATCGTCAATTCGAGCACAGCAAAGGTGTAGCGTCTCGGGGCGCGTCCCCGATATCGATTTATCCGTCGACGATTAAGCCCCGATCGTATCTCCTTACCAAAAAGGGACTTCTCGTGTTCGCCCAAACGCCTTCGGAGGCGCCGCGGCGTATGCTACACGCAAGTTGTAACAAACGATCCATATTTCATCGAGCGCTGAAAGGACCATTTTCCCGCGAGGTTGCTCGCTTTTCCCCTCCCTCCTGCCCCTCTTTCCCCCTCCTCCCCCCCCCCCCCGAGGGGTGAGCGCGCACCCTCGCGCGCGACCGGTTTCCGCTTTTCTCTTCGCCCATCTCGCAATTTTCCGTCCGTCGAATACGCCGCGCGGGCGGTGGAGTACATCCGCGTGGAAATAAAAAATGTATGCCAATGCGCGCAGAGTGCGAAGCCGAAACCGTTGTCGATCAATCGTATCGTATCGCGATACCCTTTCCGCTCGCAATCAATCCCGGAAGACTCGCTAGCGCAGATTCACGTTCCATTAAAATGTCTTCGTCGTTAGAAACGCGAGCGGTTTTAAAGCCTTGTGTACACGATACTAGAAATCGGTCCGAGTTTCGGTTTAAGCCAATGAAACTGCTGCTTTTCTGTAAGAGCTGCAAGTTGATTGGCTTAAACCGAAACTCGGACCGATTTCTAGTATCGTGTACACAAGGCTTAAGACTCCTGTTCACTCACCGCTACTATCTCAGATTGTGACGTCAGAAGCGAGAAAACACACAATAAAAATTCTTGCTAAAATTATAATGGAAATATATTTCAATAATGCAACACTTTTTTTAAAAAAGGTAGAAGATGCTGCCGCATATTAGT